>NC_087349.1:33122512-33815012 GCF_030014295.1 Loxodonta africana
TTCACAGTCTTTAATACATTTTTTTAATAATGCTTTTTAATTACACTTAATACTAAAACATACTTATTTCTTGTCACCAATAACAGTCATAAGCTATGGCCGTTAGCTTAGTCATGTATACAAAGATGCAACTTTAAATTAAAAAAAATTTTTTTTAATTATTTTGATAATAGAAGTGAAACATATTCTCAAAACAACCAACTTCTGCCAAAGTATACAGAGATTAAGACAGGCCATAAGCTTCCACGGATGTGTATAAAATAAATTATTTTTAGCAGCAACTGGCAAGCAATTGGCTTTGTTACTATCAATGCTTTTATTTTTATTCACTCGTTAGTGCGTTTTCCCCTGGAGTAATGAGGCAAAATGGGATACATTTAAGATTTGCCTAAATTGCTAGCACTATTTCTTTCCTTACCTGCAGGAGAAACCAAAGAGTAGAAGAACCATTGAGCTAGCATTGCTGGCTTACCTCTACCATGCTAAATTAATTTTCCAGCATCCCCTATCTTCCCACCGAGGCTCTAGTCTTCTTGGGCCGATTCTTGCCTCTGTGACTGGGCCCTTGCTATCTCCCCTGGAGTGAGCCCCCTTCTCTCCATCTTCTGGGCCCAGTTCCATTCCCACCTTGTTTGTAAAGACAGCCCTGATCACCCCAGTGCCCTTTGGTTTTTCAGTTTATCTAAATGATCTCACTGTCTACCTCATCATTTGCATGAAACAGTAAGAATATGGAGGTTCTGGACATAGTTTTTTCACTGCAAGGAGCAGAGAGCCACTCAGCTAACACAAAATAAGGAGAATATATTGTAAACCTACAGAGTCCAAGAAATGGGCCTCCTATGAAATGCACTGGAAACTTGCCTTAGCCTTGACAGTTGTCTCCTACTCTCAGGATCGTACAGTACCCATCTGATTCTCCCCAGGAATATCTACTTTCATGTCCCTCTCTTTTCTCTGTCACATTTGCCTGCTGTATCATTTCAACTTTCTTTTAGCTCAACTACCCCCAAATAACTGAATTAGACTTTTTTAGGATACAAATTTCAAGGGACTTGACCCTCTGACCTTGTGCTGAATATCTAGCCTTCCGTTCAGTCAGTGTGGTTGAAGGGGCAGCGATTTGAGGTGCAAACAGCTGCCCAGGTCCGCTACTTTGGCAGCCTGTAAGTGGAGGAGTCCCCAGAGAAAGGGAATATGAGTACGCAGCACCCTAGAAGATATCCACTACTTGCAGAGCTGTATTATCCATCCAAGGCAAATTTCCTTAAGGGCAGGAATAGATTATACTTTGCTTAATTCTTTCACAGTGTTTAGAACAGTGCAGATCATTTACCACAGGGATTCTCAACCTTGGTTCCAATTGCCTGGGAAACTTTTAAGGAAGTTCCAGTGTCCCGTCCTCTCTCTGGCCATTGCCACCAGAGATTCTGATTTCATTGTTTGGTGGTATGGCCCAGGCACCAGACATGAAGAACTCCTGGGCTTTACAGATGCAGACTCCCTCTTACTGATGTCAGGGCCACAGAAAACTACTCCTATAGGAGACGAAGCCCCCAACGTGTCAGTTTATGCTGGAAGCTATGCCACCAGTATTCACATACGAGCAGGTTCGCCCATGGTGGACAGGTTTCAGCTGAGCTTCCAGACAAAGACAGACTAGGAAGAAGGACCCAGCAGTGTACTTCTGAAAAGAATTAGCCAGTGAAAAGCTTATGAATAGCAGCGGAACATTGTCTGATATAATGCCGGAAGATGAGCCTCTCAGGTTGGAAGGCACTCAAAAGAAGATGAGGGAAGAGCTGCCTCCTCAAACTAGAATTGACCTTACTGATGTGGATGGAGTCAAGCTTTCAAGACCTTCATTTGCTGATGTGGCACAACTCAAAATGAAAAGAAACTGTTGCAAATATCCATTAATAATCAGAACATGGAATGTACGAAGCATGAACCTAGGAAAGTTGGAAGTCATCAAAAATGAAATGGAATGCATAAACATCAATATCCTAGGCATTAGTAAGCTGAAAGGGACTGATATTGGCCATTTTGAATCAGATAATCATATGGTCTACTGTGTCAGGAGTGACAACTTGAAGAGCAGTGGTGTTGCATTCATCCTCAAAAAGAACATTTCAAGATCTATCCTTAAATACAAAGCTGTCAGTGATAGGATAATACCCCTGCAGCTACAAGGAAGACCAGTTAATACGACTATTCAAATTTATGCACCAACCACTAACACCAAAGTGAAGAAATTAAAGATTTTTACTAACTTCTGCAGTCTGAAATTAACCGAACATGCAATCAAGATGCACTGATAATTACTTGTGATTGGAATGTGAAAGTTGGAAACAAAGAAGGATTGGTAGTTGGAAAATATGGCCTTGGTGATTAAATGATGCTGGAGATCGCATGATAGAATTCTACAAGACCAACAATTTCTTCATTGCAAATACCTTTTTCACCAAATAAATGGTGACTATCCACATGGACTTCGTCAGGTGGAATAACTCAGGAATCAAATCTACTATATCTGTGGAAAGAGACCATGGAAAAGCTGAATATTGTCAGTCAGAATAAAGCCAGGGGCCAACTGTGGAACAGACCATCAGTTGTTCATATGCAAGTTCAAGATGAAAGTGAAGACAATAGAACAAGTCCAGAAGAGCCAAAGCGTGACCTTGAGTATGTCCCACCTGAATTTAGAGACCACCTCAAGAATAGATTTCACACGTTGAGCACTAATGACCGAAGACCAGATGAGTTGTAGTATGACATCAAGAACATCATACATGAAGAAACCAAGAGGTCATTAAAAAGACAGGAAAGAAAGTAAAGACCAAAATGGAAGTCAGAAGAGACTCTGAAACTTGCTTTAAATGTAGAGTAGCTAAAACTAAAGGAAGGAATGATGTAGTAGAAGAATTGAAGATTTCAAAGGACAGCTCAAGAAGACAAAGTAAACTATTATAATGACGTGCAAATAGCTGGAGATAGAAAACTAAAAGGGAAGAACGCACTTGGCATTTCTTAAGCTGAAAGAACTGAAGAGAAAATTCAAGCCTCGAGTTTCAATAGTGAAGGATTCTATGAGGAAAATATTAAAAGACACAGGAAGCATCAAAAAGAAGATGTAAGGGATACATAGAGTCATTATACCCAAAAGAATTGGTCGACGTTCAACCATTTCAAGAGGTAGCATATGATCAGGAACTGATGGTACTGAAGGAAGAAGTCCAAGCTGCACTAAAGGCATTGGTGAAAAACAAGGCTCCAGGAATTGATGGACTATCAATTGAGATGTTTCAACAAACAGATGCAGTGCTGAAAGTTCTCACTCGTCTATGCCAAGAAATACGGAAGACAGCTACCTGGCCAACTGACTGGAACAGATCCATATTTATGCCTATTCCCAGGAAAGGTGATCCAACCAAATGTAGAAATTATCTAGCAATATCATTAATATTTACACACAAGCAAAATTTTGCTGAAGATCATTCAAAAGCGACTGCAGCAGTATATCATCGAGGAACTGCCAGAAATTCAAGCCAGATTCAGAAGAGGTTGTGGAGCCAGGGATATCATTGCTGATGTCAGATGGACCTTGGCTGAAAGCAGAGAGTATCAGAAAGATGCTTACCTGTGTTTTATTAATTGACTATGCAAAGGACCATAGCAAATTATGGATAACATCGTGAAGAATGGAAATTCCAGAACACTTAATTATGCTCATGAGGAATCTGTACATGGAACAAGAGGCAGTCATTTGAACAGTACAAGAGGGTGCTGCATGATTTAATGTCAGGAAAGGTGTGTGTCAGGGTTGTATCCTTTCGCCATACTTATTCAGTCTGTATGCTGAGCAAATGATCCGAGAAGCTGGACTGTATGAAGAAGAATGGGGCATCAGGATTGGAGAAAGACTCATTAACAACCTCTGTTATGCAGATGACACAACCTTGCTTACTGAAAGTGAAGAGGACTCGAAACACTTAGTGGTGAAGATCAAAGACCACAGCCTTCAGTATCCATTGTACCTCAACATAAAGAAAACAAAAATCCTCACAACTGGACCAGTAAGCAACATCATGACAAACAGGGAAAAGACTGAAGTTGTCAAGGATTTGCTTTTACTTGGATCCATAATCAACACCCATGGAAGCAGCAATCAAGAAATCAAAAGATGCATTACATTGGGCAAATCAACTGTAAAAGACCTCTTTAAAGCGTCGAAAAGCAAAGATGTCAACTTGAAGACTAAGGTGCACCTGACCCAAGCCACGGTATTTCCAAATGCATCATTTGCATACAAAAGCTGGACAATGAATAAGGAAGATCGAAGAAGAATTGATGCCTTTGAATTGTGGTGTTGGGGAAGAATATTGACTATACCATGAACTGCCAAAACAATGAACAAATCTGTCTTGGAAGAAGTACAATCAGAAAACTCCTTAGAAGTAAGGATGGCGAGACTAGGTCTTACATACTTTGGACATGTTGTCAGGAGAGATCAGTCCCTGGAGAAGGACATCATGCTTGGTAAAATACAGGGTCAGTGGAAAAGAGGAAGACCCTCAGTGAGATGCACTGACACAGTGGCTGCAACAATGTGCTCAAGTGCAGCAATGATTGTGGTCATGGCAGAGGATACAGCAGTGTTTTCTCTGTTGTACGTGGGGTCACTATGAGACGGAACCTACCCGACCGCACCTAACAACAACAACAAGAGGTGCCAAAGTGATTACCCATGTCACTGAAAACATGGTGGAAGTTGAATAGCCCTTAAACAGCTTAAAATTCTCATTTGGACTTTGTAGTAGGGTAGCCAAGGATTATGTTCACGTTGTCCTAGGTGGATCGAATACTGGTAGTAGTATCGGTAACTTAGAAGGAAACATTAACGTTTTCAATTTGACATTTTTTGTTTTTTCCTATTCCTGTAACTGATTTCATTAAATGTGGGGGTGGTTGTTGTTAGCTGCCAACAAGTAGGCCCCCAACTCATGGCAACCCCTTATACAATAAGATTGGAATATTGTGATCTGTAGAATTTTTTTTTTTTTAATTTTTGTTGTGTTTTAAGTGAAAGTTTACCAATCAAGTCAGTCTCTCATGCAAAAATTTGTACACACCTTACACTATACTCCTAATTGCTCTCCCGCTAATGAGAGACCACACTCCTTCCCTCCACTATCTATTTTCGTATCCATTCGGCCAACTTCTGACCCCCTGTGCCCTCTCATCTCCCTTCTGGACAGGATATGCCAACATAGTCTCATGTGTCTACTTGATTCAAGAAGCTCACTCTTCACTAGTATCATTTTCTATCCCATAGTCCAGTCCAATCCCTGTCTGAAGAGTTGGCTTTGGGAATGGTTCCTGTCTTGGGCTAACAGAAGGTCTGGGAACTATGACCTCTGGGGCCCTTCTAGGCTCAGTCAGACCATTAAGTCTGGTCCTTTTATGAGAATTTGAGGTCTGCATCCCATTGCTCTCTTGCTCCCTCAGTGGTTCTCTGTCGTGTTCCCTGTCAGGGCAGCCATCAGTTGTAGCCAGGCACCATCTAGTTCTTCTGGTCTCAGGCTGATGTAGTCTCTGGTTTATGTGGTCCTTTCTGTCTCTTGAGCTCATAATTACCTTGTGTCTTTGGTGTTCTTCATTCTCCTTTGTTCCAGGTGGGTTGAGACCCACTGATGCATCTCAGATGGCCACTTGCTAGCATTTAAAACCCCAGAAGCCACTCTCCAAAGTGGGATGCAGAATGTTTTCTTAATAGATTTTATTATGCCAATTGACTTAGATGTACCCTGAAACCATGGTCCCCAAACCCCCGCCCCTGCTACGCTGACCTTCAAAGCATTCAGTTTATTCATGTAACTCCTTTGCTTTTAGTTTAGTCCAGTTGTGCTGACCTCTCCTGTATTGTGTGTTGTCTTTCCCTTCACCTAAAATAAAACTTATCTACTATCTAATTAGTGAAAGCCGCTCTCCCTCCCTTCTTCCTTCCCTCCCCTCCTTCGTACCCATCAAAGAACATTTTCTTCTCTGTTTAAATTATTTCTCCGATTCTTATAATAGTGGTTTTGTACAATATTTGTCCTTTTGCAACTGACTAATTTCATTCAGCATGATGCCTTCCAGACTCCTCCATGTTATGGAATGTTTCACAGATTCATCATTGTTCATTATTGATGCATAGTATTCCATTCTGTGAATATACCATAATTTATTTATCCATTCATCCGTTGATAGACACCTTGGTTGCTTCCATCTTTTTGCTATTGTAAACAGTGCCGCATTGGACATGGGCATGCATATATCTGTTCGTGTAAAGGCTTTTAATTCTCTAGGATATATTCCAAGGAGCGATATTGCTGGATCATATGGTAATTCTATTTCTAGCTTTTTAAGGAAGTGCCAAATCAATTTCCAAAGTGGTTGTACCATTTTACATTTCCACCAGCAGTGTATAAGTGTTCCAATCTCTCCACGATCTCTCCAACATTTGTTATTTTGTGTTTTTTGGATTAATGCCAGCCTTGTTGGAGTGAGATGGAATCTCATTGTAGTTTTGATTTGCATTTCTTTAATGGCTAGTGATCGTGAGCATTTCCTCATGTATCTGTTAGCTACCTGAATGTCCTCTTTAGTGAAGTGCCTGTTCATATCCTTTGCCCATTTTTTAATTAGGTTATTTGTCTTTTTGTAGTTGAATTTTTGCAGTATCACACTGATTTTAGAGATCAGATGCTGATCGGAAATGTCCTGGCTAAAAACTTTTTCCCAGTCTGTAGGTAGTCTTTTTACTCTTTTGGTGAAATGTTTGGATGAACGTAGGTGTTTGACTTTTAGAAGCTCCCAGTTATCTAGTTTTTCTTCTGCATTGTTAGTAATGTTTTATATACTGTTTATGCCATGTATTAGGGCTTCTAGTGTTGTCCCTATTTTTTCTTCCATGATCTTTACCGTTTTAGATTTTATATTTAGGTCTTTGATCTATTGTGAGTTAGTTTTTGTGCATGAAGTGAGGTGTGGGTCTTGTTTCTTTTTTTGCTGATGGATATCCAGTTATGCCAGCATCATTTGTTAAAGAGACTATCTTTTCCCCATTTAACTGACTTTGGGCCTTTGTCAAATATCAGCTGCTCGTATATGGATAGATTTATGTGTGGATTCTCAATTCTGTTTCATTGGTCTATGTATCTGTTGTTGTACCAGTAGCAGGCTGTTTTGACTGCTGTGGCGGCGTGATTAGTCCTAAAATCAGGTAGAGTAAGGCCTCCTACTTTGTTCTTCTTTTTCAGTAATGCTTTACTTATCTGGGGCCTCTTTCCCTTCCATATGAAGTTGATGATTTGTTTCTCCATCTCATTAAAAAATGTCATTGGAATTGGAATCGGAATTGCATTGTATCTATAGATGGGTTTTGGTTAGAATAGACATTTTTACAATATTAAGTCCTCCTATCCATGAGCAAGGTATGTTTTTCCACTTATGTAGGTCTCTTTTGGTTTCTTGCAGTAGTGTCTTCTAGTTTTCTTTGTATAGGTCTTTTACATCTCTGTTAAAATTGATTCCTAAGTATTTTATCTTCTTGGGGGCCACTGTAAATGGTATTGATTTGGTGATTTCCTCCTAGATGTTCTTTTTGTTGGTGTAGAGGAGTCCAACTGATTTTTGTATGTTTATCTTGTATCCCGATACTCTGCTGAACTCTTCTATTAGTTTCAGTAGTTTTCTTGAGGATTCTTTAGGGTTTTCTGTGTGTAAGATCATGTCATCTGTAAATAGAGGTACTTTTACTTCTTACTTACCAGTCTAGATTCCCTTTACTTCTTTATCTAGCCTAACTGCTCTGGCTAGGACCTCCAGTGCAAAGTTGAATAAGAGTAGTGATAAAGGGCATCCTTGTCCGGTTCCCTTTTTCCAGATGAATGCTTTCAAACTCTCTCCATTTAGGATGATGTTGGCTGTTGGCTTTGTATAAATACCCTTTATTATATGTTGAGGAATTTTCCTTGTATTCCTATTTTGCTGAGAGTTTTTATCATGAATGAGTGTTGAAGTTTGTCAAATGCCTTTTCTGCATCAATTGATAAAATCATGTGGTTCTTGTCTTTTGTTTTATTTGTATTATGGGTTACATAAATTGTTTTTCTAATGTTGAACCATCCCTGCATACCTGGTATGAATCCCACTTGGTCACGGTGAATCATTTTTTGATATGTTGTTGAGTTCTATTGGCTAGAATTTTGTTGAGGATTTTTGTGTCTAAGTTCATGAGGGATATAGGTCTGTAATTTTCTTTTTTTTTGTGGTGTCTTTACCTGGTTTTGGTATCAGGGATATGCTGGCTTCATACAATGACCTTGGGAGTATTCTGTCCTTTTCAATGCTCTGAAATACCTTTATTAGTAGTGGTGTTAACTCTTCTCTGAAAGTTTGGTAGAACTCTGCAGTAAAGCCGTCTGGGCCGGGGCTTTTTTGTTGGGAGTTTTTTGATTAGCTTTTCAATCTCTTCTTTTGTTATGGGACTATTTAGCTGTTCTACCTCTGTTTGTGTTAGTTTAGGTAGGTAGTGTGTTTCTAGGAATTCATCCATTTCTTCTAGGTTTTCAAATTTGTTAGGGTACAATTTTTCGTAGTAATCTGATATGTTTGTTTTAATTTCAGTTGGGTCTGTCGTAATATCGCCCACCTCATTTCTTATTTGGGTTATTTGCTTCCTCTCCTGTTTTTCTTTTGTCAGTTTGGCCAGTGGTTTATCAATTCTGTTAATTTTTTCAAAGAACCAGCTTTTATTCTTTTTAATTCTTTCAATTGTTTTTCTGTTTTCTATTTCATTTAATTCTGCTCTAATTTTTATTATTTGTTTTCTTCTGGTGCCTGAGGGTTACTTTTGTTGCTCTCTTTCTATTTGTTCAAGTTATAGGGGTAGTTCTTTGATTTTGGCCCTTTCTTCTTTTTGTATGTGTGCATTTATTAACATAAATTGACCTCTGAGCGCTGCTTTTGCCGTGTCGCAGAGGTTCTGATAGGAAGTGTTTTCATTCTCATTGGATTCACGAATTTCTTTATTTCATCCTTAGTGTCTTCTATGACCCAGTCATTTTTGAGCAGGCTATTGTTCAGTTTCCAAGTGTTTGATTCCTTTTCTCTGCTTTTTCTGTTATTGATTTGTACTTTTACAGCCTTATGGTCAGAGAAGATGCTTTGTAATATTTCAATGTTTTGAATTCTGCTAAGGCTTGCTTTATGACCCAATATGTGGTCTATTCTAGAGAATGTTCCACGTGCACTAAAAATAAAGTATACTTGACTGCTGTTGGGTGGAGTGTTCTGTATATGTCTGTGAGGTCAGGTTGGTTGATTGTGGCATTTAGATCTTTCATGTCTTTATTGAGCTTCTTTCTGGATGTCCTGCCCTTTACCAAAAGTGGTGTGTTGAAGTCTCCTAGTATAATTGTGGAGCTGTCTATGTCACTTTTCAATGCTGTTAGAGTTTGTTTTATATATCTTGCAGCCCTGTCATTGGGTGCATAAATATTTAATATGGTTATATCTTCTTGGTATATTGTCCCTTTAATCATTATATAGTGTGCTTCCTTGTCCTTTGTGGTGTATTTAACTTTAAAGTCTATTTTGTCAGAAATTAATACTGCTGCTCCTGCTCTTTTTTGATTGATGTTTGCTTGATATATATATTTTTTCTATTCTTTGGGTTTTATTTTGTTTGTGTCTCTAAGTCTAAGGTGTGTCTCTTGTAGGCAGCATATAGACGGATTGTGTTTATTTACCCATTCTGCCACTCTCTGCCTCTTTATTAGTGCATTTAGTCCATTTACATTCAGCATAATTATAGATAGGTATGAGTTTAGTGCTGTCATTTTGATGTCTTTTTTGTGTGTTGTTGACAGTTTCTTTTTCTCACTTAATTTTTTGTGCTGAGCAGTTTATCTTTACGTATTGTCTCTTATTTGTTGTTGTTGATTTTTTTTTCTGCTGAGTCTCTACTTTTTTCTTGTATTTTATTTTGATGAGTAGAATGGTTAGTATCTTTTGTGCTTACCTTAATATTTACCCCTATTTTTCTAAGTTTAAACCTAACTTTTTTCTTTATATCACCTTGTCTTCCTCTCCATATGAAAGATCTATGACTACATTTCTTAGTCCCTCTTTATTGATTTAATGTTGTCTTCTTTTACATAACAACATCACTGTTTCCCTGTTTTAAGCATTTTTTTTCTTGATTTATTTTTGTGATTTCCCTGTCTGGGCTGACCTCTGATTGCACCATCCAGTTTTCTCATCTTGGGTTGATACCTGATATTATTGATATTCTAACCAAAGAACTCCCTTTAGTAGTTCTTGTAGTTTTTGGTTTGGTTTTTATGAATTCCCTAAACTTCTCTTTACCTGGAAATGTCCTAATTTCACCTTCATATTTGAGAGACAGTTTTGCTGGATATATGATTCTTGGCTGACATTTTTTTTCTTTCAATGCTTTATATAAGTTATCCCGTTGCCTTCTTGCCGTCATGGTTTCTGCCAAGTAGTCCAAGCTTATTCTTTTTGACTCTCCTTTGTAGGTGACTTTTCGTTTATCCCTGACTGCTCTTAAAATTCTCTATCTTTGGTTTTGGCAAGTTTGATTATAATATGTCTTGGTGACTTTCTTTTAAGATCTACCTTATGTGAAGTTTGATGAGCATCTTGAATAGATATCTTCTCATCTTTCATGATGTCAGGGAAGTTTTCTGCCAGCCAAGCTTAAACCATTCTGTCTGTATTTTCTGTTGTCCCTCCCTGTTCTGGTATTCCGATCACTTGTAGGTTATTTCTCTTGATAGAGTCCCACATGATTCTTAAGGTTTCTTCATTTTTTTAAATTCTTTTATCTGACTTTTCTTCAAATATATTGGTGCCAAGTGCTTTATCTTCAAGCTCATGAGTTGTATCTTCCTCTTGCTCAGTTCTGCGCCTCTGACTTTCTATTGAGTTGTCTAATTCTATAATTTCACTGTTAATCTTATGAATTTCTCATTGCTGTCTCTATGGATTCTTGGAGCTTATTAAATTTTTCCTTATGTTCTTGAATAACCTTTTTAATTTCTTCAGCTACTTTATCTGTGTGTTTCTTGGCTTGTTCTGCGTATTGCCTGATCTCCTTCCTAGTCTCATTCCTGATGTCTTGAAGAGTTCTGTACATTAATCTTCTGAATTCTGCATCTGGTAATTTCAGGAAGGCACCTTGAACCAGAAGATCCGTTGATCCTTTGTTTTGAGAGCTTATTGAGGTGATCATGGTCTGTTTCTTTATGTGACTTGATATTGACTGTTGTCACCAGCCATCTATGTTGTTGTATTATTTTATTTTGTGTTTGCTTACTGTATCCTGGCTTATTGCTTTGTTTTGTTTTCATATGCCCAAATGGGTTGCTTGAGTGAGATAGCCTGATTATTTTCAGCTTTGAAGCTCTGACGCCTGTCACCAGATGGCTAGAGCTGTTATCAGGTATATCAGTCTAGGGGTCCATTCACTTTTCTTGTGTGAATTCAGCTCAGGTATTACAGGTAGCTGATCATCAAGTGTGTTGTACAGGCTCTGTCCTACAGTCTTAGAGGGGTAGGGGTGATTGGTATAATACTCGTATTTGGTTGCAGCAGGGTGTCACAATTTTCATTGGTTGCTTTTTGGGAAGTAGATCACTAGGCCTATCTACCTATTCTGATTATTTTTGCAAAGTTTTTAAATTTCATTATTAATTAATATATCATATACCTTTGAGATGTATCCTGTTCCTGGACACTTTGAAAACAAGGTCTCATGGAGCTTAGGAAAATTTAAAATTTAACAGTTAATTCTAAACTGATGACAATTCAGAGTGCCACTTGGATGATAATTGTTTTACTTTTTTCAGTGTTATCTCAAAATCAGCATCTGATAAATTTGAACTATGTTTGCCTCCAGAATAGCAAGGAGCTGATTTGTTACAGGTCTTGTATGGTGATGTTCTGTAGGTATGCTCTTTACAGTGTCCTTGTGGTGTCCAAGTCTCCTTAAGCTTCAGAACAATCGGTGTGATTGATGAGTTTGAGAATTCCTTGTTAGAGTAGCTTCTGGAGTTCTTTAATATGGTTAGTGAAAAAAAACAAACCAGTTGCCTATGAGTTTACACCACCCAGGGACTCCCAGCTAGACTATAAATCAAAAACCTGTTGCTGTCGAGTTGATTCCAACTCACAGTGACTGTAGGACAGAATAGAACTGCACCGTAGGCTTGCCCCGTAGGGTCACTGTGAGTCGGATTTGGCTTGATGGTAACAGGTTTTTTTTTTGTTTTTGTAGGATTTCCTAGACTGTATAATCTTTTTTTTTTTTTTTAACTGTGCTTTAAAGTGGAAGTTTACAATTCAAGTCAGTCTCTCATACAAAAACGTATAAACACATTGCTGTATGGCCCTAGCGACTCTCCCTACAATGTGACAGCACACTCCTTCTCTCCACCCTGTATTTTCCGTGTCCATTCAACCCACTCCTGTGGCCCTCTGCCTTCTCATCTTGCCTCCAGACAGAAGCTGCCCCCGCAGTCTCATGTGTCTACTTGAGCTAAGAAGCACACTCCCAAGGCTGTAATCTTTACGGAAGCAGACTGCCACGTCTTTCTTCCATGGAGCAACTGGGGGGTTTGAATCACTGACCTTTCGGATAGCAGTCAAGTGCTTAACCACTGTGCCACCAGGGTTCTTTAGCTAGATTATAACCCACTGCCATAGAGTCAGTTCCAACTCATAGTAACCACATGCAGTTTCCAAGGCTCTAAATGTTCACTGAAGCAGACTGCTACATCTTTCTTCTGCAGAGTGGCTGGTGGGTTTGAACTGCTGACCTTTTGGCTAGCAGCTAAACTCTTTAACCACTGTACCACCAGGGCTCATACCCAGGTATTCAGTAAGACTCTAATTTAGGCATTGCTGTGAAGGTATTTTGTAGATGTAATTAACAGCTACAATCAGCTGACTTTAACTAAAGGAGATTATCTTTAACAATCTGGGTGGACCTCATCTAATCAGCCAAAAGAATTTAAGAGCAAAACTGAAGCATCCCTGAGAAAGAAGAAATTCCACTTGTGGACAGCATCATCAGCTCCTGCCCAATAATTTCCAGCCTGCTGGCCTGCCCTACAAATTTCAGACATAGCTAGCCAAGCCCCACAATTGCGTAAATTAATTCATTGTGATAAATATCTTCACATGTGTGTATATGTACATATACACACATACACATATACATACATATTCATATGTTTGTTTAGTGCACAAAAAGATGATAGAATTATGGACTACTGTTTTCAAGGAAGATTAAATTATTACTTGTGTTTTTTTGAAATACAGTTTTATTTTATTTTCAGAAAGATTGCCATAAAAACTTGTTAAAACAAACAGAGCTTAAGAATTCAAAGGTTTTTATTGTTTGGAAAAGTAAACCCAAAAACCAAACCCACTGCTGTCAAGTCGATTCCGACTCACAGCGACCCTATACGACAGAGTAGAACTGCCTGACAGAGTTTCCAAGGAGCGCCTGGTGGGTTTGAACTGCCGACCTTTTGGTTAGTAGTCATAGCACTTAACCACTATGCCACCAGGGTTTCCTGGGCTTGGAAAAGTAGTACCATAAAAAATGTTTCATTCTTCTATAGTTTCTGCTATGAAACCTTGCAGAGAAGCAGTGAGGAGGCCATGGAAGGGAGTATCCTCTCTTTTATAAATATTCAGTTGCCATCAGGTCAACCCTGACTCACTGCGACCCTATGTGTGTCAGAGTAACACTGTGCTCCAAAGTTCTCAATGGCTGATTTTTTTGGAAGTAGATTGCAGGGCTTTCTTCTGAGGCGCTGTCTTTATCTAGTGCTGCTATAACAGAAATATCTCAAGTGGATGACCTCAACAAATGGAAGTTTATTCTCTCACAGTCTAGTAGGCTAGAAGTCCATATTCAGGGCATCAGTTCCAGGGGAGGGCTCTCTCTCTCTCTGTCAGCTCTGGAAGAAGGTCCCTGTCACCAATCTTCTCCTGGTTGAGGAGCTTCTCCATGCAGGGACCCCAGGTGCTCTTCTCCTGGCACTGCTTTCTTAGTGGTATGAAGTCCCCAACTCTCTGTTTGCCTCCTTTTCCTTTTATTTCTTGTAAGATAAAAGGTGATGCAGACCACATCCCAGGGAAACTCCCTTTACATTGCATCAGGGATATGACCTAAATAAGGGTGTTGCATCCCACCCTAATCCTCTTTAGCAAAATCTAATCTTGCCTCATTAACCACAGGCAGAGGTTAGAATTTACAACACATAGGAAAATTACATCAATCACAAAATGGAGGACAACCGCACAGTACTGGAAATCATGGCCTAACCAAGTTGACACATATTTGGGGGCACACAATTCAATCCATGATAGGAGCCTCTGGGTAGACTCAAACTTCTAACTTTTCAGTGAGCAGCCGAGTAAGTTAACCATTTGCACCACCCAGGGACTCCATAAACACTCTTAGAACTGCCCATCTAGCTTTCTAGGTGCCATCTTCTCTCATCAGTTATCCTAGTCCCCCCCCCGCCCCACTGCCGATTCCTACACATCAACACTCCTTGCCTTTCTTTAGCTCTTATTTTGGTAGATGAGAAACTAATCATTTTCCAAATGGGCAAAAATGGTAGAGTTGTAAAGGAAATTATAGTTGCTCTTCCTTTTTAAACTAGTTCTGAATCCTTTTCAATCTTTAACTGGCATAGAATGAATATTTGCCACAAAGGCCAAAGAATAAAACACAACCAAAATACTCCCAAACATTTGCAGCTTTTTGCACAGAAAAATAAATATTGAGAGGAAAATCTAGAGACCTGCATTTAAAATATTATAATAATTAGTCATAACTTGGTAAACTAACCCTGTTGGAATGGATGAAGCTTTATAATAATACTCAGGGATATTAAAAATCAAAACCAAAACCTTTGCCTTCAGTCAATTCTGACTCATACAGACCCTATAGGACAGAGTAGAAGTGCCCCATGGGGTTTCCAAGGAGTGGCTGGTGGATTCAAACTGCTGACCTTTTGGTTAGCAACCGAATGATTAACCACTGTGCCACAAGGGCTCCCCACTAAAAAACAACCCTCCCCAAATCCTCATAAATCACGTCACCTAACTTTTGTAGTAGATATTTCTACTAAAAAATTTGTGGTTGAATTTTGAGTTAAAATTATCATAGCAGTTTATTCAGGAGTCATGATTCATTATGTAGAAACAAATGATTCATTGACTTAAAGTTGCTATTATAGTCTTAGAAATGACTTCATCGTATGTGGTGAACTTGTGTTGGAGATGCCTGGGACAGAAGGAATTCAGATTCATTTATGTGAGTATCATGCTTTCATTGGGTTGAGTTTTCCTAAAAGTCTGGGAAAATCTCTTCACTAGCCAGTCCAGGAAGGTGCTATCAGTTTCCATATTTGGAGAATTTACCCATATATCAAAATATCTGAAGAAAGCCAAAGAAGAGAAAATAAAACTAGCAGGTACTACGATTTGTTACTGGTTACTCCCATGTGACATGCTCAGTGCCTTCTTCTGAAGGCTCTGTCCAGTTTGGTTTCTAACCCTAATTCAGAGTTTGTCTATCTTAACCATGGTAGTATTGATATTTTGAGCTGAATACTTCTTTGTTGTACAGGGTTATCCTGGGCATTATAGGATGTTTTGTAGTATCCCTGGCCTCAACCCACTAAATACCAGTAGAATCCCCTATTTGTGACAACCAAGAATATCTCCCCCCAAAATGTCCCCTGGTTTAAGTATGTTTAGGAGAGTAGGGGGGTGGCAAATTAACCCTAGTTGAGAACCACTTCCCTAATCCTAACCCTAACCCATTAGGATTAATCCTAATCCTAACCAACCCATGCTATTGTTGGTCTTGAAACACAATGTCCAAGAAAAGTTTCTGCTGTCCCAGTGAGCTAGCAAAAGATACTCCTTTTCTCCAAATTTTCTTCTTGATTGCAGCTCCATTGCCTATAAAATATCCTGGTCGCATTGGGCCCAAGTCACCCAGGTAAGTATTTTTTGTCTCCTCACAGAGTGGCTCGCTCTTCTCATCTCATTTCTTTTCTCCTCATTGACTAAGCTCTTTTTGCCACTGACTCTGCACCTAGTTAGGCTTACCTATGTGGGATGACCACGTACCCCGGTTCATCTAGTTCAGTCCTGTATGCCTGTTAGCCCAGCATAATTATTAATAATTATGTCCTGGTTCGAACGATAAATTGTGATAGTCTTCTATGCCATTCTGGGAAAAAGATATATTTGTTCTAATTTTTCTGAAAAAGAGAGCAGGATAAAATTCTGTTCAAAATGGAATACATGACAACCTACATTTACCATCCTCCTCCCCCTTTTCTGCATTCCATTAACCTGAAGAGAAATCACTAGGTATTGAAGCTTTTTCATGAGTAGACTGGAAACATGAATACATTCCTGAAAGGCAGAAGCAGTCTTTCTGATAGGTAAACCAGAGTAGATCTAGCAGCAGCCCACAACTTGCAGTAGAGTAGGCTGCCTCAGGGCTGTTGGCCTTTCTTTCCGGCAGTGCCCTGTAGAGATTCCATGCCCTGTCAGCAGCAGGTCTGCCAAGCAGAACTGGGAAGAGAGTAATTAATTGAAAGACTGTCTAGGAAACAGCTATTTGAGTTGCAAATCTTGTCAGATGCAGACTGAATGGTAGCTTTTAACAACCCCTCTATCTAAATCAGAGGACTGATCTCTAAGGAAATTGAACAATCTTCCCCAGGAGTACTACGGCTTCTCGTATAGGTTTTGGCAGTCCAGAATAAAAATGAGGGGTGATAGGGAACCCAACTTGCGTCAGTTTCTCCCCCATTTCATCCTAAAGTGAAGACCACCCCACATCCATGGAGTAACCAAACTTCAGAAGAAATCTATACCGGTTACATATACTAATCAAGTTAGTGCTTTATTGGCCAATATGAATGGCCAAACAA
Source organism: Loxodonta africana (assembly GCF_030014295.1). NCBI lineage: Eukaryota > Metazoa > Chordata > Mammalia > Proboscidea > Elephantidae > Loxodonta > Loxodonta africana. The sequence goes on from NC_087349.1 coordinate 33,139,561, forward strand.
GGACCATCACTTCATTAAGGAAAACCAAAAAAAAAAAAAAAAAATGAACAAACAGAGTAAGTGACTAAAAGGAAACAGGAAACATAAGGAAAAATTTAAAAATATATATATTTTTTTAGGATCCTCAGAAAGATCTGACTAGATATTGTATCCATAAAGTAAGTGTCATCCAGTCAATTTCGACTCATGGTGGCCCCAAGTGTGTCAGAGTAGAACTGTGCTTCACAGGGTTTTCAATAGCTGATTTTTTTCAGAAGTAGATAGTAGGCTTTTCTGCTGAGTTGCATCTGGGTTAACTCAAACCACCAAGCTTTGGTTAGCAGCTGAGTGTGTTAACTGTTTGTACCACCTATGGGCTCCTATTAAATAAGCATTAAAAAAAAGTTGCTGTTGAGTCTATCTTGACTCACGGTGGCCCCATGCTTGGCAGAGTAGAACTGTGCTCTATAGGGTTTTCAAGGATGTGAACCTTTCAGAAGCAGATCACTAGGCCTTTCTTCCAAAGCACCTCTCTGTGGCTTCGAACTTCCAACCTTTCAGTTAATCAAACACTTAACAATTTGTACCACCCGGGGACTCTATAAAATAAACATAGGCTACTATAAAAAACGAACAGAGAAAAAGCAAGAATTCTTAGAAATTGAAAAATACTTGCTCAAATTTAAAAAGTGAAAGGAAATAGAAGATGAAGTCAAGTCAAATAAATATCTCAGAATGTACAGCAAAAAAGTTAAAAACATAGAGTCTGTTCAGAACCATGAGCATCTATTTATTAGATGTCTAGAAAGAGTAAACATGGAAAATAGAACTAATCAAAGATATAATAGAAGAAAATTTCTCAACATTGATAAATGACACAAGTCTGTAATTTGAAAAAGCCCAGAAAATGCTGAGTGGGATTAATGAAAGAAAAAAAAAAAGCACCACCTGGACTTATCCTAGTGCAATTTCAGAAATTTAAAGACTTCGAAGAGGTATGGAGAGAAAGAGTATGGAAGGAATACACAGAATCACTGTTCCAAAAAGAATTGGTCAATATTGAAACATTTCAGTGGTAGCATATGATCAAGAACTGATGGTATTGAAGGAAGAAGTCCAAGCTTCACTGAAGGCATTGGGGATAAACGAGGCTCCAGGAATTGGTGGTTAACATTTGACATGTTTCAACAAACGAACGCAGTGCTGGAAGTGCTCAGCCATCCATGCCAAGAAATTTGGAAGACTGCTACCTGGCCAACCGACTGGGAGAGATTCATATTTGTGCCCATTCCAAAGAAAGGTGGCCCATTAGAATGCAGAAATTATCGAACCATATCATTAATATAACAGGTAAGCAAAATTTTGCTGAAAATCGTCCAAAAGCAGTTGTAGCAGTACATCAACAGGGAACTGCCAGAAATTCAAGCTGAATTGAGGAAAGGATGTGGAACAAGGGATATCATTGCTGATGTCAGATGAATATTGGCTGAAAGCAGAGAATACCAGAAAGATTTTTATGTGTGTTTTATTGATGGTGCAAAGGCATTTGACTCTGTGGATCATAACAAATTATGGGTAATGTTGCAAAAATGGGAATTTCAGAACACTTAGTTGTGCTCATAAGGAACCTGTATCTAGATCAAGAGGCAGTAGTTCCAACAGAACAAGGAGATACTATGTTGTTTAAAATAAAAAAAAGTGTGCGTCAGGGTTGAATCCTTTTACCATACTTAAAGTGTTTGCTGAGCAAATAATCCAAGAAGCTGGACTATATGAAGAAGAATGCTGCATCAGGATTGGAGGAAGACTCGATAACATTTGATATGCAGATGACATAACCTTGCTTGCTGAAAGGAAGAGGACTTGAAGCACTTACTGATGAAGATCAAAGACTACAGTCTTCTGTATGGGTTATGACTCAACGTAGAGAAAACAAAAATTCTCACAACTGAACCAATAAGCAACATCATGGTAAACAGTGCAAATATTGAAGCTGTCAAGGATTTCATTTTACTTGTATCCACAATCAGTGCCCATGGAGGCAAGAGTCTGGAAATCAAATGATGTATTGCATTGGGCAAATCTGCTGCAAAAGACCTGTTTAAAGTGTTAAAAAGCAAAGGTGTTACTTTAAGGAGTAAGGTGTGCCTGACTCAAGCCAAGGTATTTTCAATCACCTTATACGCATGTGAAAGATGGACAATGAATAAGGAAGACCAAAGAAGAATCAATTCCTTTGAAATATGGTGTTGAAAAAGAATATTAAATATACCATGGACTGCCAGAAGAACAAACGAATCTGTCTTGGAAGAAGTATAGCCAGAAGGCTCCTTAGAAGCAAGGATGATGAGACTTCATCTCATGTACTTTGGACATGTTATCAGGTGGGACCAGTCCCTGGAGAAGAACATTATGCTCGGTAAAGTAGAGGATCAGCGAAAAAAGAGGAAGACCCTCAACGAGACGGATTGACACAGTGGGGGCAACAATGGGCTCAAGCATAAAGATTGTGAGGATGGCACAGGACTAGGCAGTGTTTTGTTCTGTTGTACATACGATCGCTGTGAGTCGGAACTGACTTGGTGGGACCTAACAACAACAACATAGAAGAGCTAAAAAATTGTGTGTGTTTGTAAAACAAAGCTCAGGAAAGAAAGAGCTAGGGAATAGTTTGTGTGTTGAATTCCTTGTGTTGAGGAGTGAAAGGATACTACTTAACCTTGATTAATCAGGAAGTAGAAATATGAACATATCAGTCAGGGTGGAAAACAAAGAGGAAACCATGAGAACTAAAATCAGATTCTGGAATGTCAGATAATTGTGAGACAGTAGAACAAGAAATGTAACTTTTAATACCATTTGAATTTATTTGATTTATACATATATTTTTTTATAACAACAACAATAATAATAAATTTTTAAAAGGTAGGCCATTCTATCTTTTTACCACATCATCATTGTACAATTACCCAGTTGCCCAGTGACCCTCCTGAGGTAACAGAGAGGATCATGAAAATCATACAAAAAGTAAACAGACCCCAAACCATTTCAGAATTACTTACATCTCCTGCTTTCTTTGACTCTAAAGGGGTCGAGGCAAGGGGTGCTATTTGATATTATAATTCTGTGAACACATTATCAATTGATCACATTCTTCATGGGTTGTGGAGCTTTTTTTTTTTTGGTTTCTCCTTGGGATATTGGTGAATTTATCTCAGATATAATTTACTACCAATACAAATTATGGATAACATTGTGAAGAATGGTTATTCTAGAACATTAATTGTGCTCAACAGGCAGTCGTTTGAACAGAACAAGGGGATGTTGCACGGTTTAAAGTCAGGAAAGGTGTGCATTGGTGTTGTATCCTTTCACCATACTTATTTGGTTTGTATGATGAGCAAATAATCTGTGAAGCTGGACTATATGAAGAAGAACAGGGCATCGGGACTGGAGGAAGACTCATGTAATAAGCAGGTGACACAACCTTGCTTGCTGAAAGCCAAGAGGACTTGAAGCACTTACTGATGAAGATGAAAGATCATAGCCTTCAGTATGAATTATACCTCAACATAAAAGAAACAAAAATTCTCACAACTGGATCAATAAGCAACATTATGATAAATGGAGAAAAGATTGAAATTGTTAAGGATTTCATTTTACTTGGATCCACAATCAACCCCATGGAAGCAGCAGTTAAGAAATCAAACGATGTATTGCATTGGGCAAATCTGCTGCAAAAGACCACTTTAAAGTGTTAAAAAGCAAAGATGTCACTTTAAGGACTAAGGTGTGCCTGACCCAAGCCATGGTGTTTTCAGCCACCTCATATACATGAGAAAGCATATGGAAGACTGAAGAAGAATTGATGCCTTTGAATTATAATATTGCTGAATAGTATTAAACATACCGTGGACTGCCAGAAGAGCCAACAAATCTATCTTGGAAGAAGTACAGCCAGAATGCTCCTTAGAACAAGGATGGTGAGAGTTTTTGTCACGTACTTTGGACATGTTATTAGGAGGGACTACTAATGACCCGTGGTAAAGGGTCAGCGAAAAAGAGGAAGACCCTAATGAGATGGATTGACACAGTGGCTGCAACAGTGGGCTCAAGCATAACAACGATTGTGAGGATGGTGGAGGACGAGGCAATATTTTGTTCTGTTGTGCATGGGGTAGCTGAGAGTCAGAACCGACTTGATGGCACCTGACAACAACAACAAATACTTAAAGATCATTATTATATGTTGATTCTCTAAATATAAAATACATACATTTTATTTGAGCCTCACAACAATTCTGTGACAATTCAGGGACAATGTCTTAGTTACCTAGTGCTGTTGTAACAGAAATACCACACGAGGGTGGCTTTAACGAATAGAAATTTATTTTCTCACAGTTAAAAAACCCAGTGGCGTTGAGTCGATTCCGACTCATAGCGACCTTATAGGACAGAGTAGAACTGCCCCTAGAGTTTCCAAGGAGCACCTGGCGGATTCGAACTGCCAGCCCAACTGAATTTAAGAGTATAAATTTAAGAAAAGGGGAGAGAAAAAAATAGTTCTGTATTTTCCTGTATTGAATATATCAGTATGAATATTACTGTCTTTCAAACTATGCTTTCAAGACATGCAGAAATGTGAAACTCATGGAGAATTTTCTCTTAACAGCGATATGATTTCAAGCGGCTGGCTGATCTATGAACTTCTACCTATCATAACTCCGTCCCTTTAGGAGACTAAAAGTTCGAATTCAGGGCACAGGCTTTAGGGGAAGGATTTCTCTTTCCATGGGCTCTGGGAGAAGGTCCTTATCTCTTCAGCTTCTATTCCTTGGCTCCTTGGTGATCTTCATGTGGCATGACATCTCTCTTCTCCCATCTCAGCTTGCTCCTTTGTCCGAATCTGCTCTTTTTACATTTCAAAAATGATGGGCTTAAAATACACCCTACACTGGTATGACCTTTTAAAATAACAAAGAAAGCCCATTTCCAAACGGGATCATAACCATAGGTATAGAGGTTAGGGTTTCCAACACATATTTTGGTGGCACACAATTCAATCCACAGCAGCCAAATTTTATTAATAAAGTTAAGTGAAGTTAAGAAGCTCATCTCAGGCCACCGAGAAAGGGAAAGAGCCAGCATTCAATCAGACTTTTTCCCCTAACCCCATATGGCTTCCCAGAGGTGAGAGGGACTGAAGTAATATTAAACCACACAGACAGCATTTTAAAATGTAAAAAACACATTACCAAGGAGGAAGAAGGACACACCAAAAACAGGAAATCCTTACGAATGCCTCAGCTACAATGTTCCTCACCCTGAACTCTTTTTAAAATTGAACGTTTAACAATATGGCAGTTAGAAATGTGTCTCTCAGAAAAATCCATTGAAAGACACGGCAAAAGGGAAGAGAAACAAGTTAGAGGAAGAAAAGGAAAAAGCGTTCCTTCAAAATATAAAAATTATGTTTAATTTCTGTGTCAATCTGAGTGCCTGCCTATGTCCTCTGAAGTGTCTTCTGACTTAAGATGTAAAATTTTGATTGTAATGGAGCCCTTTCATCCTGTGCTCAGTATCTGTGCAGAAGTGGGGGGTTTGGGTTAAGGGGTACATGGAGTGGGAGGGGCTAGAACAGGAAATGTAACTTATCTTTTAATATGGAAGGCGGATGATTAAACCGTAGGTAAGAAAGGCCTGGAGATTTGCTTCCAGAAATCAGCCAGTGGAAACCCTGTGGATCACAATGGTTCCACCCGCAGCCGGTCTCGAGATGATGCACCACCGGGCAGTGTTTCGTTCCATTGTGTGTGGGGTTGCCATGAGTCAGGCCGACTCCGCCGCGGCTAATGACTACAGCAGGAAAGGCCATACCCAGCAGCCCTTTTCCGTAATGCTTTCTGATTCTTTTTAAAAAAATCAAACCATTTGCCATCGAGTCGATTCAACTCATGGCAACCCTCTGTGTGTCAGAGCAGAACTGTCCTCCACAGGGTTTGCAATGGCTGATTTTTTGGAAGTAGATTGCCAGGCCTTTCTTCTGAGGCACCTCTGAGTGCATTCAAACTGCCAACCCAGGAATTCTAAAGTTCGAAAATTGTATTAACAAAATTATGTTAGAGGACCAAAAATCTAACCTGGAGTTTCAGGACATATTCTCCTTTTGTTTTCTACTTGACCTTCAAAGCTCTGCCTTCACAACACAGGACCCTTGACTTAAATTGAACATAAAACGTTTTACCGTCTCCACTCACAACAACATTCCCTTTCCTCTGGCTCACCTGGCGTCAGCATGAACGTTTGGCGAGCCTTGTCCACATTCTGGCACTTTCCGCCTTGACTCTGTTTCTATTCTCTAGAACAAAGTGACCTGCCAAAGCTGGAATGGACAAAGTGTGGTGACTCACAGAAATTTTTTTCTTCTGTTTTAAACAGTGCAAAGACCATTGATAAGAGCGATTTTAACAACCTTGTTATCAGTTTAGAGTGAGGCAGTCCCTCTTCCTTCCTCTCCTTCCCACCCACCCCAATCACAAAATCCTCACCCAAGAGAAACAATCCACAAAACCTTTCAAGATGGTTTGAGGGTTGTTATTTAATCTTGAAAGTTATAATTTTGAATTTGGGGTGCTTGGCCAAATCATTACTGAAATGTACTCTTTTTCTTGATAATTACATTTGCAGACAATGTAAAGAGTTTCGTTCATGGCTACCTAGCCATAAACAAATTCAAATGTATTTTTTTAGCCTAAAGTCTTCCCGGATTGTTTTAATCTCAGTGATATACAGAAATGCGCTTGAATCAGGAATTAATGTAGAACACACTGGCATTTAATTTACGTGATGAGGTATGTACGATAAAGAATTATATAACTTTTGTTGCAGCTCATTTCCTGAATACACATGAAAAACAATGATGAAGCTTATTTTTTCCATCTATTTTAGTGTCTTTGGAAAAAATGGACCTTCAGTAACTGCTGTAACAGAACATCATAATTCTATCATTTTCAAAATTCTTCTAATCTGTGACTAATAGTATCATTTTTAAAGATATGAATGTGCCTTTATAAAGCTCAGAAGAGTATAAATTTAAGAAAAGGGGAGAGAAAAAATAGTTCTGTATTTTCCTGTATTGAATATATCAGTATGAATATTACTGTCTTTCAAACTATGCTTTCAAGACATGCAGAAATGTGAAACTCATAGAGAATTTTCTCTTAACAGTGATATGATTTCAAGTGGCTGGCTGATCTGTGAACTTCTACCTATCATACGTCCATCCCTTTAGCAGGTGATCTTTAAACGTACCCTCCAACTCATTACCCAGAGTTGACTACAGTGTTCCTATGCCATTGTTCTCAGCAACTATGCTGACTTGGCACACTAACAATATTTGTTCTTGGCCTCTTTTGATTCCCATTTTCTTCATTTTCCAAAATATGCTAGACAATGAATTTTACAAACTTTTGGATACTTTCCTCAAGCCCCTGTATTTACTTTTCTCCTCTCTGAGCGTATGGCTTGAGATAAAGGACATTAAGCACGTTAGCGCCATATTTCTTTTTCTCCTTCTTTAGATAATGGACTCTAGACCATTTTCTTTTCCTCTTCTTCTGTATCAGATTAAGTTATAATAAAGGGAGCAACATCCGAGAACAGATGGAGAGGACAAAGTTTAGGATGCATGTATAGAAGTTAACTTTGGAAATGAGAAAGAATGTTCTCGCATCTTTAATCTCTTTTCAATATTGGCTTTTCAGTCTCTGTCTATGAACACGTGTATGTGCACACACACACTCATACTAATTGGTCTATTGTATGACTGAGTATACTTGATTAGAAACAGAAGCGAAATGTATTCTCTATAACCTGTATGTGCAAAAAATATTTTGTAACTTACTTTATTTTCTGTAGCAGATTTCATCTTGCTCATAAGATTCAATTTCAGGTAAAGACGGGGTGAACGCATTTTGAGATCCTGCTTTCTCAATCTCTTTTGAGTAAATACTCTTTTACCAGTTTAGATCCCTATTTTAGCTGTATTGCCTGCTAACAAAGGTTCTTCCTGCTCCATCCTTCTCAATGTGCAGATAGAGGCTGCATTCATCATCCTCTTGTGCCAGGAATTGGGGCTGTACTCTTCATATTCTTGATCTTCCATACTCCTGCTACAGAAGGGTTGGTCTGGTCCCTGGGGGGCCTGTGCTGGTCTTCTCTGAGGTCTGGGTGGTTCCACCTGAACATGTTGAGTATTTCGTTGGTGTCTGTTGATGTCTTAGTTCCTTCTATTTGCCTTGAGTTATGAGGTTCCAAACTTCTGTGGTCTCCTTTCCCCAACCCAGGGTATGTTCTGGGCCCTTGTGGCATCTCCACATTCACCTGCTCGGCCACACAAGAGCTCCTGGGTCTCTGGCATGTTATGACTAGGCTGAGGAAGAATCCAGCCACCCTCCTGGGCATGTTAACAGATTCTACCTTCTGCAATCCCTGCAGTATGACTCTTTGGCCTATTACAGAGAAGCTGAGCACCAGACACGTTTAACCAATTTCAGCTTTCTGTGGGCATTCTCAATCTTGCTTTCTTACTCTGGCCCAGGCACAGGGAATAGAAGTGTGGCTGTTCTAGTGCTGAGAAGGGAACCAGGCACCTCATCACATGAACTGCAATCCCTTTGAGACGTATGTCTTCCTTTCATGGCAAAAGAATTTCTTCCTCTTTCTCTTTCCTATTGAGCATAGCCCTTACATCATATCCTTTGCCATCTCCACACAATGGTTTCTAGGAAAACTGTAGGACTAAAGTCTATCAGCCCCAGATACTTAAATGGGAATTGGAGTTTAGGGAATTTAGAAAATTTTTATCTCTTTAAACAAAGCCTCAGTTTCAAGAATCATTTTCTCACTGAGGATTCAAATATCCTCTTGGATATCAAAAGCCGAACGTGAACACCTTTTTCTCTTGCATTCCAGTTTTAATTCTAAGTCTCCCCAGGCCAATGGCCAGGGCTCCACTAGCTGAAGGGGTGAGGGAGGGCATTATGTGCAAGGAAAGGTGAGAAAGAAAAGCACACATTAATACATTTTAAAATATCCTCGTAACAGAAACTGTCTCTGGCTAACTTAATCAAAGAAAACATATTGAAAGGATATCAAGGTCTCAGAGAGTCAGTTGGAGGCTACTCAGAATATGTATGGAAATGGGTAGGAAGCGGGGGTTCAGAGGACCCAATGTGGAAATCACAGCATTGTGAGTTAAAAAAAAAAAAAAAAACCTCTTGCTGTGGCCTTGATTCTGACTCATAGTGACCCTATAGGACAGAGTAGAACTGTCCCATAGCATTTCCACTATTTGATATTCAAAGTAGCTTCAAGCATACCATTGATTGTGAAGCTGGCATAGGACCAGGCAATGTTCTGTTCCGCTGTACATGACCCGGAGCCAACTCAACGGCAACCAACCACAACAAGTGTGGAATGTGGTGATCTTCTGCCTTCTGCTTCCGAAACAGGGTGCCTGCTCCCCAAAGCCACTAGAAGTGAAAGAGTGGGTTTTTAAGGCTGTAACTTTAATTGCAAGCGATGTTATTGATTTGTTGACAGATTTGGTCTCATAAACTCAAGACATAGTTAATCTGTGCTCATTTTATTTTGCCACTTACACAAAACCCAGTGCCGTCGAGTCGATTCCAACTCATAGCAACCCTATAGGATAAGAAGGAAACAAAAGGAGTGGTTGATAATGAAGCACCAGTTGTAAGCATGTTGTCTGTGGGGCTCTGCTTCTAAATCTTTCTTCAACTTTCCAAATGATATCCAAAGGTCAAGATTTTGTTGAGAACTGACCAGAGTTGACTTCTGTATGTTAGCTGGAAATTGGCTCTGAAGCTAAAGTGCAGTGGGAGGTGTTACTTCTTCTTCCAAGAGATATTTGGCTGAGAGGCTGCCAATTTATGTCCTCTGAAGCCTTTCAGATAAGAAAATTAAATAATTTTATCTTTGGCTTTAAAGGATAAACATCCATTTCCAAGCTTTCTAACTCTTTCTGAGGGAGGCTATTATATATTTCTTCGTAAGTTTTATTTTCATCAACACCTGACAAATTTTATTTCATTTTTTATTGTCATATTAAAGGTTTACTTCTCTTGATTTTATAGACTTGTCTAGCACAAGCTAGATTAAAGGAGTACTGTGAGAAATTTAGTAATTTAATTAAAATTGCTATAAAAAATGTGCTAAGGAGAAAACTTTCTAGATATGTATTGCCCAGTTATAAGTGCCATTGACTTCTTCACCAGAAAGCTCCCCTAACACCTCAAACACAACACATCCAAGCTGTGGTGGGTACATCCTAAGGTGACCCCAGTGAGTAAGTCATGCCCTTATATAATTTTCTTCTCTTGTGTGGACAGAACCTGAGACTTGCTTCTAAAATACTAGTTGCCATTGAGTCGATGCCTGCTCATGGTGTCCCCATGTGTGTCAGAGTAGAACTGTGCTCTGTAGGGTTTTCAGTGGCTGATTTTTTGGTAGGAGAATCACCAGGCCTTTCTTCTGAGATGCCTCTGGGTAGATTCAAACCTCCAACTTTTTGGTTAGTAGCTGAGGGCATTAATCTTTCTGCACCACCCAGGGACTCTGTGACTTGCTTCTAACCAATAGACTATGACAAAGGTGATAGGATATCTCTCCCTTGACAAGACTATATTGTATGGCAAAGGTGATGGGATGTGACTCCCTTGATTATGTTATGTAGGACTCTGTCTTAATATATTGCAGCTGGAGATTCTTCTGTTGGCCTTGTAGAAGCAAATAGCCATACCGTGAACTGCCTATGGAGAGGGCCATGTGGCAGAGAGGTGCAGGTCTTCCAAGATCTGAAGGTGGATTCCAGCTAATAACTAATAAGAGGCTGGGGTCCTCACTCATACAGTCACAATGAAATGAATTCTGCCATTGTCCTGAAAGAGCCTGAAAGTAAATTTTTGCCCACTCAAATCTCCAGATGAGAATGTAGCCTGTAAGACATCTGGATTGCAGCCTTGTAAAACTCTGAACAGAAATCCCAGCTCAGCTGTGCCCAGGCTCCTGACCCACAGAAACTGTGAGATAATAGATGTGTGCTGTTTTAAGCTGCCAAGTTTTTGGTAATTAGTTACACAGCACACATAACTGATACACAAACCTAAACTTCTACTGTCTTTCCCAAGCCTCTTGTGTTTTCTTTTTACCAGCACTATTTTCCTAGGGAAATTAATCTTTGAGTCCCCAATCCAAGCAGCTACTAAATCCTGCTGATTTTATATCTAGACCATCTCTTGTGTGATTCCACTTTTTCATCTCCGCTTCCATTATGCTGGTTTATACCCTCATTACTTCCCACCTAAAACCAGTTGCTGTTGAGTTGATTCCAACTCATGACGATCCATATGTCAGAGTAGAACTGTGCTCCATAGGTTTTCAGTGACTGATTTGGGGGAAAGTAAATTTCCAGGTCTTTCTTCTGAGGTGCCTTTGGGTGCACTCAAACCTCTAACCTTTTGGTTAGCAGCCAAGAGCCTTAACTGCACCACCCAGGGACTCCGCTTCCTACCTAGCCTACTGCAAATCTTTTCCTTCCTCAGACCCACTCTGTTCCTTTATCCCTGTTGCAATCTTGGCACATTACTCTACCCAAGGCTGTGTTTCCTAAAACATGTTCTACAGATACCAGTCTTATGAAATGCTCACCAGAGAGCAAGCTCTGTGAGGGAAAGGAAGGTAACTGTTTTGTCCACCTTTATGTGACTGATGTAAGTGCGTGCTTTAGAAAATGTGAGGACACAGATTCAAAAGTTTCTGGCAGAGAATTGAGGGTACTAGAAAAATAAGAGCTTTATACTTTTTGCTTTAGGCTACCAGAGAGAGTGTCATAAATTATTTTCCTACTACAAGAGTTTTCAGAGCTTGTTAGAATCTCACAACAGATGTGGGGTAAAAGTAGAATGACCTTACATCCCACTTTGGGCTCTTCTTTTAACTCCAAACTGTCTTAGTAGAAACAATCAATTTAAGGTGGTAGGTGGAAGCTTCTCGTGACAGTGGATCAGAACAGTAGATCAGATAACCCAACAGTTTTCCTAAGCTGGGCCTCTAGCACATGCTTCCCTTTAAAATATAAATGAATTGGGAAGAAATTTGGGGCCTTGTGAGGCTGAGTATTCTTTTTTTTATTTTTGCTAAAAGCGTTGCAGTTTGCCAGGTCCTTTCACCCTGATTATATATCTCAGAGGGAATTCAATCCCATGTGTTTCTGATTAGTTTGCCCTTAAATTATCCAAAATTTTTGTAAGAATCATCTGAAATCCAAAAACCTTTGTAAAACTTTGTGTGTGTGTGTAGGGGTGTGAGGAATTCAGAGTTAGGGATATGGATAAAGGAGAGCGAAAAGAGGGTATTTTGAGCGAGAGTGGTTACATAAGGAAATTTCCCTAAAATTGCAAAATTCACTCATAATCAAATTAAATCATAAAAGTAAACCTATGTTACTCAAATCATTCATGAGTGTGGCACAATATAGTCACCTCACTCTTTTTTTTTTTTAATTTTTTTTTGTGCTTAAAGTGAAAGTTTACAAATCAAGTCAGACTCTCATACAAAAATTTACAAACACCTTGCTATACACTCCTAATGGCTCTCCCCCTAATGAGACAGCGTGTTCCTTCCCTCATCTATTTCTATTCAAGTCCATTTGGCCAGCTTCTGACCCTCTCTACCCTCTCATCTCCCCTTCAGATGGGAGATGCCAACATAGTCTCATGTGTCTACTTGATCCAAGAAGCTCATTACCTCATTCTTTTGAAACAGATCTATGCCTATAACAAATATCCTCATATTTTCATAAGTATAGCGTTTGTTGTTGTTAGGTGCAATTGGCTCAGCTCCAACTCTTGGCAACCTTATGTGTAACAGAACAAAACATTGCCTGGTACTGTGTCATCTTCATGATTGTTGGCATATATTTTTACATTTAATAAAATGAAGGACAAATTACTAATAGCTTAAGAATTATAAAACTGAAGCAGCCTTGGAATCAGGAGTGGAATTAACTGTAAAAGGATCAGTCCTAAAAGCTAACCCCTCTATTCTTCATCCTTTCGGAAAAAAATGCATAACCATGCCCTGTTAGTGCCACTGTGCATCCAAATGCCTTCTTTTTTGTTTCTAGGTTGGAGTTGAAATTATTTGAAATACAGAGCTACATATCACTGAGTATTAATGTAATCTCATCTCCATTAGATGAGTCATGGAGAACTCCCAAAAGCAGAGACAGCGAGGAAGAATTAAGCAATATAGAGATTAAAAATGTTCTCACTTTCTGCCTACAGGACTGAAAGGCTATATATCAAATTCCATATGTGAACGACAGTCATGTCATTTGCTGAGTAAGCTTGAAATCTTAAGACTGTATATATAAAATAGGAGAAAACAGTAGCATTGTTACATTTTAAGATGGATTACAAGTTTATTATCCCATACAGAAATGTCCAGAGACTAATTATAAGTCATGCTCAAAAGCCCATTTTTGCCTAATTTTTGCTTAATTCTCAGTATCTTGGATCTCTAGCTAAGAGTACTTGGTGTGCCAATGTGCCTGGTACTCGAGGAATGGTCTCCTCACCCATTGGCACTGCCTGTTACAGGTTCTATTTCGTCCAGATTTACTCCAATGAATAGCGTGTCTATCTGAGTATAATGGTATATTTCATATGTAATGAGTAAAAAAATGAGTACAATGGCTTAAAATTATGAAATGAAACTGATTTATGAAACATTATTTCTTAACTTCCTTGAAACTTGATGCTAGGCCACATTCAGGGTCGAAGCATACACCTCTCTGTTCACAGCCCTCTGCCCTTCATTATCTATCTCCCGAGTGCATTCAGTGCCACTTAATTTGGTGCAAAGGACCTTACCTCCATCATGGTAGAATTAACTTGTAATGAAATTCATGCTTATCATCTCCTATGAAAGGTCCAGGATTTTACGGGGCATGCTTGTCTCCTTGGGAAAACATGTTTATTTTAGGGTTTCTGAGCAGATGCATTTCTGCAGTTAACTAGCAGCTTGCCAAGAAGTTTCTGAAATCTAGCCGATTTAATAAGAAAAACCAAAATAGGGTTGACCATCTGTTAGTGCTCTTAGACAGATGACTGTGTTGAGTTGTTGTTAGCTGCCATCAAGTCAATTCCAACTCATAACAACCCTATAGGACAGAGTAGAGCTGCCCCATAGAGTTTCCAAGGAACTGCTGGTGGATTTGAACTGTTGATCTTTTGGTTAACAATTGAACTCTTAACCACTACGCCACCAGGGCTGGTGGGAAGAAATACAATGAACTCTTAGGTTCTGTCCAGTTCTAAGACTCTGTTATTCATGTCCTCAGATTCATTTAATGCAATTTGTTATAGTTTACTTGAGGACTAGCTATGCATAGATTTGTGTCGTTTGGTATGCCTAAATAGGTTTCTCAAGTCTACCCCTCTCATTCACCAGTATCTCCTCTATTGATTCTTGATCCTTAAATATATTTAAAATGGGACAATTCTTCTTATCTCATGCTATAAATAAGGCTTAAACTAAAAACCCTTAATAGTGCTCACAAGGAAATTGTGCATAGACCAAGAGGCAGTCATTCAAACTGAACAAGGAGATACTACTTGGTTTAAAATCAGGGAAGGTGTGCATCAAGGTTGTATCCTTTCACCATACTTATTCAGTCTGTATGCTGAGCAAATAATACGAGAAGCTGGACTATATGAAGAAGAACTGGGCATCAAGATTGGAGGAAGTCTCATGAACAATCTACGATATGCAGATGACACAACTTTGCTTGCCGAAAATGAAGAGGACTTGAAGCACATACTGATACAGATTGAAGACTACAGCCTTCAGTATGGATTACACCTCAACATAAAGAAAACAAAAATCCTCACAACTGACCAATAAGTACCATTATGATAAATGGATAAAAGATTGAAATTGTAAAGGATTTTATTTTATTGGTTTCACAATCGTTGCACGTGGAAATGGCAGTCAAGGAATCAAATGACCTCTTTAAAGTGTTAAAAAGCAAATATGTCACTTTAAGGACTAGGGTGCGCCCAACCCAAGCCATGGTATTTTCAATCACCTCATAGGCATGCAAAAGCTGGACAATGAATAAGGAAGACAGAAAAAGAATTGACGCCTTTGAATTATGGTATTGGCAAAGAATATTGAATATACCATGGACTGCTCGAAGAATGAACAAATCTGTCTTGGAAGAAGTACAGCCAGAATGCTCCTTAGTAGAGAGGATGGCAAGACTTCGTCTCAAGTACTTTGGACATGTTATCAGGAATGACCAGTCCCTGGAGGAGGGCATCATGTTTGGTAAAGTAGACAGCGAAAAACAAGAAGGCCCTCAATGGGATGGTTTGACACAGTGGTTACAATGGGCTCAGGCATAACAACGAATGTGAGAATGGCTCAGGACCGGGCAGTGTTTCATTCATTTGTGCATAGGGCTGCTATAGAGTTGGAACCGACTCTACCGCACCTGACGACAACAACAGAATAAAAGCCCTTCAGGAATAGAATACGTAAACCAAAAAAACCCAAACCCGTTGCCATAGAGTCGATTCTGACTCATAGTGACCCTATAGGACAGAGCAGAGCTGCTCCATAGGATTCCAAGGAGCAGCTGATGGATTCAAACTGCTGACCTTTTGGTTAGCAGCTGAGCTCTTAACCGTTGCGCCGCCAGGGCCACTAGAATTGATACTTAAGTACCCCAAAGTAGCAGGAGTGTGGTTACGGTGCTATCTTATTTCTCTCTACAAATCATGGAAATATTTGCATTAGGCTAAAAAAAGGCAATCAGTCCACAAATGTTTAAGTTCAGCATTGAATTACATGCTACAGGGAATGGAAAGAAGTACAAAATGAGGCAATGACAATTTTTAAATAACGCAGAAGGAAAGGAAACACTAATCTTAGAAGTAAATTGCCATCGTAATAATTTAAGACCGTAAGTATATTTTTTGCCTTAACCTTAAAAATATAATACTTATCAAATTTATTTTCCCTCAAATTCACATTTGTTGACTGTTATTTAGTCAGACCAAAATTAATAGTAGTATTTACTGATTTCTTCTGTGAAATAATAATATCACACACATAGGGGCAAATTGCTTTCTGTTCTTTTCAACAGGCCATTTATGACCCTATTAGGAGATGTTTTAAATGTGTTTCTTAGCATTTTGAACAAAATATTTGTACTCCCAACTGAAAATAGTCTAATATGAAGTCCCGAAGGGATTCTATCTGCCTTATAAAGTTGCTTTTAGAGCTTTCAGTTTCTGGCCTCCTTCTTCTAAACACACAGTGGATTTATATTCTAAATGTGTTCTCCTCTTCAATAATGGACTTTTATTTTGGCCAGTTTTTTCAGTAGTTGACATTTTACCACATTGAAATATCAATATCTTAATCCCAAACTTTCAGGTGGTGAAATATAAATCTATTACTTACCTTATAATTCCTAGTATATTCAATACAACTTCCCTTTTCATAAATAAAGATGTACCATACACTCTCTTGCCTTTGCCTATATGCTAGCTGGAGAGATTGGACGCTATTATTGCTGAAAATATGACCTCAGAGTCCAGCTCCACCACTAACTAGCTGTGTAACCTTCAACAAGTTACTTTGCTAATGATTCCATTTCCTGGTTTGTAAAACAGTGGGAACCACCAGACAGAATTGCTGTAGGAGTAAATGAGATAGTGAACGAAAAGTTCTCTGCATAACACCCAGCATGTATGTGGAACGCTCTTGATAACTGTTATCAAATTTTCCTCAACATCAATTTTTTCCTTTCTTGAGTTTTGTTGACTATATCATATTTTTCTAAAACTGTTACTCTTTGTTTTTCCTTGTTGTTGTTCACAGCATAGTAGACTATATGATTGTCTGATTCAAAATGGCCAATACCAGTCCATTTCAGCTCACTAATGCCTAGGATATCGACGTTTATGTGTTCCATTTCATTTTTGACTAATTCCAATTTTCCTAGATTCGTACTTCCTACATCCCAGGTTCTGATTATTAATGGATGTTTGCAGCTGTTTCTTCTCATTTTGAGTCGTGCCACGTCAGCAAATGAAGGTCCCAAAAGCTTTACTCCATCCACATCATTAAGGTCGACTCTACTTTGAAGAGGCAGCTCTTCCCCAGTCATCTTTTGAGTGCCTTCCAACCTGGGGGGCTCATCTTCCAGCACTATATCAGACAATGTTCCGCTGCTATTCATAAGGTTTTCACTGGCTAATGCTTTTCAGAAGTAGACTGCCGGGTCCTTCTTCCTAGTCTGTCTTAGTCTGAAAGTTCATCTGAAACCTGTCCTCCAAGGGGGACCCAGCTGGCATCTGAATAGTGGTGGCATAGCTTCCAGCATCACAGCAAAATGCAAGCCACCCCCGCCCCCAGTATGACAAACTGACGGATACGTGGGGGAAATCATGTGTAGGGAATGATTATAGAGCAAATGTCCATTTGTGACCAAGTGTAGGTTATCCTGAGATCTTTGTCTGATGAATGCATTGTGTGTAGATAGCCAGTCTAAACACTTTAGAATCTTTAAGGAGCATTTTTAAAATTCCAAAAGTAGAACCAGTTTTTACACAATATAACAGCAAATTGTTCCCTAAAGTCTTTGAATAAATGCATAGTTGTGGCTCATTGTACACTTAAGCACTTATTCCAATATAATAATTTATTGATATAACTAAACCTAAACCAAACCCACTGCCATCGAGTCGATTCCAACTCATAGTGACCCTACAGGTAAATATAAATAAAATGCACCCTGTGGGAAAGTGTGTTTGATACATATGTTTGATATACATCTTGCTGTTATTGTTAGGTGCAGTCCAGTCAGTTCTGACTCATAGCTACCCTACGCACAACAGAAGGAAACATCCCCTGTCCTCTGCCCTCCTCATGATCATTATGCTTGAGCCCATTGTTGCAGCCATATGTGTGTGTATATATATATATGGAAATCCTGGTTCCATAGTGATTAAGAGCTACAGCTGCTAACCAAAAAGTTGGTAGTTCGAATCCACCAGGTGCTCCTTGGAAACCCTATGGGGCAGTTCTACTCTGTCCTCTAGGATTGCTATGAGTCAAAACTGGCTGGATGGCAATGGGTTTTATATAGATAGATAGATAGGTATATAGATATACATACATATATATAACCTCAAACCGAACAAGAGAGAAGGAACAGAAATCATCAATTTCTCAATCTCTAGTGGGCCATTTCCATCATTGTACAACATGCAGTATTGTCTCTTGTCTTAAACATACAAACAAATAAATCTTCTTTGGGTCTATGCTCTTCTCCAACAACTGCCCATTTATTTGTTCCCCTTTATGGCTAAGGAGCCCTGTGGTGCAATGGTTAAGAGCTACAGCTGCTAACCAAAAAGTTGGCAGTTCAAATCCACCAGTGGCTCCTTGGAAGCTCCATGGGGCAGTTCTAGTCTGTTCTTAGGGTCACTGTGAGTCAGAATTGACTTGATGGCAATGGTTTGGCATTTTTTTTTTTTTTTGGCGGGGGGAGGGGGAAGTTTATGACCAAATTCTCTAGGGCTGTCTTGTCCTAACAACTCTACTGAAAGCTATCTTATCAAGGTCATTAGTGACCCCCACATTGCCAAATCCAGTGTCATCCTTCATTCCTCATCTTTGACTCGATTTATTACTTGGCCTCAAGTTCACAACTCTGTCTCATCTTTCTGATCTCTAAGCACTGGAATACTGACCGGTCAGGCTTTATGTACTCTCTTCTCTCTCTACCCTCATTCTCTAGGCATCCTCTTTCCATTCACTGGTTTTAAATATCTCTATATACAGATGTATACATGTATGCATATATATATATAATATGTAATGTACATATGAACAGTTATAAATATTTCTGTATATAGGAGTCCCTGAGTGGCACAGTTAAGTGCTCAACTAGTAACTGAAAGGTTGGTGGTTCAAACCCAGCCAGAGATGCCTCAGAAGACAGGCCTGGTAATCTGGTGATCTGCTTCTGAAAGGTCACAGCCTTGAAAAGCCTATAGAGCAGTTCTACTTTCCACACGTAGGGACACCATGAGTTGGGATTGACTCGACAGCAACTAACAACAACATACAGATGACCCCAAACTTAGATCTCTAGTACGTGCCTTTCCCATGAATTACACATTTTTATATTCAACCACTTATTTCATAATTCCTTCCACTGACATATAAGAACACCACAGTTATCTTGTCCATAATACCCGTTGCCATGGAGTTGATTCCGACTCACAGCAACTCTATAATACAGAGTAGAACGGCCCCATAGGCTTTCCAAGGAGTAGCTGGTGGATTTGAACTATTGACAATTTGGTTAGCAGCCGACCACTTCACCACTTTGCCATCAGGGCTCCACCCCATAATAGGACTCTTAATTTCTTCACAAACTTCCTCTTCATAGTCTTCTCCATCTCAGGAAATGAAAACTATATTTCTGATCATTTTTACAAAAAAATCAAAACGAAAACGCCAACCATGGAGAATAGTCCTTGTATTCTGTTTTTCTTTCCTGTACCAATCCAATTCATCTCTAAATTCTAATGGCTTTACCTTTTAAATATATCCGGAATTAACTGCTTTCCACCACTTGCACCGCTACCACCTGAGTCCATGCCACTATCATCTGCCCCCTGGATTATTGTAAAAGCCTTTTTTATGTCCTCCCTGAGTTTGCCTTGCTCTCCTCCAGTTTATGTTTAGACAGTTGCCTGAATGATTTATGTAAAACTAAAGTAAGATTATGTTATCCTTCTGCTAAAAATCTCCAGAGGCTTTTTAACTTGCTCCAAAAAGACCAATCCTTTACCATGGTTTCAGTCCTGGCTGACAGCATCAACGCATGGAAAGAAATCCTATGAAAGCAGACTAGGTAAATCAAAATTTCCTAGTTGAGTTAGTAGAACTTGGAGATGTTAATCCAGTGATTTTAAGTGGACATGTAAAGGTTACCTAGTCATTGTGGAACAATAGACAAGATGAAGAGGAAATAGCAAAAAGTTTACATTCCTATGGTCTCAGGAGTAAGAAGCGCCAATAACTCAGTCAGTTTGACTGAATGGAACATAGGGTTATATCAAGACTAATGACAAGTGCACCATTCCTGATTATCTTGGTGTTACAGATTGAATTGTGTCTCCCAAGAGTCTTGTTGTAAATCCTAACCCCTATACCTGTGGTTATAATCCCATTTGGGAATGAATTTTCTTTGTTAAGTTAATGAGACAGTGCTGGTGTATCTTAAATCAATCTTTTTTTGAGCTATAAAAGAGCAGATTAAGAGTTTGAATTCACTAGCCGCTCCTTGGAACAGCACCTGTGGGGCAGTTCTACTCTGTCCTATAGGGTCTCTATGAGTCAAAATAGATTTGACAGCAAGGGTTTAGTTATTTGTTTTAAGCAAGCAAGCAAGAAAACACAAACAAAGGGGGAAGATACATGCCACATAATTGCCAAGGAACCTAGGAATAGAAGCTGAAAAGAGACAAGAACCTTCCTCCAGACCAGACAGGGAGCTGGCACCATGAATTTGGACTTCCAGCCTCCTAAACTGTAAGAAAATAAATTTCTGTTTGTTAAAACTACCCACCTGTGGTATTTCTGTAGCAATAGGTAACTAAAACACTTGGTTAAGGATCTCTTAATCTTAATTATATAATATTGTTGTTTTTGTTTGGTGCCGTCCGGTCGCTTCCTACTCATAGTGATGCTATGTACAACAGAACAAACAATGCCTGCCCTGAACTACTCTCACAATCATTGTTATGCTTGAGCCATTGTTGCAGCCACTATGTCAATCCATCTCATTGCGGGTCTTCCTCTTTTTCATTGACCCTTTACTTTACCAAGCATGATGTCCTTGCTCAGGGACTGGTGTCTCCTGACAACATTTCCAAAGTATGCAAGATGAATTCTCACCATCCTTGCTTCTAAGGAGCATGGCTATACTTACAAGACAGGTTTGTTCATTCTTCTGGCTATTGTTGTTAGGTGCCATTGAGTTGGTTCTGAGTCATAACAACCCTATGTACTATAGAACAAAACACTGCCCACACATGCACCATCCTTACAGTTGTTGCTATGGTTGAGCTCATTTTTGCAGACACTGGGTCAATCTATTTGTTTTTCATTGACCCTCTACTTTGCCAAGCATGATGTCCTTCTCCAGAGACTGATCCTTCCTGATAACATGTCCTAAGTATGTGAGACATAGTCTCACCATCTTTGCTTTTAAGGAGCATTCTGGTTGTATTTTCCTCAATTGCACAGTTAAACAGATTTTAAATATGAAAATGTCCTTCACATTTGCATTGATGTCTAAGAAAACACTGCTGGAACTGTAGTTTGAGCTCAGAAAAAAATATATTTGTTGCAGTTTTGTGTTGAAATGCAAATCTCACTTCTTGTTTCAATTTTTGACAGCACAAGAAGTGTATAAAGCAGGTTGACGTTTCTTATGATCCAAGTAACATTAGTTGTAATTGAAACTTTACTAATTTGTATATAAAGCACTGATTTGCCTTTTAGGTGGAATTCAATAAGAAACATTATCAAGTCTGCAGCAAAGGCTAATTTCCAAAGCCACTCAATGTTTAATAATAGTGGTTGAGCGTAGTTCTTTCTCATTAAGAAAAAATTCGATTTTGGCTCTTAGCTAAAAAAAAAAAAGAAAAACTCAATAAAATTTTACCACTACTAAGTCATTAAACTTATGTGTGATAGGGCAAGTCAGAATATCTTGCTTATATTTCTGACAAAATTTCATGAAAATGATGGTTAAGCCCATGAGAATGAATGAAATTCACCATTGACACTACTGGATCAATAACACATGATAGATTCAACTATTTTTTATAAAGTCCTTGCTGATAAATAATGCAATGAGCAAAACCTTACATTTTCACAAGTTTTGTAAATTTGTACAAATAAATCTTTTTCTGCTCCACACAGTTTTATTACTATTAGTTTAACACATCCTAGCAGATTCCACTTCAGGTTGTACTGAGACAGTGGTTTCTCAACTTCTTTGAAAATACTCTTGTCTGTAGTTATGGGTTTGGGTAGTTATTCCAATGTAAACTATATACAGAAGCTAATTATTAAGTTCAAACTGGATATTAACTCCTGAAACGGCAACAACTGGACAGTATTGGTAACATCTGTTGGCTCATAAAGAGCTAAGGAAAACCACTTGAAATAATTTTGCCTTGTTTTTCAATTGATTATTGATGTTTTTCCTGATGTCCTTGACTCTTCAAGCAACTGCTCTTAAGGAAAGGCTAATGGCCTTAAACAAGCTTTTTTTCTCTGGACACATTTCTTCAGCTGCTGCAATCAAGTATGGCCTGATTAGCTCACAATTTGCTAAATGACTTTCCCTGACTGGCTAGCATATGAGTCTTACTGTGGTTGCAGCTTCATTCCTGCTTTTCTAAATTATCCTGTAGAACTTCTGCTGTGATGAGATGTTCCGTTTTCAACTTTTTAGTTTCTCTAACTGTTGATTTCCTGTGAGCTGAGAATATTGTGATGAGTTCTTAGTCTGGTGTTGTGGATGTATATTATAGTATCACTGTATAACATACCTGTAGTGTCATTGTATAACAAAGACCATACTTTGTCCTCTAATTCAGTGACAAAATATTCCTCGTTCCACTAATAGAATTCTATTTTAAAAGGAAGTCAACTTTTCTTGTTTTGACATGATAGATACGCACTGGTGATAATAAAAAATAAATAACATGTTATAATATGCTTGTCTCTCAAAACACTGTCAAGTTATAACTACTTCATTGTGATTTTTAGTGTACCAAACAACCCAGCAAAGCAATGACAGTGCCACATTCTGTCTCCGTTGTAATTGTTCAACTCTGCATTGTAGCATAAAAGCTGCCATAGACAATACCTAAATGAATGGGTGTAGCTGTGTTCTAATAAACTATTATGGACACTGCCGTTTGAAGTTCATAAAATTTGCACATGAAATATATGTAATAATATTCCTGTTTGATTTTTTAAAAACTGTTTAAAGATATCAAAAGCATTCTTAGCTCACAGGCCACACAAAAACAGGTTGCAGGCTGGACTTGGCCCACAGGTCTTAGTTTGCCTCTGTGCTCTACCTGATTCAAGTTATTTTTGTTCCCTATACCCCCCTGCTATTTCTTTCTTAGCTCCTTTTTTGATTTATGCTATCTCCTCTACCTGAAATTCCCTCCATTCATTGTCCCATCCCTCCCTCCACCTTTACAAGATTAACTGCTACGTGTCCTTTAATAAGATCAAATTACTTTTTACTTTCACAAAATTTTCCCTGACATGCTTCCCTCTCTCAACATTTCTTCCCTTGTTCTTGTAATACCCTGGGGATGACTATTATTGAACTTATCACATTGTAATTCTCTGTTTGTTTTCTGTCCAAAAATATATATATACAGTTGAGGGCAAGAACTATTTTTCATTACCCTATCCTTGGTAACTATACTAAGAAAACATGGAATTTACATGCATATGTGTGTGTGTGTCTGTTTTTATCAGGTTCCTTAAAATGAAAATCTTCAGCATCATAATTTATTAATCACTGCTTGTGCTTAACCTAATGAGATTTAGAAAACATTTGGAAGATGATTTTGAGCCCATGAAATTAACACTTAGGAGACAAGCCAGGTTGAGAACATTACCAATTCCACAGTTTCTAGGACTTAATGGAAAGGATATACATAGATATTTATCAAGTCAATTAGGATTATTGAGACATTTAGTCTATATCTTCACACAAAAGTATTTTGTTTTCTTCCATTTTTTTTGTGTCTCCCTAAATATTTCCCTTTCTAAACGAGAGGCCGTATTACTGGGCATATTTTCACCCCACAATTAGTCATGGATGTGGTGATTCATCAGGTTGGCTTAAAAATTGAAAGCGGCCTTGCCCTTCCTAAGCATTGACTGTTGGCAACTCTCTTTTCTTCCCTCTGAATCAGACGTGTATTTGTTTGAGTAATCAAGAAGGAACTGTCTGTCTTGTGACCTTAGAGGCTGGTGAAAGGGAGCAACTGAGTGTTTTTGGCATAGGAAAGTTAACAGGACAATGCAAATCTGTAGCCCAGAGAGTTCTCTGCTTGGCTGCTTACTCTGGGCAGCCTTGAATGTCACACGATCCTTTGATTGCTAGCAAAATTTTTCTTCCTTTGCAGGAAACCATTTAAATATAAGCAAAATGGATTTCAGGTTTTATAAAACCAATTCTTAAACTCCCTCTGTGTGTATTTTGTTGAATTTTCTCCCTCCTATTAAGACCTGTAGTCTTTCCAAAGTGAGTGTTCTGAATTCTAGTGTGATAAGAGCCAGTAAGTGACAGATTTACAGCATGGACACCTTTGGGAAAAAAGCAAACCACCTAACTCTGCTGGGGAATGAATCAATCAGCCTAATGCGAATTTAGCCCAGGCAACTGGACCACACAAAGGGGTTATTGAAACCATTTCAAAGATGAGCCAGAGGAGTGATGGCCATTGAACCCAAGAACTTGAATGAAATGGCAGATCTGATGACATTGAAGCTGAAAGAATCTGGCGGAAGCAGAGGATTCATTTCTCATAATAGACTCACTCATCCTATTTGCTTGTTAATCAATGGGTGTTTTTAAGACACCAGTTGAAGGAAGTCCAAATATCTGATTTTAAGGAATCCTGTGAGGCTAGTTACAACAGGAACTCTCTCATTTTTTCCCTTGCTAGGGATATGGAGGAGGCCAGATAGAGATATAAACCACAATGCAGAAAAACATCCCAGTGGACTCCTCCCTTCCCTCTATTTGATGTTGTCTATAAATCTTTAGGCAATCTGCTATGTGCTTGTGCTTACTTGGGGAAATCCATTTCATTAGCAGAGCTCAGCTGGTTATGCACCTTCTTTGACTTACATCCCCAAATGATCTTATGCCGAATGCTGTTCTGTTAGATTCCTAAAAGGAAATTATTTGGAAGTAAAGTTTTTGATAAAACCAACTCAGGAAATGTACTTTGTATGCAATGTGTGTATTAAAGACCACATTGTAAAAATACCAATTATCATTTTTACCATAGAGCAGTTACAATAGAACAATGATGTATGTTTAAGAGGAGAATGTGAGGGCTTCAATTTCAGAAATTTCAGACAGAAAAATTTTACATAAATATATTCAAAAGCATTATCTGAGTAGTTAATTAAAAGATAGTTCTCTATATAAAATAAAGCACAGAAGTCCAACATGAAGGAAACAGTAATAAATGCTATAAAAGGAGACAATAAAAAAACAGGTTTCCTTCTACATCCCAAAGTGGAGGAATCTTCTTCTCCTCTGGACTCCTGTTCCTACGGGGAGAAACATCCCTGGCCATCCTGATTCATTCCTCCTGAGAAGTGGTGAGCTAGCCATTGTAGGCTCTGCCCTGTGGGGCTGGCTGAGGAAGGCCTGGGATCGCTAGCATGACCTTGGGACTCTCTGGGTCCAGCTCTCTCATTTTGGGGTTGGGCATAGGAGGCCAATTATGGCTGCAGGCCTAAGCCCTGCTCTAAATCTACTTTCTGTGAGGCCACTAGTCTGATTCCCTCTCTATCTCTTAATTGGTCCTGAATTCAGATAGGAAAAGGGAGGGTTGTTTCTTGATCCAGCTAAAACTCCAACAGTTGATTGAAAAATAAAATTACGTGAGATGCAATTAATGTATCCAGGGTTCAGCAAAAAAAAAAAAAAAAAAAAACAAATAACTAAAATGTATTTTCCTGTGAAAAAACAAAACCAGAAAAAGAATTCAAACCAAATCCCTTCATTTTATTTTATTTTTTTATATACAAACATGTATAAAAGAGGAACAGCAGAGGGGGGCATAAGTCTGTAGATGTTGTTGTTGTTAGGTGCTGTGGAGTTGGTTCCAACTCATAGTGACCCTGTGCACAGCAAAACAAAATACTGCCCGGTCCTGTGCCATCCTCACAAACATTGCTATGTTTGAGCCCATTGTTGCAGCTGCTGTGTCAATCCATCTTGTTGAGGGTCCTCCTCTTTTCTGTTGACCTACTTTACCAAGCATGATATCCTTCTCCGGGGATTGGTCCCTCCTGATAACATATCCAAATTACGTAAGACGAAGTCTCGGCATCCTTACTTCTAAGGAGCATCCTGACTTTACTTCTTCCAAGACAGATTTGTTCATTCTTCTGGCAGTCCACAGTATATTCAAAAATCATTGCCAACACCATAATTCAAAGGCATCAATTTTTCTTCAGTCTTCCTTTTTCATTGATCAGCTTTCACATGCCTATGAGGTGATTGAAAATATCATGGCTTGGGTCAGGCACACCTTAGTCCTCAAAGTGACATCTTTGCTTTTTAACACTTTAAAGAGATCTTTTGAAGCAGATTTGTTCAATGCAATATGTCATTTGATTTCTTGACTGCAGCTTCCATGGGTGTTGATTGTGGATCTGAGTAAAATGAAATCCTTGACAACTTCAATCTTTTCTCCATTTATCATGATGTTGCCTAGTGGTCCAGTTGTGACGCTGCAGTTAGATGAGAGTATTACTTGGCCAGAGAAGAATGAGAACATCAAAAATGCCTGGAAGAAGAAAAGAATTATGAATTTTACTCTCTCCTACTTCTTCCAAAACTAGAAAAAAAAAAAAAGTAGCTGCAAATATTTGAGAGGGATGCATAGCTTTGGATTTAACTTGGACACTGTGAGGTTGTGCCATAAAATCAGATTTTAGGCTAAGGGTAATTGGCTTTAGAATTGAAAGAAGGATCAATCAGAAAACCAGCACAGAGATGCCCAGAGAGCCAGAGGAGGGCGTTGTCTATCTGGAGAAAATGTCACAGAGCTTTACTCCCCAGAAAAGGGGGAGGAACTCAGAGTGCAGTTACAAGATAGCTAGAGGCTGGAGGAAAAGAAGAGCCAAATAATGGGAGGGGAAAAGGGCACGGTGAACAACAGGCAGAGCAACCCAATGTGGTTTCACATGGAGTGCTATTTTTGCTTGGACTAAGGGAGAAAATGAAAACTCCTTAACTATTCTCATCATAAATTGAGCATTCTTCGTAGAAAACCCTGCTTTCAACTTAAAAGAACTCAGTGAGGGCTTTAGAATGACAAAGATTCAAGCTAAATAATAAGTGGCTGAGATTTAGGCCCCCAGGCCCTTCTACAAGCTGCTTTCTCTGCCAACAATGTTTTCTCCTTAACTTTCCATCACTATACCCCCTACCCTTCTACCCCTCTATGTCCACCCCTCCACTTCTCACCGCTCCACCTCCCACTCTTCTACATTCCACCTCTCCACTTCCTACTCCTCCACCCCCTCAGTCTCATGACCCTTTACCTCCACTCTCTCTACCCCTATACTCTCCACCCCTCCATTCCCCACCTCACTACCTCCTACCCCTCTACTCCCACTCCTTCACTTCTCACCTTTCCACGACCCACTCTTCTATCTGTCCTCCTCTTACCTCTCCAGTTCCCAACCCTCTGCTCCCATCTCCACCCTCGCATCCCTCTATCACCACCCCGTGAGACTAGCATGCTCGTACTTATTTTGTACTCAGTTTACAAGACATCTCCCCTGAAAGGTTTTCCTCAACCCCATCAATTCCCACTCCGCAGACCCCCAAGCAGCCTTATACTGCCTCCTCCAAGGTTTAGGTTAGCTAGCCCAGTATTTGAGAACTTGGGCTCTACAGCCAGGGTCCTGAGTTTGAACACAAACTCTGAAATTTGTTGACTCCGTGATCTTGGGTAAGTTACTTAATTTCTCCTAGTTTTAGTTTCCTCATAGATAAAATCTGGTAAGTGATAATATATATTTCATAGGTTTGTGAACACTGAATAAAACAATACACAAAGCTCTTGACATGTTGCCTGGCCCACTGAAAAACCCAATGAAAGCTGGTGGTGATTACCAAGCCAGCCCTTCCCATCCTCTAGCACAGCTCTGATCATATCGTATTTCAATTGTGTGTCTACATATCTGTCTGCATGTCTGTCTGGATGTCTGTTTGCATGCAGACTAAAATGCAACTAGTATCCCCAAAAAAGAAAAAAAAGTTTTTTTTTTTTTTTTAATATCCCCAGTGCCCACTAAATAAATGCTTGTTGAATGAACTCAAAGGGCAAATGTGTCTTTACCCCATTGTCTACGATAAACGATGCTGATCTCTGTGGTTATATTTTAGGAAGGGCTAGGGTAGCAACTTAAGAAGTCACTGAAATAAAATTTTGTCATTGCTTATTTAAAAAAAAAAAAATCTTAAAAAAGAGATTCAACAGCCTCTTTGGGTAATATTCTCCAGTCAGTATTTTCTCTAAGTCAAAGAGATGCCTCCACTTTAAAACGAAGGTCTATCATTTTTTTTTTTTTTTACATTAGTGTAAACAGAAAGCAGCTGCCTTCATTCCCTATAAAATAACCTCTCATACATGGAAACATTCACAGTGGACCTCTCTCTCATTCTCTTCTCTTAATAAAATAAACCCAGTTCTTTGACCTTTTTAAATAGTCTTTTTTTCTTTTTTAATAATTGTCAAAGTTCTGAAAAATACTGAGTCACAAAACATAAAAACAGTGAAACATTTTATGACAACCCAGAAGTAATGCATTTAACACCTGAAAAAAGAGAGTCCACTTGAAAACAGTCTGATTTATTCGAGAGCTGCAGTTGTTCAGGAAATAGTCTTCAGACCATTATTATACCGGTGAGTTAAGTCTTAGTAGTATTTTCAACCAGTTCTAGTACCTAATCCTTACTTTTATAGAAATGTATTTCCAAGGAGTAGAAATGTTAATTAAATGGGTATTTCAAGAACCTTAAAATATTCTATCCTTTGACATGTTAACTACATTTCTAAAGATCTAGCCTAAGAAGAATTAAGTTCATCATAGCAGGATTCAAATCAGTGAAAAATTAGAAGCAACCTAGAATCTAACAACAGGAAAAAGGTTATATAGGGTAAGAAATAGTTTGTTTCAGAAAAGTTCTTGTGTAACAGCGTTCCCGAAAGAGTAACTGAGGCCGTGTCTTTATAAGATCATTGCATTTTCATTTAAATTAATATTTTAAGGGTTATTTTTTGGCATTGGAAAATGTTCACGGTTGAATCAGATACACCCATAAGTGTAACTAGGTGGATTAAAACAATACTCTGAAGCAGAAAATAGAGATATGAGTATTTTGTTTCCTCAGGAAAAAGATCGATTCTGATTTACAGTGTGGTTTCCCGGTCTGGGCTCTTTATAAACCCAAAGACAGGTATGGGGCCGGGAGGGCAGGAAACAAGATTCTATCTGCTTGTGAAATTGGAAAAAAAAAAAAATTTTTTTTTTTTTTGAGAAAACAGGGTGATTATAATAGGATGAAAAGAATGTATTGGAAACTCAACTAGTTCTATGCAGTTTTTTTTTGTTTCCTTTTTTCTGGATTTCTTATTTGCACTTCTATATATTTTTTTATACCTGTTTAGTGAAGTTTATTTTGAAAATATCAGCCTGTCTTTGCTCTTCTAAATGGAAACAACTGAAAGGGATTTTTTGGTGCTGGAGAAAGGGTGGTGAAAAGGACAAGGGAGGTAATAGTAGCAGGAGCGACCCATGTACTTACTAGACTCCTGAGAGGGAGGGGAAACTCGGGGGAGAGAGGAAGAGGCTGCTTACACATCTGGATCCTTTTGGAACTCTTCTCTGCTCAAGTCTGGGAAGGAACTGCTTTGTTTTAATTAGGGAAGCCAGCATTTATAAAAGGAGATGAATTTTATAAATGTTTGTCAGAAAGGATTCGGATATGTATATAAGGTAAGGTCGCTGGGGAGCAATTTGCAAAATAAAAAGCAAGACGAAAGCTTTAGTTGGGTCAACATAATGTTCCCATTTGATTGAACATGCAGCTTTATTGACTTCTGAGAACTTTTACTGAATTAAAAATCAATATAATAAATGACTATCTAAATGGGTTTTTCCTGAGTGAACACCTGTGAAACTAGCGCCTAGAATAAGAAACAGAGCATTGATTGCACCCCAGAGAATTCACATTCCTCCTTCCCATTATCCCCTCTCCCCTCGATCGTAACCACTATCTTGCCTTCTCATATTATATAATAATTTTGTTTTTTTTGCAGTTTATATAAATGGAACCATACAGTATGTACTACTTTTGTATCTGGCTTCTTTCACTCAACATATTCTGTGAAACTGATCCATAAAGTTGCATGAGAATATTATAATTCATTCATTCTCATCTCTGAATGAATCGAAATACTCTACTTACTGGAGTTCTTGCCTGAAATTGTCACACAAAATTTTTGTGTTTTCACACAAAAACACCTACCTTTAGTAGTGTGTAATTAACTTGAACAGGGGTACAAGTTTCATGCTTAATTTTAATGTTACTTACGTTTGTTTCATCATTCCCCTTAGGAAACTCATTTTAATATTTTGCCAATATATGTGGAAATTACCCTGACTTTAAATTTAGGAGTTCTACCTCAGTAATATTGTACCTCTATAATAAATAAATCTGATAAATAAAAAACCCTTTCTAATGACTTTTTTTGATGCCAAAATGCAGATATACAACAGAGTTCCGCAGTAAAGAGTCTGGTCTTGTCTCTGATAGTAATTTTAATCACTAGTACATGCTGAAGTTTTTCTTCCTTAGGAATAACCTCTCTTTTCTTTAAATTCTCTTTCCTTATACACCTTACACACCCACCTAACAAAACCAAAACCCCGAATGAATCCAGTCCCTCGCCTTTGCTCGTCAACGTTGAAGCACACATCCTCCTTGTTTTCGTTCCACATCTCTGGCAGTTCTTTCTTGAGCTCCTTTGCCAGCTCATGATACTCTACCTGATGCATAAAACTTGGAGTTCCTCAGATATAAATCAAGATCCCTTATCTTCTCACTATATACTTGCCCTCGGCAATCTCATTCATTTCATGGCTTTAAATGCTGTTAATACGACAGTGACTAACAAATGTAAACTTCCTCTGAGTTATTAAACTGGCTACTTGAACATCTCACTTTGGAGTGTCACAGGCATCTCAAATATAAAATAGTATGTGCATAATTAAACTCTTGGTTTTCCTCCTTGAAACCTGCTTCTTCTCCAATCTTCTCCTACCCAGTTACTCAAGCCATATACATAGCAATTATAATGGGCTGAATGGTGGCCCCAAAAGAGATATGTACATGTTCCAGAATCTGTGAATATGACCTTATTTAGGAAAAGGGTCTTTGCAAATGTACTTAAGTTAAGAATCTAGAGATGAGGTCACTCTGGATAATTCGAGTAGGCACTAAATTTAATGACAGGTGTCCTTAGAAGAGAAAGAAAGAGAGATTTCAGTGAGAGAAGAGAAGGCCAGGTGGAGACAGAGACAGAGATTGGAGTTATGCAGCCACAAGACAAGGAATGGCTGGAGCCACCAGAAGCTGAACAAGTCAAGGAAAGATTCTTCCCTAGAGCCTTCAGAGGGCGTGCAGCTCTGATGACACCTGCATTTTGGACTTCTGGCTTTAAGAACTGTGAGAGAATAAATTTCTTTTTGTAAGATACCCAATTTGTGGTAATTTGTTACGGCAACCTCAGGAAACTGATACAGCCATCAGGTTGGGGCTTAAGTACAAGCTGAAGGGCTCACACCAGTGCTGTAATATTCTTCCTAAAGTTTAATGTATTAACTATGTTGCTTACCTACTCAAAACTTCTCAGTAGTGTTTCATCGCCATAGAGTGTATTTTATCCTCCTCAGTCTGCCTTTCAAAGACTGGCCCTAGCATCAAGTTTGCAAACTAATTCTGTCTTAGGTATCTAGCGAAAATTATTCTCTCACAGTCTAGGAGGCTAGAAGTCCAAATTCAGGGTGCCAGCTCCAGCGGAAGGCTTTCCCTCTCTCTGTCAGCTCTGGGGGAAGGTCCTTGTTATCAATCTTCCCTGGTGGAGGAGCTTCTTGGAGTAGGGACCCCAGGTCCAAAAAGCACACTATTATCTTGGCTCTTGTTTCTTGGTGGTATGAGGTTCCCTCTGCCTCTCTGCTCACTTCTCTGTATTATACCTCAAAAGAGATTGATTTAAGGCACAAACTGATCTTGTACATCGAGTCCTGCCTCATTAACATCATAGAGGTAGGATTTACAACTCTTAGAAAAATCATATCAGATGATAAAATGGTGGACAATCACACAATACTGGGAATCATGGACTAGCCAAATTTAGGGGACACAATTCAATCTACAACAAATGCCCTATACTTTTTTCCAATACACACACTATGAGCCAGTTGTTTATTCACCTTGAACCTTTAAATTTGTTCCCATTCTCACCACCCCCATTGTAGCTACCTTGCCTACCTTTCTTGACCCAGGTCACAGCCTACTTTGTCTACTCTGCCTATAGAAATTTTTGCCTTTTGTCCATTCTTAACACTTATCGGTCAGGACATTGACTTGGCACGTATCTTGATCTGCCTTACATTATATGCTAGTATTTCCTATCCACATATCATCCCAATTCAGTTATAAATACAGTGAGGGAACAAATTAGGCCTTATATATTTCTGTATCACCTATAGTACTTGTGGCTTTACAAGGGGTAAAGCCTCGGTGAGGATTACTTATAATATATATACATATATATATATACACACATATATATATATATATATATATATATAACATATATGTTTTTGTTGTTGTTAGGTGCCATTGAGTCAATTCTGACTCATAGTGACTCAGTGTGACAGAGTATACCTGCCCCACAGGGTTTTCTAGACTGTGAACCCTTGTGACGTAGTGGTTAAGAACTACGGCTGCTAGCCAAAAGGTCGGCAGTTCGAATCCAGCAGGCACTCCTTGGAAACCATGTGGGGCAGTTCTACTCTGTCTTATAGGGTCGCTATGACTTGGAATTGACTCGAAGGCAACAGGTTTGGCTTTGGGTTTTGGAATCTTTACAGAAGCAGATCACCAGGTTTTTGTCCCACAGAGCCACTGGGTGGGTTTGAACTGCCAGCCTTTCCGTTAGCAGCCAGGCACTTAACCATTGAACAACCGGAGCTTCTTATTATATTATATATTATTATTTTTAAAATCACCCAAGAATGTTGGCAGATATTCAATGTTAATGAAAACATCCCACCCTGTAGCTGGGAAATGTTTTGAGCCTGACTTCACAATTAATATGAGAGGAAAATGAAATTTTCCTAAAGCGTGAATTCAAAATTCCACAGGGTCTTGCCAGGCAGGGACAGGCCTTGGTCCAGCTGCAATAGTTGTGTGATAGCCAGGTCCTGAGTTAGAGAAGATAAGAGTAACACAGAAAACAAATATGTCATTTAGAAAAAGCACAGGCTTTTAAGAAAAAGTGTGCGGTACCCAAGAAGTTGCATTAATTGTCAGAATAAAAAATTGGTGTTCTGATTGAAATTGAAATCTCTTCTGACTCTACATAATAAAAGATGACACGTTATTCCAAAGACCGTGTCTTACATGGTAAGATGTTAATCAAAATGACATTCAGAAAGTCAGATACTTTTTTTTTTTTAATTAAGTATTTTTTTTTGCTTGGGAATATCAGACTTGAAAAAAGTATACTCATTTCCCATATTTTTGTGAAGAACATTTTTTTTCTTGTCAGCGTAGAAGTAGAGAGGCATGCTGG
Source organism: Loxodonta africana (assembly GCF_030014295.1). NCBI lineage: Eukaryota > Metazoa > Chordata > Mammalia > Proboscidea > Elephantidae > Loxodonta > Loxodonta africana. The sequence continues at coordinate 33,173,379 of NC_087349.1, forward strand.
TTCTTGAAATAATTTTAAGGGGAATATTAAATAAAATTTAAATTAAAATAAATAGGGACTGAGACAGTAAGTATCTTAGCCATAGTTTCTCTTGCTTGCCTGGTCCACTTCTTTTTGTGCATTTTCATTGAGATTAGTCAGTTTGTCAAAGATTTTGAACACAAAATCTATTTTTGTTATCAGTTTTGGTTTTTCCACAGATCAAAATAGGATATTTGTCTCATAGTTACTGTGGATTGAAAGGAGAGCTTACTATAAGACAGTATGTTTTTATGGAGTCAGAGAACTTGCTGAAAAACATCATTTATCTCTAGTTGACCCTTGCAATCTCTTAAGTACACTATTATTTTTTACTTAGTAAGAGTATCAGATGAAAAGCCTATAGATATCCACATGGTCATCACCCATCAATCAAAGGACGCTTCTTAGAAGCTCAGTGAGGCAGAATACGGGTGAGGGAGTGAGCCAGTTGTCTAAATGGAAACAGTGTGCTGTGTCACTGTCAGTCCTACTTCCTGGCTCATCTAGAAAGTCTTAAAGCACCACCAAGTCCTTTGAGCCTCGAACTGCTGCTGGTAGTTTTCCGGTAATCAGTTGTTTTTTTATTAAAAACCCATCCCAGTGCAGTCGAGTCGATTTCGACTCATAACGACCCTATTAGTCATTTAACTTTAGCAGAAAGCATAATAGTCTACCTAATCTCAGTTTGGGCCTTGCCTATCATGTGCTCAGACACTAAAGTCATGTTTGCAGTTGATTTTTCTTCCAGAATTCTGAAATTCTCTCTTGGTGCCTGTCTCGATTGCCCAATCACCCTCTGTCCTAGTCTGAGCTAGTGTGTTTCTGCAAACGGGACACCTGGCTACAAGGGGTGGTCTGCTCCAGGTTTGAATCATTAAGCAAATATTTATTAAGCAACCACAAGAAGCCAGACAGTGCTGGTTGCTAAGGACGCAGAGTTAAATAACATTGCCCCTCCCCTTGAGTTACCTAAAGCCTAGTGGTGTAGAAATAGCAATCTATTCGTTTCTCTTGCTAAATCCCTTGATAACTAGAACAGTTGTACCAACGAATTGCGCTAAACAAAGAAAAAAGTAGAAAACACACCCTAAAAATAACAAATTGAATGATATTACAAGTCAAATGTTAATGTTTCTGAGTTGTTCTGAAGACTTAAAGACAAAATTTTAGCTCAAGTTAGATTTAGGTCAACGATTTTTTTAAAAACCTGAGACTAGTTTTATTGTTTTGTATAGATTTCCCATGTGGCCCTAAGTGAAGCTGCATTTTCATTTTCTATGGCTCTTGCTCTTTGTTGTTGTTTTTGTTAGTTGCCATCGAGTGATTCTGACTCTTGGTGACCCTATATATGCAGAGGAGAAATGTTCCATAGGGTTTTCAAGGCTGTGACCTTTTGGAAGCAGATCACCAGGCCTGTCTTCTGAGGTGCTTCTGGGTGGATTTGAACCACCAACCTTTCAGCTAGTAGTCCAGCTCTTAACCGTTTGTATGGTTCTAATACAATATGTTGTTAGGTGCCATTGGGACTCCAGACTCTTGCCCTAGTCTCCTGCATATAAAAGGCATCATTCTCTTTTGCCTCCAAGTATTTCTCCTTTGAGTTTTATATTATCTTGAAATAATCTTGTGCTATTTCATCTTCCCTTCCATTCCCTTCCCCACCACCCATAGCTCTACTGTCTTGTTTTCAAAGGTTGTTTCCAACTTTCTTGTTAAGACCACCTCTCCCTCCAATAAAATTTGTGTTCCACCTACTACTTCAAAGCCATAGTGCTAAAAATATCACTTATTCCTTCCCTATTTTGTGCTTCTTTCTTAGAAAAAAGAGCATCCTAATTACCAGGCCCTAAAGGAGGGTTTTTTTTTTTAAGGAGGATGCTGGGTTTTTTGGGGGGGGGGTTTAAAGGAGGGTAGTTCTGTTATTACATGACTCGTAACAATAACTGATTGTACCAAGAGTGGAAAACTGACTCAAACTGGGCCCGTTAAAGTGTCCAATTTTGGAAATTTGAGATTGAGACACAACTATGTCAAGTAATAGTGAGGAGCTCAGAGTAAGGTTTGTAGAGTCCAGGCTGGAATCAAAGCCACAAAGCACCAAAGCCATGTGAAAAATAAAACTGAGGGAGCAGAGGAAGCATAAAGAAGACCATAATGAAGAGTCTTGGTCTTCAGAGAGATGCAAAATGGCAGAGAGGAGAGAGATTGAGAGAAATTTTATATGAAGCAATGGGAAGGCATTTGAGTAGGATCCAATATGATGTCAATTGTCATATTTTCATTGACCTCACAGATCATTTGTTCCTTTTGTGCTCTGAGTCCAAAAGAGATTAGAAGAAAATGAAACTTAAGCCATGGAAATATAACCATAGATTTCTATTTATATTTCTGAGCAATAAAATGAACCCATATTTCATGGAATTAGCTTAGAGAATTTTCTCAATGTATATGAAATCTGATCCTAGAAAAATTTGAAAATTACTCCAAGTGACTCTGTTACTTACTAACATGTAAACTGGGCAAGGTACTCAATATCTCTAAGTCTCAATTTCCTCATGTATAGAATGGGACTAAAAATATTATTTATCTCATAAGGTTTCTGTTAGAATTAAATGTCGTTTTTGTTAGTTGCCATAGACTCGATTCCAACTCGTGACAATCCCATGCGTGCAGAGTAAAACTGCTCCATAGGGTTTTCAAGGCCATGACTTTTCAGAAGCAGGTCACCAGGCCTGTCTTCCAAGGTGCCTCTGGGTGGGTTTTACCTGTTTGTGCCACCCAGACTCCCAGAATTAAATGAGATATGTGTAAAATATGTATCAGTGCCTGGGATTTGGCTAAGCATACTATAAATCCTAGTAGTTATTGGTAGTACACAATCAGCATCATAATTTTTATAATCAAGTCTACTTCCACCACTATTTCTTCACATCTTTCCTGCCTCGTGATACATCCATCCTCCAACCTCCTATAGCTGATGACAGATACCTGAGTCACTCTCTTCCACAGTGTTCATACTCCAAAATTACCTCTTTTTCACCATTTCATCCTTCCTCATACTCTACCCACCAACCCTATTCCCCATCAAAAATACCTTGCTTGAGATTTCAATGAGAGCTTGGGAGGAGAGCAATCCAATTAAAATAATTCACATTAAAACTAGAATAACTCAACTATTCCAGAGTATTGGTCTTTTAAAAATAATACTTGTTAAATAAGCTTTAAACTGGAAGAACTTCAGAAAATGTAAAGAAAGAGTGAACTCTTCTGGAGGATTTTAGAGAAACGAGAGGACCAGAAAAGACTGAATCTGTATGGTATTTATGATGAATTGAAATTTTATAATAATATTGGCTTTGTAGCATCTATAAGGAATGCAATGTTCTGGACCAATACGTTTAACAGTTTCTGAAACTTACTATTTCAATTCTATATCTGAAAAAATAAAGGCAGTACCACCTCATATTTTTATGCAAGCCTTTGGAAATTGCCAGATGGGTTAGAAGGAGGTATTGTGGTAGAGTGAAATATAGTATCCACTGGCAAACTCAAACTCATTGCCATCAAGTCAATTCCGACTCATAGCGACCCTATAGGACAGAGTAGAACTGCCCCACAGGGTTTCCAAAGGGCTGCTGGTGGATTCAAACTACTGATCTTTTGGTCAGCTGACTTAGGATCAAATACTGATTCTGACACTTATTTGCTATGTGGCCTTAGGCAAATCACTTAAAGCATCTTACCCTTAGTCCTCATGTTTAAAAGAGGAACAATATTGCTTAATGTATAGCTATTATTATTAATAATTTTTGATTTCATTTTGAATATAAAGACTGGCCAAACACCCCAGCAGTTAATTGCCATTATTCAAATAGTCAACTGTCATAATATTGAAAATAAACATATTGGTAATCTAGAAGCTAAGTGGGTTAATTTGTTAAAACCACTGAGTAGTCCAGGTGTAATGTCACTACATTCTAAATTCTGAAAATCAAAGATACTTGGCTATATTTGCGTCCACTAGAGTACTGGAAAGGAGTTCTGGTTGCACAGTAATGAAGAGCTTGGCTGCTACTTGAAAGGTCAGCAGTTTGAACCCACCTGCCGCTTTCTTGGAGAAAGATGTGAGGGAGAAAGATGTGGCAGTATGCGTCCATAAAGATTATAGCCTTGGAAACCCTACAGGAAAGTTCTACTCTGTCCTGTTGGGTTGCTATGTGTTAAATTGACCCAATGGCAACTTTTTTTTTTTTTTAATAATACTGGAAAAGTAGTCTATATTCAATAAATGCTTATTGATTTATGGGTGTCAGTCTGCTTGATGCTTTCTTTTACCAGTAGAATCTATGATCTAGTACCTTTGTTAATGTGCAAGAACTTTTTTACTATGAATTTATAATAGTGATGAGAGTTAATTAGTATTTTTAGTGTTATATGATAAAAAGGGAACTGCCGATTTATTAAGTTTTATAATCCATATTAAGTTAAATTTCACTTCTAGCTCCGCGTATTATAAAACCCCAAATTTCAAGTTATATAATGGAGGGTTTTCATATTTTTATTATAATCTTTTATACAATTGAGACATAAGAGCATTTTCCCTCAAAATTCAGTCTAGAAGTTTATCTTTAGCACCCCTTCGGGCACCCCACCCCAGCCCCACTTGTCTTCTCAGAGTTTATCATTTATAGCTCACTGTATAGCCTTCCAAAACCTTTTCTAGGCATTTATGCAAAGAAATACAAATACATACACACACTGTCATAAATGGAATCAGATTTTATATATTGTTTTCAACTTCCATTTTTAAAATTTACAGTGTCCTATAGGTCTCTTCTCAAAGAAAAAAAAAATCTCATACTCTGTTAGGAGTGAAAGAAAAGGAGCTTTATTGAGGAATAATACAGCTTGAGCTGGGCAGCACTAAGTATAAATAAAAAACACTCCACCATTCAAGTGGAAAGGGGGTGTATATACACAGAGAACAAAGGAAAGGTAGGAGGTTAATGACTGATTATAGATAAGATCAGCTTCAGCTTGAAGTCCTTTAAAATGTAAAGGTTGGCCACCTGGCTAGGAGGGAGCGAGTTACCACCTACGTGAATGGCCTTAGCCAGTTCAGTTATACATGATTGCAGTTATGAACATGGTTTTCCTGGGAACAAATTATTTGCATCTTGACACTTTCTTCCTGTGAACAAATGGTTTACATCCTGACCTTATGCTCCCTGGGAATGCATGTTGGCCCTGTCATTCTTACATCTGACACTAGTGCCTCCAGCTTGAAACTTTTCGACCAGCTAACTGAAAGGTTGGTGGATCAAACCCATCAGTGGCTCCACGGGACAAAGATATGGCAGTCTGCTTCCATAGAGACTTACAATCTTGGAAACTATCGGGTCACTATGAGTTGGAATCAACTCCATGGCAGTGGGTTTGTTTTTTTTCCTTTTGATCAAGCCTCGGCTAAGGGGCACCTATCACCCAAAGTGGAGTAGCCTCTCTTCTGCAAGGACTTTGTCTGTTTCTTTAGGATCTTTGGTTAATAAAAATGACTTTCTTCACCTTGCCGAGCTAATAGGCCTCATCTTCAAAGTGAGTATGTTTTATGGGAAAAATCTTAATGGACAAAGTCACATTCAAGGAACATTTCTCAGTCAGGACAGAATAATAGAGGTCAAGATGAAACATAACCAGGGAGACAAAAGGGTGGTGATTAAACAACATGATCTCTGGTGAAAGCCTATGAAATCAGCATGATTTTATGTGAAGGGTCAAATGGGTTTGCAGTATAGCATTTCATGGATAAAATGTGTTTAACTAAAGCAAAACAGCATTTTATAATTACAATAATAGAAACAATAAGGAATACAATGAATCCAAAATAAAGTAGCAATTTTTTCCACCATCCATCCCAAGAGGAAAACCAATTACTTATAGTACCAGTTAAGGAAGGAACAGGATGGTTAAGATGAGATACTACATGTTGCATATGATTAACACAGAGTGTACTATTAGTACTGTTGCCAGAAATATAGACATAGCAATCAAATTTTGTTATGGCAGAGGTACCTCCTTAGAGGGTATTGAGAACGTTAAAAGCCATTCTATTTTGGAGTACTACGTCTCTCATCATTGCTATTTTAATATTGATCTCTTAAGCCCACGGGCACTGCCGTTTAGGGCAGTTTGTATATATTTGGATATTTCTACATGTTTCATAACGTCTTCAAGTTCTATCTGAGGTGCAAATACTGCTGCTTAATGATCAAGCCAATGGAACATTGATATAGACCTTTGAGCTCTTAATATGGGTATCTTAGCTGGCAAAGGGAATTCAGTTAAAGTATGTCATTAGTTACAGCTCACGCCCACAATGCATCTTCCAATTCAGCCTGGCAGAAGCCAGGGCCAGAAGATCGTTCCACATAGCCAAAAGGTGTTATTAGGGGCTACCCAATAGATACTTGAGTGTTGTAGCCAGTCAGTGGCTTAACCAATCATTAGCTTGTAAGGTTGTAACTGATGCACATTCAGACATTGGAAGCCATCCCTTAGGTCTGATGATAGATGGGTTATTCATATGGGTGTGGTTAGATTGTTCCCAGAAAAGGGGAGCAACCTGACCTAGCCTCCAGGCTTGGGGAGTTAAGCAGATGAATCAGTCCCACAGTTGTTGATATGGACCTATAATATGAAAAGTAATGTTTGTGGGTTTGGAAGATTCTTTAGCTAACTCTTCTTGGGCAACTTTATTTAGTAGAGTAAGGGTTGTGTTAAGATTAAAGGTTAAGTTATGGCCTAAGTTTTGTTCAGATCTGAAAAGAAGCCATTTATCAATTGAAAATCTAGTAATAGTAATTCCCTGTAGTAATGAACTATTTCTCCGTTGTTCTTGTATTCATAGATTAAGAGCAACCCAATCAGGTCCCTGTAGTGGAGAGAACCACCAGGGAAGGCCAGGCTGACTTGAGGTCCAATGATTAAACCTTTAAAAATGGTGAGCCTAAGCATCTGCCTAATCTAGGGAAATATTAGTAGAGACATGACTGTAACAAAGGTAAAAATTAAAAAAAAAAAGATAAAAAGTTGTATTTTCAGGCCTGCTTCAGGGTCTTGGGTCAGCTGTCTGCCTCAGATGTCATCTGCTTCTGGCCGCGGGGGTGTTTAAATGTAACTTTAGATTATCTGGTGGGTTGTCTAGTCCAAAGACAGATCTTAGCCTTTTTAAACTTTGACAAATAGATCCAAGATTTTATTCCCTCTAATTTGGCTGCACATGGAGAGGTAAGGAGGACTAAGTGTGGCACCTTCCAATGTGGTTTTAATGAATTTTCATTTGGTGTCTCTACCAATATACATATTCTCCTGAGGTAACATTAGACAGATTTTGGGAATCTAGTTTCTGTTTTCCAAAGTCTTCTCTAACCTTTGAAAGATATTCTTTAGAATATTGGATTAAAGACTGCCAATACTTCAGTAATTCAGGTTAAACAATGTTAGGGTTGGTGCAAGCAACATAAGGAAGGATCATGGGTCTCCCAGTAATTATTTCATAGTGGATAAGTTTGTGAAATCCAAATGGTGTGGACCTCAGATTTAAAAGAACCAAGGGGAGGACATTAATTCAGGATAAATTTAAAATTTCGCAAAGCTTTGCTATTTGGATCTTTGTTATTCCATTAGTTCTATTAGACCAGAAGACTGAGGATGACAGGGATGATGTAGACTTTGTTATATGAGAAAAACTTGACACGGGTCTTGGATTACCTGACTGGTGAAATGAGTTCCTCAATCACTTCAAAGAGTTTTTAGTGATCCACAGGTGGGTATGATGTTTCCAAGAAGTTTCTTTTCTACAAAGGCTACAGTAGCACTATCGCAGGGGAAGGCTTCTACCTAATGTGAAAATCTACAAATCATCACTAATATATATGTATAACCATTTGAGGATGGAAGCTGAATAAAATCTAGATGGCATTCAAACATCTACCTTTGCCTGGAAGGTAAAGAGTATTGGGGTATTGTTAAGATAGGACTTTAAGGTGATTTCTGGGATTGTAGAAAGGGCAAATAGGGTAATGGGTGGCAACATGTTCAGCAGCCTCAAAAAATTTTCCCCACCAATATTTTTTTAAGTCTGTCCCATGTGAGAACCTTCATGTAAGGCTTACAACATAGAAACATGCAGGAAATTGGGTAAGACAGTTTTCTTATTAGGCCAAGTCCACAATTAGTGGCAGGATCTTGGAAACAGCCTGCCTTTTTCCATGCCTTAATTTTGTCTGTTTGGGCTAATTGTTGGTGTTTTAGAAGTTTTTCTAAATTTAATTTACGAAGGTTGGAGTTATCAATAAACACGTTTGAGAAGTCCCTCTCTTTATCATAAGTGCAGAGATATAATAATTTGAGAGAGAGCTTCTTTGGCTACCATATCAGCAAGATTATTTCCTCTAATTTCTACAGTTTTGGGTACTCCTTTTGATTGGTGAGCTTGTATTTTTTCATAGTAATTCCAGAAGGGAGTAATAGAGCATCTACAAGTTCTGCTACTAAAACTCCATTTTTTGTGGCATTTCTGGAAGAGGTTAAAAATCCTCTTTTTTTTCCATACCACGCTAAAATCATGTAAAATTCCAAAAGAATATTTACTGTTCATAAAAATTGTGACAAATTTTCCTGTAGCAATTCTACAAACTCTAGTTAGGGCAATTAATTTGGCTTGTTGGGATGAAGTGGCTTCAGGGAGAGCCTAACTTTCAAGGACCTCGGTAGAAGTTGTAACAGCATATCACACTTGATAGTGAGGACTAGTAGGATTAGATTTAAATAGGAACCATCCACAAACAAAACTAAATCAAGATTAGTTAAAGGGATCTCTTTTAAGTCTTTCTGAGGGGCTAAAAGTTTCTCAGTCAAGTCTAAACAATCATGTGTAGGATAGTTATTCTCATTAGTTGCAGGGAGAAGAGTTGCTGGATTTAAACAAGCCATGAAGTGTAGTCTAAAGTTAGATACAGACAGGAGGAGAACTTTAATTGAACCTACTCACAGAAGGATGTTGGGTCAAGGAAGAATTAAGTAAGGCAGATGCAGCATGAGGCACATGGACATCTAAAAAGTTTCCCAGCACCACATCTGCTGTGGTTTCCACTAATTTGGTAGTAGGAGCCACAGCTTCAAGGCAGGGAGCATATCCCTTGGCTACAGGGTCAAGCTGTAGGCTATATTAACCTATGGATTTTTGTTGTGTTGTCCTCACTGTTTTTTGAGTTAGTATGCCTAAAGCATTTCCAGGTACTTCATGAATAAATAAGGAAAATTCTGGGTGGTAGTTAAGAAAGCCTACAGCAGTCATGCTCATTAAAGCCTCTTTTAATTGAACTATGGTCTCTTGGTCTTTGGTGTAATTTGGAATGAATCTAGCTCAGAGGTTTTTAAATATTTTTAAAGGGTTGAGGCAACAAAGAAAAATTGGAAATCAAGGTTTGACAATAGCCACAGAGTCCTAGGAACCTCCATATCTGTTTCTTTGTTTCAAGTATAGGAAAGACAAGAATAGCTTCTTTCCATTTAGGATCAACAGAGATATCTTCTGCAGAAATTAGGTGGTCAAATATTTAGCAGAAGACTGAGCCAACAGTAATTTTTCTCTGGATATCTTATGTCCACAAACAGATGTTTTAATAAAGCTATACTGTCATAAAGGCAGGCTGGCTGGGAGATTGAGCAAACTAGTAAAGCACTGCAGCAGTATTGATTTGTTTGCAAACTGTGAAGGCTGCAAATCTGCATGCAGAATCTGAGAAAAATGGGATATTCAGTAAATCCTTGGGGCATTACAGTCCAGGTAAATTGATGATTTTCTCAGGCAAAAGCAAACAAGTACAGGCATACCTTGTTTTTATTGTACTTCACTTTATTGTGCTTTGCAGATATTGCATTTTTACAAATTGAAGGTTTGTGGCAACCCTGCATTAAGCAAGTCTATTGGTGCCATTTTCCCAACAGCGTGTGCCCACTTCATGTCTCTGTGTCACCTTTTGGTAATTATCACAATAATTCAAACTTTTCCATTATTTTATATCTGTTATGGTGATCTGTAATCAGCAATCTTTGTTGTTACTATTGTAATTGTTTTGGGGTACCACGAACTGCTCCCATATAAGATGGTGAACATAATCAATAAATGTTTTGTGTATTCTGACTCATCCACCAAACAGCTGTTCCCCCCCCGTCAGACCTCCCTATTCACTGAGACATGACCATATTGAAATTAAGCCAATTAATAAACCTACAATGGCCTCTAAGTGTTCAAGTGAAAGGAAGAGTCACATGTCTTTCACTTTAAATCAAAAGCTAAACATGATTAAGCTTAGTGAGGAAGCCATGCTGAAAGCCAAGAAAGCACAAAAACTAGACCTCTTGAGCCAGTTAGTCACTTTGTGAATGCAAAGGAAAAGTTCTTGAAGGAAATTTAAAGTGCTATTGCAGTGAACACGTGAATAATAAGATAGCAAAACAGACTTATTGCTGATATGGAGAAAGTTTTAGTGGTCTAGATAGAAGATCAAGCCAACCATAACCTTCTCTTAAGGCAAAGCCTAATCCAGAGCAAGGCCCTAACTCTCTTCAATTCTATGAAGGCTGAGAGAGGTGAGTGAGGAATCTGTAGAAGTTTGAAGCTAGCGGAGGTTCGTTCCAGAGATTTAAGGAAAGAAGGCATCTCCATAACATAAAACTGCAAGCTGAAGTAGTAAGTGCTGATGAAGAAGCTGCAGCATGTTATCCAGAAGACCTAGTTAAGATAATTGATGAAGATAGATACACTAAATAATAGATTTTCAATGTAGACAAAACAGCCTTGTATTGGAAGAAGATGCCATCTAGGACTTCCGTAGCTAGAGAGGAGAAGTCAATGTCTGGCTTCAGAGCTTCAAAGGACAGGTTGACTCTCTTTTTAGGGGCTAACACAGCTAGTGGCTTTTAGTTGAAGCCAATGCTCATTTACCACTCTGAAAACCCTAGGACCTTTAAGAGTTATGTTACATCTATTCTGCCTGTGCTCTATAAATGGAATAACAAAGCTGGATGACAGCACATCTGTTTACAACATGGTTTACTGAATATTTTAGGCCCACTGTTGAGACTTACTGCTCAGAAAAAAAAGATTTCTTTCAAGGCATTACTGCTCATTGACAATACACCTAATTACCCAAGAGCTCTGATGGAGATGTACAAGGAGATTAATTATATTTTCATGCCTGCTAACACAGCATCCATTCTGCAGCCCATGGATCAAGGAATAATTTCAACTTTCAAGTCTTATTATTTAAGAAATATATTTTGTAAGGTTATAGCTGCCATAGAAAGTAATTCCTCTGATAAATCTGGGTAAAGTTAATTGAAAACCTTCTGGAAAATATTCACAAACATTCATGATTCATGGAAGGCTGTCAATTCTGAAACAAGTTCTACTTTCGGTAAAATGCTATCAAACAGTATTGCATGCTGCAGAGAAATCTTTTGTGAAAGGAAGAGTCAATCAAAGTGGCAAACTTCATTATTGTCTTATTTTAAGAAAGTACGACAGCCACCCCAGCCTTCAGCAACCACCACCCTGATCAGTCAGCAACCACCAACATTGAGGCAAGATCTTCCACCAACAAAAAGATTATGACCTGCTGAAGGCACAGCTGATGGTTAGTATTTTTTAGCAATAAAAATTAAGGTGTGAACATTGTTTTTTTTTAGACATAATGCTATTGTACACGTAACAAACTATAATATAGTGTAAACATAACTTGTACATGCACTGGAAAACCGAAAAAATTGTATGATTTGCTTTATTGTGATATTCTCTTTATTGCGTGGTCTGGAATCGAACCCACAGTATTTCTGATGTATGTATGCCTTTATTGACTTTCAGAATGCAATTAAATAGTGAAAAAGGCACTGCAAACATCCGCAACTGTAAATGAGTTGCATCTGAAAGGACATTAGAAGGTAGTAAATGAAGATTAGGAACTACCGGGAATCTAGGAGTAACAATACGGTTATGATGCAATCTTGAACAAATCTTCATCCCCTATTGTTTGATTTTTTAACTGGAAGAACAGGGGTATTACAAGGGTTGGTACAAAGGACAGTTAAACCTTTAGAAAGGAAATCTCGTATAAGGGGAGGTAGTCCTTCTTTTGCTTTCCATTTGAGTGGATACTGGGGAATTTTTGGCAGAGGTGTAGATAAATCTATTTGAATTTTAATCATCTCAGCTGACAAAACTCCACCTACATCTGCGGATGTGGCACATAAGGTTTCAGGAACTAAAACCAGCAAAACCCAGTGCCATCGAGTCAATTCCGACTCAGGAACTACGGAAATGATTTCAAGAGAGCCCTAGGCTGAGTTTTGGAGAGGCATCACAAATACTTGCATAAAGCAAATGGCTTCTTCTTCCTGAATATTGCCTAATTCAGAGCCTGTCTCTGTTGACTTAGGGATATCAGGCAGACTCAATTAATATTTCCCTCTTTTAATTGAATTGTAAATGGCATTTCCATTTGGATAAAAGGTCTCTTCCCAATAGATTGACAAGTTTATCAGAATTGAGCAAAAAAGGGTGCAAATCTTAAATAGAACTAAGAAATACCAGAAAAAGTTGAGAATGAATCAACATTTCTTGCTGATTGGATACCCCCACTACTTTTGAAGATTTAGTACTCCAGGGCAGGTGCTTTTGTAAACAGGTGGGGTTAATAGCAGACAGGGTGGTTCCAGTGTCAGTTAAAAATTGGCAAGATTTTCCACTAATAGTTTCTCCTTGTGGATTAAGAGGCACCACAGAAAAAGTCTCTGTTTTATTCCTAGAGCCCTTTCATTTTGAATCAGGTTGTAGGATTTCTTTTAAAGGGAGTCTATGTCAGTCTTTTGTTGATTTATTTATTTATATTTAATTAAATTTTGCTTTAGTTGAAAGCCTACAGCACAAATTAGTTTCTCATTTAAAAATGTATACACAAATTGTTTTGTGACATTGATCACAATTCCCAAATATGTTGGCACTTTCCCCCTTTCAACCCCAGGTTCCCTGTGTCCATTTGTCAGCTCCCATCTATTGTGCTCCCCTGCTGGCTGCTATCAATTCCTGCCTTCTTGTCTTTGCTTCGGTGCAGGTGTTGCCCATTTGGTCTTGTACACTTGATTGAACTAAGAAGCATGTTCCTCAGGTGTGTTATTGTTTGTTTTATAGGCCTGTCTAATCTTTGGTTAAAAGGGGGACTTCAGGAGTGGCTTCAGTTCTTAGCAGGGTGTCCACTGTTTTTTTTAACTTACACCATTCATTTTTCCAATAGCTAGGTTTTTTACAATAGTGACCAAAACCCACCTTTGTGGCATTAGAAGGTTTATCATTTTGCTTTTGACTGAGATTGTAATTGTTGTGACTGGAGCCATTAATTTATTAGCCTTAGAAACTTCTTTCAAAAGTCTGGGAAAATTTGTAGGCTAAGTTGGTTAGCTCAACAATAGGAGCTCTCTCCCAGTCTAATCAATGCCACTTTGCTAAGGCTGAGAACTCAGGTTTAAGACTAGATATGAAAACAGCATTGACTGGAGATACCAGGCATGGTCAAAGTGAGGCTAGAGTGTTCAGAAGTCTTGTGGAGAAGCCAAGTTTGATAATCATAAACATTTTCATCTTTATTTTGTTTACAAGAATGGATTTTAGTCTAATCAGTGAAGGAAAGGCTTTGGGGATACCAAAAACCCACTGTCATCGAATCAATTTTTCACTCATGGCCTAAGAGTCTTCCAACAGCTCAGTGGCCATTTTATCAATACTTAAGGCTAAACTGTCCTTGGGGTCTTTCCATTCTGCCTGTTATAGCCATAATTGGACTCCCCCTGAGCCCTGTAATCATGTGAACAAGCTGATATAAGTCAGGAAGCCCAGGATGACAGACTTAAAGGGTTGCAAATTCTTCAGAAAATTTGTAAGAGTCCTCATGGAGTTTAGGAAAATTTTTCACGATGCTATGTAACTCTGAGTGTGTCCCATGGGGCAAAAGTGATATGAGGGGAATTTTCAGCATCACTACTGGGATGAATTTTAAAGGGCCTTTTTTTTTTTTTTTTCAGGAATAGTTTATTTGCTGATTTTTTTAGGGAGAAAAGGAAATAAAAAGCGTTATCAGAGGAGTAGGAAGACAATGAAGTGTACAAAGAGGTAGCAGCCAGCAGGGGAGCAGAAGGGGTGGAAGATGAAATTTGACATTGTAATTCTGTATTTTGCTTAGTTAATTTAGAGACAGCGTCCTGCAGGGAAGTAATTTTACTGTTTATGTCGTTTAGAAACCTCAAATACCAATCAATTCAGTAATCCCACTGAGAGTATTTAATCCGGGAGCATCGGTTCTCTAATTTACTGTACAGAAAAGTTAATTTAGAGACATCAAAAAAAAAAATACCAAAGGGGCAACTGGTTTTCTAAACTGTTTCAAACAAGGTTATGCCAGACAGACAAGAATATACATGATTTAAAAAAAAAAAAAACCCAAACCAAACCCATGGCTATCAAGTTGATTCTGGCTCATAGTGACCCTATAGGACAAAATAGAACTGCCCCATAGAGTTTCCAAGGCTGTAATATTTATGGAAGCAGACTGCCACATCCTTCTCTTGCAGACCGGCTGGTGGGTTCGAACTGATGACTTCTCAGTTAGCAGCAGAGTGCTTAACCATTATACCACCAGGGCTCCTTCCCCCATAATGCTTATTCATGTAGTGAACAAGAGTCCAGAAGGTGGCTCCAAATCTCCTTTGTTGTTGTTAGATGCTGTTGAGTTGGTTCCAACTCATAATGACCCTATGTACAACAGAATGAAACACTGCCCAGTCCTGTGCCATCCTTGCAATTGTTGTTATGCTTGAGCCCACTGTTGCAGCCACTATGTCAATCCACCTCGTTGAGGGTCTTCTTATTTTTCACTGACCCTCTACTTTACCAAGCATGATGTTCTTCTCTGGGGACTGATCCCTCCTGATAACACATCTGAAGTATGTGAGTCATATTTCGCCATCCTTGCCTCTAAGGAGGATTCTGGTTGTAGTTATTTCAAGACAGATTTGTTCCTTCTTTTGACAGTCCGTGGTATATTCAGTATTCTTTTACAGCAGCACAATTCAAAGGCATCAATTCTTCTTTGGCCTTCCTTATTCATTGTCCAGCTTTCCCATTCATATGAGGTGATCGAAAATACCATGGCTTGGGTCAAGCACACCTTAGTCTTCAAGATGACATCTTTGCTTTTTAACACTTTAAAGAGGTTTTTTGCAGCAGGTTTGCCCAATGCAATGCATCTTTTGATTTCTTGACTGCTGCTTCCATGGGTGTTGATAGTGGATCCAAGTCAAATGAAATCCTTGACAACTTCAATCTTTTCTCCATTTATCATGATGTTGCTTATTGGTCCAGTTGTGAGGATTTTTGTTTTCTTTATGTTGAGGTGTAATACATGCTGAAGGCTGTGGTTTTTGATCTTCATCAGTAAGTGTTTCAAGTCCCCTTCACATTCAACAAGCAAGGTTATATCATCTGCATATTGCAGGTTGTTAATGAGTTTTTCTCCAATCCTGATGCCTGGTTCTTCTTCATATAGTCCAGTTTCTTGGAGTATTTGCTCAGCATACAGATTGAATAAAAAACAAAAAAACAAAACCCGTTGCCGTCAAGTCGCTTCTGACTCATAGTGACCCTATAGGACAGAGTAGACCTGCCCCATAGAGTTTCCAAGGAGTGCCTGGTGGATTTGAACTGCTGACCTTTTGGTTAGCAGCCATAGCTCTTAACCACTATGCCACCAGGGTTTCCACAGATTGAATAGGTATGGTGAAAGAATACAACCCTGACACACACCTTCCCTGACTTTAAACACAGTATCCCCTTGTTCTGTTCACATGACTACCTCTTGATCTATGTACAGGTACCTCATGAACACAGTTAACTGTTCCAGAATTCTCATTCTTCTCAATGTTATCAATGATTTGCTATGATCCATACAGTTGAATGCCTTTGCATAGTCAATAAAATACAGGTATATATCTTTCTGGTATTCTGTGTTCAGCCAGGATCCATCTGACATCAGCAATGACATCCCCAGTTCCATGTCCTCTTCTGAATCCAGCTTGAATTTCTGGCAGTTCCTTGTCAATATACTGCTGCAGCCGCTTTTGAATGATCTTCAGCAAAATTTTGCTTGCATGTGATGTTAATGATATTGTTTGATAATTTCCACATTCAGTTGGATCGCTTTTCTTGGGAATAGGCATAAATATGGATCTCTTCCACTCTGTTGGCCAGGTAGCTGTCTTACAAATTTCTTGGCATAGACGAGTAAGCGCTTCCAGTGCTGCATCCATTTGTTGAAACATCTCAGTTGGTATTCTATCAATTCCTGCAGTGTCCTTTAGATGCGGCGTTCCCCATTTTATACGTTCCCCATTTTATAATGACAGTAACAACAAAGAAATTTTACTTGCAATAACCAAAACAAATCCAAGATAAGACTTAAAAAGCTATCAAGGCTAGGTAGTAGAGATTGGATTCAAGAAGTTTTTTTTTTTTTTTTTTTTTTTTTACCTCAAACGAGTCCCAAGAATTTGCAAAAGTAGAGAGCCCAAAGAGCCTTAGCAGGTATCATGCTAGTGTGTGGATGCTCCAGAGATCGTCAAAGATAATGATCATTTGAAGTCCTATTTTCTGAAGCCAGAAATGTCAAAGAAGAAAATCTTGTACTGTGTTAGGAGTGAAAGAAAAGGAGTTTTATTGATTAATAATACTGTTTGAGCTGGACAACACTAAGTAAAAATACAAACCACTCTGTTGTTCAAGTGGAGAGAGGGGTCAATATACATAGAGAACAAAGGAAAGGTAGGAGGATAATGACTGATTATAGGCAAGATCAGCTTCAGCTTGAAGTCCTTTGAAATGTAAATGTCAGCTATGGGCTAGAAGGGAGTGAGTTACCACCTACACTAGTGGCACCAGCTTGACACATTCTTCCCGTGAACAAGTGGTTTACATCCTGACCTTTTGCTTTATGGGAATGAACTTTGGCCCCGTCGGTCTTAAGTCTGAAAGGAGTGCCTCCAGTCTGAAACTTTTCAGTTTACACTCTTGTGCCAGTATACATAAATTTTACTCTTAATTACGGCATAAATATTTCATAGCATGGATGTACCACAACTTTAACCTCCAATTGATTAGCATTTGGATGATTATCTGGTTTTGGTTCTTAAAACAATGTTCCATGACAGTTCTGTTCTTTGCTTTTTGATGCATATGTGCTAGTGTTCTTCTAGGATAGATGTTTATAGGTGGAGCTGCTAGCACAGAACATACGAGCATTTTTGATTTTCATAGATATGACCAACTTGGGTATGCCATTCTTTTCACTCCCACCTCTACTTCTCTAATACATCTGAAATAATGTCTGCCCTATCCCAAAAAATCTTTTGACTGCCTTGCTGACCACATTCCTAGTATAATATGGGGTTAGCACAGTTCCAAGATGTTGCAAGGGCTCCGAGAATCTAGAGTCATAACATTGAGCAGCTCCTTTTTTGTTTACATGGACAGGATCATAACACCTGGAGAAAATCAGACGTACTGGCTGTCACTGCTAAACGTGAGGTATTTCACTGTTTCTACTGTGCCTCTTGAACTTTACTGAGTTTCAAATATAAGGAAAGTACTTTCTCTTTTCTGATGGATAATCTTAAGAAAAAAAATCTTGCATCTTATATTTGGCTGTAGATCTGAATAGGGAGCCATGGTTGCACAGTGGTTAAGCACTCGGCTACTAACTGAAAGGTTGGGCGTTCAAATGGACCAGCTGCTCGATGGACTAAAGATGTGTCAGTTGACTTCCATAAAGATTACAGCTTAGGAAACTCTATGGGGCAGTTCAACTTGTTGTTTTAGGTGTTATCGAGTTGGTTCTGACTCACAGTGACCCTACTTAAAACAGAACAAAACAGTGCCCAATCCTGCGCCATCCTCACAATTGTTGCTATGTGTGAGCTCATTGATTGCAGCCACTGTGTCAATCCATCTTGATGACAGTCTTCCTCTTTTTCACTGACCCTCTGCTTTTTCAAGCATGATGTCCTTCTCCAGGGAGTGGTTCCTCCTAATAACATCATCGCCTCTAAGGACCAATCTGGCTATACTTTTTCCAAGACAGATTTGTTCCTTCTTCCAGCGGTCCATGGTATATTCAATATTCTATGCCAACACAATAATACAAAGGCATCAATTCTTTGGTTTTCCTTATTCATTGTTCAGCTTTCACATGCATATGAAATGGTTGAAAATACCATGGCTTGGGTCAAAACACCTTAATCCCCTAAGTGACATCTTTGCTTTTTAACCCTCGAAGATGTCCATTGCAGCAGATTTACCTAGTGCAATACATCATTTGATTTCTTGACTGCTGCTTCCATGGATGTTGACTGTGGATCTAAGTAAAATAAAATCTTTGACAACTTCAATCTTTTCTCTGTTAATCAAGATGTTGCTTATTGGTCCAGGTGTGAGGATTTTTGTTTTCTTCAGGTTTAGGTGTAATCCATACTGAAGGCTGTGGTTTGATCTTCACCAGTAAGTGCTTCAAGTCTTCTTCACTTTCAGCAAGCAAAGTTGTGTTGTCTGCATGTCACAGGCTGTTAGTGAGTCTTCCTCCAATCCTGATGCCCCATTCTTCTTCATATAAGCCATATAAACCAGCATCTCAGATTATTTGCTCAGCATACAGGTTGAAAAAGTATGGTGAAAGGATACAACCCTGACACACATCTTTCCTGATTTTAAACCCTGTAGTATCCCCTTGATCTGTTCAAACCACTGCCTCTTGGACTATGTACAGGTTCCACATGAGCACAATCAAGTGTTCTGGAATTTTCATTTTTTGCAATGTCATCCATAATTTGTTATCATGCACACAGTTGAATGTCTTTGCATAGTCAGTAAAATACAGAGAAACATCTTTCTGGTATTCCCTGTTTCAGCAAATATATACCTGACATCAGCAATGATATCCCTCCTTACATGTCCTCTTATGAATCCCACTTGAATTTCTGACAGTTCCTTGTCCATGTACTGCTGCAACTGTTTTTTAATTATCTTCAGCAAAACTATACTTAGGTGAGATATTCATGATATTGTTTCATAATTTCCGCATTTGGTTGGACCACCTTTCTTTGGGACTGAATCTCTTGCTGTCAGTTGACCAGGTAGTTGTCTACCAAATTTCTTGTCATAGATGAGTGAGGGCTTTCAGTGTTGCATCCGTTTGTTGAAACATTTCAATTGTTATTCCCTTAATTCCTGGAACCTTGTTTTTCACCAATGCCTTCAACGCCGTTTTGACTCCTTCCTTCAATACCATCAGTTTTGATCATACGTTACTGCCTGAAACGGTTGAACATTGACAGCTTCCAATTTTCCTAGATTTGTATTTTGTACATTCTATGTTCCAATTATTAATGGATGTTCACAGCTGTTCCTTCTCATTTTGAGTCGTGCCACATCAGCAAAAGAAGGTCCCAAAAGCTTGACTCCATCCACGTCATTAAAGTCAACTCTATTTCAAGGGGGCAATTCTTCCCCAGGCCTATTTTGAGTGCCTTCCAGCCTGAGGGCACTATATCAGACAATGTTCCACTGCTGTTCATAAGGTTTTCACTGACCAGTACTTTTTTAGAAGTAGATTGCCAAGTCCTTCTTCCTAGTCTGTCTTAGTCTGGACCTCTGCTAAAACCTGTCCACCACCCTGCTGGTATTTGAAATACTGGTGGCATAGCTTCCAACACCACAGCAATGTGCAAACCACTACAGTATGACAAACTGACAGATGAGTGGTGTAGTTCTACTAGGTGTAGGAAAACTTGCCTCCTTTAAATAGAGAATATAGATGTCTTTCAAATATCATGAAATATTTATAAAATTGCCTAAAATAATTTTTTTGGCAACAAATAAAAACTCAATTCCAAAAGGTAAAAATTAAATGGCTTACATTCTCTTCTCTCAATGCTAAATTTAATTAGGTAAATGTTTGAAAAAAGGAAGGCAGGTGACAGACACTATATTGACATCTATGTTGAAGATAAAAGGTAATAAAACTTCATGTGCTACATAACATAGCCTTGAAATACAGTAAAAAAAAAATTTTTTTTTTTAAATAGAAAAGAAATTCTAAAGAAAGGGAGATTTTAACACAAATTTCTGAATCCTCGGTAAGATTGAGAACACTAAAGGTAAATGGATATAACTATTCTTGAATAAGTTGGGCTCCTTAGGGTACCATACAAAGCAACCTTATTCTCCTATAGTCCAGTTGTAATTGACTCGATGGCAACAGGCTTAGTCCGGTCAAACTCAGTTAGATCTTTATTCACTTCTGGATGATATCTCAGGTAGGTCACTCAGCCGCAAGAACAATCACAATTCAACAATTAAAAGGCCAAGTCTGATGTAATAATTGCAGCTCCAAATTTCATTTAAGTTAAAGCTTTTTCTCTTTCTCTACATGTAGACACCTGAGGGGAGGGGGCCCTACACACAGCCTCTGTTCGTCAGGATCCCTTTGCCTCTCCAGGTGGTTCTCTTGGGTGGGGGCTCTTTTAAATTTCCCAAGTATACTCCTTTACAGGGAGCTACTTGACTCTTGGGAAACTCAGGTATCCTTGCCCCACCCCAGGAAAGTGCAGCTGTGCCCAGCGCTCCTATTTCCCTTTACTGACAAAAAGAACAATTCCAGCCTTTAGAAATCTCTAGGCACGCATTAGACACCATTTCTTCTAGGGGACACATGTGAAGGCCTGGCAGCAATTCTCTCAAAGCCCTTCTCATCTTGCTCAGGTAGCGGTAAAACACTTCCTCCTGGGGTGGGGGGGAGGGGGGTACAAATGGAGACACACAGGATTTAACAACTTCTCCAGCCTCTTTATCCAAAGACTTGTGGTTTTTGAATTGAGGGGAGGGGATACAAATGCATCTTCCCTTTAAACCCTTCAACACTTTATTTTTTATCCACTGAAGGTGAATGATCACCAGGGGACCATCCACATTTCGTGGAGACTAAACTGATACAGTTTGGGGGCAGGTGTCTTTGTCAAGAAAAAGAAAACAAAGTAACAAATATAAAATTAAGAATGAAAGTGAATATTTATTTAGAAGGTGAAAAGAAATCAGAACTGATTACAAACTTTAAGATGTTTACAAACACCATAAGCCTTAAATTTTTTTTAAATAACATTTAAATTATAAATATCTAAGTATAATTTATGTCTATAGATGAACTATACATGAATATAATAAAAAATAAAAATATAACATTTTTATTAACTGCCTAACACACCTCTAAAATGCCTTTTCTTATGATTTTTGGCTACATACCCTTTGATATCTTTTTCATATGCCAATAATTTAGGAATGTCATTTTCAATAGATACATGAGGAAGGTATTTTAGTTTTTACTCTGGCATGGTTAATAAAAATTTGGTTTTTATTATTGATAGTTTTATAACATCTTCTTATTTCATTATTCACTATTTCATCTTTCACTATTACATCTTCTTATTAGTATTGCCCGTAAATTTTTAGAATTCTTATAAAATCTGAGGATAACAATATCGAATTTCTTTCATACATGAGCTATAAGATTTCAGGGAGTTTCGAATTTTCTGGTGCGATGACTGATAGTAAATACTCTTTTAATTGACATTATTCATTGTTTGGGACCTTGGGAGAGGCCTGTGTAAATGAGGGGCCCTAATTCCTAATCTTCATTAATTTGTAGTAAATCCATGGTGACCTGCTAACACTTGAAGAACTGGTTTTATAGTCTCTTGGCATTTCTCAACTAGGTCATTCAGTCCCTTAATTTAGGATGGGGGCCTTTAGTACCTCAGTTGAAACAGAGACTTTCTGTGATATTACATAATAATATGTGGGTTATGAATGAGATGAGTAAGTCAGTTAAAAGACTAACTCAAACTCTATAGCCTATTGGCAGAGACTAACTATCCCATCTTTCAAAATCCATGGAATTTATAAAACATTGTAAGGGTCACAATCTCTGAAATAATGCAATAAGATAAATTCAGCCATTCAAATAGGGAAAAAATAATAATTACTTAGAAAACAGTATTAATTAAATTGTTACATACAAAGATCTATGGAATGGTGTTAAAGTTGTAATTAGAGGCAAATTGAAAACATTAAGTTTTTTATTATTAAAGTCAAAAATTAAAAAAAAACCTAACCATTAATTCTAAAATGTAATAAAACAAAACAACAAAAAAAAAACCATTGCTGTTTGAGCCGATTCTGACTCATAGCAACCCTACAGCACTGCCAGTAGGGTTTCCAAGGAGTGGCTGGTGGATTCAGGCTGCCAGCCTTTTGATTAGTAGCCATAGCTCTTAACCGCTGCATCACCAGGGCTCCACAAAAAATGTGATAAGGACAATATATATATATATATATATATATATTCTTTATATATATAAGGAATGCAGAAGCTTAAAATTAATAAAGATGAAAGTTGAAATTCATTAATTAAAAACAGGTAAAAGTAGGGGTAATGAATAAATACCCAACCAAAAAACCAAACCCAGTGCCGTTGAGTCGATTCCGACTCATAGCCACCCTATAGGACAGAGTAGAACTGCCCCATAGAGTTTCCAAGGAGTGCCCGGTGGATTCGAACTGCTGACCCTTTGGTTAGCTGCCATAGCACTTAACCACCACGCCACCAGGGTTCCCGATGAATAAATACAAGATAAAATAAACTAGTTAAACTATTAGCTAGTATAAGTTGGAAAAAAAGAAAAATAGAGTATATTTGTGATAAATCCTTTATCTGTGATAAATCTCAAACTGGATTAATATCTCTTTCCTCTGTAATTTCGACTGATGACCTCTCTACATAATTTTTAGGAAAAATAATGAAATCAGACAGAAGGAATGTCATCTTCTCATCAGTTATCACACCACTCTGCCTGCATTCAAACCCATATTGTCTGCCTTTCCACTGGCCACCCTGAACATGTATCCCTGTACACAGTGTTAGCAACGCCTCCACTCTCATTCAGACGGCCTCAGTCCTGCAATTTCTTTTTCTCTCCACATTATCAATTTTCCTTTCTTAGATATTTGTTATTGTTAGTTGCTATCAGTTGGCTCTGACCTGCAGTGACCCTGTGTACGACAGAACAAAACATTGCCCAGTCCTGTGCCATCTTCATTATTTTTATATGCTCAAGTCCATTGTTGCAGCCACTGTGTATTTTGGGTGTCTTCCAACCTAGGGGGGCTAATCTTCTAGCACTGCATTGGATAATCCTTTGTTGTGATCTATAGAATTTTCACTGGCTAATAAAAATTCTTTAAGGAGCCCTGGTCGTGCAGTGGTTAAGTGCTCAGTTGCTAACTGAAAGGTTGGCATTTTGAGCCCACCAGTCACTCTGTGGGAGAAAGATGTGGCAATCTGTTTCTGCAGAGATTTATAGCCTTGGAAGCCCTATGGGGGCAGTTCTACTCTGTCCTAAAGGGTTGTTATGAGTCAGAATTGATTGGATGGCAATGGGTAAAATAATAATTCTATAAATCAGAATAAAAACCTGAAACAAGAAAAGGGTGGCTATTATTCTCACTTATATTTAACTTTTTTCTGAAAAATCGTAGCCAAGCAATAAGACAAGAAAAATAAATTAGAGATATTAGAGTCATATGAAAGGAAACAAAATGTAAACAGTGGATGAAATTCCTCTTAACCAAAATTTGTTCTGCTTTCCTCTGCCACAGAACTCTAAGTCATTGCAGTATTGGCTTTTCTGTGTTCTATGTTCCTTTCATGTAATTGGTGAACGAATTATTTAGTGTGCTTCTGTCAGTTTTTGGCTAATCCTTCTTCTATCCCAGTGTAACAAGTTGCCATGTTCTTCCTAATATCTGCTGCACCACGTGTCTGTCAGTTTGTCATACTGTGGTGGGATGTGTGTTGGTGTGCTTCTGGAAGTTTTGCCAATGGTACATCAAATACCAGCAGGGTCACCCTTGATGGATAGGTTTCCGCAGCTCTTCCAGACTTAGACTAGAAAGAAGGACCTGGCAGTCTACTTCTGAAAAAATCAGCCAATGAAAACTTAATGAATAGCAATCAGACATTGTCTGATATAATGCCAGAAGATGAGCCCCACAGGTTGGAAACCAAAAAAAAAAAAAAAAACTCACTGCCATCTAGTCAATTCCGACTCATAGAGACCCTATAAGACAGGGTAGAACTGCCCCACAGAGTTTCCAAGGAGCAGCTAGTGGATTCAAACTGCCAATCTTTTGGTTAGCAGCTGTAGCTCTTAAGGAACTCAAAATATGACTGGGGAAGAGCTGAAAGTAGAGTTGACCTTAAAAATGTGGATGGAGTCAAGTTTAGAGACCTTTATTTGCTAATGTGGCAAGACTCAAAATTAGAAGAAACAGCTGTAAACATCCATTAATAATTGGAATGCATGCAGTATGAATCTAGGAAAATTGGAAGTTGTCAAAAATGAAATGGAACACATAAAGATTGATATCCTAAGCATTAGTGAGCTGAAATGGACTGGTATTGGGCATTTTGAATCAGACAATCATATGGTCTACAATGCCATATGACAAATTGAAGAGGAATGGTGTCACCTTCATTGTCAAAAAGAACATTTCAAGATCTATTCTGAAGTACAACTCTGTCAGTGACAGAAAAATATTCATACACCTACAAGGAAGACCAGTTAATATGACAATTATTCAAACTTACAAACCAACCACTAAGAACAAAGATGAAGAAACAGAAGATTTTTACCCACTTCTGCAGTCCAGAATTGATCAAACATGCAATTAAGACACATTGATAATTACTAGTGATTGGAATGTGAAAGTTGGAAACAAAGAAGGATTGGTAATTGGAAAATATGGCATTGGTGACAGAAACTATGTTGGAGATTGCAAGATAGAATTTTGCAAGACCAATGATTTCTTCATTGCAAATACCTTTTCTCAACAACATAAATGGTGACTATACATGCGCACAATGCCAGATGGAATACCCAGGAATCAAATTGACTACATCTGTGGAAAAAGGCAATGGAAAAGCTCAATATCATCAGTCAGAACAAGGCCAGGGGCTGGCTGTGGAACAGATCATCAATTGCTTATATGCAAGTTCAAGTTGAAGCTGAAGAAAATTAGAGCAAGTACACAAGAGAGAAAATATAACCTTGAGTATACCCTACCTGAATTTAAAGATCATCTCAAGAGTAGATTTGATGCACTGAACACTAATGACTGAAGACCAGACTAGTTGTGGAATGACATCAAGAGAGCAAACAAAACAAAACAAAACAAAACAAAAAAAAGTGTTGCCATCAAGTTGATTTGACTCATAGCAACCTATAAGACAGAATAGATCTGCCCCATAGGGTTTCCAAGGAGCACCTGGTGGATTTGAACTGCCAGCCTTTCTGTTAGCAGCTGTAGCTCTTAACCACTATGCCACCAGGGTTTCCAAAGAAAGCAAGAGGTCATTAAAAAGTTAGGAAAGAAAAAAAAAAGACCAAAATGAAACTTGCTCTTGAATATAGAGTAGCTAAAGTGAAAGGAAGAAATCGTGAAGTAAAAGAGATGAGCAAACAATTTCAAAATTTTTCTAAAGATAATTTAAAAGTGGTTGCAGCAGTACTTTGACAGGGAATTGCCAGAAATTCAAGCTGGACTCAGAAGAGGATTTGGAGCAAGGGATATCATTGTTGAATGATATATTCAGCCAGATATATCATGGCTGAAAACTGAGAATACCAGAAAGATGTTTACCTGTGTTTTATTGACTAGGTAAAGGTATTTGACTGTGTGGATCATAACAAATTATGAATAGCGTTGTGAAGAATGGAAATTCCAGAAGACTTAGTTGTATTTATGAGGAACCTGTAAATAGGCCAAGTGGCAGTCGTTTGAACAGAACAAGGGGATACTGTGTGGTTGAAAGTCAGGAAGGTTGTGAGTCAGGGCTGTATCCTTTCGTCATATCTATTCAATCTGTATGCTGAGCAAATAATCTGAGAAGCTGAACTATATGAAGAAGAACAGGGCATCAGGATTGGAGGAAGACTCATTAATGACCTGCATTATGCAGATGACAAAACCTTGCTTGCTGAAAGTGAAGAGGACTTGATGCACTTACCGATAAAGATCAAAGTTCACAGCCTTTAGTATGGATTACATCTTAACATAAAGAAGAGAAAAATCCTCACAACTGGACCAACAAGCAGCATCATGATAAAAGGAGAAAATATTGAAGTTTTTAAGGACTTCATTTTACTTGGATCCACAATCAATGCCCACGGAAGCAGCAGTCAAGAATCAAACAACATATTGCGTTGGGCAAATCTGTTGCAAAAGATCTCTTTAAAGTGTTAAAAAGCACAGATGTCGTCTTGAAGACTAAGATGCACTGGATCCAAGCCATGGTGTTTTCAATTGCCTCATATGCATGTGAAATCTGGACAATGAATAAAGAAGACGAAAGAAGAATTGATGCCTTCGAATTACGGCGTTGGCAAAGAATATTGAATATGCTATGGTCTGGCAGAAGAACAAATAAATCTGTCTTGGTAGAAACACAGCCAGAATGCTCATTAGAAGCAAGGATGGTAAGACTTCGTCTCACATACTTTAGACATGTTTTCAGTCCCTGGAGAAGGACGTCATGCTTGGTAAAGTAGAGGGTCAGCAAAAAGGAGGAAGACCTTCAACCAGATGGATTGACACAGTGGTTGCAACAATGGGCTCAAGTATATCAACGATTGTGAGGATGGCACAGGACTGGGCAGTGGTTCATTCTGTTGTACATAGTGTAGCTATGAGTCAGAAGCGACTAGAGGGCACCTAACAACAACAACAGAGTGAGAAAGAGAAGATCAGTATGAGATGGAGAAGACTGGCTTTAGGATTAATGTCTGAGTGATCGCAACACAAAAAGAATGACGGAACTTGTCAGAAAGGAAGTTTTTTTTTTTACAATTTGAGGGATTGTGGCTGGAATTCACTATGGAACTCATGAAGCCAAAGGATCCAGATAAACTTTGAAAAATACTTTCTATTGCCTATTGGACACCATTCTAAATTTATCCCAGGTTCACATTTTGATTAGAGATGTCGATTAACTGAATCAGAGTGACAACCACTCTGAAGGATATGCTTTGTTTTCTAAACATGCATAAACTTTGGTATCTAGGCACCTTAAGGCACCACTAGCCTATTCATACAATAACACTGGTTCTAACAAGAAGATTGAACTGAAAGTTAAAAGAAACTAGCAGGGAAAATGCTTGTATTTTGAAGTTATTATATTAGAAATTTACCGTTAATGACTTGATGAGCCTGGACATACTTGTGTATCAATAGCTAGCAAAATAAATTCATAACTTTACTATACTTGGCTTACTTTATGCATAAGTGTATAAGGGATTGGAGATTTGGCAGTTGGAAAAGAAAACATGCGTGCCCTTGGAATCATGGCATAAAGTTCTCGTAGAAATGTTTGCAATACTTCCTGAGAGAAAATTTTAAGTAATGTTATGAAAGTATTGATTGATTTCCTGTGATTGCGATATCTTTTTTGGGCGGTGTTTTAATTTAAAATTGATAGAGATAAAACAGAGGCTGAAATACTGGCTATACTTTGTTTTTTCATTTTTGTTTTGCGTAGTATATTTGCAGTGCTTTTACGTCATTTTATAATCTTATATAAAGGTCCTGGATGGTTTTGCTTGCTCAGAGAAAAATGTGTGTCAAATGTAAGGCTTTCATAGTATAACTCATTTTAATTTTGAGGACTTCCTTAGCTCATCACAAAACTGTTTTCAATAATAATGACAATTTTCTTTTAAGTTGAGACACATTGTAGAAACACAGAAATAAGTGTGTTCAGAAAGAGTTGTTCAAATATTAGATTATTTAACAATGCTTCCCTAACTTCAGCCAAATCAGAGAATAGTGATGTGTGGGATTTGGAAACTTGTCATATTAGTTTGTGTAAATTGGTACAATCTTTGCATAGTCATGTAGTTGCCAGTGTTTCTCCATCAAAATATAGAGCACATTTGATAAAAATCAGCTGACAAAAATAACCACAGTAACAATACACAATGTATGACATGAGTTTATTGATATGCTACAGAATACTTACATGTAACCTAAGTATTCTGGGTTTTTTCAAAGTTTTACTCTTCGAAATTTAGATTATCTTCACAAAAGCCAAAAGTCCTATTATAAGCATGTATAAATTCAAAGTTCACATTCTACTCACTTAACTCTTAACTGGTTATGTTCACTAGTCTACAGATAATCTGGGAAATTACACAGTCTTTATAAGTCTTGCATGGGAATTAAAAGAACATTTTACCAAATTTTAATAAACCTAGTATAGTTGTTTCTATTGTTTTCAAATAATATTTCCACTTACTTCAAAGGAAGTAAACATCAGGCCCAAGATCTGAACCTTTCCATGAAGAGAATTGGAAACTCCTTTTAACACAACAACTAAGTTTGAAGAACTCCAGTAAAAAAAGGCAGGATAAGGTGAATTTTTATAAGAAATACTCTCTTTAAAATTTTCCAGGAATCTTGTGTATACATTCGGTATCAGAGATAATTTATTGATTATTTCCATGGGTTGATACTCCTTCTTTAATGAAAATATAACATGGTTTCTATAAATTTAGCATATTTCTATAAATTTTTTTCATGAGAAAAAGACATTTGGGAACACTGTTACATTTTTAAGAATTTTTGATTTTAAGTAGTAAGGCTTTAAAAATAAATTTTCAACTATTTCTTATAAACATTCCAAATTATGAGAAACATGGAAGCCAAACAAAGAACAATACTGTTATGAGTCATATATTTGTTAGAAAGGAAACATAAGGCACTGCCACGCAGTTGAATGTTGCCTTGATGAGACAGAAGAGGCTCACGTGAGGCCAGGTTGAGTTAATGTTTTGGCTGTGCTGTGCCCAGTGAGCCTCAGGGTGCTGGCACCAGAACAATGGCCTGGAGGATGAGTGTGAGTGAGACCCGTCCTGCAGGTGACCAATATCTGGGCACAGTGAAAAAACTTCCTTTTGATCTGGTCAGCCATTAGAGATGGCAGAGCGATGGGGGTTCACAATCTTTTCTCCCAACAGCTAACTAAATAATCTTTTTTTAAAGATAAAAATTCATCAGCAGTACCTTAACAAGAAAAGAGTACAGCTCTTTTCTATAAAATTTGGAAAGCGGTGACCTAAGAGAGAGAATAAAAGCTGCTTTTAATAATCATGTCACTCCTCTGCAAAACCCTCTAATGGCTTCCCATTTTCCTCGCAGTAAAAGCACAAGTTGTTAGAATGTCTTTCGGGGCTCTCTATGGGCTGGCCCCACCACCTATCTGACCTCCTCATCACCTACCGGTCTGCCCCTCACTCCTTCCCTCTCGCATCGGGCTCCTCACTACATCTCAAATACGCCAATCTCATTCTCCGGGGCCTTTGCATTTGTATTCCATCTGCCTGGAAGGCTCTTCCCTGGATATCTGCATGGCTCACTCTTGCACTTCCTTCAGGCCTATGCTCAAATATCACCTTATCAAAGAGGCCTTTTCAGGCTGAACAAACAAAAAAACCAAACTCATTGCTGTCCAGTTAATTCTGACTCATAGAGACCATATAGGATAGAGTAGAAGTACCCCATAGGGTTTTCAAGGCTGTAATCTTTATGGAAGTGGATTGCCACATCTTTCTCCCATGGACTAACTGGTGAATTTGAACAGCCAAGCTTTTGGTTAGCAGCTGAAACTTTAACCACTGCACCACCAAGACTCCTATGATGATTCTAGGTGTCCCTAGAGTATAAATGCCAACAAAGGAATATAAAACTATTTAAAAATATAATAAAGTTTCCTCTGAAAAGAAGGATAATCCTTCTGAAAAAATAATTGATTGCGATATTTCTCAGCCCTGTCTATTCAGGAAGCCTTTTTACCTGGAACTTACCACATATATCAACGCCTTGGCCTCACTGCAGAGAGCTGTTTAAAATCTCTGCTGATGAATCTAAAATATAGCAGGGTGAAAGTCCACTGATCTATTGTTTCTTATACTTACTAAGCTCAGCTGCTTTCAAAATAAATGTCTTGAATTTGTTGGAGGCTGTATGGTTAGTTCAGTGGTATGATAAACACTTCTGTTTCCAAGATTGTCATGACTGATTCAAGGCTACTACCTTTTTCAACTCTGACATTTCTTTTACAATTTACCTAGCCAGCAACTGTTCTGCATTGCTATTTGGGAACTCCTACACAACTCACCAATTGCTAGAATAATGTCCCAGAAAAAAATATTAGCATATTATATGCATCATTTCATCTTCATTCAGAAATAATTTGCTCAAATTTTTCAAGGGGAAGGTAAAGAAAGTGACATCCAAACCCACTCTGCGCCAGGGTTTAGTTTTCTACAGCAAATGTGGAGGCAAACCCTGCAGGACAGTTCTACTCTGTCCCATAGTGTCACTGTGAGTTGGAATTGACTTGATGGCACGCAATAACAACAAAGATGTCCAGAGTTTAGCATTATCTGGGAGTTATCCAAGGCGAGATTTAAATCTCTGGCAATAAGGACCGGCTGGGGGCGGGGTGGAGGAGGGCATAGGTACTGTATTGTGGGAAGTCCCAATATTGCACAAGGAGTGAAGGGTCATAGAGGAATGCTCCTGGCTTCTTGGATGTTCCAGGATTCAGCAAAATCCAGAAAAAAACCACACTCTGAGTCACACTAAATCAGACTTTTGAGCCAATAGGAGAACTGTTCATAGAGTGTAGTATTAGGTCAGATGAAGCCTTAGGGATTATCTAAAAAAGGTCTTCTCCTTTGTACAGATGAGGAAAAGGAGGGTCAGACATAAAAAGTCACTTGCAGTAGGTACAGATCAGTCAACTTGTCACCACCATATCCCATCCCACTCCCTGGCATTCTGTTTGCACACAGCTGAGTCTTCCATTTGCCCCTACTATTCAAAATGTTTTTCTTCTTAAATTGGTTTCTCCAATTGGCCAAACCTGCTCTTATCCTAGCTCCCAAGGTAAATGACAGTCTCGACCTTTGTTGGGGGGTGTCAAGTTGATTCCAACTCATAGTGAACCTACAGGACAGAGTGGAACTGCCCCATAGGGTTTCCTAGGCTGTAATCTTTATAAGAGCAGATCGCCAGATCTTTCTCCTGTGGAGCCACGGGATGGGTTCCCATCACCATCCTTTTGGTTAGCAGCCAGCGCTTAACTATTGCCCCACCATGGCTCCTTTGTTGAGCATTACTCACACCCTTTTCCATGGAAGTCATCATCACCTCTGCTATTTCAAAGCAGAGCTAAAGTTCCAGTCCCGGGAAGGACAGATTCTTCTGAAAGTGTTTTCGTGTTCACAGCTTGTTCTTTTCAACAATCTCCCCTTGAGTTTCTGGAATTTGAAGACTGCTCTCGTTTGAAGAAAGCACTGGCCTACATACTTTTATTATTAAAAAAAAAAAGTAAGAAAAGGATTTGTTACAAGGGGCACTGCTCTAACAAGCACTATAAAGTCTTGGACTGTTTCCTAGTTAACATTCTCTCGGTACTTTATTCACATGCCTAAGGAGAGTGGTGTACTTTTGTGATCTAGCTAGTGGGTAAATTAAAACTAAAAAGTTAAATAAATCAACAAATAGACTGAAGAACAGGTTTTAAACTCTAAACCCAATGCTTTAATAATGGGCTCCCTTCTGTCATGACTTTCTACAAAGCTATCCTTTTTCCTAACCACCTGTACTTTCTCATTTCTAATGCTCTCAACTTTTCTTAAATCCAGATCGTTCCCTTTCTTCTCTCTTCTTACTCTTTCCACTCACCTCTCCCCACATTTTTTCTCTTTAACTCTTTAAACCAAAGAGTAATTTTGTTCATTTTAATCATACTGATCCTGGGCTGTTATCAGTTAACAATCCATAGGTAATATTTAGGTCTTGATTTTAGCTTCTTATGATTTTTTCACTCGAATTTCTCACGGTGGTTGAGATTTTTTGTAATATTAAGAATGACTATAAAAAAAACAATATATGAGAAAAAGAAATGGATCAAGAGACAGCAAAAGGGAGAGAGATTGCAAAGAGATTTTATTTTATATTATTTGAAGACATTTCAAATAAAAGCTCAAGGGACGTTAGTAAGGTCAAAGCTGTGTAATACCAAAACAAGGTTCAAAGAAAGTAGCAAAAGGTACCAGAACATTTTTTTACATTACATAACAATGGTTCTTTTGTTTGCACTAGCTTTTCTACTTACATTTTGACGTGACTGAGAAGTGCTAGTTTCCTTAAAGCCACGCCCAGCCTGCACTCAATTTCTGTTACATAAACCTTGTTTCCTCACATGTGTTAGGAAGAGAACAGGAAATCAATCATGCTGGTCTCTTATATGCCTTGGCCCCCAAGTGAGGTGTGCCAACTCCACTTCTAATCCATTGGTCAGAAGTGGTCACATGACCTCACCCCAGTCTAAGGAAGGCCAGAGGATGGAGGGAGCATCAACATCCCTTGCCACACTTGGGGTATTTGAAAAACATAGTCTTGGAGTCCAGCAAAGCTGTGTTCCGATCTATCTCAAACTCAACAGAGGAGGCAGGACTTTTCATTTTCCATGAAAAAGTATGGTTTACTTCCCTATATTCCCCAACACATTTACAATCATGTTATATCACCAAGATTTTAAACCACATGCCTTAAATAGATACTTTTTGGTGAATGGTGTGTAAGCCCTTTGTCTATCATTTTTATTTCAGATCAAAGCAATGGTTGTCTATCTCAATAAATTAGAAGGAAGCATCGGAAAGAAAAGTAGGAAAGGCATTTTATAATTTATCCTGCTCTTCTTAAATTTCATTAATGTGAAATGTACATATAGAATAGTTCACATATCATAACTGTACAGCTCAATGAATTTTTACAAACTGGTCACATCTGTGTAACTGTCTCCCAGATCAAGAAATAAACCTTTAGCAGCAACTCAGAACTTTCTTCTAGTCAATAACCCCCTGACAGTCACTATTCCACCTTCCAATACCATAGAAAGTCTGTACTTTATATAAATGGAATCCTATAGTATGTTTTCTTTTGTATCAGGCTTTTTTTACTCAGCATTATGCTGAGTCTTATGTCGTTAGGTTGTTTTCTCTTATCGCTATAGTATTCCATTGTGTGAATATAAGATCACTCTTGTCAGTGTTACTGTGAGCCATCTACCTCAGAATTATTGGGGTGGGGGGAGTACAGGGTGTTCCTGGTCTATGATGTTAGTTGCCCATCAAGTCCATTCTGACTCATGGTGACTGTGTTACAGAGTAGAAACGCTCCATTGAGTTTTCTTGGCTGTAATCTTTATGGAAGAAGATTGGCAGGCTTTTCTTGGGCAGTGCCACTGGGTAGGTTCGAACTGCCAACCAGCCTTTAGGTTAGTAGTTGAGTGCAAACCATTTGGACTATCCAGGGACTTAGTCTATAGCTCAGATATACTAAATAAAATTCTCTGGAGAGGAGCCCCAAAATTTGAAATTTTAGCACCAGAACACTTTTATTCCTAATGATAAACGAACCCACAATATATAGACAAATGAAACAGTTCCTGCTGAAGTGAGTATGAGGGCCTGTGGTTCCAAGGACTCAGCCTTCTCTTGGCCCTTTGCAGTGGAAACCTCTGCTCTATTTGCAAATGACTTCTAGGAAACATGACCAAAATTACAAAAAGGAGTAGGGAAGAATAAAGACTCATTTTAGGATTTGATCCACGCTGCTTGCTTTCATATTTCTCCCCACCTTCACTCTCCCAACCACAAAGCCCTGGTGGGAAACTTGAGTAGAGCTGGAGCTTAGGTTTCTATTATGCTGTTGACCTTGGGGCAAGCACAGAATAAGTATGGAATCGATAGTACGAAGGACACCTCTGACCTTGAGCAAGTGTGGCCAAAATTTATTCTTATTCTGGGACACACCCTGTAAAACAGAAATCTTGTAAATCAAACCAGTTCCTTTCCACTTTGTTTTTCTACTATCCAAAAAATTCAGAAATGAAAGATTCATAGGTGTGCCTACTTGCTGTCTTATCTTGAAGAACCCTTTAAAGCATAACTGAAAAGCAGGGATGGAAATAGAAGTGATACTCTCTGGGAGTTATGCCCAGTAATTTGTTCTACAATCTGTATTTCCAAACCACACACCTGTGTTCTTCCAATTTTTTTTCAACTTTTCCGCATTTAAGGGGAACGAAGAAAAAAGTTCTCGTTTTTCCCAGATTGTATGGCATAGCTTATTTATACTACAGTTCGTGTTCACATATTATTTTTAGAAAAGCTATACATTGTTTTCATAAAAGTGGTTTCATTGTCCCCAGTGTGGAATAAGGCTTTGAAACATTTTTGACACTTGTAAATTTATTTGTTTGTTTTCCCAGTAAGCAGTAATCCATATTACTGGATGATGGCTGTACTACCTGAGCGATGTTTGAATTTATATATGAGCTGAAATATTTTTGTTGTTTGAACAGAACAAGTGGGTACTGTCTGGTTTAAAGTCAGGAAAGGTATGCTTCAGAGTTGTACCCTTTCACCATACCTATTCAATCTGTATGCTGAGCAAATAATCCAAGAAACTGGACTATATGAAGAAGAATGCAGCATCAGGGTTAGAGGAAGACTCATTAACTACCTGTGATATGCAGACGACACAACCTTGCTTATTGAAAGTGAAGAGGACTTGAAGCACTTACATGGTATATCCTATATTCTTAACCAGCACCATAATTCAAAGGCATCAATTCTCCTTAGGTCTTCGTTATTCACTGCCCAGCTTTCACTTGCATGTGAGTCAATTGAAAACACCATGCTTTGGGTCAGGCCCATCTTAGTCCTCAAGTGACATCTTTGCTTTTTAACACTTTAAAGAGGTCTTTTGCAACATATTTACCCAATGCAATGTGTCATTTTATTTTTTGACTGCTGCTTCCACAGGCGTTGATTGTGGAGCCAAGTAAAACGAAATCCTTGACAACATCAGTATTTTCTCGATTTATCATGATGTTGTTTGTTGGTCCAGCTGTAAGGATTTTTTTTATTTTCTTTACGTTGAGGTGTAATCCACACAAAGCCTGTAGACTTTGCTCTTCATCAGTGAGTGCTTCAAGTCCTCTTCACGTTCAGCAAGCAGAGTTGCATCATTTGCATATCATGGGTTGTTAATAAGTGTTCCTCCAATCCTGATGCCACTTTCTTCTTCATATAGTCTAGCTTGGATTATTTGCTCAGCATACAGATTGAATAGGTGTGGTGAAAGGCTACAACTCTGAAGCATATCGTTCCTGACTTTAAACCAGGCAGTATCCCCTTGTTCTATTCAAACGACTGTCTCTTGGTCCATGTACAGGTTTCACGTGAGCACCACTAAGTGTTCTGGAATTCCCATTCTTTGCAATGTTATCCACAATTTGTTATGTTCCCTACAGTCGAATGCCTTTGCATAGTCAATAAAACACAGGTAAACATCTTTCTAGTATTCTCTGCTTTCAGCCAGGATCCATCTGACATCGGTAATGATATCCCTCATTCTCATCCTCTTCAGAATCTGGCTTGAATTCCTGGCAGTTCCTTGTCAATGTACTGCTGCAAATATTTTTGAATGATCTTCAGCAAACTTTTATTTGCATGTGATATAAATGATGTTTTTTAATAATTTGCACTATCAGTTGGATTACCTTTCTTTGTAATGGGTATGTATATGAATCTCTTCCAGTTGGTTGGCCAGGTAACTGTCTTCCAAATTTCTTGGCATAGACAAGCACTGCATCTGTTTGTTCAAACATCTGAATTGATATTTCATCAATTCCTGGAGCACTGATTTTCACCAATGTCTTCAGTGCACCTTGGACTTCTTGCCTCAGTACCATCCTGATCATATGCTATCTCCTGAAATGGTTGAATGTTGATCAATTCTTTTTGGTACAGTGACTCTATGTAGTTTTTCCATTTTTACTGCTTCTGTATTGTTTAATATTATGCCCATGGAATCCTTCAATATTGCAACTGGAGGCTTGAATTTTTTCTTCAGTTCTTTCATCTTGAGAAATGCCGAGCATGCTCTTCCCTTTTCATTTTGTAACTCCACATCTTGGCCGATTTCATTATAATACTTTGTCTTCTCAAACCACACTTTGAAATCTTCTATTCAGCTTTTTTATTTCATCATTTCTTCCATTTGCTTTAGCTACTCTATGTTTAAGAGCAAGTTTAGAGTCTCTTCTGACATCCAGTTTGGTCTTTTCTTTCTTTTCAATGACCTTTTGCCTTCTTCACGTACGGTGTCCTTGATGTCATTCCACAACTGGTGTGGTCTTCAGTCATTAGTGTTCAATGCATCAAATCAGTTCTTGAGACGGTCTGTAAATACAAGTGGGATATATTCAAGGTCACACTCTACCTGTCATGAACTTGTTTTAATTTGCTTCAGCTTTAACTTGAACTTGCAATTGATGGACTGTTCCACAGTCTTCCCCTGGCCTTGTTCTGACAGAGATATTGAGATTCTAAATTGTCTCTTTCCGCAGATGTTGTCAATTTGATGACTGTGTTTTCTATCCAGTGAGGTCCACGTGTATAGTCATCGCCTAAGTTTTTGGAAAAAAGGTATTTGCAACGCATAAGTCCTTGATCTTGTAAAATTCTATCACTTAATCTTTGGAGTTGTTTCTATCACCGGGGCCATATTTTCCAACCACCGATCATTCTTTTTTTTTTTTTCCAATTCCAATCATCAGTAATTATCAGGCATCTTGATTGCATCTCTAATCAATGTCAGACTGCAGAAGTAGGTAAAAATCTTCAATTTCTTCATTTTTGACATTAGTAGTTGGTGCATAAATTTGAATAATAGTCTTATTCGTTGGTCTTCTTTGTAGGCATATGAATATTATCCTGTCACTGACAGTTTTGTGCTTCAGAATAGATCTTGAAATGTTTATTTTTGATGCCATTTCTCTTCAATCTGTCATTCCTAGCACAGTAGACTGCATGATTATGGATTCAAAATGGTCAATGCCAGTCCATTTTAGCTCACTATTGCCTAGGATATCTATTTTCAAGTGTCCCATTTCATTTTTCTTAACTTCCAATTTTCCTAGACTCATACTTTGTGCATTCCATGTTCTGAGTACTAATGGAGGTTTGCAGCTCTTTCTTCTCATTTTGAGTCATGCCACACCAGCAAATGAAGGTCCTGAAGGCTTTACTTCACTCGCTTTGTTAAGGTTGACTCTACTTTGAGGAGGCAACTCTTCGCCAGTAGTATTTTGTGTGTATTCCAACCTGAGGAACTCATCCAGCACTGTATTAGACAATGTTCTGCTGAAATCCTTAAGGTTTTCACTGGCCAATTTTTTTGAAAGTTGTTAGTTACCATCGAGGTGGTTCCAACTCATAGCAACCCTATGCACAACAGAATGAAACACTGCATGGTCATGAGCTATCCTCACAATTGTTGCTATGCTTGAGGCCATTGTTGCAGCCACTGTGTCAATCCATCTCATTGAGGGTCTTCCTCTTTTTTGTTGACCCTCTATTTTACTAAGCATGATGTCCTTCTCCAGGGACTTATCCCACCTGATAATGTGTCCAAAGTATGTGAGATGCAGTCTCACCATCGTTGCTTCTAAGGAGCATTCTGGTTGTACTTCTTCCAAGACAAATTTGTTCTTTCTTTTGACAGTCCGTGGTGTATTTGATATTCTTCGCCAAAACCACAATTCAAAGGCATCAATTTTTCTTTGGTCTTCCTTATTCATTATCCAGGTTTCACATGCATATGAAGTGATTGAAAACACCATGGCTTGGGTCCTCAAGGTGACGTCTTTGCTTTTCAACACTTTCAAGAGATCTGTTACAGCAGATTTGCCCAATACAATGTGTCTTTTGATTTCTTGACTGCTCTTCCATGGGTGTTGATTGTGGATCCAAGTAAAATGAAATCTGTGACAACCTCAGTCTTTTCTCCATTTATCATGATGTTGTTTATTGGTCCAGTTGTGAGAATTTTTGTTTTCTTTATGTTTAGGTATAATCTATACTGAAGGCTGTGGTCTTTGATCTTCATCGGCAAGTGCTTCAAGTCCTCTTAGATCTCCAAATCCTTCCTAGTCTGTCAACCTGCCCACCATGGTTGACTCTGCCAGTATTTGAAATATTGGTGGCCTAGCTTCCAGCATAACAACAATATTGAAGCCACCACAGTATGACAAACTGACATGGAAGTGGTTCTCCGTAAAGATTAAACCCAAAA
The DNA here is from genome assembly GCF_030014295.1 of Loxodonta africana. Classification (NCBI taxonomy): domain Eukaryota; kingdom Metazoa; phylum Chordata; class Mammalia; order Proboscidea; family Elephantidae; genus Loxodonta; species Loxodonta africana. The sequence continues at coordinate 33,211,882 of NC_087349.1, forward strand.
CCTAGTGCCGTCGAGTTGATTCCAACTCATAGCGACCGTTAAGGTTACAGCCTTGGACGGAAATCCTATGGGGCAGTTCTGCCCTATCCTATAGGGTGCTATGAGTTGGAATTGACTTGATGGTAATGAGTTTGGTTTAAGAAGTCCTGCTGGTGCAGTGGTTTAGCACTTGGCTGTTAACCGAAAGGTTGGTGGTCAAACATATCAGCTGTTCCCATGGTAGAAAAGTGTTGCAGTTTACTTCTGTAAAGATTACAGCCTTGGAAACCCTATGCGGCAGTTCTACTCTGTCCAACAGGGTCGCTATGAGTCAAAATCCTCTTGATGGCAATGGGTTTGGATTTGGGTTTATATATACAAGACACTGGGATGAACTAGGGGGAATTTGGAGGCAGCTGTATGGGACTTATCAAAAAAGTTTATTATATACTCTTTATTTATACAGTTATGATAAAAACACAAAGTATTTTTGAAGAGATTGAGTTTTCCCTACAGACAAACCTGCTGAATCTTTGCAATTTTTTGAATGAGGAACTTGAGTTTGCTTTGGTGAATATAACTTTTTGTATCATATTTTTTATGCCTTAAATGGTTACATACACTTCCTGTTCAAATTTTATTAAGGATCATCTTTGGCAACTCTTGACAATCTTCACTGGCAAGATACATTTTTTTCCACAAGTGATAAAAATTAAATCCACTGAAATATGATAATAGTTAAAATTATATTTGAAGAATGTAATAGCTTCTTACTTTCCTTTCAGTGACAACTGTAACATTAAAACTTGTTAACAAGGATAGATTTTTTGACCTCGATAGAATTTTTTTCATATTAAGTATTTCGTATCATGTATTTCAAAATAATTTTCCAGACATGCGCATGCATCAGGGAAGCTACCATGCAGCCAGATTGCATGACACCAAAGGGTACATAGCCTGAAAATGGAAAGAAATATTCAATATACGTGAGGCCAGAAATGGGGAGGGCACTGCCTGGAAACACCGCCTTCCTAACACCCCACTTTGGATCCCTGCTCCTCCCCAGAAACCGCCAGGCTCACTGTGAGCTCTTTGGGCATCTGGAACACCAACTCAACTGGTGGCCTCATGGGCCCTGTATGGGTTTAATGGTGTTCTCCACACCCAAAGATATGTCCACATCCTAATTTGGAGAACCTGTAAATGTTATCTGGCTTGCAAAAAGAGTCTTTGCAGGTGTAATTAAGTTAAGGATCTTGAAATGAAGAGACTATCCTGATTTATCGACGTAAAAAAAAAAAAAATTTTTTTTTTTTTTTTTTGTAGAGCCTGGGTAAATGTCCTTATAAGAAACACACAGGGGAGATTTGAGAGAAAAGGAGGAGGCAATGCGACCATGGAGGCAGAGACTGGAGTCATGCAGCCAAAAAAAACAAACCAAAAATCAGACCCTTGCCTTAGAGTGGATTCTGACTTATGACAATCCCATGTGTGTCTGAGTGGAACTGCGGCTCCACAGGGTTTTCAGTGTTAATATAATGGCTGTATTCTTGCAGAAGTAGATGGAGGCACCGCTGTCCCACAGCCAACCTTTTGTTTAGTAGCTGAGAGCAGATTGTGCCACTCAGGGGCCAGAAACTAGAAGAGGCAGGGAATGGGTTCTCCCCAGAGCTTCCAGAGGGAGCTTGGCTTTATTTTAAACTTCTGACGTCCAGAACTGTAAGAGAATAAATTTTCATTCTTTTAAGTTACCCAGTTTGTGGTTACTTGCTAAAGAAGCCACAAGAAACTAATACAGGTCCCTTGTTCACAACAGGCAGTGGGCACGAGGGAGCTGGCTGCTGAAGTGGACATCCAGGCAGGCTCCCTGGCCACCGTATCCAGTCTAAGCAGAGCTCCCCACTGCCATGGACCACACCAAGCATAGTCAGACCTGCTTGTCTGGGGCTGCCCTCCGAGAAGCCCCTGATGAGGCTCCGTCACCCCTGGGCTTGCTGAGCTGTCCCAGAGCCAGGGGCAAGCGGAGTGGTAGGGGTCAGGGTATTGTGGTACCCTCGACCCCTTTTGGAATGTTGCCCTGAGGGCTGTCACAGAGAGCTGCTATTAGCCTCTGTTTGTGATGTGGTTTCTTTTCATTTCTTTTTCATTTCTGGGGTTTCTGACTCTCTGAGTTGGAAACAGCAAATTATTTCCTATAAAAATGTTGCTTATAAAAAAATAGCCACCGTTTTGGTAGGCAAAATGCAGGCTTATGGTGAATCAGTACCAGGAAAATCACCCATCAGAAAATATTTCCAACTTCTATTTTGAATTTTATTTAGAGCATTCCCTGAGCATAATACAGAAGACCTTAAGAGGGGGTAGAAAGTGGTGGAAACCTTTCACTGGCTTCTATATCTGGGTTTAGGATTATCCTAAGTCCGTGGGGTAGTCTGTTTGAGCTTTTCATTTTAATTAAATTTCTGACACATCACTTTTCAAGAGGTAGCAAAACTACTGAGAAATGTTTTTCAACCCACTTCAGGTCATGGTTTGCTCTCTGCAGTTTCTTCCTCCACCCTTCTCTTCCTTCTGCTCTTCTACACGCTCTGCTCTGTTAACAGCTCTCCTGCCTCTTCTGACAGCCTTTGGGGTCAACTTTCCTGAACATTACCTCATAGTTTCTCTGTTTTTTAATCACCCTGAGAAAACAACTGGACATATAAAAGAGATTTGAAGAAAAAATTTATTTGGTTCAGAGAGACCACACTGGACACCCATGAGGCAATTTTCATGAACACACAGCTATCCAAGTTATTGGGGGTATGGACTTAAATTATTGTCAATTGTCTTATAACAGCTGTTTCTTAAGTGCCCTCAGTTCTGTCAAAGCCACGCAACAATATTCCCTCAAAGCATTTTGCAAAGTGTGCATGCCTTGAGCGTTTTTATATGTAGTGTAAGGCAGAGTGATCTCACCCAGTGGAGTTGACATTGGACTTGGTGGTGATATTCTACATCTGTCCATACCCACGGCTATTCCTAAATTCAGATTATAATACTGAGAAACTGGCATGAGAAAACTTTCCCAGGGTGGCCTGTGGTCAAAATTTATTGAAGAATTTTACAAAGAAAATACCAAAATAGACTGGTCAATAATTTAAAATTAGCCATTGGCTAGCTTTGGGAGTACTTGAACTATAATGATGAGCTTATAGAGTCTACAGTTGTTGGGGCTGAGGGAAGAGAGGAGAGGTGGGTTCCTTTATCCTAAGTCAGAATGCAGTAACACTAAACAGAATGTGGGCAGAACAGGGGTAGGGGCCACACTTGCTTCTGCTTCTTGAGGTGATGGGAGAAGTAACAGCAACCACGGCAGCAGCACACAGATTTCTGGAACTGCCAGCCTATGGCCAGTACTGTGGAGCCCTCTCATCCCCAGAGACATTGTCTGAGTCTTAGGTGAGAAGTACTAGGACTGACTCTTTGGATACATGCACCCATGTGGCTTCTTGATGTTACCACCCGTCAGTTTGCTGCACTACAGTGGCTTGCATGTAGCAATGCCACTGGTATTTTAAATACCAGCAGGGCCATGCCCTGGTAGATAGGTTTCAGCAGAGCTTCCAGACTAAGACAGGCTAGGAAGAAAGGCCTGGTGATCAGCTTCTTAAAATCAGACAATGAATACCCTGTGGATCACAACAGGATATTTTCCGATTTAGTGCTGGAAGATGAGCCCCCTAGGTTGGAAGGCACTCAGAATACACAGGGGCTACAACAATGGGCTCGAGTATGCCAATGATCATGAAGATGGCACAAGACCCGGCGACATTTCATTCTGCTAGCCATAAGGTGGCCATGAGTTGGAGCTGACTAGATGGCAACTAATAACACCAATAGCTTCTTGACGATACCAGGAACAGCTCCTCAGAGGAAGACAGAACCTTCGTTAATCTGGCATGTGAGATTAGGTTTACTCTGGCAAACCGATGTGGTATATGCTGTGCCCCAAGATCTAAGTGCCATCATTGCTCCATTTTATAGATGGGAAAACAAGGCACAGACAGTTAATTGGGATCAGAGCCAGAATACCTACCGAGGCTCTCTGGCTAGACACACCCTGTTCGATATGATTTTATTTGTATTTAAATCCAGCAAAGAAAGTGGAAGGATTGGTCTGTTTTTTATTCAAAGGATTGCTCCAAGAAACAGAAATAAATGATGCATGAGAATTTTACACGTTAGGGTGCGGTTAGTGCCACAGGAGGACGGGAGGGGATTGCTGGTGTTTTACAAAGACAAGTCATGCAAGGATATCTTGCATTCGGTCTTGGAAAAGGCGAAACTGTTCAGGTACACAAGATTGAGATAGTATTTATTTCAGCAAAATATTTTGAGCCTCTCCATCTTTATTCCCCAAGGTTTGGAAAATCTGACATTTGTTTACCCTAGTTAGTATAATATATTTTAGTGTTAATGTTCTCCATTTTAAAACTAAAATTAGAATTTGGGGTTAAAGGGAAGTCTTTATTAAAGCTAGTGTTCTTTTCACTATAACGCTGTTTGACTTTGCTAAACTGGTATCCGAGTTGAGTCCTGGAACACAAGCTGTGTAGATCGTGAACTTCGTTGTCGTTAGTTGCTGTTGGGTTGATTCTGATTCATGGAGTCCCCAGGTAAGCAGAGTAGAACTTCTCCACAGGGTTTTCAAGGCTGTGACCTTTCAGATCAGATCCCCAGAAATGTCTTCCGAGGTGCATCCTTTTGTCTAGAAGTTGAACGCTTAACCATTTACATACACCACCCAGGGACCCCTTATGAAAGTTAAAAACATTTGGGAACCCCTGGATGGTACAAATGGTAAATGTGCTTGGCAGTTAACAGAAAGGTTGGAAATTTAAGTCCATGCAAAGGTGCCTCGGAGGAAAGGCTTGGCAATCTACTTCTGAAAAATCAGCTCTCGAAAACCCTATGAGATACAGTAGTGCTGTGACACACGTGCGGTCTCCACGAGTTGAAACCGACTTAACGGCAATGGGTGGGTGGGTTGGCTGGCTGGCTGGCTTGTTGGTTAGTTGGTTGTTTGGTTAAAAACATATGGCTGGTATTCTTAAGAAATCTTAAAACCTAAACTAATGTATTATCATTTTCAATCAACTTTCTAGAACATATGCAGAATTTTCTTTGCCATTAATGTCCAGAAAAGCAAGTCGTAAGTACTGATTCCTAATATCCATTGAGAATCAATTATTTACTATAATATACCTGAACTTTTCTACTAAATTTCATTATAAGCAAGTCATTTATGTCAGTATCTTTTTCAGGAGAGTCAAGCTCATCAAAAAGACGTAAAAATTTTAAACATTATAGTTAGAGACTAAAAAGCCCGAGCTGAAGTTATAAGTTTGCTCTGGTTCAACCAAAGTTGTCTTAACAAAGAGAGACCCAAACACCCAGACCCGCTGCTGTCAGGTAGACTCCGACTCATAGCAACCTTATGGGACAGAGTAGAGCTGCCACATAGGGCTTCCCGGGCTGTAAATCTTTATGGAAGCAGACTGCCACATATGTCTCCCATGGGCTGTAACCGCGGGCCTTTCGGTTAGCAGCCAACTGCTTTTACAACTGCACCACCAGGGCTCCTATGAAGAGAGAAGCCGTCCGTTAAATAACTAAAACAGTAGGTTGAAGATACCTAAGGTAAATTCATCTTCAAAATGCCAGACTCCAGTGACTCCTTCCGGAACTCCAGTCCTATATATTTAATGTCTTATCAGCTATGTTCCCATGGATATGCCATTGGCGTTTTAAAGAAACAAGCTGAAACATGCCCTAAACAGAACTCACCATCTTCCTCCCTCAAACCTGCCCCTCCCCAGGCTGTGTCCCATATGTTCATCCATCACTGAAGCTAGAAACAGCAGAGTGATCCTTGACTTTTATCTTGCCCAAGGTGGATTTGTTTCTTCAGATAAATTCCTGCAAGTGGAATTGCTGATTTTTTTTTTGACTTTTTATTTTGAAATAATTTCAAACTTACCGAAAACTTGCAAAAAAAAAAAAAAAAAAAAACTAAGATTTTTTTTTCTGTACCTTACACCCAGATTTTTTCTTTGAATGTTAGCCAAAAGCTGCAGGTGTCAAACTTATTTCCATTTCAAGTACTTTATAAGACTCGTGAATTAAGAGGTCTGATTGTTTTATTGCCTGGTAGCCAGAGAAAACTTTGTGGTATACGTGCATTCTACATTTCTGAAACCATGATTAACTCTATAATTTGGAGGAATATGTGGGTTTGATAGCTTTAGCTGTTTTTTTTTTTTTTTTTTTTTTTTTTGCAAATTCTAAGCTTATAGCCAAATTTTCCAGCTCTCCTGTTTATTCAAAAAACTCTCAACAGTCTGTTTTTATTTCAGGTAGTTGAAAGTTCCATGAGATTTAAGAAGAAAAACAAATTGGTTAGTACAGTAGGTCTAACATTTTTGAAATGAAATTTAATACTTGATAGCTGAATTCATTTTGCCAGAGAAGTGCATATTACTGAGAGGTAAACCATTTTCTTCAACTTGCTGTAAATAGGTGAAGATACATGATGGGAACAGCGCTCTCACATCTATCTCTTTTGTAAACGCACCTTATCTTGTAAAATTCTTTAGCCTTCTTGTTAAAGATGTGATCCATAATGTTTACATTTGTTGAAGAGAACTGACAAAAGCTGTTTTCTACGGCAGCTGCATATTGTCTACTGCACATCTTTCTGCTTCAGTTCACAGAAGGACAGTCTTCTTCTGATGCCTAAGGAAGATAGCTAGGTCACCTAAAAGGGTAAAAAAAATGGACCCTTCCCTCATCAGAGACCTCAGAGCCTGAATGTGTGCAACTCAGTTTCTGGACCTTTGAAGATAGCCTATGGGAGTATACTTTTCCGTAGCAGAAGACACTCTGATTTTTCTGTACTGCACTCCTATTGTTTTGAGAATGTTCTAGAAGTCAATGTTGAACTAAACTCTAGTATACTGTTTTCTCTTTCAAATACATTCCATTCAGATTATGGCACAAATGTGGGTCATGTCAGTCAGCCTTCCCACACACTGTGATTCATAAGGAAACCCCTTTTATTAATTGCCAACATATCAAGAGCTTGGGATGCCAGAGTTTGAGAGAGACAGATGGATTGATTCAGAGTGAGGCTGGTCATGCAGGGACATGGTGTGCATTCCAGGTTGGCAACAGTGTACAATTTACAATTGCAAGGCAAACTGGTGCTGCTAACGCTAAAGATAAGTCAAGGATTCTGATAACGACTTACTAAATGAGGCCCGAATGAGGGCATTGGGGGTTCCATGGTAGAATTCTCCCCTTCCGTGCAGGAGACCTGGGTGCAATTCCTGGCCAACGGACCTGTTTGTCAGTGGGGGCTTGCTTGTTGCTATGATGCTGAAGAGATTTCAGTGGAGCCTCCAGAGTAAGATGGACTAGGAAAAAAGGTCTGGTGATCTACGTCCAAAAATAAGTCAGTGAAAACTCTGTGGATGGCAAGGATCCAATCTGCAACTGATCACGGGGCTGGCACAGCACTGGGCAGCGTTTCATTCCACCGTGCATGGGGTCACCAGGAGTTGGAGCTGATCCAATGGTAGCTAACAACAACAAAATGAGACCTCTATTTCTATGTCAATCTCATCTCTCTTTCTCTCTCATTTGTTTTCAAAGCTGAGACATTAGTATTTGTAAATTTTCCAATGCTTCTTATTCATTGTTAACATATAAGCCACTGGCGTTATGCTTAAACGTCTCTGCAGCAACACAGCACTGATCCATCCCTAGAATCAAAGCTAAATGTGTAAGGCTAAGTATGTGATAGTTTGAATCGCATTACCATACAAGGCAGCTTTGAATTTCTCACAGTAACCTTTTATTACCGTTTTTAAGTTTCCCAAGCACAGCACTGCCAAACATCTCGAACTTTGTGGAACGATTACAAACTTTATAAACATAAATCCTTGATTCCACTTTGAAATTGTGCTAAGGAATTATATTAAAAATTGTATTAACAAAACATGTATTTTAAAATCAAAGACCTGGATACCATTTTGATGACTTTGGTGAATACCATTGGAAAACTGATAAACGGGCATTGCAACAGCTGTGCTGGTTTTCAAGAAGAAGATTATACAACCCAGAGACATCGTTTGGGCTGCAAAGCTGGCCTGGTCTCTGGGTTGTTTGCCTTGGATATTTAGAAAGCTGCTACTTTAAAAACTCCAAAACATTTGTTAGAAACATTTCATTTTGTAAGTTTGTTTCCCTTGGCATCTTAGTAGGGTAGTTCTTTTTTTTTTTTTTTTTTCAGCTCAGAATATGAGGAATTCCCTTGAGAAACAGAAAGGGTTTTGTCTTTAGCAGGCGGGCATGGTACTGCTGCCTGCCGATGGCCCAGAATCAATTCAATATGGAGCAACTCCTGACAGAGAGAAGGCCGTTCTCTTGAGGGCTAAAGCTTCTGGAAGATGCGAAGGTGAGTGGAAGAAATCTTTCTCTGGAAGGACAAACAAGCAAAGGAACGCTATTTTCATGTGGTCCTGACATAGCGGCCTGACATAGTTTATATGGAGGGGAAGACGTATGGCAGTATGATGTGGTGAATAAGGATTCAGACTATGGAGCCAGATTGCCAGGTGCAAATTCCAGTTCTTCTGCTTCCTAGCTTTGTGACTTTGGCCAAATTAAATAATCTCCATGTTCTTAGTGTGCTTATCTGTAAAATGAAATCATAAAAGTGCCTACCTCAAAGGGTTGTTGTGAATATTAAATGAGTGTGTGTGTGTATGTGTGTTGTCATTGTTGTTGTTAGGTGCCATCTTGTTGGTTCCTACTCATAGCAACCCTATGTACAAGAGCACTTAACACTGCCTAGTCCTGCACCATCCTCACAATCACTGTTATGTTTGAGCCCATTGTTGCAGTCACTCATTCAGGGTCTTCCTCTTTTTCCCTGACCCTCTAATTTACAAGCATGATGTGATTCTCCAGGGATGGGTTTCTTCTTGTAACATGTCCAAAGTATATGAGATGAAGTCTCACCATCCTTGCTTCTAGGGGGCACTCTGGCTGTACTTCTTCCAGGATAGATTTGTTTGTTCTTTTAGTGGTCTATGGTATATTCAATATTCTTTGCCAATACCATAATTCAAGGGCATCAATTCTTCTTTGGTCTTCTTTACTCATTGTCCATCTTTTGCATGCATATGAGGCCATGAAAAATACCATGGCTTGGGTGAGGCACACTTTAGTCCTCAAAGTGACATCTTTGTTTTTTAACACTTTAAAGAAGTCATTTGCAGCAGATTTGCCCAATGCAATATATCCTTTGATTCTGTGATTGCTACTTCCGCGGGTGTTGATTGTGGATGTAAGTAAAATGAAATCCTTTAGAACTTCAGTATTTTCTCTGTTTATCATGATGTTGCTTATCGGCCCCATTGTGAGGGTTTTTGTTTTATGTTGAGGCGTCATCCATACTTAGTGAAGGCTGTAGTCTTTGATCTTCAACAGTGAGCGCTTCAAATCCTCTTCACTTTCAGCAAGCGAGGTTGTGTCACCTGCATAATGCAGGTTGTTAATTAGTCTTCATCCAGTCCTGATGCCGTTTTTTTTTTATGTAGTTCAGATTCTCAGATTATTTGCTCAGCATACAGATTTAGTAAGTATGGTGAAAGGACACAACCCTGACACACAACTTTCCCGATTTTATACCATGCGCTATCCTCTTTTTCTGTTCAAGCGACTGCCTCTTGGTCTATATAAAGTTTCTGCATGAGCAGAATTAGGTTTTCTGGAATTCTCTTTGTTTGCAATGTTATCCATAATTTGTTATGATCCACACAGTTGAAGGCCTTTCAATAGTCAATAAAACACAAGTAAACATCTTTCTGGTATTCTCTGCCAAGATCTATCTGACATCAGCAATATCCCTTGTTCCATGTCTTCTTCTGAATCTGTCTTGAATTTCTGGCAGTTCCCTGTCAATGTACCTCTGAAAGTGTTTTTGAATTATCTTCAGCAAAATTTTACTTGTGTGTGATATTAATATTTCTGCATTCTGTTGGAACACCTTTCTTTGGAACGGCCACAAATATGGATCTCTTCTAGTTGGTTGGCCAGGTAGCTGTCTTCAATATTTCTTGGCATAGATGAGTGAGCACCTCTAGCTCTGCATCCCTTTGTTGGAACATCTCATTTGGTATTCTGTCAGTTCCTGGGGCCTTCTTTTTCACTAATGCCTTCAGTGAAGCTTGGACTTCTTTCTTCAATACCATTGGTTCCTGCTTATATGCTACCTCCTGAAATGGTTGAACTTCAACCAATTCTTTTCGGTACAGTGACTCTGTGTATTACTTCCGTCTTCTTTTAATGCTCCCTGCGTCATTTAATTTTTTTGCCCATGGAATCCTTCAATCTTGCAACTCAAGGCTTGAATAGTTTCTTAATTTCTTTCAGCTTGAGAAATGCCGAGCGTGTTCTTCCCTTTTAGTTTTCTATCTCCAGGTCTTCACGCATTTCATTCATTATAATACTTTGTCTTCTCAAGCTGCCCTTTGAAATCTTCTCTTCAGCTTTAGTACTACATGTTCAAGAGCAAGTTTCGGAGTCTCTTCTGACATCCATTTTGGTCTTTTCTTTCTTTCTTGTCTTTTTAATGACCTTTTGCTTTCTTCATGTATGATATCATCCCAGAACTCGTCTGTTTTTTGGTCGTTAGTGTTCAATGTGTCTGTCAAATCTATTCTTGAGGTGGTCTGTAAATTCAGGTGGGATATACTCAAGGTCCTACTTTGGTTCTCATGGACGTGTTTTGATTTTCTTCAGCTTCAACTTGAATTTGCATATGAACAATTCGTGGTCTGCTCCCCAGTTGGCCCCTGGCTTTGTTCTGACTGATATTGAGTTTCTCCATCGTCTCTTTCCACAGATGTAGTTGATTTGAACCCTATGTTTTCCATCCAGTGAGGTCCACAAGTACATTTGCTGTTTATGTTGTTGAACAAGTGGTTTTCAATGAAGAAGTCATTGGTCTTGCAAAATTCTATCATGTGATCTCCGACATCGTTTCAATCACCAAGGCCATGTTTTCCAACTATGTATCCTTCTTTGTTTCCAACTTTCACATTCCAATCACTAGTAATTATCATTGCTTCTTGATTGCAGGTTTGATTAATTTCAGACTGCAGAAGTTGGTAAAATTTTTCAATTTCTTCATCGTTAGTATTAAAAAAAAAACAAAACCACTGCCATTAAGTTAATTCTGACTCATAGCAACCCTATAACATTAGTGGTTGATCCTGTATCATCTATATCTATCTATCTATATAGTATTTAGAACAGTGAGTGGCACTGCTGTTCCAAAGAACATCAATGAAATTTTTAAAAAGAGATGTCCAAGAATGAACTTAAAAAAAAAAAAAAATAGCTCCATCAATGATTAGCTGTCTGACCTTTGGAGAGCTACTTAAACTTCCTAAGCTTCAGTTTCCTCACCTATAAAATGTGTACAATAATATCCACCTCACAGTGCCTAGAACATAGAGGAACAATAATAAATGACAGCTGTATATAAGAACATGGTATAGAATGAGATTTCCAGAACCTATTTCCCATTCATCTTCTCCACTGATAAAACCAAAAAACCAACCAAACTCGTTGCCCTCAAGCTGATTCCGACTCATAGCAACCCTATAGGACAGAGTAGAACTGCCGCTTAGAGTTTCCAAGGAGTGCCTGGTGGCTTTGAACTGCCAACATCTTAATTAGCAGCTGTAGCACTTAACCACTACCTATGCCACCAGTGATTAATTAGCACAATGCAAATACAAGGTCATAGCTAAGTGAACATATTCAACAGTAGCCTAAGGTGGCATTAAGCAATATTAAAATTAATATGCTTATAATCACCCTGCAATAAGGAATCAGTAAAAATGATGAAAGTATGTGGATTTGGTTGATCAGTCAAGAAATCAACTATTTTAAGTACCAGGTCAGTATCAGGAAAACCTGTGCTTACACTGACTCACTGCATGGAATTGACAAATCTCTGTGGGGCCCATTTCTCATTAATAAAATGGAAAGCATGTAAGTAATTTCCAATTTACTCAACTTCTGGAAAGCTATTAGATACTGAGTGACTACTGCTCTCCTACAAATTTGCCTTGTTGTTAAAACTCCCCCCCGTCCATGCACACACACACACACACACACACACACACAAACTTCCTCTACCACTGGAGCCGCCAGACTTAGGGGTTGTGGGCCTGAAAACTCAGCAGAGAAGAGGAAAACTGGAGTGTCTGATGGTTTGAAGCTACTGTTATAATAATTATTGCTCCTTTAATAATCAACCATTTTGTGAGTTGATCTCTAACCTCTCATGGAGTTCCAAGCAAGTAAATGTTGCAGGAAAAAAAAAAAAAGTTTCAGCCATTTGCTCTCATTTCGTCCCAGCTGAGTTTTTTTTTTTTTTCGTAATGTGAGAACGGGGTCATTCTAATGTTATTAACTGTTCCTTTGGTAAATACCATATTTAATGGTTATGAGAGAGGGGGTGGGGATTGAAAAACACTAAATAGACAAAAATAAGTGGAAACTTTGGTGAAGGGTAAGACAGTACACAATACTGGGGAAGGCAGCACAACTTGACCAAGACAAGGTCATTGAAGCTTCATAGACACATCCAAACTCCTTGAAGGACCAAATTATTGGGGCTGAGGGCTGGGGACCATAGTCTCGGAGGACATCTAGGTCAATTGGCATAATATAGTTCATAAAGAAAATATTCTAAATCCTACTTTGACAAGTGGTGTCTGGGATCTTCAAAGCTTGTGAGCGGCCATCTCAGATACATCTATTGGTCCCATCCCATCCAGAGCAAAGGAGAATGAAGAAAACCAAAGATAAAATGAAAATATTATTCCAAAGGACTAATGCACCCCGTGAACCACAGCCTCCACCAGCATGAAACCAGAAGAACTATATAGTGCCTGGTACCAGCACTGACTGCTCTGACAAGGATCACGATACAGGGTGCTGGACAGAGTGGGAGAAAAATGTAGAGCAAAATTCAAATTCACAAAAAAAGACCACACTTTGTGGTCTAACACAGACTGGAGGAACCCCCGAGACTATGGACCCTGAACACCCTGCTAACTCAGAACTAAAGCCACTCTCGAAGTCCACCTTTCAGCCAAAGATTAGACAAGCCTATAAAACAAACAATAACACGTTAGGAACATGCTTCTTAGTTCAATCAAATATGTGAGACCAAATGGTCAACACCTACACAAAAGCAAACATGAGAAGGCAGGAGGGACAGGAAAATTGGACAAATGGACACAGGAAACCAGGGGTGGAAAGGGAAAGGGGAAGAGTGCTGATGCATTGCTGTAGATTGCAACCGATGTCACAAAACAATTTGTGTATAAATTTTTGAATGAGAAACTAATTTGCACTGTAAACTTTCAACTAAAGCACAATAAAATTTTAAAAAAATTTAGTTAAAAAAAAGAACTATTGTCAGCCCTATGACAGTGTCCCAGTAGGGGTGCTGAATCCTCCTGGGGTGCAGCTCCTTCCAGGCAGAAGCTTCGCCTGCCACTTGCTTTGCTCTATGCAGGCCATAGCAGTGGTCAGAGAGGAATGCTTAAGAAGTATTAAGTGAGGATGATGGTTTCACAATAGTGCCTTCCAGTTATGTTTTAGATTTTGCAAAACTGCATAGGATATTTCTTGATATTGGAAAATGCTGGTGAAAAGCCATACAGCAAAAATAGATGGGATGTGGAAAAGCAATTCAGAATTAAAGTTCTGTGTGGACCTACATTGTCATCGGCTCCCCCGCCGAACAAGGAAAGAAAGAGAGAAAGTGCTGGTAGAGAAAAAAGAATATATTATCTGCCTTTGTCAAGCAGGGCTGCCAATAGTCTTACTCTCCTACATAGTTACCCTTGCTTATACTTAAATACTTTGAAGGTATGATCAGTAAGTTAAACAAATTACAATTACGATGAGATGATGAGGTTTTATAGCAGTGCTATGAGTCAGCGACTCCACTTCATGGCAAGTGGTTAAAGAAGTTTTAAATCTGAGAGAAAATTTTAAGAAATCAAGTAAATCACTGATTATGAATAATATTATACACCATTATTCTTTGGTAAACTATACATAAGGACAAGTTTCTGGGTTAGTCTCAGATTTTACCTTTACTCTTCCACTTCTCAAGGAGCCTGGATGACACAAGTGGTTTGTGATCGGTTGCTAACCCAAAGGTTGGCGGTTTGAACCCACCCAGTGGTTCCATGGAAGAAAAAGCCTGGCAATCTGTTTTCGTAAAGATTACAGCCAAGAAAAACCCTATGGAGCAGTTCTACTCTGCAACACATGGAATCACCACGAGTTGGGAGCCAACTTGATGACTGCTAACAAGAACAACATATCATTTATCACAAAGGATTGTAGTAACCCAGTGCTGTCGAGTCGATTCCGTCTCATAGCGACCCTGTAGGACAGAGTAGAACTGCCCCGTAGAGTTTCCAAGAAGCACCTGGCGGATTCGAACTGCTGACCTTTTGGTTAGCAGCCATAGCACTTAACCTCTATGCCACCAGGGTTTCCAGGATTGTAGTAGTTGGTTTAAATGTCTGTCTCTTTTATTAAATTGGGAATGCCTTCAGGGTAAGAACTATATTACATATAGTTTTATACCCACAGTACTTGGAAGCTTGTGGGTAATTAATAAATTTCTCTCCTAATCTGCCCTAAATAAATGAGTTTTATTTCATAAAATCTGGAGAATAAACAAGGCCCTGCATTGTAAATTCTTTCCCACTAAATATTTAACAACACTAAAGGTGTGTCTCCCCTTGGCAGGTTAGGAATTCAAGAGTTGAAGACTCCCCATGGAGCCTTCTTCTTGCCCCAGGACATGGATCCTAACCCCAGGAATGGACTGTCTTGGAAACAGTGCTTACCAGATTTTCTGAATCTAGATTATTATAAACATTCCTGCTGTTTATAAACTCTATAAGTTGAGTTTATGGTCTTAGGGTTATTAGGACTGCACATCTGTATAAATCCTAAAGCAAAGGGGGAAGAAAGGTAAATGAGAGGATGAAGCTTAATATCCTAAAGGATACATTGATATAAATTATATTTTGTAGATTATAGAACATACTTACATGTTTGACCGGAATTCTCATCTGTGTATCAAGTAGATATTACAGATGCCATAGCCACCTAACAATTTACCCCAAAATTTAATGGCATGAAACAATCACTCATTATGCTCATGGATTCCGTGGTTCAGGCATTTGGACAGGACCCAGTGGGTTCAGTTTGTCTCTGCTACATGATGTCTGGGGCTTCAGCTGGAAGTCTTGAATGCTGGGGACTTGAATCATTTGAAGGATCATTCATTCAGTTGATGCTGACATTGGCCTGGGAGCCTCAGTTCCTCTCCGTATGGGTCTCTCCACGTGGGCTCTCTGAGTAGGCTATTCTGGGCTTCCTTATAGAATGGTGACTGTGTTCTAAGGGCAAGCAACCCTTGAGACATAGAACTGAAGAGGTCATGTCACCTTTCATGACCTAGCCTAGGAGGTAATGCACACCACATCCTATTCTTTGAGGCAGTCCTAAAGTCTGGTCAAGTTCAAGGGGAGGGGACATAGACTCCAGACGGTAAGTGGTAAGGCTCTGGAAGAACAACCAGAAATATTGCTATGTCCATTTTTCAAAATGTAATCTGCCAAATAGGGGTTGATATTCCCATTTTATAGATAAGGAACTGAGGCACAGAGAGGTTAAGTTGTTGTCCGTGGCCCTACAGCTGGTGAGTGGTGGAGCTCACACTCCAATCCAGTTCTTGTGACTTTAAGTGAAGTGCTTTTGCTATTATACCACAACCATGTAGAGCCAAACCATCATGTGAACACTCCACTTATATAAAGAGATGACTTTCAGTAAACTATTTTTTCTTCCTTTAATTGTAATTGACAGTTAAAATATAACTATGATTTTATAGTTGCTAAGTTGGTTGATGCCAAGTTGTGAGATGATTTAATTTTGCCAAACACTATATTTTAAACCAAGAACATTAAAAAGAGAAAAGTACAATGAAATTCCAAATTTCATCCTATGATGTGAGCTGGAAATATTTCCACTTTTTATTTGAAAATAATTTCAGACTTATAGAAAAACTGCAAAAAAATTACAAAGATTTCTGTTTACCCTTCATCCATGTTCCTCAAGTGTTAACATTTTACGGTATTTGCATTATCATCCTTTCTCTCTCTATGTATTTTGTTTGAAACATTAGTGTGCATGTTGCAGATATGATGGCCCTTTACCCTGAAATACTTCAGTACGTATTTCCTAAAATCAAGGATATTTTCTTGCATAATCCTAGTGGGAAAATATATGGACCTTATTATAAGCTGGAATTTAAATAAACAAGCACTAGAATAGAATAAAACTTGCTCCAGAAAAAGTAACAGAAGAAATATATTTCCTTTTACCGTCTCACAAAATGGAAAATGTTGGTGTCCACAGGAATAACTAGTACCCTGGAGAAGCTCATGATACTTAAGATATAAGAGAGAGATACAGCCTTAAAAATTAACAATGCTAATTTATTTAGGGATTTTTTTTCTCACTATGGATTTCCTTCCACTAATGGTCCCCTTCCCTGCCAACAAGGTGGAATATAAGACTTCTACTTCATCAAGCAGAGACGCACATACTGAGAGGTCTTTGAGGATGCAACCTGATTGTATGCATGTGTTGTACACAACAAAAAAAGAACACTAATCATAAAGACCACCACACATCTGTCAGTTTGTCATACTGTGGTGGCTTGCATGTTGCTATGATACTTGAAGCTTTGCCACTGGCATTTCAAATACCAGCAGGGCAGCCCCTTGTGGACAGGTTCCAGTGGAGCTTCCAGACTAAGACAGACTAAGAAGAAGGACCTGACAGTCTAGTCTACTTCTTAAAAAATTGGCCAGTGAAAACCTTATGAATAGCAGCAGAACATTGTCTGATATAGTGCTGGAAGATGAGCCAGTCAGGTTGAAAAGCACTCAAAATACGACTCTCAAAGTAGAGTTGACCTTCATGGTGTGGATGAAGTCAAGCTTTCAGGACCTCTATTTGCTAAGGTGGCACAACTCAAAATGAGAAGAAACAGCTCCAAACATTCATTAATAATCAGAATGTGGAATGTATGAATCTAGGAAAATTAGAAGTCATCAAAAATGAAATGGACCACATAAAGATCAATATCCTAGGCATTACTGAGCTGAAGTGGACTGGTTTGAACCGTTTTGAATCAGATAATCATGTGGTCTACTATGAGGGGAATGACAAACTGAAGAGGAATAGTGTTGCATTCATCTTCAAAAACAACATTTCAAGATCTATCCTGAAGTACAACACCGATGGTGATAGGATAATATCCATATGCCTACAAAGAAGCCCAGTTAATATGATTATTATTCAAATTTACCCACCAACCACTAATGCCAAAGATGAGGAAGTTGAAAATTTTCATCAACTTCTGCAGTCTGAAATTGACCAAACATGCAGTCAAGATGCATTGATAATTATTGGTAATTAGAATGAGAAAGTTGGAAACAAAAAAGAAGGATCAGTAGTTGGAAAATATGGCCTTGGTGATAGAAAGGACACCAGAAATAGTTTGGTAGAATTTTCCAAGACCAACTACTTATTCACTGCAAATACCTTTTTTCAACAACTTAACGATGACTGTACACATGAACCTCACCGGATGGAAAATACAGGAATCAAATTAACTACATCTGTAGAAAGAGACGATGGAAAAGCGCAGTACCATCTGTCAGAACAAGGCCAGGGCCAACTGCGGAACAGACCATCAATTGCTCATATGCAAATTTGAGTTGAAGCTGAAGAAAATTAGAACAAGTCCACAAGAGCCAAAATACAACCTTGAGTATAAAAAAAAAAAACTGAATTTGGAGACCATCTCAAGAATAGATTTGATGCACTGAACACTAATGACCAAGGACCAGATGAGCTCTGGGATAACATCAAGGACATAATACACGAAGAAAGCAAAAGGTCATTAAAAAAACAGGAAAGTAAGAAAAGACCAAAATGGATGTCAGAAGAGACTCTGAAACTTACTGTTGAACATAGAGTAACTAAAGTGAATGGAAAAAATGATGAAGTAAAAGAGCTAAACAGAAGATTTCAAAGGGTGGCTGGAGGAGACAAAGTAAAACATTATAATGAAATGTGCAAAGACCTGGAGGTAGAAAACCAAAAGGGAAGAATATGTTTGACATTTCTCAAGCTGAAAGAACTGAAGAAAAGATTCAAGCCTCAAGTTGCCTTTTTGAAGGATTCTATGGGCAAAATATTGAACGACACAGGAAGCATCAAAAATATATGAAAGGAATACACAGTCACTCTACCAAAAACAATTGGTCGATGTTCAACCATTTCAAGAGGTGGCATAAGAGCAAGAACTGATGGTATTAAAGGAAGAAGTAGAAGCTGCACTGAAGGTGTTGGTGAAAAACAAGGCTGCAGAATTGATGGAATACCAATAGAGATGTTTCAACAAAGGGATGGTCCTCTGAAGGTGCTCACTTGTCTATACCAAGAAGTTTGGAAGAGAGCTACTTGCTGAGCTAATTGGAAGAGATAAATATTTGTGCCCATTCCAAGGAAAGGTGATCAAACATAATGAGGAAATTATCGAACAGTGTCATTAGTATGACATGGAAGTAAAATTTTGCTGAAAATCATTCAAAAGCAGTTGTAACAGTACATAGAAATTCAAGCTGGATTCAGAAGGGGACATGGAATGAGGGATATCATTGCTAATATCAGATGGATCTTGGCTAAATGCAGAGAGTACCAGAAAGATGTTCGCCTGTGTTTTAAGACTATACAAAGGCATTCAACTGTATGGATCATAACAAATTATGGATAACATTGGGAAGAATGGAAATTCTAGAACACTTAATTATGCTCGTGAGGAACCTGTACATAGACAAAAGGGCAGTCATTTGAACAGAGCAAGGGGACACCACATGGTTTAAAATCAAGAAAGTGTGTGTCAGGATTGTATCATTTCACCATACGTATTCAATCTATATGCTGAGCAAATGATCCAAGAAGCTGGACTATACGAAGAAGAATGTGGCATCAGGATTGGTGGAAGACTTATTAACTACCTGCGATACCCAGATAACACAACCCTGCTTGATGAAAGCTAAGAGGACTTCAAGCACTTACTGATGAAGATCAAAGACTACAGCTTTCAGTATGGGTTACACTTCAACATAAAGAAAACATCCTTACGACTAGACCCATAAGCAACAACACGATAAATGGAGAACAGATTGACATCAAGGATTTTATTTTGCTTGGATCCACAATCAACGCCCATGGAAGCAGCTGTCAGGAAATCAAATGATATATTGCATTGGGCAAATCTGCTACAAAAGACCTCTTTGAAAATGTTAGAAAGCAAAGATATCACTTTGAGAATTAAGGTGTGCCTGACCCAAGCCATGATATTTTCAATCACCTCATATGCATGGGAAAGCTGGACAATGAATAAGGAAGACCAAAGAAGAATTGATGCCTTTGAATTATGGTGTCAGCAAAGAATATTAAATATACCATGAATATACAGAAGAACAACCAAGTTTGTCTTTGAAGAAATACAGCCAGAATGCTTCTTGGAAACAAGGATGGTGAGAATTTGTCTCAAGTACTTTGGACATGCTTTAAGGAGGGATCAGCTCCTGAAGAAGGACATTATGCTTGGTAGAGTGTCGTCAGAAAAGAAGTAGACCCTCAATGAGATGGATTGACGCAGTGGCTGCAGCAATGGGTTCAAACATAGCAACAATTATGAGGATGGCACAGGATCAGTCAGTGTTTCGTTCTGTCGTATGTAGGATAGCTATGAGTTGGAACTGACTTGACGGCACCTAACAACAACAACAACCATAAAGATATTCATCCCTGTGTTTTACATAATAATGAAAAACTGGAAACAGCCTGAAATTCCAGCAACTAGACAATGGTTATTAGTTAGACATTTATAGAATAGTATCTATCCGTGCCCTCTTCCTTGGGGAATATGCTGACACTGATGTCTAGGCTACAAGCTGGCTGCTGGCTCCCTTGTTGTTAATCTTGATGACGTCAACATTACCAAAGCTCCCCATTCAACACTTGAACCTGTTATTGTCTTCTTCTTGTTGTTGTTAGGTGCCATTGAGTTGATTTCAATTCATAGTGACCCCAATGTTACAGAGTAGAACTGTCCCATAGAGTTTTCTAGGCTGTAATCTTTATAGGAGCAGATCATCAGGTCTTTCTTCCATGAAGCCACTGGGTACGTTCAAACAGCCAACCTTTCTATTAGCAGCCAAGAGCTTACTATTGCACCATCCGGGCTCCTTTGTTGTTTCTTAGACTCCTTAAATCCAGCAATCTTGTCCTCTACCCTATCTCAGCTGTGACTGTGGGGAGAGAGGCAGAATAAATGGACTTGGCCAGAAGGTCTCTAGACTCCTAATCCCAGAGCTCCTTTAAACTGTATCACACTCCTTTACAATGAGTAGGAGCCCTAGTGGTACATGGTTAAGCACTAGGCTGCCAGCTGAAGGGTCAGCAGTTCGAAACCACCAGCCACTCCATGGGAGAAAGATGTGGCAGTCTGCTTCCATAAAGGTTTACAAACTTGGAAACCTATGGGGCAGTTCTACTCTGTCCTACAGGGTTGCTATGAGTCAGAATGGACTCAATGGCAGTTTTTTTTTAAACAATCAGTCAATATTGACAGGGAAATCAACTCCAGTGTCTCTGCATTCAATAATGTCTGAATCTAGTAAAGATAACTGGGGAACAAGCTGTTTTTGTTATTATCTGAAGGTTGAAATTCCTGGGGGAGAAGTATCATTGAAAAAAAAATCAATAGCACCCTTTATAAATGTCAGTATAAAATGACATGCAAAACAAGTATAAAGGTTAACGACATCCTGATTTCAGTGTTTCAAAATACATTATCAGATTCAATAGAAGCTTCAATGACATGTTGTTGCCCATGAAAGGACAAAATAATTAGTCAAAGCTATTTAGGCATCTAGTAAATATATGAAGAAAAGATTCTATATTCTATTAAGCCAGCAACGATGTGTTTCAGGTTGTATGCACAAAACACACCCACGTTACCCAAGAACATTGGGTCCTTTTCATATAAGTGAGCACTCAGTACAATCATCAAAGTTGCCATCTAGCTCTTAATCAGGAGAGGTCAGAATGGGGCAGAGAGCATCTAGTAAGAAATTGGGGTAAAGTGTTTTTTTATGGTGACATTGATGGAGTCATATATTTTCCTAGGAATTAATACCCAGAAGACAAGTTCAGATATGCCAGGGTATCCTGAGACAAAGGCTTTGTACTGACATTGGGTGGTAGTGTCTCTTTAGTAACCATGGCGACGTTGGATGAGTTTAAACACTACATGCTGGAAATGCCTTAAGAATGAGTCAATAATGACTCTCTTGCCTTTGATGAAATGGGGGTGAAATATTTCAGAGTCAGATTTGGAAATCTATGCATGAAGACTTCAGAGTCACAGAAGTTTCAGCTAGGGTTGATCAAAGAAAAAAACAACACTTGGCCCCTCACTTAAAACACACACACACACACACAACAACAACAACAAATATAAAGGTCAGTGATTCTCAGGAGCAACTCGGATTTCTAAACGGAATTGGGTAACCCAAGTCTTCTGATTTCTCAAAGTTATAACTGTATCCAAGGGTTGTGTGCAAAATTCTTCTGTTTAGAGGTGAATAGGACGTGTGTGGGTTCTGTGAATGAGTTCATTAGTGATCATTCTAATATGGTCTGATTCTTTTAATAGGGAGAAAATAATGTATTACCTTAATATCCTATAGCAACTTCTGGGTCTCAGGAAAGTAACATCTCCCTTCTCTTTACTTACCCAATCCCCCTCTGCTCTCAAGTTCTTTTTGCTGATAGAAGATGGAAAAAGCAGAAGGCATCATTACACCTTTTACTATCCAAGATGGTGGCTTCTGCGGAAGGTAAGTGGACCCCGGTATTTTACTTTCTGTGGTGTCTTTAGGTGTCCCGGGGTGGTGCGAACAGTTAACGTGCTCAGCTGCTAACCGAGAGGTTGGAGGTTCAATTCCACCCAGAGGCACCTTAGAAAAAAGGCCTGGTGATCTACTTCTGGGAAGTCATCCACTGAAAACTCCATGGAGCACAGTTCTACCCTGAACACTTACGGCCATCGTGAATTGGAATTGACTTGGCAGCAACTGGTTTTTCTGGTGGTGTCTTTATCAGTGGGTTCATTTACTGGTATTCTCTCCTTCCCTATTTAGGCCCTTCAAGCCTGAGAAGAGGGTCTCTCTACAGCTCACTGTGTAGACACAGTTAACTGCCTGCTATGCTCAAAGGAAAGGGCTGGGCACAAAAACTATAAGCTAAGCTATATATCTTTAAAAAACGGAACTTAAATAGGATTTTGATGATAGAGATTCTCATTTATTGACCCATAGGAAATAAGTAGAACAAAAGTTTAGTCTTCATTACATACTTTTGGAGGAGAAAAAAAAAAAAAAAAGCCCACGAATCCAGACAAAAGCCTTCATTGTTTTGCTATATCATCCCCATTGCCAGGGGAGGACTTGGCTTTGGCCCCTGTCTTAGTTTCATAATACTGCTGTAACAGAAATGCCCCAAGTGGGTGGCTTTAACAAACAGAAGTTCATTTTCTCAGAGTTTAGGGACTAGAAGTCTGAATTCAGGGCGCTAACTCTAGGGGAAGGCTCGCTGTCAGCTCTGGGGAATTATCTTTGTCTCTCAGCTTCTGGTCCTCGGTTCCTTGGCCATCTTCTTGTGGCATCTATTGTTCCCGTTTGTCCTTGCTTCTCTACCTAATCTGCTCATTTATATCTCAGAAGTGACTGGTTTAAGACACATCCAACATGCATATGGCCTCATTAATCATAATGAAGAAAATCCTATACCCAGATGAGATTATATCCACATGTATATATCAGGTAGGATTTACAACACATATTTTTGGGGGACACAACTCAATCCATAACAGCCTCTATAACCAGTAAACCATTATTTAGAATTGAGGACAATGTAGAATATATAATTATGGGAGAAGGGTGAGCAAACCGTAAATGCTCTAAGAAAAATAAATCTTATAGAATCTAGCAACATCTTACTCTCTTGTTAAATAATTGTAATATTTGAAACAAAGTATTTGAAAGACCGTTTTTAAAAACCTATGATTAACAATAAAAATGACAGAAGACCTTGAGAAATTCTCATATAGAGAGTTCATTCTCTTGTATTACAAGGCCAACCTACAAATAAGTCAGTGTAGAGCCAAATCTAGTGGTTCTGTATCTCTTAGGCAAAGCAGTTTATTCTTCTAGGAAACAGCCTAAAATGGAATGCTATCAGTACTTTGGGTAGTGAATGATGGACTTGGTCTAATTTCTTGAGCTACTAACAAGTTGCCATTAAGGCGTTTCAGACTCAGGACGAGTTCAAGTGTGTCAGAACAGAGCTGTGCTTTACAGGGTTTTCAGTGGTTGATTTTTCAGAAGTAGATCCGTTAGGTGCTTCTAGGTAGACTCAAACCTCCAACTTTTCAGTTAGCAGTTGAGCACATTAACTGCTACACCCCCCCAAACCAGCCTGATTCTACCTCAGCCCCAGAGAAGTGAGGATTACATGAAGCCTGGCTGCATTACTATGTGGGGGTTTGGGGGCTTGGGGGAGTTCTGTGTCAGTTTATCCCCACTTGGAACTGGTTCCAGAGAGCTAGCATTTGATACAATGTCATCTTTGTCATTGGGACTCCTGGGAGGTGGGGGAAGGAGAAGTGAGGAACAAGGCAAACAATATTCTTGGAGATGAGAGGAAGTCTTGTCCGGGAAACGCAGGTTATTCAACCTTATGAAAAAATGCTTTTGAGAATATACCTGTTGCCCTTTGCAATAAGGGTAAAAAGCTGGGCAGGTATAAATTGATTCATTTATAGACAAGGGTGGCTTTTGGGGATGATATTGCTGATATAAAACAGAGTAGAACTGTCCCATAGAGTTTCTTAGGCTGTAATCTTCACAGGAGCAGATTGCTTGGTCTTTTCTCCCATGGAGCAGCAGGTGGGTTCAAACTACTGACCTTTCAGTTAACAGCTGAGTGCTTAACCATCAGGCCACCAGGATTCCTTTGGGATATTAGCATTTAAAATTGTATGCAGAATTAGATTACTTCCTTAGGTTAGGTGACACTTGTTCGAATTCCATAAGACACCTTCATCTTCTCATGGCTAGGAAAACAGTGCAAGGGAGTAAGTGTATCTATATGTTCGCATGTGCAGGAAGAATGGAAGGAGAAGCACTTTCAGTCAAACCAAGTGAGCTGAAAATAAAAATTATTCTGGGCATGTGTCAGAGAAAACTGCTACCCTCACTAAAAAAAAAAAAAAAAAAAATTTTTTTTTTTTCTAGGATAGAAATACTTTAGATGGGGGCGGGGGGGGGGCGGACCATAGCCTGCTAATGTGAGGAAGAACAAGTTTACTACTATTCTGCATTTGTTTCCTCTCTCACAATAAGTTACGATAAAAAAATTCTTAGCCAACCAAACAAGCAGAGTAGCAATTCCAGTATAAGAGTAATACTTGTTAGATTTGCCTGAAGAGAAACTAAAGCTTTCCCAGACTTCAAAGGACACTTTCCTTTTTGGGGGGCGGGGGCGGGGTGTCAAACTCCTGCATGGCTTAAAGGCTAATGACTTAAATGCTTTGATTTATTTTAAAGTTTCATAGAACTTGTCCTTTCCTCATAACAAAAAGCCTAGATTCTGTTCTGTCCCATCAGAAGCAGCAGCCTTTGTTAGTTTTTAATCTTTGGAAACATCGCCCCCTGCTGTAACATGCATTTAATTGCAGAAGGCTCTCAAATGAAAAAGTATAAGAAAAAGATACTATTAAAGTGAAAAAAAGTTTTTATTTTGAACAATATACATAACATTCATTCCATTTGATTTCCATAGTGCATAGATATTTATGGAAGTATACAGGGAAGAAAATAAACAAGCAATGCTTAAGTAGAGAAGTATACAGGCAAAGAAGACACTCAATACATACATGAGCAGGCTTAGAAGCGCAGGCTAGGGCAGTACGTCAGGAGGGAATACGAAACATGCAGAACACTCTATCTGAACCACGGCAGGCAAGTGCAATCAGTATCTGACACGGTTTCCTGGGTACGAAACTACATGTGCTCTTTGGATTGAAAACATAAATGAGTAGCTTGGCTTTTCTAACCAAACCAAAAATCATTTATAGAGTAAAAAGTGTGGACTTTGTTATACCACATGTGGTAATAAAATATATAAGGCCACAGATGGAGGTCACCAGCTTAGAAAAAACATACTGAGAGGTAGGGCAAATAAAAAACAAGAGAGAAATGCAATAAGGAAATGATACCTCCACCTAAAGTGGGCGATAGTGGCTGCACAGGCGTTAAAAAGAGCAAGAGTTATACATACTACACTGCATTTCCATTTCACTGTCAGAGGGCGTTCACTGTGTGGTCACAAAGCGCGGTGAAGAAAAGAAGGCAATGAATGCAGAGCCTTGGTGTGGGGGCAAGTTTCATTTCCTTTTCACTTTACGCATGAAGGAAAAAACGAGTATCTATAGAACATCTTCCCACTCGTTACAGCGACTGTTAAGTGCTTCATATATACTGGGTCTGGCACAAGGGAGATGGGGATATAAAGATTAGGGCATTAAAATCAAGCCTCCAACTCAAATATCTTACAGCTGGAGAGCTAAAGAAAGATAAAATTCTTGCTTAAAAAAAAACAAAACTCCTTGTCGTCGAGTTGATTCCAACTCATAGTGACCCTATACGCCTTAAATCAGGTTTTAAAAGTTGAGATGAAAAAAACCAATAAAGAAAAAAATTGCAAAGAATGATACTGAACAAAATCTCCTGGTTTCTTTTAGGGTTTTTTTCCCTCCCCTTTTATTTTTTTAAATTGCATTTTACAGTAGCTAGAAATGCAGACCACTTGGGATAACTATGGCTCGGTATTGCTTGGTGCTCTCCTAAGACATCATCTTCTTACACTCCACGGAACAGAAAACCATCCCTTCTACTGGCATGAACTTCTGCCCAATGAGACACTTGCTGCAGCAGGAGCACAGGAAGCACTCTGTAGAGGCGTGCCAGCTGAAATTGTTGTAGGTCACCCGCTGCACCTCTGGGTCAATGGCATTGTGGCATCCTTGGCACACCTGTTAAGGAATAATGCAAATATGAAATGAGGGTGAAAGATCAAACCATGATGTAAAATTTTCATTTTGGAACCGAACACATTTCTTCAGATGATAAGTGAAACTGAGAATGACAACCTCAAAAGTACACAACTGAGAGAGCCCTTCTCGTTAGCCTTTTAAGCCAACAACTGTTAATGGAGGTTCATACACTGAGCCACCACCTGCCTGTCAGTTTGTGGTACTGTGATGACTTGCCTATTGCTGTGGGGCTAGAAGCTAGGCCACTGGTATTTCAAATACCAGCAGGGTCACCCATGGTAGACAGGTTTCAGCAGAGCTTCCAGACTAAGACTAGAAAGTGATCAGGTGATCTACTTCTGAAAATGAGTCAACGAAAAATTGGTTTACAACAGAATATTGTCTGATATAATGCTGGAAGATGAGCCCCCTAGGTTGGAAGGCACTCAAAATACACAGTGGTTGTAACAATGGTCTCGTTATTACCAATGGTCATGAGGATGGCAGAGGACTGGGCAACATTGTGTTCTCTTGTACACGGTGTCGCCACGAGTCGGAGCCAACGCAACATCAACTAACAACATCAATGTGCAGTGAGCACTGTGAGAAACAAGAAAGGCTCCTTAAACCCATTGCCGTGGAGTCGATTTCGACTCATAGTGACCCTGTAGGACTGAGTAGAACTACCCCAACAGGGTTTCCAAGGCTGTAATCTTTACAGGAACGGACTGCCACATCTTTCTCCCACGGAATGGCCAGTGAGCTCAAACTGCCAACCTCTTGGTTAGCAGCTGAGCACATTAACCACTGTGCCACCAGGTTTCCTTAAGGACCTTCTGAATTGATGCTTGTAAGATATATCCCCATGGTGTTCACGGTAGAAAGTCTTGACAGCAAGTTCCAAAATAGTGCATTTGGTTCCAGCACATTCTGTTAGATTGTATATTAATAATTATAAAGAAGTATAGAAAATTATTTTTCCTCACTCTTGGTTTAAGCTTTGAAGTAGTAATTCTACCAGCCTTACCTACGACACATGAGATTATTAACGCCACTAATTCTAGACAGTAATAAATGAATTATGTTCAAAGTAATTAAGGACTCAATTAAAAATACTGGCACTGTTTGAGAATAATTAGTTTGCACTAAAAATATAACTTGTAGTTAAGTGGCTTCTGTTCTGAAGGAATAATATCAGTCATAACTGATGTATAATCTGATATCATAGAACATCACTACTTACACTCCCTACACCATTAAGTGTGTATTACATATGTTATATACAAATATATATATATACCTATAGGTATATATATGTATTTGTACATAACAATAACATACACATATACACACACCCAAACATGCATGCATATATACATTCCTCCCACCCACCCCATGCAGACCCACACACACATATACATACACATACAAAAACATCATTTTCTTCTTAGCTGAATATGTATATGAAGAAAATAAATGAACATCCCTTTATAGTACAGCAGAAAACTAACCAAGTTGAGACCTCCAAAATGCTGGGTAGTTCATACGCCTTCCTGTTTGCACATGCTCTGAATGAATGTGACTATCTAAAGTTTTGTTTTAAATTTTATAACAAGCGAAGAAACCAACAAGATCGTCCGTTATTAGATGACACTGACTAACTTTCAGCATCCTTGGTCCCTTAATGTGATTGCCAGGAATTACTGAGAGATGAAGATTAGGAATGGGTGGGTTGAGAGTCATTTAGCTCGAGCCTCCTTATCTGAAAAGACCTCAACATGTGGCTGCTACTCAGTGGGAAAATGAGTTTAGGCAGTAAAGTGAAGTCTTGTCACAAACATCTACTTCCATATTTTCTAAGGGCAGTATTACTTCTAATCCCAACAGACATTGTGGCTGCTTAATCCATACATAATGTCAACCCAGTCTTCCCTGAAAAGCAAGGGAGAGACTCTTTTTGCATGATCAGTGTTATGGATTGAATTGTGACGCCCTAAAATATGTACTATAAATCCTACCCCCATACCTGTGGTTATAATCTCATTTGGGAATAGGTTTTCTTTGTTATGTGAATGAGGCAGTATTAGTGTACGGTGTGGCTTAAATCAATCTCTTTTGAGATATAAAAGAGCAGGTTAAGCAAGCAAGCACACATCCAAACTGTGGGGCAGATACATGCCACATGATCGCCAGGGACCCTAAGAACAGAAGCTGAAAAGAGGCAAGGATCTTCCCTCAGAGCCCACAGACAGAAAGCCTTCCCCTAGAGCCAGTACCCTGAATTCAGACTTCTAGCCTCCTAAACTGTGAGAAAATAAAGTTCGTTAAAGCTACCCACTTGTGGTATTTCTGTTATAGCAGCACTAGATACCTAAAACAATCACCAAGACACTGGAACTCTATCAAGATGTAATGTTATTCCTTAGCCAGGAGTCTCCTCTACCTGTTAACTCAGGGGAACCTTGATAAGTACAGATCTTCCTACATATAAAGAAGCAAAGGCTATCTTTTTAATACCCCTGGCTTATAAGCAATGCTGGTGGTGCAGTGGTTAAGCATTCAGTTGCTAATCAAAAGGTTGGTGCTTCGAACCCACCAGTCGCTCCTCGGGACAAAGATGTGGCAGTCTGCTTCCATAAAGATTACGGCCTTGGAAACTCCATGGGGCAGTTCTACTCTCTCCTACAGGGTCACTATTAGTTGGAATTGACTAGATGGCAACGGGTTATAAACCTTACCATATATGGTCAGCTCTGTTTTTACCTACCCCTTATCAAAATTACCTATCCTCTTGGGCATCACGGAATAGAAGCTGTGTCAGCAGGGCAGAACCAAGAAAAAAATAAGTACACATTAAGTGCTTGCATGTTTGGCCCAATCAAATAAATCTAGGTATGCAGGTCTATTTTTGTTGCAATAAATTATTTCAATAAAGGTGTAAAAAACAGGCACTGTACTATCTCCAGGGAGCAAAAACAAAGTCCCAGGGCGGTGGTCCAGTAACATGAACAGAAACCATGAATACTCAAATAGAGTTGAAAGTATGAAAAGCCCACAGAAACCCTTACTTTAATGGAATCTGATCTGTACCCATGAGAATAAATCAACTAATCTAATTCCCATTAATGACTTTTTTTTAGGGAGGATTTTATCATCAAACAGCACTAATAATCCCTAGTATAAACTACACAGATAGAAATCTTGGAGTGGCTCGAGTCAATGAATGTATCTTTTCAAACTGCCTGGACTTTTAACACCCTCTTGCTGGAAAATCACATGCTTACTACTTGAGAGCAGTGCTTCCTGATTCCCATTTGTAAGATGCTTCAATAGAGACATAAACTCAGGTCATAAGGCAGATGGAGGCAATGCTATCTCACCACGGCATGATTCTTCACATAGCAGGGCTTGCACACGGGCTTGTCATTGACCATCACATATATTTCCCCAGCTAGGATGTTGTCGCAGTCAAAGCAGCAGAAGTGTTTCAGATGCCAATTTTGGTTTTCGGCCTGGGTATATTCATTGCTGAATATGAGCTAGGAGGTGGATAAAACAAGGATGAACCATGCGCTTTCCTTCGGGCTCCAAACGACAAAGTGAGGTTCTTTCGGCAATAAGGGATTTAAACCCACAAGTGTACTTTCTTGGGGGTTGAAGTTTGAAAATGTCAACCTAAAGTTCAAACTTACATAATCATTTAGCTTAGTACAAATCAGTCTTTGGTGCTTCCGGGCAGCTTCTTTTTAGTGAACATAATTAACACTGACACTCAGAATGAATGAAATGAAAAGTTCCTTTCATTAAACTTCCTTGGATGTAAATAAAGCAATTGATATCAGGCCAATTCATGTTGCCTTCTTTCTAAGGGTGGCCTGGTTATGACGGTAAGGGGACCGTATGGTGGTACAGAAAGAAGACTGCGTGAGGGCAGCCCCAGAGAACATACCTCATCGCAGCCAGCACAGCGGGGTTTCTCACTGTCACAGTAATGTCTGCCACAGTACAGCTTCCCATTCTTCCAGAAGTAGATCATGTCGACCAGGAGTTCACTGCAGGCGCTGCAGACAAAGCAAGCTGGGTGCCACAGTTTATCGTAGCCAGCCCTCTCGGCGTAGACGGCTGGGTCGCCTTCTTTCATACTCAGTTTGCAGCAGTAGCAGGACTGAAAGGGGAGCCATACAAAATCAGGTCCTCAGACAACTGGCATTTCTGATTATCAACTGTAGTTGGAATTCAGAGAAACAACTTTCAAGAGAAATAATTTCTACTGCAGTTAGCGATGTATCCACGAAGACAATAAAACGTTAATACATCTGTAGAATGGAATCTCCTGGCTGTCTCCCGACTGTTCAAACCTAACTCAGTGCAAGAATTCAGCATTGTTTCCTGAATTAAAGTCACTTCCGGAAGAAGGCGAGTAACAATATGTACCTCACTTTTAAGAGTTCTATCAATAATGATCACCTTAAAAAAATAATAATCACCTCAGAGCTTATTAATACTCTTCAAAGGACTAAGCCTGATTGGTTGATGTGCTAACTGAATATATGAGAAATACATTACAGTAAGCTTAGTACTTTTTTTGTTGTTCAACTGTGTCACTACTGTCCTCTATATTCAGGCTACAGAAAACATTTCCATTGTATTTCTCTCTAATAGAAGCCTGGGGAAAAAAAAAAACAAAAACAATGGACTATACATATCCACATTAATTTAGGGATGAATTTTGGGCACAGTCTCCCAAGCAAAACCGAAGTAATCTAAGCATGTATTATTCTTAATTTACGGGGAGAGATAAACATACCAAAAGTATGTTTAGGAAACAGATTCTACATTTGTAGTTGTATTCCAGCAGGATGCCAAATGCCAACTACTGTGTGTACATTAACCCTCAATTATCCTTGGCAATAGATAATCAGAAACCTCAGCTTTAGAAAGAAGTTTAAACGTGATCCTCTCTCAAGCGTAAGCTGAATTTTAATTCAATTTACTTATCTCAACTCCCTTTTGGAAACAGAGGAATGCCCCCCCCCCCAAAAGAGTCCAAAGGAAAGCAAAGAACCTATAAAAAGAAATAAATACATAAATAAAATATACACATCGGGCAACGATGTGACTCCTCTCACTTACATACTGAGTTCCTTTTTGCTCAGCAGACTTGTCCTCCATGGCCCCCACTGCTGCTGCGGTGCTTCTATCCCCACCTGGGATGTATATTCTGTTGGGCCCCTGAGTGTCCATCTCTTGGGGAAGTTTGACATCGCCTACCCCCAGAGCCTCATTCTTGTATTTCTTCACAAACTGCTCCATCTCCTTCACCTCTCTGGGCGTCAACTCGTGGCACTTTGAAGGGTCCTGATCGTGCGCGGGGAGCTGCTTTGCCAGCTGCTTCTTCCGGTACTGCGCCCCTTCTGAGCCCGCCACGGGCTGTTTCTCCTTGGGCAGCATCTGCATGTACTGCCTGGCCTAGACCACAGGAGACTCGTGTTAACGTGCGAGTGCCTTGGCCATTAGACGGTTCAATGTTTCATAACACACTTGCACCAAGTTACTTAAAATGAAGTTGGTTTTATCCATTAGCGACAATTCCTCGTCATAATA
Source organism: Loxodonta africana (assembly GCF_030014295.1). NCBI lineage: Eukaryota > Metazoa > Chordata > Mammalia > Proboscidea > Elephantidae > Loxodonta > Loxodonta africana. The sequence goes on from NC_087349.1 coordinate 33,243,872, forward strand.
TAAATATCTGGAGATGTTAGCACGTTCAAACGTGTCACACTAAAGAGATCTGGTTCAGCAAAAAATGAACATAATCTGAAATTAAACTTTTCAGATTGTAAAAAGATCTGGGTTATTATTGTGTACTTGCCCTAAATATACAAATGTAAAACTGCAAGAAAACACAAATCTCCAGGTATAAATGTTCAGAACGACCTTATGGACCGGCAGCGTTTTCAGCACTATATGAAAGAGACCGATGGACTGGCAATCGCAAGGTTCACTTTAATGATTTAACTCGCTTCCTTAAGAGACTTCCAGAGGCTCCATCTAGTTGTTATAGTCGTGGGAGGAACTTGACACAAAACTGCACTTCTTTGTCTTATACAGTAAAATTAATATAATGCTGAACATTTTTTCAATTCTAAACAATTGCAGAAATTATATTCTTTAGATATTCTTTACCATTTTATTAAGATAAGCCTTTTCCAAAGTAACTTAGAAGAGTTACTAGATTTATGCAAAACATTCATTTTCATCTATTTTTAAGAGCATCAAACCACGCCCTCAAAGAGATAAACACATGTAGGTAGTCAGGAAATTCTATGAGCTTTCTAGTCTTGCTCTCAAAAGATGGTAATAGGAGTTGGAAGTCAAAGTAATGGGAGCCCCAGAAAGATATCAGACTTGGGGTGTGTGTGAAATTGGTTAGGTCACTAAAGGAACGGCCCTAAATAAATAGTTCAAGAACTTTAATAAACGGGCCCTCTCACCCCTTACTTACCAGTGCCTGGTTATGGACAGGAGGAGCCCATTCATAAGTAACTGTGTTGATGGAGATATTCTTCTTGGCAGCAACTGGATTGGTCAGTATCATAACATTGCGTTTATACATGGGAATTCCATCGGATTTTAGCTTTGCAATCAGGGTGGTATACTTGGTGTCTTCAAAAAGTTTTCCCACTTTTCGATCCTCTTCATTGCTCAAGAGGACATCATGCTCTTCTTGGCCACACTTGCAGTTACGGCATATTTTTCTATAATTTTGGAGATAAGTACACAATGATTAATTGTGCCTAATAAGTAATAGTCTGTACTTTTATATTCATAAAATACTTTTTATACATGTTCTGTATAATGGTATGCATAAGCAAATATTTTTTGAGATACTAAGTAGCTATCCAGAAACTTAAGCAAGAAGGAAACACAAAAATTTACCTTAAATTTATAAGATTTTTAATAAAAAATTATATTATGATTTAAAAGTATATGCTAAAGGGGATATGTCTAGGGTAATCCCACATGGCAACCCCACTCTCCCATAAAAATAAAAATCACAAGAAAAAAACAAAAACTATTACAGTGAGAGCTTGCACATTGTACTGCATGATAACATTTCATAGCCATTACCTAAGGTTTTTATTTTATTTTTCTTAAGTGGGAGACAAGGAGAGCGAGAAAGCGTTTCCACTTACAGACTACAGGTCTGGATTTGAGTTTATAGCTGTTCCCATTTCCTTTCTTTGTTTTCCTTTCTTCTTCTTTCCCTCCCTTCCTTCCTTTGATTTTTTTAAAACATTTATTGACTACCTACCATGTGCTCTGTTACATATAAAAAAACAGTTATATAAAAGTCTCTGCCCTCATCGTGTTTCTTATAGTTCAAGGATATCACCTCCTTCCCCAACTGACACAGCCAAGAAATAGTTCTTACATAAAATATAAAATTTAAAGAGAATAAAAAAAAACAGAGCCTTCCACTCATTGAAAATGAAAAGCAAACTACCAACTCAGAAAACATTTGCAAAACATAAAAGCTAACAAACGATTGTTGTTGTCATGTGCTGTTGAGTCGATTCCGACTCACAGTGATCCTACAGGACAGAGCAGAACTGCCTCATAGGTTTCCCAAGGAGAGGCTGGTGGATTTGAACTCCCGACCTTTTGTTCACCAGTCCAGCTCTTAGTCATCGTGCCATCAGGGTACCAAATGATTAGAAAAGTATATACAAAGAAACAACATAAAGATAAAAAGTTTGAAACTGTATTTCATAAAAGATGAAACATACATGGTCAAATATCATAAGAAAATATTTTAATCACCATAGTAACCAGGGAAGAGCAAATTAAAACTGTAAGGAGACATAATTTTACATACAGAAGATTGACAAAGAAACACAGTATCAAATACTTGCAAGGAAGTAGATTTGAGATTCTCCCAAATGGCTGGTAAGAGCGTAAATAAATTCTACCTCTTACAAAAAAGAAAAACAGCACTTCAGAAATAAATCTCTTTGCCAAATAACAAATAATTATAAATGTTTATGTTCAGAGTTTTGAGGTAAGATATGCAAATTGAAAATACTGCACCTGACTTTACAGTCCCAGAAAGAGAGAGCACATGAGAGCCTGAGCTCCAGCCAAACTACTCTCCTTGCGCACACGTTTGCCAGAAATCTTTATTTGGTAAGACTGCTGAAAAGTCTGTCTCTTCTGGCTCGGCTAGAAAGGACTCTTTCTTACATGTGGCTATCTTATACTCCCATCTAGTGGAAAGGAGCATACTATCCTACTACAGTATGTTCTTCATTCTTATACTTCGCTTAACAAAAACAATCCATTTAAGGAACTACCATGTTGTTTTTGGATCAAGTTTAAAAAGAGAGGGTGGGTTTTTAATCTAGCAAAAGAGATCCTTCTACACCTATGACCTATGTCACGTATCCTAATAATTAGCACAGGGATTGACTAAAGAAGGAAGCAGCACGTTACAATGGTATGTGATGCTCACTGGACTTCCTTTGGGAATATTTACTATCCAATTCTATACCAGCACAATATGTACGCCACAGAGCGGGGGCGAGGGGTGAGATTTTAGAATTTGAAAGACAAATGGGAAAAGTGAAATAAAACCTGCTACTTTCTAAAACACGAACATTGTGAAGATGTTACATATGATAAGTTATCATATTAACCGATGATATTTGAGCCATTCTATAATTTTTCTGGTTATCCATCTTGGCCATTCCTGACAGGATTCAGATTCTGAGGAAAACTCTGTCTTCCCTACCCATCCCCCCACCCACCCAATATGCCTTATCATGCAAGTAAAATCAGGCTAAAAAATACACCAACAGCAGCAGTGATGAGGGAAAAAGATACAGCTAACAAAGTCATGCTATACTGTACTGTTAGTTCCCTAAGTTGGGGAAACCTGTGATTAATCCTTTATAATTTTTTAAATCATGAATATATCATAAGCCTTATGTGCATCCTTGCTCCAACGTGGTGATTTTTGGTAACAAAGCACTTGGCAGGAATGTGACTCCAGCAGGGTGGGAGGGTTCTCTTAGCTAGAGCTGTCATCCCTCAATCAGCTGGAAGGACATCCTCTCCAGACTCCTTGCTCCATCTCTACTATAGAAAGGACAGCTACAACCACTATGAAAGAAAGAAACCTATAAATTCAGGGCCAGGTGCTAAGAGCTATCCGTTCTGGGAATCTTCGCTGTTTACCATCTACCTTAATTTTTTTTTTTTTCTGTATCTTTTTCTGGAGCTGTAGTCTATAGTGTTTTATGTTTGAATCTCCCATATTTAAACTGAAAGAAATCTAATTTTAGAAATACTTTTTAAGAACTTTTAAAATAAAGTAATTTGGAAGTTGCCCAAAAAATTTATTAAAAGGAAACCTTGTTGAGGAACTGGGGAAGGAATACTGTTATCTTGGTATCGAAGAGAGGGTCTAAGAATGAGTGGAACATTTACTACATGTTTAAATTTCAGCCTAAAGTAACCCAGATTCCATTCTTCTTAAGGAAATGAAAGACCTTTAAAAACTGTCCCTATACCAACCTAAAACAAAACTAACAAAAACCAGGGCATGAGTAAGCTTCCCTAGTCCCTATATGCCAGGGACTATATTTGTAAAGTTTGTGCAATAATCTCTCTTCAGATGATTCATAAATAACCTTTGATGATTATATAGACTTAAATAGTTTGTTTACTGGATATTTTTTAAGTCACACCAATTGATAGTTTTTCCGGAGTATATAAATCAGTTCCTGTATTTACTACAGTTTTCAAATCTCTGGATCTCCTGAACTGTTCTGAAGAGCAGTTCTCCCCAAACTCTCCATGGGATGTTAATAAAAGTTACGCTGGGGAGAGAAGAAGGGCAAGTGTCAGAATCTAGTTAGTTAACAGTCTTTTTTATGATCTTTTTGTAAAGATGCAAAGGTAGACTCCAAAAAACCCCTTGCCATCTAGTTGATTCCAACTCATAGCGACTCTCTATGACAGAGTAGAACTTTCCCCACAGGGTTTTAAGGAGCAGCTGGTGGATTCAAACTGCTGACCTTCTGGTTAGCAGCCAAACGCTTAACCACTAGAGTGTGGGGCCCTGCCATGTATAGAAAACCCATTGCCGTTGAGTCAATTCCAACTTATAATGACCCCTTTACAACAGAGAACTGCCTCATAGGGTTTCCAAGGCTGTAAATCATTATGGAAGCAGACTGCCACATCTTTCTCCTGCAGAGTGGCTGGTGGGTTTGAAACACCAAACTTTCGGTCAGCAGCTGAGCACTTAACCACTGAGCCACCAGGGCATCTCCTACAGTATATAGCTTTCTCAAAATATTATGACCATACACATTCATAGAAACCCTGGTCGTGTAGCGGTTAAGTGCTACGGCTGCTAACCAAGAGGCTGGTAGTTCGAATCCACCAGGCGCTCCCTGGAAACTCTATGGGGTAGTTCTGCTCTGTCCTATAGGGTTGCTATAAGTTGGAATTGACTCGACAGCAACGGGTTTGGTTGGTTTTATACACATTCATGGGACTTGAACACACTTTGAAAAACTCTCTAAAAGGCTATTTGTATTAAAAATATTTTAGCATCATTCTCTCACACACACACACACATTAATACGCATGACAAATCAAAACTGTATACTCAAAATTTTACATTACAACTTCACAGTTACTGTGTTAAATTCAAGAGAGGGAGTACCAAAATTTACCAAAAGTATTGCCGTAGTAGAAAAATACACAGATCTACAATTTCAGGCTAAAAGTGCTCAAGAAACTACCCCTCATTCCCCCCAAAGAGAAATGTTTTCCTGAATCACTATTTGTAAAAATTACTGTTTTTCCAAGGCAAGTAGTAGCAAGTGGAGTGCTCTGACATGCTGCCAACATTCACGGTGATTTACAGGCGTGGTCATGGCACTGCTACAAACCATCATTTCAAACGGTTGGAAGCTGCCCTTCTGTAACAAGGATTTACATATATGGACTGAAGCATGAGCCTCTGCTCTAGAATTCAACACAAGCATTAATCCATTTATGGTGGGGAATTTTTAGTTTTAGCCAGCTGTAAGCCAACCAGAAATTCTCAGAACAGATAAACACTATACTCAACTAATATTGTTCTAGTAAAATGTGGCTGTTTTATCGAAAGTATTTAACAAAGTTAAGACAAAAGATTAATTCCATTACTTCTATGATAATTGATTTGTGGTCCCCATGACATTACTGTGCCTTCAATATGAAATAACTGGCAATAAACTCCCTAAGTCCTGCGTTTGTATCTTGCGTTTCATAAATATTTGTGATCCCAAAATACCACTTGGAAGTGTGCCTAGCAGACGGTAGTACTGGTTTAGTAAGCATCAGGCATCCTCAACCTTTTTCTCCCTCTGGTCTTCTAATCTGGTCTTGTTAGGTGTGTCCCAACAGTTGTAAGGAGTTAAAAATGAATTCTTAGGCTTATGAAAGTTGAGAGTGGAAATTGCAGCTTAGCTAGTCAGACCTCATTTTACAGATCAAAGAACTAAAACTCAAGGAAGTTAAAATGACCTGTCTGAGTCCATATTATGAGTTCACAAAGACGTCTATATGACAAAAAGTAACACTTTAGAGAAGACAAACTGGTGCAGTTCAGTCTACACTGGTCATCGGAGTGTAAACGTGGCTTCTAATTTCTGCTCTGCCATGTAGAAAGGTGCTAATAAGGAAGGTTTTGGCAAGCTTTGGCTCCAAATTCCGGTCCTGGTAACTAAAAGCCAAGACTTTGGTAAGTTATTTGACTATCCTAAATCTATGGTTTTTCATATGCAAAATGCGAATACTGCCACCCATCTCAAAAGGTCCTGTGAAGAGTAGGTACAATCGGGTTACATCAAGTGCTCCAACAGGTCATTTTAACTTCCATGGGTTTTAGCTCTTTGATCCGTAAAATGAGGTCTGTCTGTCTAGTTAAGTTAAAAGTTCCATGCTAAACTTTTGTAAGTCTAAGAATTCATTTTTAGCTTCTTACAACTGTTGGAACATACTTAACAGGCAGTCATGGCTGCTGGGTCTCTTCTACTTGCCTCTCCAGATGCATCCTCCATCCTTCGGTACCCTGTGCTCTCCACCCAGGAGGCTGACCCTTAGGAACTGTACCAGTGGTCTCCCCTGTCCCTGGCAATGGGAGGCACGAGGGGGAGATTGGGGTGAGAAGAGTGAGGACTGAGTATTTATTCCCTGTCTTTCTCCGTGCTAGGTCACCTCCCTAACAATCTCCATTCAGGCTGCCCTCTCAAGACAGTGCTCTCTCCTGTTCAAGAAACCTTCTCTCTGTCTTTTCAGGTCCAGGGATGCTAACCCCTACCCCACTTCCCCCGGCCCTAGCCCTGGGGTGCTACACTATCTCTTGATGCTTTTCCTAAACCTTATTCATGCCTTTGTAAATAATCCCTTTATTAAATGCTCCTCAAATCACCTGTTTTGCCTGGGCTCCCCACCACCATCACCACAGATTGATGCTGTTGTTGGCTGCTGTTGAGCTGATTTTGACTCATGACGACCCCATGTGTCACAGAGTAGGGCCTTTATAGCAAAAGAAACATGTAATAAAGCACAGACATCTTAGAGACCACCATATATCAAGGAACGTGGGAGATGAAGCTGGAAAAGCAGCAGAAGCCAAATGTTGCAGTTTAACATAATAGGCCAAAGACTTTAAAGGATCAAGTTCAGTGGGAAAGCACAGAAGGCTTACTTAAGCTTTTGGGAAGTATGTGATGGTATCTGTTTTTTGAAGACCATTCTTTGGCTGTGTGGAAGGACGGACTGGTAAAGAGGTAGGGAATATTTAGCTCTGATTTTCCCAGTGTGCCCCTTGTAGCCCTAAGGGTCCTAGAAGTCAAGGTCCTCCTGAAGATGGAGGGAAAGGCTAAGTGAGAAGAGGTATGAGCCCCCTTGTCCACATTAACCAGAGCAGTTCTGTGCTCTAGACTGTACCTGTAATCTCTGTTGCACTCAGGACAACCAGTCTGGAATATTTTACTTCAAAGACTGTATTGAACAATGGCTACATCTTAAGGTCAAAGGCTTCTGCCTCAAGCCATCCAGTTCTGGTGAAAAAAGTCAGTGAATTATCAAGAATTTTAACTAAAACAGAAGTGTGTCTGAACTCATGCCAGGAAGAAGACAAAACTATTAAGTAATAGTGTCTGGATGGACTGTGTAAACGAAGCTGGATTAGAGGCCATGTCCAAAGCCCTCATCTTTTATGGTTCTTAACAGAGTTTAAGACTATATATCCAGGGGAATAAATCAGTCAGGGGAATAAATAAGTCTGTGTGGTAAAACTGAAAAAAAGAAAAAGCGATTTTCATGCCACAAAGATCTTGTCTTGTCTGACATATTCTTATCTGAAAATATAATAGGGATCTGCAATAGAAAAATAACAGAGAGAAAATTTAAAAATTACTATAAATTAACCTCTGTTTTAGAGAGAAGACGATAGCTCTTACTAAGGAGCTTTAAAAATCTCCATTAGCAGCTTTTGGCAACTGTGTATCTGAACTAAAAAGGACTCTCTTCAAGGACTATAAAATGAAAACTATGCCCAGTAGAGGGCAGTGGAACCCTCCACAAAGCAGACAAGGAGAGACGTGAATGAAGAGCAAAGTATTGTAATCCATGGAAACTATTTTGTCTTTAGTGACACTACCTTTCGAAAACACGACAGACATATTGCCTAATGACTATGTCCCCTGAAAACAGAGCAAAAGGAAGAGCTATTAAAGTCTTGTAACTAAAAAAAAAAAAAAAAAAATCCCTGGAAAATTTGAGCACCCTAAAAATAAACATTAAAATACACCATCATCATTTCTGGGAGGACTGAGATTTCTCTTGCCTTCACTATTTAAAACAACTGTTCTTAAAACCTATTAAATAAACTAGCTTTTCAAAGAGACTAATATCCCAAGTTCTACTTGTTTACATTTTCCTTTAACTTATACTGTTATAAAAAAAAAAAATTTTTTTTTTTTTATACTGTACACAGCCATAATTAAATTTTTAAATCTAGAGTTTCCAATGGAAATCTGAAGTATGGAAGTGGTCTTCAAATGAGATTCATTTCAGTAATGCAACCACTGTCATAATATTGCATAGCTGATTATCAATTTTTTCCCATCTATCGATAATATACTGATAACTTTGAGCAAACTTATAAACATTTATTAAAGAAAATTTATTTTCTTCATAATAAAAGGTTTTAAATACTGATTTTTAGATTTAGATGGTCCACGAAATTATTTCAGAAAAAATATGCAGATAGAATCTATGCAAAATTTGAATTTTTGATCTATTAATACTGGTCCTCCACATACATGCACTTGATTCAAACCAACAGACTGACAATGAATTATTACCATTATTGTTACTATTATTTTAATTTTGGTGCTTCAAAGTTTTTCAGTAGCAAATTCACAGTTGAAAATTCCAAAGAGACCTGAATTCCACTTCATGTAAACGGTCCTGGAAGGTTGTCATAAACTTTTTTGCCACTCAGAAAAGAGACATATTCATGTTCTAGACCCACAGGAAACCCGAAGGACAGCAAATAACCTACCCCAAACATAGCTATTATTGTCCAATTAGCTCAGTCAAACTTAATGACAGGAAGACAGAACAGCTTTATTTTTGTTTCATTTCTTATAGGAGAATAGAACAACTTGGCAAGTACGCCACCGGAGAACTTGCAAGAGATCTCCATTGTCTGAGGAAACAATGCCAAACCATGTACGTTATTCATGTGGTTGTAGTTTCCAAACATTACCTCCAGAAGTGCAGTTCGAATCCTTCACATTTTTCTTTGCATTTTAAACAGGGGGCTCCAAATCCCTGTTCATGACCTAAGCCCATCTGTTAAAGAGAAAACATGTGGATCTATTAGTAAATTTTTAAAAAACCCCAAAATTCAATAAATTATACTTTCAATTCCACATATCACTCCTGTTGATATGACTTTCAAACAAATCTTTTACGAGACATTACATTGTTTAATCAACGGTAACACTCGGGTATGCATATGGTGACTCCAAGAACGTATACAAGGTACTTAGTGTTCTTATTTCTTTGATTATTATGAAAAGGAAAGTGTCAGAATATCACTGCATGTTGTTCAAGTTGATCCTGACTCATAGCGACCCCATGTGACAGAGCAGAATTGCCCTACAGGATTTTCTTGGCTGTAATCTTTATGGAAGTAGACTGTCAGGTCTTTCTCCCACGGAGTTATTGAGTAGGTTTGAACTGCCAACCTTTTGGTTAGCAGCTGAGAGCTTAAGCCGAGAGCTTAGAAGACTACAAATACTGCAAGTTCCAAGTCATGTGCTTGTCTTTGGCCACTACATGCCCTGGATACAATAAGTACAAGGAGCACTAAGAAAGCCAGAGTTTAGGAAGCAAGCCTGATCCAAAAAGAATACATGTTCCACTAAACAAATATGTGGAAAATTTTAGGATTTACAATGAAAATATTACATTCTATAATGATAAATACAAAAATAATAGCGACAGCAAACATTTATTAAATGCCAGGCACAGAAGTAAGCACTTTATTTATATTATCCCATCAAAATCTGGCATGATCTCGTAAACTATCCATAAAGTAGGCAATGTTATTCTCCATTTTTGAGATGACTTAACTGAAACTCAGAGAGATTAAGGAATTTGCTTAAGCTCAAGGTGTTAATAAATGGTAGAGAAGAGAATTGAATCTAGGTCTGTCTGACTGGAGGCCTGGGCACTCTACTGTGGCCCTTGTTATAGTAAAACTTTTTTTTTTTCCCTTTACTGTATTAAATAATCCTTGTGAACTTGCTGAGACATGACCTAGTAGGTAGAAGGGGAGTTTGTAGAGAGGGGGATGGACGCAAAACAGCAACGTAAGCTCTTTTATCTAACTACTGATACTAGAGTAAAAAAGATCAACCGACTTTTCATCAGGACATTGGCAATTGCCAGTGACTGGATTAGTCCATATTTTAAATATTGTATCAGTGGCTGCTCACAAATTAGTTACTGACTGGAGCTTGGAGCAGTAGTTCAAGCCACACAAATAAGAAACCTTTTTCAATGGAACCTTTTTGTAGCTTCACCAAGTTGTCTACCACTATGTAATCAAAACCACATTGTGCCTTGTTCCTTGAAAGATCAGCCTGACATAGCTCGAAGTTTAAGTGAAGCCCTTCCTTTTTTTCTGAAGAAAATTACCACATCCGCTTATGATTACTCAGGGCACATTCAAAGCCAGCCAGTCCTCCAGGCTGCTTAGGAAAACCCACCTTATTTTTAAGTCATACTACCTCAAGCGCACTGTCTGAAGGTGGGGAACTTCTGCCCAGCATTTCCTAAAGCTCCCCACCCTTATCAAATATACATTATCGATTTTCAAAAGAATTAAAATACTCTAAATTGTATACTTAATGCTAGAGTAAAATTTTTTTTTTAGAAATAAAGTTATTTCCTTGTTACTGATGATCACAGTTCACGGTGCAGACCTAAAGTGGGCTTAAGATGATTGGGGGGGCGGGGGGAACTCGTTATTTGAGTTTTCTAATCTTTTATAAGGAATGTAATTAAGTGTTTTCTCCATTATCCACAGTAATAGCAAGTGTAGAAGAGTGTTTGTTAATAACAGAGAATCAGGCTGGTGTATTGCTTTGTACCATGATTCATACACCTCCTGCTAATCTCTGATCACAAATGGAAATATGTTTTTTAGGTTTAATCACATAACGAAGTTAAATTGGCAGCTTTTAAATCCTCTTGCATGTAATTCACAGTAAGACACACATTTTAGGTCACACATGGGGGAAGACAGCATGTGAGGATCCAACTACAAGCTAAGGAATGCCAAGGATTGTCGGCAGCCACCAGAAACTGAGAGAGGGCCCTCCGAAGGAATCAACACAGCCAGTACTCAGAATCTGAACTCCTGGCCACCAGAGCAGAAAGAAAATAAATTTCTGTTCCTTGAAGCCAAAAAAAAAAAAAACAAAACAGTTTATCTTTTGTCCCAGAATATGCGTAGACACATACAAAATTGTGTATGTTAAGTGTGTGTAAAACCCTGCAACAAAGATTTACTGGCTTAGATCATACCTAGAAGCAAGTATGCCTCTAAATTAAACGGGCACTGCCACCTACACAAATTCTTACCTGCTGTCACATCTGAATCTCCTGGTCTGACCAACACAGGGCTTTCTTAATAAAACACTACAAACATAATGGAACAATACCATCTCATTCTCTCTTTTTGAATGCAATTTGGAAGCTCATCTAATATAACTGGAACCTTGATTAGTCAGCGGAGTTTTTACACTAAGGCATCGGTATAGCTCACTGCTGATTTACAAAGTTAACCTCTGAAAGGGACACATTTTTTTTCTCTCCTACCCATTTTTTATCTTCTTATATTAGTCATCAGTTTATTTATTACAGTATTACTGGGGCTGATTGTATTTCACTAAACATCTGCTCTTTTAAAGTACCCCACGTATTCTTACGACTGGGCAGTCCTAGGTATCCCCTTCAGGCAAGGGATTGGGGAGTTACACCAGAGAGGCGAGATGATTTGCTTCTGGTCGCACAGTTAGTTCACAGCAAAGGGAGACGTAAGCCTCGTCTGGCTCCTGCTCCACTGCTCTGCTGGAGCTGACCAGTACGAAACGTCAAACGGAAGCCCCCCAGTCTTCCAAAGACAGATTCTCTGGTCCATTGTCAGTTTAAGGACTCGGAAATCCAAAACCACTCCTGCAACCCCTCTAAATATAGATGATTTTCCAAGAGTTTTACATAAGGAGAATTTGAACTACTTAAAAAGGCTGGGGGAAGCATTTTGTGAGCTTGAGCTGAAACTGAAAGGATGAGCAGCATCTGACTCAGCAGAGAAGAAGGAAGTACATTCAACGCACAGGGAACAAGACATGCAAAGACCCTGTGGCAGAAGAGGGAGTGTTACGAGCCATGAACATCTTCAAGCAGTTGCAGGGGGATGGGGCCAGCCTTGTGGCAGGCAGAGTATGTCCTTGTTTCTATAATATCTTTCCTTTTTGCAAAGAAGAAAGTAAATCCACTGAAGCACTTGGCACCATGCCATGGCTACCAGGTTTAACAGACCTGAAGGCCATGGAAGGGAGGCCGGGGACAAGAGCACCTGCTCTCACACTCTGCCAGCCAAACCCTCGGTGGTGGACCGTCAGGAAGACCAGGAGGCCCGACTTTGGGAAAAGCAGTAATTGGAGAAAACAGCTCTGTAGCCTGCCTGAAAACTCAGGAAGCATTGCTCTAGTGTTTCTCTACCCTCACTGGCCTGCCTGGAAGGTTAACTTCACCTCCATTTTGGCTCTTTCCAGCAGGGTCTGTGACTGCCTGGAGAAAGCTCCCCTTTCCACCTTTCTAAATACCCCCACTTTCATCTTTCCTACCTGCTGAGCCATAATCAGCCAGTGGACTTTGAAAATATCACAGACAGGAAACAACTAAAGGAAAGAGAGGGGAATGAGGCTACAGCAATATGATACAATTTCTCCTGCTATAACCAGTTTTAATTAAAAACAAACAAAACCACCAAGTTTTCAAAAGCATTATTAAATAACAGCTGAAATGATCAAAGCTAGAGAGAAGTTTTTTTTAGAGAGAAGTTTAGCGTTGCAATCAATTAATTTTCCTATGGGGATTTTGGTAAGAAATTATTTTATAGCCCCAAGTGTATAGCTATAACAATTAAACCTCAATGACATCAGCACTGAAGATCTCTAATTTACGACACATTATTGGGTGGGGACTTCCTCTATATTCTTATCTGGTTTATCAACCTCTGTTATGATTAAAACATACACACACACACAATGCTACTTCAACAAAGATGTGGGTTTCACGCCCTAGTGTTTTCCCTCCTTACATGGATGTGGCTAGTTTCATAATGAATTATAATCTACAGTACAGTTGTTTTGTAATCCTAAATCCAGTGTATATGGTACAACTGTACTGTAGCAGATCTACCTCTTCTGGTATGAGGCAACTTCTGCTGTTCCCACCCCAAGTTAGCTGTCTCGTCATCTGCTTTCTTCCTCTTTACAAACCAAACATGTACCAGATGAAGAAAAATGGTACTAATTCTACTCTGTAGTAAAATGAGTTTCAGAGCCAGAATTGCCCCAGGCAGAATTTCTCAAGGTCTATTCCCAGGGCTTCTGCGGCTGAGTGTCATGGGGCCTGGAGTTCCCCAGGTCTTCCTAGTCTCTGCTTGAAGATCTAGAATCCTACCTGCCCTAAGGACTACCCTCCTTCACTGTGTGTTCAGGATACCCTGTGGTCCAGGACCCAGAATTCTCCTCACCACGCCCCCTCCCTTCTCTTTGCCCTCAGCACACAACCACACCCTCTAGGCAGGGTCCTTCTCCTTTCTTAGAGGCCATGACTATTACTCTTGGACATTCAAACGTGTGTGCTGGTTTCTGTCTGAGTGTCTGGGCACCATAAATTCTTGGTGAGGTTAAGAACAGGGAAAGTATTATTTAATGATACCCAGGGTGTGAGCAGAGGTGTGTGTGAGACGGGTGTGGAAAGAGGAGCCTGGAAAGTTTCGGCTCATCGGCTAAGTGAGGCAACTAACTGGCTGTTCAGAAAGCGAGATCTGGATACTAGGACTAAACTCAGAGATGTGTGCTTATATGCATCCTGAGAATTAATTATACAAGGTATGAAGGTAAGTATGATCAAGAATTACACTGGTTATAGATACTAAGAACTAACAAAACAGGAACTGTGAAAATGCAGAAAGCTCACTGCAGGAGTGAGGAAAATTGCTATTGGGCTCCAAGGTGTTGCTGCCGAGTTCAGTGATCTCAGAAGTCATGTTTTCCCTTTTGGGGTTTCATCAAGATAATGAGGGAATTGAACTAGATCAATTCCAAGATACCTCTGAATTCTAAAATTATGATGGTAAACCATGAATCAGATTAACTGTATCTTTCTTTAGCTGTTTTTCAGCACAGTCACCTGCTCAAGGTTTAAACACTAAACAGAAAATAACTGCTTGAGAAAGCTAATAAGGTAACAGTTCATATGTCAGAGTCATGTGGAACTCAGTTTGGAGGAGTGAGACAAAAAATGCACATAGGAAACAAACGATTTAAGTTCTGGAGAAGAAAACTCAGTTCTTTTGCATGTAATTATTTCAACAGCAAATGTGATACGGTATTCCCCTCAGAGTCAACACTCAGTGCTGAAAAACACATGCTTTTTGTAAATGCACAAGTCCCAAAGCTGTCTACTCCATGTAATTTTAGTAACGCAGTCTGGCCGGCATCAGTACGAGGATATGACAGATTAATTTTTGTTTTTCAGTGTCTAAGAAGACAGGTCCTTTGGACTGACTATATTCAGAGAAACTAGTCAGGCTTTGGGAATACCTATCAAGGTGCTCTGAAAAAATAAAAACGAGTAACTATCCTGAAGCAGTAGTCATAGACCAAGAGGGCTTTTAAAATACCTTTAACTACAGGCTCCAGATACTGAACTTACACCCCCATGATCCATGCCTCCAAACACCCTTTTATCCCCACTTCTTTTAGCGTGAGAAATGTGGATGGAATCAATTTCTCCATATTCATAATTTCAGGCAACCAGACACGTTGGTAACATTTCAGGTGATCCCACTAACCCAAGAAAGGCTATTTCATGTCAGATACTTTAAACAAAAAAAAAAAAGAAGTGTGCGTGTGGGGGTAGAAACATCTGGTATTTCAAACATGGTCTGAGTTGATTTGGAGACAATTTGGGTCTGGAAGATATTATGCAGTATTCAGGGTGAGATCATCTGATTCAAGCTGTTTTCATAACCAAATTTCCCTCTGGAGCAAAGAAGCATATATGGTTACTAAATAAGCAAGTGTTACCAAGACTTCTTTAATCATCTTGGAATGAAACTGACCAAGGTAGATTATATGAAATATACCATATTCTCTCTCTGTATATGCGCATGTTTATCTACCATACACACACACACACACACACACACACACACACACACATTCATATCCCACTCTTTAAGAAGCATTTTGGATTTTGTTCACAGATGAATATTCTGAACAAAGTAACTACAATTCCAAATAAATAACTCCTGCCAGCACGTAAAAAAAAAAAATAGCTCTCTTAAACACCTAGTATAATCTGTGAAGTCTCTCCTTCACCCCATCAACATATTTTGATTAACCTCTGATATAAGATTTTAAATTGTTTGAAGTTTTTAGCTCATTGCCTGCTTTGCAGTGTCCACCAAGATTGACACTACCAAAAAAAAAGGCAGGTTACACAGGAAACCAGATTTAAATACAAACTCAGAGGCAAGCACCTTCAGCTTTTAGGTAGTTTGCCAACTTTCTTAGCTGAGACGAAATAATTTATTGTGATTAAGAGCTATTTATTAATCATTCCTAAAAAACTGCTATATTTTTCTTTGCTATAAGAATGAAAGAACCGTCCCATCTCTCACTCAAGTCTGAAATACATGAGTGGAAGAGTGAAAAAAAAAAAAAAAGTCGTTAGCACCCAGCTAATGACCCAAGCTGCTTGTCTAAAAAACCAAAACCAAACCCACTGCTGTCGAGTTGGTTCCAACTCATAGTGACCCTTTAGAACAGAGAGCTGCCCCACAGAGTTTCCAAGGAGCATCTGGTGGATTCGAACTGCCGACCTCTTGGTTAGCAGCCATAGCACTTAACCACTATGCCACCAGGGTTTCCACTGCTTATCTAATCATGCTTATTATGCTCCAAGTCCTGTTAACCTCACCTCTAAAAACTTCACAACTTGCTCCTGATTGCTTCCTTTGTATCATGTCATATTGCTGCTCCCAAAATTATTTTAACAAAACCCAGAGATGATCATAACGCTTCCCTTGTTAAATGCCTTTAACATATTCAATGAATGTCACATTTCTCACATGGCAGTGAAGGTCCTTTACAATATGGCACTGCCAGTCTACGTTTGAGGCCACCACCCTGGCTCCTACCACTTGCCTTCCTCACCCTCCTCCCCTCCAGCCATTCTGCTTCTAGGGACCACTTCCCCTTTGCCAGGATCTCCTTTCCCTTCTCCTCTATATGGCAAAATCCTTCTCCCTAATGATTCAATTCAAATGTCATTTACTCTGTGATCTGGAGCCCTGGTAGTGCAATAGTTAAGCATTCGCCTACTAACCAAAAGGTCGGCAGTTCAAATCCACCAGCTGATCCCTGGAAGCCCTATTGGGCAGTTCTACTCTGTCCTATAGGTTCTCTGAGAGTCATAATCAACTCAACCAACAGATTTGGGTTTTTTCTGGTTTAAAGACTCAACTCAAATGTCAGTTACTCTTCAACAAATCCCCAGCAAAGTTCTTCTGAATTCCCAAAGGTTTCTATACAAATTCTATTATTCGTATACTATGATTGTTTGCAAGGATCCCTGGTGGTGCAACAGTTAAGCCCTCAGATACTAACCGAAAGGTTGGAGGTGGTTTGAACCCACTCAGCAACTCTGTGGGAGAAAGACCTGGTTATCTGCTTCTATAAAAATTACAGCCAAGAAAAACCTATGGGACAGTTCTACTCTGTCACATGGGGTTGCTATGAGTCAGAAATTGACTCAGGGGCACCTAATAACTACAACATGATCATATATGATGCCCGCCCAGTGTTTGAGACTTAAGAGTAATACTGGCAAGTTTTTTTTTTTTTTAATTCATTTACTTAATTGTCAAATGACGTTTTTAACCACATCTTTATTGTAGGGTTCCCATCGCTCTTCACAAAGCAGATTCTGGCAGGTTGGTGGCGATAACAGCAGAAGCTACTATTTAATGAGCACCAGGGAACTTGGAACCTTGGTGGTATAGTGGGTAAGAGCTATGGCTGCTAACCAAAAGGTCAGCAGTTCGAATCCCCCAGGCACTCTTTGGAAACCCTATGGGGCAATTCTACTCCGTTCTATAGGGTCGCTATGAGTTGGAATTGACTCGATGGCGATGAGTTTTATACTGCCAGGTATAAAATCTAAGTTTTTTTCATAGATCATCTCTTTTAGTCCTCACAACAGTCCTACGGGAATCTGAGGTATCATTATTACCCACATTTTCATTCAGATGAGGAAATTAGAGCAGAGTTTAAGTAATCTGCATTCCAGAGTCCCTATTCTTAACCACTACTGACTGCCTAAACACAGGTTATGACACAGAAAAAGCAGAATTTTTAACCTAAGACCAAAGGATTATGACTCAAGAATAGAATAATCAATCAGAGGTCTTTTGTTGTCAATACTGCTTACTCAGAAGCAAACGGGACTAAAACTCTTCATTGCAGGCTCTAGGATTCATTTCCATATCCCTTCAGCTTTTCACTGAAGAAGTAAAGCCAGAAGTGCTACATGAATCTCTATCATAAAACCCACTGTGAGCCAAGTGGACTGAAGACTTTTGGTGACATACAATAGTAAATAAGCAGATAGACCAGTCAGCCAGGAAAGAAAAGGAAATAAGCTATCTTTCAGCCTAAATCTTTTATAATAAATTCTATTCTGGAGATACTGGGTCAATCTTCCTGGAGCTTTAATGAATTAAAGTAGATGTCTCCTATCCAATGCTTCACCTATATTTCTTAAAACAGTACTTACATTAGGTAAGTAGCAGAGCTACCATTTCCCTTCGCAATTTGTCTACATGGTATGAGATTTAATAAGGTTGTATCAGATTAATTTAGCCATATGTACAACCTTAATAAATTTGGTAATGTATTTGCTTAAGTACAGAAGTGAATCCTGCTGCTCTCCTAGGAAACAATAATGTATTTTATTTTACTATTGAGTTACTTTTATTAACTCAATAGTTATTAATATTTAGTTATGAAATACCTTGAAGCACTTCTACTTGTGACTTTCTTAATTAGCACTGATGGTTGTGATGGTGGAGAGGGCATTAAAAACATACCAACAACCAACCACCATTTATTAAGATGTTACTAGTGCGAGGTATAATATACGTATCACCTCATTTAATCCCCACAACAACCAATGGGAAAAGTATTATCATCCTGATTTCACAAATAAGGAAACTGAGACTTGGAGAGTTAAAGTAACTTGCCTAAGATTACCCAGCCTCGCAAGTGGCAGAGCTGGGATTTGAATCCTGGTATTTATAACTCCAACTCCTAGGTTCTTAACTACAAAGCCACCATTTTGTCCCTCCAAAATGAGGCTTTGAACATAAGTAAAAACTTAAATGAGTAATATTTCTCATCTGTAACTTCTCTAGAACAATAGATCTTGATTTGAAAGACTGCCTATTGTTCACTAGCCAGGAGCTCCTCCTTTCTAGACAAATCTGAGACTGATTATAACAAATCTAAATGTCTGCACACTAGCTGCACTCACACTGAAGCCCCTGAGGTGATTAATTCTCAGACACACACCAGAGGGATGGGGTGTGAATCAAGGGAAATCTCCAGAGTCCTAACACAAAATAGGTCTTTTCCAATGTTGCAGCAAGAGAAGAAAAAAAAAAAATTTGTAAAAGAGAGGGGAAAAAAAAAATGAACAAATTATATCCCAAAATTGAAATATATTTAAAACACTTAGTACTAAAAATCATTTTCTATATTATATAAATGATTCTATACATTATTGTGGGGGCTGTTTGTTACAAATTACTCTAAAACTTAGTGCTGGAAATAACATTATCTCACGGTTTCAGTGAGTCAGGAATGTAGGAGTGACTTAGCTGAGTGTGTTGGCTCAGGGTCTCTTACAAGGCTGCAATGGACGGTCAGCTAGGGCTGCAGTCATCTCAAGGTTTGCTCAATTGGTGGGGGACCCACTTCTGAGCTCTCTCACAGGGGTGCCTGAGGACATGGCAGTTGGCTTTTTACAGGCCAAATGATCCCCAAGAGAGTGACAGCACCCAAGACAGAGCTGCATATTCCATTCATTGGCAGCAACTGATTAGGTCCAGCCCTCACTCAAGGAGAGGGATTACAAAAGGGTGTGAATACTCAGAGTGGAGCGGAGCATCTTTGGAAGCCATCTGAGAGGTTGCCTACCACACCTCCACTGCTATTCATAAGGTTTTCACTGGCTAATGCCTTTCAGAAGTAGACTGCCTGGTCCTTCTTCCTATTCTGTCTTAGTCTGGAAGCTCAGCTGAAACCTGTCCTCCATGGGTGACCCTGCTGGTATCTTAATACTGGTGGTATAGCTTCCAGCATCACAGCAACACGCAAGCCCCACAATACGACAAACTGACAGACACGTGAAAGCTGGACAATGAATAATGGAGACCGAAGAAGAACTGACGCTTTTGAATTGTGGTGTTGGCGAAGACTATCGAATATACCATGGAATGCCAAAAGAACGAACAAATCTATCTTAGAAGAAGTACAACCAGAATGCTCCTGAGAAGGAAGGATGGCGAGACTGCATCTTACATACTTTGGACACATTGTCAGGAGGGATCAGTCCCTGGAGAAGGACATCATGCTTGGCAAAGTACAGTGTCAGCGGAAAAGAGGAAGACCCTCAACGAGGTGGACTGACACAGTGGCTGCAACAATGTGCTCAAGCATAACAACGATTGTTAAGGATGGTGCAGGACCAGGCAGTGTTTCGTTCTGTTGTGCACAGGATCGCTACGAGTCAGAACCGACTCGTTGGCACCTAACAACAACAACAACAACCATACCTCCTTTTCTGTCTTGATGTTAAATCCAAAGACTACGTGATTTACAACGACAGAGGTACACTACAAAGGGAGGGGGCACAAGGGGTACTTATCTGCCATCTTTCCCTTTATTATTTTTTCTATTGCAAATATTTAAATATCTCTTTACTCAAATGGACGAACTAAAACAGAGCTTTACTCCTACCTTATAATCACTCTATTGCCCTCAGTAAAGACCAGGGAACAGTCTTCCAGAAGACAGAGGTTAAAAATCATATTCTACCCTAAGTCTTATTCTCTATCCTATCCAACACAGGCACACACTTGTGTACACACACATACACTGATGTTATAGAACAAAGTCATAAGCGAAAATACAAAATGCCAGCTTGGACTGGCAGGAAATTTCCAGAAATACATTTAAGAGAAAATTTTTACTATTCTTGTAATATGCCATAGTTCTTCTTAATGAACACAGAATAAAATAAAAATGGGGAAGCTTTATATAAGCTTTATTCTATTATATAAATCTATCTGGAGATGGAATGAAGTAAAAGAAAACAAATATAATACTTCCTCATGATAAAGAATGCAAATTACTTAATTCAAATTAGGGAGCATTTAGAGTTGGCAGTTCTTAACTACTTTCCCAGTACTGCTATTTGAGGCCTAATGCATTCTCACAATACTAAAAACAAACCAAACCCAAACCCACTGTCATCAAGTCGATTCCAACTCATTCACAGCCACCCTACAGGACAGAGGAGAACTGCCCCATAGGGTTTCCAAAGAGCGGCTGGTGGATCTGAACTGCCAACCTTTTCGTTAGCAGCCAAGTTCTTAACCGCTATGTCACCAAGGTTCTTCACAATATCATTAGGGGTAAAATTAGTTTTTTTTTTTTTTTTTTTAAGATCCATATTTATTTAGGAAAGCAAATGATTTTTAAAAATGTATTGTCTGTCCAGTTTATGCTGGTTACTTATAAACATTTTTCAAACTGACTACTATCAAATATTTTTATACTATTGGGTAAAGAGAGTCACTTGAAATGTTCACCCATAAAATACCTCTTCCATGGACTCTACTCAAAAAGGGCCTCCTCCTGAATATTCCTTGAGAATGATGATGCAGGCTATAAAAACGTCACAATTAACATCTATGACCGTTGCAGAAATTCCTTCTTAATGAGGACGGACTGAGCCCGGGCTCCGCTGCGGAACTCTGCAATGGCATGTGGTTATACACAGCCCTCAAAGCCTCCTGATTATTAGCTATAAAAGGGATTTTAAAAACCCGATTCCAAAAGGTGTTTGTAGGAGAGCTTCATAAGAATCTACATCATGGCAAATGTTCCTAATTTGGTCTTGTGTCATTACCTCCACAGCTGGCTCTAAAGAGTGGATCCCACACTTAGTGGTATCTTGTGAGGCCTTTACTAAGACATTGTATATGCAAAACTTGCCAGACCTTAGGGCTAAAGTATTATTTCTTCAGGAGTGATCCATTATAACTCATGAGTGAGGATGTGGGGAGAGTAGGTTATAGTTAAGTGATTTACTGCCACTAATTCCCTAACTGCCTAATTGGAGCACTTGCGGGAAGATAGTATCAGTGTGTTTTCACAGGCAGAAGGGAAGGAAAGCCTATGGCGTTGGCTGAGAGAGCCACTACAGGAGGCTGCTCAAGTAGGCAGGAGAATCCAAGGGAACCAGAGTAAAGCTCAATGGAGAGAAGGTACAGAAAGGAGAAATGAGTGTAAAAAGACAATCTCAATTTCCACTTTTGCCCAGGATTGGCATTCAGGGGCATTTAGAACAAAAACAGTCTCACAGCACAGATGAAGGTCTTAGAAGCTGCGAAAGGAGGGGACAGATACAAGAACCCTATTGCCAGGTGTCTTATGATTGCTTCTTTATTGCCAAGTCATTTCACACCATCCCTTCCTCTGAAAAAACTGAGTTATGCTTACCCAATGTGCTAGTGTAGACTCCCAGGAGTCTAAAGCTGATACTTGGCCTCAGTGCTACTTGATTCTCCAAACATTTACTCACTGGCACCAAAGTCTAGCTAACTAAACAAAACTGATCAGAGAACATTAATAATTAACACTGATCGAGCACTTGTTATACATCAGGCATTGTTGTAAATGCTTACATGTACAAGGGGAAGTCAAAAAGTATCACTACTAGGGTTCCAGTTCATAAATACACAGGTTTATTCCAAACAAAACGTGTTTAAACATGTCTCTGTGATCAGTGGATGGCTACAGACAAGTTCTCTAAGTAATTAATAAACTTATCTTAGTCTCATTATGGTACCTTCAAAAAACAAGATACTTTTTGGGCCACGGAAAAAAATGATTTTGAGGTCAGGGCTAATATCAAATTTTTAACAAAATTCAAGGGGACATCTTCCCAAATCATTGAAGCTTTGCAACAAGTTTATGGGAATGCTGCCTCACATAAAACAATTTTTAGATGGATCAAGGGTTTTAAAGACGGTCAGGAAGACCTCAAAGATGAGCTGAGGAAAACCACTCAGAAGGTTATGACAACTGTTTTTTGGGGGGGGATTCCAAAGGGGTACTCTTGACAGATTTTCTCAAAGGGCACAGGATGATCACGGGGGCTTATTACAAAGAAGTTTTAAGAAAATTGAAAACTGCCTTGGTAAGAAAAAGGCCAGGAAAGTTGTGCCAAGGAATTTTTCTCCATTACAACAATGCCCTGCTCATTCTTCAAGGGTAGCAAGGGCCGTCCTATGAGGATTTTCCTGGAAAACTTTACCCCATCTACCCTACAGCCCTGATCTTTCCCCTTCAGGCTTCTTTTTTGTTCCCAAAACTCAAGGAACATTTAAAAGGAGCATATTTTGAGTCCCTCGAGGATGCTGAAACTGCCATTTTGATGTACTGGAAATCAAAGAGCACAGAATTCTTTGGGGAACGGTTAGAGATGGAAACACTGCCTTCAGAAGTCTACAGGCCTAGATGGAGGATATGTCGAGAAACAATAGCTTCATTTTGATACTTTTGTTTAACAAAGGTTTCTATGATTTTGTAGCAATACTTTTTTGCTTACCCTCATATTACCTTTTTTAATCCTCACCCGTTACTCATTGCCGCTGAGTTGATTCCGACTCATAGTGGCCCTACAGGACAGAGTAAAACTGCCCCCTAGGGTTTCCAAGGCTGTCATCTTTCACGGAAGCAGACTGTCACATCTTTCTCCCGTGGAGCAACTGGTGGGTTTAAATCACCGACCTTTTTGTTAGCAACCAAGTGCTTTAACCACTGTACCACCAGGGCTCCTTTTTTAATCCTCAATACTAACCCAATAAAGGTGTATTACCCAGGCTTCACAGACTAGTCCCTTGATGCCAAGAGGGCTAAGAAACTTGCCCAAATTCCTCGGCAAGTGTCAAAGCTGAGATTCAAACCTATGTCTAGAGACATCAAAGCCTGTGCTGCCTTCTATGAACTCCCTAAGTGTGACCCAGAGAAACGGGCAACATGTTCAACAGGACAATCCTATCCACTGGCTTGATTCCACCTGGTCCAGGAGAAAAGTACCAACAAATAACTTCTCTGTTGTTTTACCTGTGACACTGTAAAAGAAATGTGGATATTAAGCCACCAAAATCTGTCTTGCTGCTCTGTGCCTTTAATTTCTGCCCATTTCTCTCAGAATAACTTTCTATTCTGCTACCACTAGCAGAGTGCAACACATAGCAATATTTGAATATTTGTGGAATACAGTTTCATTTTTTTTTTTGCAATATTGAAAAGGTCAGATCTTGTTACACCCCTCTTTAAAAATGTCTAGTGACTTCCCATTTCCGAGAGGATGAGATCCATATTTCTTTATACAACATGGAAGTCTCACGACCTGGTTGGAATGAATTTGGAGAGGACTGTTTCTCAGTCAAACAGAAGAGAGACTAGACTGAAAAAAGGACCCTCTAAAAATCAAATCTACCACCCACCTGTCCGTTTGCCACAACGTGCTGGCTGCGTGTTGCTATGAGCTGGAAGCTGGGCCACCAGTATTTCAAAGGACCAGCAGAGTCACTGATAGTGGACAGATTTCAGTGGAGCTTTCAGACTGAGAGAGACTAGGAAGAAAGGTCTGCTGATCTCCTTTGAAAAATTAGTCAGGGAACATCTTATGGATCACAAGAGAGCGCTGCTCAACTCACTTTGGACATGTCATCAGGTGGGATCAATCATTAGGGGAGTACATCATGCTTGATGAGAGGGCTTGGGAGACCCTTGGTGAAATGGATTGACATAGTAGCTCCAATGATGGACTTGACCATGCTGGAAATTGTGAGGATGATGCAGGACTGGCCAACGTTTTGTTGTACATAAGGTCAATGTGAGCTGAAGTAAATTGGACAGCAGCTAACAACAGCAATTAACAACAAAAAATCAAGTAAGGGTTATCACAGGTTAATTTTCCTTTAGTTTTTCGGAAGGGCCAAAGACTATCCTGTTTTGGAATATCAGTAGTCTGTGATACTATACAGAATATTGTGAGAGATCTTTGTTAGGTATCCTTTAGACCCCAGATTCAACAATCTCACTGTGTGGTAGACTGAAGCCATGGTCCCAACTCCTCATTCCCCTGTAGCAGTATTTATTATGTATCCTCACCCTTTCTCCATCGCCTCACCGTGGCTGTACTGGGCTTCCCTTCTTGACTTTGGGCTTGAACATGCGACTATTTTGGCATGAGCAGAGACTTAAATGTGTTCCTGCAATTGGGCATGCCCGCTGCTCCAACCTTTTGCTTCAGGTACCCACTGATTCAAGGAGGAGGAAAGAAATGGAGTCTCAACCCACAACCTGGAGCCAAGCCCAGCATGGATCTGCTAGACTCCTGGTGAAATTTCCTCCTCTACCTCAAGAGGCAAGACTATACATTAAATAAGAACCAAAGTTAAATAGAGGTGAAGATTCTCAACAGCGCTACCTCAGTGACACTCTTCCTCAATTCAAACCTGTACACTGAGAAAATAACAAATAATTACAGATCATGCACCTTTATTTTAGAAGAGTCAAAACTGAAAATGTTAATTGTGTGAATACCAAGGGTTTGTTGACTTCTCACGAGGGCTTCAAATTGGTTTGAACCGTTTCGGTCATGATTTTCACAGCAAAGCTGGAACAGATCTCAACTCCTAAAATGTGGGTGTACTGGAACAATAATCAGAATGGGAAAAATCAGGGGTCGAAGCCCTGGAACGGGAGACTCAGAAGAGGCATAGTGAGCCCTTTCAGGAGCCTGATGTGGAGAAACTGGATTATTGCCTGGACTGTGGAAAGTGACACACATTCAAAGCGGCACAGTCGCTGCCATCTTTGAGTGGAGCACCACTGTTTTTGGTTGTTATGCAACGCGCCTGCTGCTCTCGTTTTCTAAAACAGGGCAGCAACCCGTAATTTTTCCCTTTACGGTTATCATTCCGGTACACCCACACTTTACAAATTTAGTCCATTTCAGTTTCACTTCGTCAGCTATGACTGAACCGGGAAGAACTGGATCAAAGCCCTGCTTCTCACAGCTACGTGCCTTTGGCTCCTGCTATTTATTCCTCCAAGAATGCCTTCTTTGCCTACTGAAACCTAATTTCTCCTACCGGAGTTAGTTTGAAGGTTGCTTCCTCCATAAAGGACTCCCAACCCTCCCAATTAAAGTTAGTAACTTCTGCTTCTGAGACTCTATAATAGTTGTATTCCTACCATTGCAGTGCTACTCCAAGTATAACAATCCAAGAAGTACTCGTTACCAGTTCATGATGAGATATATAAATAAACTGAGAGGAAGCAATTAAGAACTATTGTTAATTAATTTGACTGCGTAACTTTATGTCTACTGAATTAAAAAATTTAAGGTGACCTTGTATTTGTCTTTTTTTAAATAAATAATTCATTTGTATTGTGTGTGTGTTTATTAGCCATGGTAGTTTGAGAGTTTAAAAGGAAAAAATGTTTCCTCACCAGACATATTTTGAGAAATACTGGATTATAGAATTTATTTAATCCTATCCATCATTCTAGTTAATTTACATATCCCTCTTGCCTACTCTCTTGATAGAATGCTTATTAGGATGGCGAGACTTTGTCTCATAAACTTTGGACATGTCATCAGGAGGGACCAGTCCCTGGAGAAGGACATGATGCTTGGTAAAGCAGAGGGTCGGTGAAAACAAGGAAGACCCTCATGGAGATGGACTGACACAGTGGCTGTAACAACGGGCTCAAGCATAGCAACAATTCTGGGGATGGCGTAGGACTGGGCACTGTTTCATTCTGTTGTACATAGTGTCACTGAGTCTGAACTGACTCAACAGCACCTACCAACAACTTGTGTACTAGTTTCTTTTCTTTTTTTAATCCACCAAAGTTGACATCACAGTGGTTTGGGGGTATAAGCTCAATATTGCTGTTATTGGGTGCTGTCCAGTCAATTCCGACTGATAGCAATCCCACAGAGCAGAGTAAAACTGCCCCATAGTGGGGGTTTTTTTGGCTATAATCTTTATAGAAGCAGATCACCAGGTCTTTTCTCCCAAAAAGCCACTGGTGGGTTCAAACTGCTAACCTCTTGGTTAGCAGCCACGTGCTTTTCCGCTGTGCCACCAGGCTCCTTATAAGCTCAAGAGATGATATTAATAGAGAAATGGAGTTTATACTCTGTAGTCTAAACTTAAACTGTGCTTTTAATATTCTTTATGAACATAAAGGGCAACTTTCTTCTAATTTGTTCAGCCCCTGATTATTTTTATTGTAAGGCAGTACCCCATAAGGAAAAACAGATCCTTTACCTGTACTTGGTGACTCATTCCATCAAGACTACACAATGATAATATCATGACATATAAAGACAAAAATCCACCTAACATCTGCATGATTACTCAGCAGTGAAACATGAGATCACTTCACCTCAAACAAAGGAAAGTTCACTGTGGCTACACACTTACTAGTAGACTCAACACGGAGGCATTTCTGCTAGGCGTTCAGCCCTCCTTTTTGCTAGGTTCACTGTGCAGATAAGAAGCTGTGTAATGGACATCCTGAACCATCCTTTTACAGTTTTTCACAGTGGTCAGAATGTCACTATAATACACATAGGCTGAATCATTCACAGCTTGAGAGTGATTCAGCATTTCAGAGATTAAATATATTTATGTAGTAGTAGCCTTGATATCTTTTAGGGTAGATCTCAGCAATTCCCATTGGCTGACTTCTCACAAAGCTCCCTTGGGTGTTGCTTAAGCTGGAGTAGTCCCTCATTCTTAGCAGACCACCAAAGGATCCGAGAAATTTGCAACCCTACACTACGCTCAAGTAAAAGCAGTGATCCTGGAATCAACTAATATTTATAGCTATGTAGTCGTTATGAAAGGAGCCCTGGTGGCGTGCTGGTTAGGCACTGGGCTGCTAAACAAAATGTCAATGATTCAAGTCTACCAGCCGCTGCATGAGAGAAAGTTGTGGCAGTCTGCCTCCTTAAACATGAAACAGCCTTGGAAACCCTATGGCACAGTTCTGCTCTGTACTATAGGGTGGCTACAAATTGGAATTAAATCGACAGCAATAGGTTTTACTCAGTGTGACAGAAACGTTAAACACTTCCACACCACTGTTCCCAAATTGTACCTAGTGAGTTTCTTGTAGGTCTTTCCTCTAGCACTTACTATTCTTTCATGAAGCTTTTTGTCACAGGCAGTGAATACCAATTACAGAGATTGGTTGGAAAAGAAAGAGAAAAGCAATTAAGAAGACATTTTAGGGTCACGACATGAAGTTGCATTAGAAAATTGTGGTCATACATATTCCTCTCTCTCTCATTCTCCATTATTTATGCAGGGAGTTGGGTAGATAAGGTATTTAAAAAAAAAAAAAAGGTAAAAGGACCCTAAATTTGACTGCAACTCTTCTGTAGAAAAGTCAAAGATTGTAGTTGCATAGTTGGAAAAGCATAACCTCTGAATTTAATCCTCCAATAACAGTGCTTGAGGCAAACTCTAATACATGGATATTTTACTCAAAAAGCAGGGGAGAACTTAGCAATTACTATACTATTTTCTTTAACATCTTGAAAATCTACTATGAGGCTTTGAAACCTGTTTTTAATTTGGATAGTCCTTTGTTCCTCTATTTTCCTCTCCTCCAAAAAGCTGATTTCATAGCTCATAATTTATGGGCTCTTCCCTCAACATCATCACCTTTCAAAAAACAAAATAATATCCTAAATTTGCCATATATTAATGATCTCATAAAGAGATATTTTTTAAATCATAGTTTTAGTTACCATGACAGTAGTTACCAAACAAAAATTAGCAATGACTGCAAAGAGGAAACATAGCCCAAGAATGACTCCTTTGTAAGGCATTTGTAATCAGGAAGACTTAGTTTATTTCATGGGTGTGAGGCTGTAATTAGTATAGCCTTATCTATTTATGAGGAAACCCTGATAGCATAGTGGTTAAGTGCTACGGCTGCTAACCAAAAGGTCGGCAGTTCAAATCTGCCAGGCACTCCTTGGAAACTCTACGGGTCACTTCTACTGTGTCCTATAGGGTCGCTATGAGTTAGAATTGACTTGACGGCGGCGGGTTTGGTTTTTTGGTTTTATTTATTTATGAGGTTTTTCCCATTCTAATACATAAAAGCTGTTTTTTCATTTCTTTTCCATCTGCCATTACTCAAGAAAAATGAAATGAAAATCTCTAATTACAAAGTTTGCCAAATCAGGAAGCACCACCAAAACTGCCCATTCTTTGCGTTAGAAATCTTGTGTATGCTGCCCTGTAAAGAGTTCACTGATAAGATGTAATTCCCATTGCTTTTACTTTCTACCATTTACTTTGTCACTTACTTTCATTTATTTTTTTGCTCTGTCTCTCTTCCCTAGAAGTTCTGTGACACAGGGACCTTGCCTTTTTTTTTTCCATACTACACCCCAGAGCCTAGAACAATGTGTGGCATATGAAAAGCACCCACATAGTTTTTAAATGAATAAGCGAGTCATCTTATTTTAGGTGAAATAACTTTTAAAGGCAATAAAAGCTCTATTATTTTTCTTTTTGTCATTCCTATAATTAAATACTGAAGAAAGTAATAGATCACTTCCAGGCTTATTTGACCCATGCCAATACAGCAGCCTTTGACGCTCCATAGTATTATAGTAATTAAGCCTAATACCTTCAAACACCCCACAAATATGATAAAGGTGAACTAATTATGTAAAAACAAATTGAAAATAGCTAAGCTTTATGAAAAAAATATTTAGTTCAGTCCGTAGGTTTCCTCATGGAATTTACTGGTGTATAACTAACATTTTGCACATTACGCCTCTTCATTAAAACATATGTGTGTATATATATATGAGTGTGTGCATATACACACACGTACTTACAGAGATATACATGTATATACTTATGTATGTGTATATTTATGTACGTACATATAGGAAACCCTGGTGGCATAGTGGTTAAGTGCTACGGCTGCTCACCAAAGGGTCAGCAGTTCAAATCCACCAGGTGCTCCTTGGAAACTGTATGGGGCAGTTCTACTCTGTCCTATAGGGTCGCTGTGAGTCGGAATCAACTTGATGGCACGGGGTTTGGTTTTGGTTTTTACGTACATATATGTATACGTACGAATGGAAACTCTACGGGGCAGTTCTACTCTGTCCTATAGGGTCGCTGTGAGTCGGAATCAACTCGACAGCAGTTGATTCCAACTCACAGTGACCCTATAGGTCAGGGTAGAACTGCCCCATACAGTTTCCAAGGAGCGCCTGGTGGATTTGAACTGCCGATCTTTTGGTGAGCAGCCGTAGCACTTAACCACTACGCCACCAGGGTTTCCAATATATTGATTTGGTTTCTAAAAGGCTTACATTCAATGGGGTCAAATTTTATTCCTACTTCTAAATCTCAGAAAAACGTAGGAAGTACACCCTTTTTTTTTTTTTTTAACCAATTTATCATTCTCTTTCCACTAAGCAGGCCCCTCATAGCAACCCTTGGAGCTCACTGGCCCATGATGTTAATTTCATGCTCAAGATGCTGGTTATCACCCCGGAGCTCAGAGAAGGCCTCATGAAACAGCTGATAATTTTCACGTTTCCCAGCACTTTTCAGCAAATCTTTTTACATGAAGAATGAGAAATTAAAAAGAAAAAAAAAAATTTTTCCCTCCCAGAATTGAGTTTATTATTTTCAGCTGCACTATTCTTAGCTGTCTGGTCTGACATTTTAGGGGCTAACTGAAAGGTCGGCAGTTCAAACTCACTAGCCACTCCGTGGAAGAAAGATGTGGTATTCTGCTTCCATAAAGATCACAGCCGTGGAAACCCTATGGGACAGTTTTACTCTGCCCTACAGGGTCACTATGAGTCAGAATCAACTCGACAGCAACAGGTTCATATATATACATACCAAAACCACAAAACCCACTGCCTAATCCAGGGAAAGGTCCTACCTCTCTTCAATTCTCTGAAGCCTGAGAGAGGTCAGGGAAGTGCAGAGGAAAAGAGGTTGGTTCATGAGGTTTAAGGAAAGAAGCCATCTCCAGAACATAAAAGTGCAAGGTGGCAGCCAGTGCCGATGTAGAAGCTGCAGCGAGTTACCCAGAAGATCCAGCTGACATAACTGAGGAAGGGGGCGGCCCTGAACAACAGATTGTCAATGTAGACAAAACAGCCTTATGTTGGAAGAAGACGCCATCTAGGGCTTTCATAGCTGGAGAGAAGTCAACGCCTGACTTCAGAGCTCCAAAGGACAGGCTGACTCTCTTGCCAGGAGCTCATGCAGCTGGGGACTTTAAGTCGAAGCCAGTGCTCATTTACCATTCCAAAAACCCTAGGGCTCTTAAGAATTGTGCTACATCTACTCTGCCTGTGCTCTATAAATGGAACAACAAAGCTGGATGACGGCACGTCTGTTTACAACATGGTTTACTGAATACTTCAAGCCCAGTGTTTACACCTACTGCTCAAAAAAAAGAGATTCCTTTCAAAATATTACTGCTCACTGACAATGCATCTGGTCACCCAAGAGCTCTGAGGGAGATGTACTAGGACACTAACGTTTTCATGCCTGTTAACATAACATCCATTCTGTAGCCCATGGATTAAAGTGTAATTTTGACCTTCAAGTCTTATTAATTAAGAAATACATTTTTTAAGGCTATAGCTGCCATAGATAGTGATTCCTCTGATGGATCTGGGCAAAGTAAATTGAAAACCTCCTGGAAAGGATTCACCATCCTAGATGCCATTAAGAACATTCTTGATTCACGGGAGGAGGTCAAAATATCAACATTAACAGGAGTTTGGAAAAAGTTGATTCTAGCCCTCATGCATGACTTTGGGGGGTTCAAGACTTTAGTAGAGGAACTGCAGATACGGTAGAAATAGCAAAAGAATTAGAATTAGAAGTAGAGCTGAAAATGTAACTGAATTGCTGCAATCTCATGATAAAATGTTAATGGATAAGGAGTTGCGTCTTATGGATGAACAAAGAAAGTGGTTTCTTGAGATGGAATCTACTCCTGGTAAAGATGCTGTGAATATTGCTGAAATGACAACAAAGGATTTAGAATATTACATAAACTCATTTGATAAAGCAGCAGTAGGATTTGAGAGGACTGATTTCCATTTTGAAAGTTCTACTATAGGTAAAATGCTATCAAACAGCATTGCATGCTACAGAGAACTCTTTCGTGAAAGGAAGTGTCAATCAATGCGACAAACTTCACTGCTGTCTTATTTTAAGAAATTGCCACTGCCACCCCAACCTTCAGCAACCACTACCCTGATCAGTTAGCAGTCATCAATATCGAGGCAAGACCCTCCACCAGCAAAAAGATTACGATTTGCTGAAGGCTCCGATGATGGTTAGTATTTTTTAATTAAGGTATGTACGTTGCTTTTTTTTAGACATAATATTATTGCACTTAATAGGCTATAATATAATGTAAACAACACTTATATGCACTGGGAAATAAAAAAATTCCTGTGACTCACTTTATTGTGATATTCACTTTATTGTGGCGGTCTGGAACTCGTAATATCTCTGACGTATGCCTGTAATCAATCTGAGCCTTAGTTTCTTCATCCTAAAAATGGGGCTAAGGTCTACTTCATGAGATGGATTTGAACAGCAAAAGAAATAACATATAATACTTTTTGAACTGCAAACTATGCAAGTATAATCAGATACGAATTTGTCTCTCAAGAAGCCTGCAGTCTAGGTAAGGATGTGAAATATACACAAAGGGAACTATAATCCACAGGGGGGTGTGATCTGTGTCATAAGAATTATAGATAACATGCATCAGGAATTCAGGAGAAAGAGATCTTGCATCTAGCTGGGAACACAGAGAAAAATTTTCCAGAGGAGATTACGGGGTCCATGAAGGATGGGTAAGATTTAGGATTGTAGATAGAGTGGAGTATGAGTACCAACAAAGGAAAGGAATGGGGTGAGGCAACAGTACTAATATAGTAGAAACATATATCCCTAATTCTACTTCTCCCCATGTGTCTGTCAGAGTGTTGTACTGTAGTGGCTTGCATGTTGCTGTGATCCTGGAAGCTATGCCACTGGTATTCAAATATCAGCAGGACCACTCATGATGGACAGGTTTCAGTGGAGCTTCCTCACTAAGACAGACTAGGAAGAAGGACCTGGCGATCTACTTCTGGAAAAAATTAGCCAGTGAAAACATTATGAGTAGCAGTGGAACACTGTCTGGTATAGTGCCAGAAGATGAGCCCCTCAGGTTGGAAGCCACTCAAAATACGATTGAGGAAGAGCCGCCTCCTGAAAGTAGAGTCAACCTTAATGAATTAAATGGAGTCAAGCTTTTGGGACCTTCATTTGTTGATGTGGCACAATTCAAAATGAGAATAGCTGAAAACATCCATTAATAATAGGAACATGGAATGCATGAAGTATGAATCTAGGAAAACTGGAAATTGTCAAAAAAGAAATAGAACGCATAAACATTGATATCTTAGCCATTAGTGAGCCGAAATGCACTGGTATTGTATCCTTTCACCATACTTACTCAATCTGTAAGCTGAGCAAATAATCCAAAAGCTGGACTATATGAAGAAGAACATGGCATTAGGATTGGCGGAAGACTCATTAACAACCTGCATTATGCAGATGACACAATTCTGCCTGCTGAAAGTGAAGAGGACTTGAAGCACTTACTGATGAAGATCAAAGACTACAGCTTTCAGTATGGATTACACTTCAACATAAAGAAAACAAAAATCTTCACAACTGTACCAGTAAGTAACATCATGGTAAATGAACAAAAGACTGCAGTTGCCAAGGGTTTCATTTTACTTGGATCTACAATCAAAGCCCATTGAAGCAGCAGTCAAGAACTCAAACGACACATTGCATTGGGCAAATCTGCTGCAAAAGACCTGTTTAAAGTGTCAAAAAAGCTAAAATGCGACTTTAAGGACTAAGGTGCGCCTGACCCAAGCCATGGTTTTTTCAATTGCCTCGTATGCATGCGAAAGCTGGATAATGAATAAGGAAGACCAAAGAAGAATTGACGCCTTTGAGTTATGGTGTTGGTGAAGAATACTGACTATACCATGGACTGCCAAAAGAAAGAACAAATCTGTCGTGGAAGAAGTAGAGCCAAAGTGCTCCTTAGAGGCAAGGGTGGTGAGACTATGTCTCATATACCTTCGACATGTTATCAGGAGGGAGCAGTCCCCAGAGAAAGACATCATGCTCGGTAAAGTAGAGGGTGAGTGAAAAAGAAGACCTCGATGAGATAGACTGACACAGTAGCGTTCATAATGGGCTCAGGCATAACAATGATTATGAGGATGACGCGGGACCAGGCAGTGTTTCATCCTCTGGTACATGGGTTCGCTATGAGTTGGAACTGACTTGATGGCATCTAACAATAAAAATAATTCCATTTCTTAGGATAACATAAAGGAACAAACAACAACAACAAAAAAAAACTGAAACTCACAAAAACCTACTAGAGTTCTAGTCAAATCAACACTCAGGGCTAGTTAAGAGGAAGTGACTTTTCACATCCAGTCAATGTAATGGGTTACGAGAGATAAAAGTCCAGCTGCGGACCGCTTCACTTTTTTCTATTTGTTCTGAGAGGCAGGCAGCTAAGACAAAGCCCTGAACATACCTTCTTCTCTCTTTCCCCTGGCCTTGACAATGATTCCCACAGCAAAAATGACTTGAAGCAGAGAATCCACCTGTAGATTTGCGCATGCAGGTCTCCCTCTACTTGCCCTTTCAGCTTCAATCAGGGACCATTTAAGAAAAGATGCTCACTCTAATTTCTCATGGAAATAATTTCTCATAGAAATAATTGTGGTTCAGTCTTCTTTCCAAATGCAATCATTTGGTTTTACTATGGCTTTTCGGCTAATGAAAGAAGCTTTTAAAACAAGCTTTGGATGTAGAGAAAGGGGATTTTTAGTGACCTGTAATCTTTAAAATGCTTCTCATTTTTTAAAAAAGGAAAAAAAAAAAGAGTCGTAAGAAAAACATGCCAAGATATTTGAATGGTTCAAAAAACAGAGGTTAGAATGGAGGCAAGAAATGAATCAGGTATGAAATTAAAAGCCCTGCAGCAATTCCGGCAGTACAAGAGAAATTACTGGAGTTCTTTCTCTCTGGTATGCGTTTAAGGAGAAAGAGAGCGGGGGAAAAAAAAAGTGGTTCTCCTGAGAGAATAACACAGAAAGGAAAGAGCAAAGCAGCTGGCTGTGGGCCATGACTTACCATTCACCACAAAGTGTGACTGTTTGCTTCTCAAAGGCCATTATTTTTTCCAAGCATACATGGGCTCCACTTAGACAAAGTCAATTACAGTGAAGAGACTTAAGGCATAAGGGGTCTAGATGAGTACCTCAGAAGACAGACCAAGGATGTGAAAGTCAAACTCTGTTCTAAAATATTGTTAAAACAAAAACTCTGTATAACCAAACTATCTCCCACCTCCTTGCAACAGCTTGCTTACTTCAAACAAAACAAAAATAGAGCAAAATCTAAATTATAAAAATCCCTTGTCTTTGGGATAGTGGGTTTACTGGTAATTAATCCAAAGTGGTACAAAGCAGATATCAAGTTCTTCTTTTATAACCCAAGAATCCTATAATAGTATCATCCACCTAGGTCGCTGTGTAATAAAAACAAACCTCTTTAATTCTTTTTATACAAAATGTTAGTGGAAATAAAGTAACATTTCTCATCTGCCTAGGGAAAATTCCTTATGAAATCAACAATGTAATAATTTTAGAAGAAAAAAATTTCATGTATCTCAGAACAGAAGTCATGTTTAGCTTTATTCAAGTGGTGTGTCTTTGTTCCAATCTCCAAGCTGGCTTTTCTCAAGGTACATTGAAACTATTCCTTTTCTTGTGTACGTGAGTTTAAAAAAAAAAAAAAAAAAACCCAGAGGCTTGAAAACTAGGTTTCTAAATAGGGTAAGAGGGCTCTGCTGGTAGATCAGGGATAATTTTGTGATGTTTCCTTCTTCAGGTATGTTGGAAAACAATTTCTAAAGCAGATACATGTTTCTTTCTGAGATTATGGCTAAAATCGTGAAATGTATTCCTGGGGGCAGGATCTCCAAACTCTTTTGCACAGGGAAACTTATTCTCCAATCCACAGATCATAAAGTCTGTCGAGGACTCTCCAAAGGCAAAAAGAGGGTATGACTGGCAGTCAAATTGGAGCTCTTTGGGATCTTTTAGTACTTTCCAATTTACTTGTTGAGGACTCTGCCCTAAGAATCACTAGAGGTGACAAAACAAGGGTTTGTCCTGTCAAGGGATTATCTGTAAAAGCTTTAAGTTTATGGAACCCTTTTCTCCAGGGTTGGGGAGGATTAGAGAGAAGGATAACATTCTTCATTGAAAAAATCTTTTAAAATAAAAGGTGATGGAGAAGAAAAATTACACCAAGTGTCAAGGGCATTATATTTATTCATCATAACCCACATTTTGAAAGTTTAAGGAAACTGTTTACAAATAATGTTTGGCTTTTTCTCTTGCAAGCACATGTAATTCTTACCTTTGGGTTTTTCCCCTCAGGATTACTTGTTCTTGTCTCAAATACTTTCAAAATCATTTTTGGAGGTCGACTTTTAAGAAGCAGTTTCAAATCAATACTTATATGCACAGTCAAGACCCCCAGAACTTTTGACAACTACTATTCTTACCCACTTGAAAAACAAAATGAGAGTGGTGTTCATCAACAGAAGGCTAGCAAAATGCTTTCCTTAGTGCCAAGCATGATGAACAAAAAATATCAGGGTTACTTCAAAGCAAATAAAAGAATAAGAAACCAATCAGAAAGATAAAGGACTGCAGTTAATCACACTATGTGAAGAATTTACTTTGTTTTCCAGTCCTTGGATTCCCTTTTGAGTACCGGTTTTAGTCATAACCCCAAAACCACTGCCGTCGAGTCTACTGAGACTCACAGTGAACCTAGGAATGAACTGTTTTCCCATTGCAAATATTTATTGCTTCTTTTTTTTTTTTTAACCTAATCTGCGTTCATTTTCAATAGTCTAGTATGGATCATGAAAGTGCATTAATGCTCAAGTCAGGAACTGCGTCTTTAGAAGATGGAATAACAACAATATCGACAACCTTAAGTTGGCAACTAGAAAGAAAACTAAGTTTTCTGTATTATCCTCCTCATTTCTTCTGGAAAACTTCCTTTCCTATTTGATTAGGGGCAGCTAGCTTAAACTTGTTGTTATTTTTAGTAGCCATAGAGTGGATTCAAACT
Organism: Loxodonta africana; assembly: GCF_030014295.1. Classification (NCBI taxonomy): domain Eukaryota; kingdom Metazoa; phylum Chordata; class Mammalia; order Proboscidea; family Elephantidae; genus Loxodonta; species Loxodonta africana. Next base: position 33,280,713 of record NC_087349.1, read on the forward strand.
CCTGGCCATCCCAAGGATGCAGAGAACTGCTCCACAGAGTTTCCAAGGCTGCGATCTTTCAGAAGCAGAGCCTTAGGACTGTCTTCTGAGGCGCCTCTAGTGGGTTCCAAAAGCCAACCTTTCGACTAGCGCCTAACCTTTTGCGCCACTCAGAGACTCTCCTTTTAAATTTACTGCAAAGTAAATATGCGCAATTCCCTAGAATGAGACCTTTCACAGGGAACGTTGCCCTGGAATGTGACATCAGCATTCCTTGTGAGTCACAGTGCGGTGCCCACCCACTTCCCCCTGAGGACCTGAGGCTCCCCATAGTCACGGAGCGGCTCAGGCAGAGCCGTCGGTCCTGACGCCCCAGAGCAGGCTGGAAACTCCTCCAAGCGCTAAGGCACTGGTGATCCAGAGGCCGTTTGGGGAAGCTGTCAGGCAGGGAGAGCGTTTTCTCTGAGAGATAACTCCCTAAGAAGGAGGCAGTGCCTTGGCAGTCAAGTAATAAATGAAAAAAAAAAAAAAAAACCCTCAAGTTATCAGCCCGCCACGGGTGCGAAGGAAGTGTATGGAATCAGCACTCCTTGTAGACAGTCTCGGGGGGCCAAGCGGCCGGCAGTGGAGGAGATCTGAGCTGTCAAAGCCGGATTCAGGCCCCTAAACCACAAAGGTTTAATAAAGTTGAATTTCCTGAGACAGGAAGAAGCGGTGTCACGGTCCCGCCCGGCCTCACCCTGACCTCACCCTTCCCCTTTAGGGAGGCACAGAGCAGTGGAAACACCTTAAGGAAACTTTTCCAGCACTTCAAGCCCCCGGGCAGTGGTCAGACGGCAGGGAAATGTCCCGCGCTCGGTCGCGCTCCCGACTCGCCACCGCCCCAGTTTCGGAGGCGGGGAGAGCCCGCTGGCACCTTGTGTTCCCCGGAGGGTGGGCACCTGGGACCCGGAGACCCGGCTCGCGCCGCCCGCACGCCCGACCGCCCGCGGCATCTAGGGGGCGGCGCCGCCTTCAGGTGAGGCAGCCCTGCCCGCAGCCGGAGCTCCCCTACCTTCTTCACTCGGGCTTCCAGGTCCATAGCTGCGCTTCAACGGGCTTCGCTCCGACCGTGCGGACCTGACGTAGAGGCCCGGCGCGGGCACTGGGGAAACCTGCGGGGACTCCCGAGCCCCTGCAGCAGCCGCTCGCCGGCGCCGTCAAACTTCCGCCGCTCTGCCCGCAGCAGCCTGCCTGCGACCCGGCCCCGGGAACAAAGAGGCCGAGGCAGCCAATCGCAGCCGGGCATCGCGGGCCGCCGCCAATCACAGAGCGCCGCACGCACCTTCGGCTGGGCCGCTGCGCCCGCAAGGTGAGGGGCGGGGCCTCCTGGGGGCGGGGGCCTCTTGGGGGCGGGGTCTGTGGAGCTGGCCCGGTTGCCACGACCTCGTCTCCGCGAATACTCTGGGCCTCCGCCCGCTCACTCAGGAAGATTTGGGGTCAGACTGTCTTCCAGCTGAAGGTGGACGAGAGCCCTTTCAATCCTGCCAGCTTGCACTTATGTTTGCCGGGCACCTTTGATTTCTGTCCGGGGAGAACTTACTCCGGGACTAGCTTCCTGGTTGATTTTCAGAGCAATGAGAAAGACAAGAGCGTGAGCATATTCTTTGGCCCTAATTTAACTACTAGGCAAGGTAGAGGGTCAAGGAAAAGAAGAAGACCCTCAATGAGATGGATTGACAGAGTGGAAGAAACAGTGGGCTCAAACATAGCATCCATTGTGAGGATGGCACCGGACTGGGCAGCGTTTTGTTCTGTTGTGCCTACCGTCGCTCCCACTGGAGGGCACCTAACAACAATATCGCTCCTAAGAGCCCTGTGGTCCAATGGTTAGGCGGTTGGCAGCTGACCAAAAAGTTTGGCAGGTCAAATTCACCCAACCCATTCTGGGAGAAAGACCTGATGATCTGCTCTGGTAAAGATTATAGCCAAGAAAACCCTATGGGGCAAATCTACTCTGTCACGTGGGGTCTTTATGAGTCAAAATCAGCTGAAGGGCAGTCAACAACGATTTCACTGCTGGATTGTGGAGATGGCATTTCCTCAAATGCTTTTCTCCATAGCCCCAAAACACTGGCAGAGAATGTTATTTCAACAGTTTTATCATAAATAAAGATAGGTATATGGTTTTATGAGCATTCAATTGTTCAAAAAGTAGGGATAATGTGAGTCACTGCAGAGACATTATGAGCCATTCCTTTGCAAGTACAGGTTTGCCCTTTGTCCCTACTCCATGAAATGGTCTGAAGTTTCTCATGTGTCTCATGCCTTGATGAAGCAGAGTTTCACAGGTATCACAGCAGCCTTGCAGCCCAGAGCTGAAGCCATTCCTTTATTCTGGAGCCATTACAACACATGCCATCAGATTGTTGGATCTGGAAGGGACCCTAGAGATTAGTGAGTCTAACCTCCCTCATTTTGCAGGGAATGGAGGTCCTGAGAGGCACCTAAGGTCAATGGGAGATGTCTTAGGCTGGAGTTCTCTAGAGAAGCAAACCAGTGAAGCTACACACACACACACACACACACACACATACACACACACACGAGAGAGAGAGAGAGAGATTTATATCAAGGAAGAAAATGGTTCATGCAGTTATAGAGGCTGGAAAGTCTCAAATCCATTGGTCAGGCTGGAGGCTTCTCCTGACTCACATAGCTATAGGAACTGGTGAACCCAAGATTGGCAGGTCAGACTGTAGACTGCTAGCTCACAGACTGGAGGCTGACAAATCCCATGACCAGCAGGTAAGCTGCTAACTCAAGTCCCAAGAGCCAAAGGTCAGATGAACAGGAGTAAGCTGCAGGATGCAGGATCCAGAAAGAGAAAAAACCCTTAAGCCTTGCTAGAAAGTCGACCTATATTGGATGCAGGCCACACTCCCAAGGAAACACCCTTTTGACTGATTGGCTACTCACAGCAGATCTCATCATGGAGGTGATTATAGGACTGCCAAACTATATCATAACTGCCAAACCACTGAGCATCATGGCCCCATCAAGTTGACACACAACCTGAATGATCACAGGTGGTAAGACAGTGTTCATGAGTCTTTATAATGTTTACAGCATGCATGGACTGGAAACAGCATTTTGACTAAGAAAAAGAGAACAAGAGTATTTTTTTCACTTTCTGGTAATGACAAAAAAATGATAAATACCAGCCAGTAGGTGGCCTTTTAATTTGGTGCATCTCTTTTAAAAAAATAAAATATAAATAAGTAAATAAATACAAAAATAAAATCCCACAACAATGCAGATATTTCAGTCCAAATGTCTCTCCACTTTGCCTCTGGAAATTTGGTAACTAAGAACATCCAAAATTTTAGCTACCAATTTCAATCCTTTGTTATTTGTTAACATTGCTCAACAGGACATTGATTTACTATGTGCATTTTTACTTATTCTATTAATAAACTAAAAATGGGATGGCCAAAATGGATCATGATCTTTTTAATTCACTGAGTGGAAAACTTTCCTATTTCATTTTCCCAATCATCCTAAAAGTACTGGGCCCCTGCATAGTTTGCCCAGTGTAAGATCACATGCACATAAGGTCTTGCCATGACAAAAATATTTGGTCTCTTTCTAGGAGCTAAACAGATGGAAAATGTCCAGTAAGACAGTTTAAATAAGGCATCAAATAAATGTAACATAAATTTTGGGCCCTTATTTGGTGGAGCAGCAGAGATGGCACTAAGAAAAAAATCTAGAAACATTTTTTACTATCCAGTTTTTCCCTTCTCCTTTATCTTTCCATTCTAGCATCACTTTGTATAGGTATCATTAGCAAAGGATGGAAGTTGAAACTCAGTGATTTCTATCTGGAATCATTACTGTGCCAAATATATAGAAAGCAAAATTGAGGTAGATAAGTGTTTTGTTAAGAGGATAAGATTGTGAGTCCTTATTTCGTTATTCACATGTTAAGCTAGTGAGATATTTAGAGGGTAGAGCATGGTTTGATGACTACATGTAGTTGATGACAGGAAAGAATTGAGGTTGACATAGGTTTCTGGCTTAAGCAAGCGTCTGTGTAAATAGTTCAGGAAGAGAGAAAATATAGAATGAAGGACATAGTTTGCTTAGTTGTGCTTTTTCGGGGATGGTGGAGATAATGAGTACGGTTTGGAATGTATTGTGTTTGACATGTCTATGGGATATTTATGTGAAGTATCCAAATATAAACCTCAGAGATGAGACCTGAGATGGTGATTTAAGAGTCAACACCCTACATAGATAAGTAACTGAAAGCCATGATGGAAATAGGATCAGCCTGGGAGATGGCAAAATAAAAGAGAAGAGTATCAAAGACAACAATTAAGCAATGCTGAGCAAAAGAAGCACAGAAAGGACATGAGGGCCAGTAGAAGGATCAGGAAAAAAAAAAAAAATTAAGAGTGGAGTCTCAAAACCAAGAAAGGACATTAAAGAAGGAATTAGTCAACGACGTCAAACTGTAGATAAAGGTTAAATGCCCGTTGGATTTAACAACAAGATCATTGGTAACCTTGGGAAGTCCATCTTGATGAAGTTGTGGGGACAGATATTACCTTATAATTGAACCTCCTTTTGTGCCTAGCGGAACACTTTGATAAACGTTTGGCTTGGCTCCTCTCCAAACTCATGGAAACATTAGCCAAATAAATGCCCAACTCCGATATTTCAATCAAGTAAAGTAGAGAGGAAATTGATATTCTGGATAATGCTAGGTAACAGTCTTGATGTTCTTTTCCTTAGAAAAGGAAATACAATACTAGGTTTTATACACACATGTGCACGCATGTACACACAATCCTCATAGGCTAAATAGAATAGCTGTTCAGCAAAAATCCAGTCTCTAGGCTATCAAGTTTTAGTCTTTGATTAGGGAAATAGGTTAAACCTTTATTATGTACCTGGAACTGTAATGAGTGCTGGAGACCTTTCCTCTGTTCTTAAGTAGTTTATAAATTTTATGGGAGTGGCAAGCATGTAGGAATTGTGAAGTGTTGCAGGTAAAGCGAAGCACAAATGAGGATCAAGGAGAGGGTAGTTTTAGGGTTTGGAAAGTCTTTAGAGAGGAATAACCCTTGCCTGAGTCTTGCAAGATGAATAGGTGTCTTAGTTAAAACTCTTTTGATTGTAAGTAATAGAACCCCTTTTGAGCTAGTTTAATCAATAACGTGGCATTTGTATAAGGATGTTGAGGTGTCTTGCAAAACCCAAGGGTCAGAATGCATCTGGGAGTAGAACCAGGAAATGGGTAACATCTGGAACCAAGAAAGGTATTCCTTCTCTGGGACCATGTCTTCTCTCATCTTGCTGCTCTGCCTGTATCAGCTTTCATTCTTTCATTCTGTAGACTATTTTCTGGTTTTCTGAACACCCCACATTCCACAAAAGCAGTCTCAGTTCGTGGGTTGACATTACCTTACCTCAAGAAAAAGGTCCAGTTTGGGGGTTCAACCCCTCCAAAGGAAATATTCTTATTAGTCCAGCTTGAATAAGCTTGGACCTCTAATCCAATCAGCTGAGGCTTGTGCCAATTCAGAGCCATGTAGGACAACATGTAGGCTGAAGCTCAGACTTCTAGGTAGAGTAGATCTCATAGAAAGGGGCCAGTGGTGGCTGGTGAGAGCCTTACAAATGCACCAAAAGACACCTATTACCCTGTCTGGGAGGTTATGAGGAAATGAATGTGGGAGAGGCTTAGGGCATGTCGTGGATTGAATTGTGTCCCACAGAAGTATGTGTTAACTTGGTTAGGCCGTGGGGGACCTCATACCACCAAGAAAGCAGTGCTGGGAGCAGAGCACATCCTTTGGACCTGGGGTTGTTGCGCCTGAGAAGCTTCTTGACCAGGAGAAGATCGATGACAAGGATCTTCCTCCAAAGCCAACAGAGAAAGCCTTCCCCATGGAGTTGATGCCCTGAATTTGGACTTCTAGCCTACTAGATTGTGAGAAAATAAATTTCTCTTTGTTAAAGCCATTCAGTTGAACTTCTGTTAGAGCAGTACTAGATGACTAAGACAGGGCATAAGAAAAAGAGATGAACATTTTGCTATGAACACTGGAGAATTAACATTTCAAAAAAAATTACATTTTAGAAAATCTACTTGGGCAAAACCTGGAAGGTGTTTCTTTTATTGAGAGGAATAGGGCTGGAGAATGAATTAGCTAGAAAGAGTCACCAATGATATCAAGGAGGTGGAAAATACTGGCCTTGATTGACTGGCTTACAGGAGAGAGGATAAAGAATCTAGAATGACTCTTAGGAATCAGTTTTGGGGGACTGGTAGAGTGGAGGCAGTTCATTCCTTAAGGTAGGAAACACAAGAGAAGAAGGAAGTTTGAAAAAGATTATGAACTTAGTTTCATATATATTGATTTTTACAAGGCCAATTGGATCTGAGTCTAGTAGTAAAAATAAATATCTGGGCTGGAGATATAGACAATTATATATTCATAGGTACACACATATATACACCTATGCATATAAACACCTACATAAATTTGAGGGAGAATCTGTTCCACACCTCTCTACTAACCTCTGGTGACAGCCTGCGATTCTTGGCATTACTTGGCTTGCAGCTGCAATCTCTACCTCCGTTACCACATGGTGTTCTCTGTGTCTCTTCTCCTGTTTTATAGGGATACCACTCATACTGGAGGCGTGTATCTGTTTCCAGGTATGAGTATGGTGGAGGTGATAAGGAAGGTCCAGGGCAGTGTTTGATGGACAGAGAGATGTAGATATTCTCCAGGTATTAATATAAATCACTGCAGGCCAATTTTATAACAGTAACTACAAAAGTAAAGATTGAAGGGGCTGAAGCAATCTGTTGTTGTTGTTGTATGCTGTCTAGTCAATTCTGCCTTATAGCCACCCTACAAGACAGAGTAGAACAGCCCCAAATGGTTTTCTAGGCTGTAATCTTTACGGGAGAGATCACCAGGTCTTTTCTCTCGAGTTGCCTCTGGGTGGGTTCCAACTGCCCATCTTTCACTTAGCAGCAGAGCATATAACTGCTGTGCCACCAGGGCTCATCCTGAAGCAATTTAGGCCCCGTGATAGCTCAATACTGACCCTCCATGGCTCCTTTCTACCCGCAACTAGAAACTGCTTTGAGGAAAATCAAAACTGTCTAGGCTAAGAGCAAGAGAGACAATGGAGAGTAAAAGTTCAGAGAAGTACTATGCAAAATGGTAGCAACTTACCAGATTTGGCTATTCAAATTTAAATTTTAATTAACAACATTAATTAATTGAAAATAAAATGTTAAATTCTGTTTCTCAGTCTCTCTAGCCACTTTTCAAGGACTCAATAGACTGGGGGCAGGGGGTGGGCTTCCGAGTCAGGCAATCCCAAAAGCAAGTATTTCTTTAACTTTTTGTAAAACAAGGGAAAAGGGAGCTCTCTGAAGCTGGACAAGATTTTCTGTACCCTGCCTCTCTGTAAAATTCACTGAAACCAGTACCACATAAAAATCAGTTACAAAGATGTTACTATCCACTGTTGCTTATTATCTTAGGGCAAATATTGACACAAAATATTCATTTTTGTACTCTAGGAACAAAAGTTTTTTTGATCTGATTAAGAAAACTTTATACTATTACCCCAAAATGTAATAAGATTTTATTTTAACCTGAACATATTAAAAAAAAAAAACACTGAATAATTCCTATGGAATGGCTGGATAAGTTTAGAAATGATGTAAAAACAGAAGGGAAAAATATTGTCAATTTCTCCCACAAGTGAATGTTAAATGGTAATACGATGCTAAGCATATATGCAACTAATTTCACAGGCAAATAAGGAAAACATGATGTAAAACACAGGAGTGTAAAATAAAAGTATGAGACTTTATAGCACTGGAATTTGTTGGATTAATAGGCTAGGAATCCTTCTGTGTCTTGGGATGGAGAATTTCACACCATTGTTTAAGCAAATACTTCTTTGTGGACGAATACCATGAGTGCTGTGTGGTATTTGTGGAATTATACTTGATGGCAGCATGCTTCCTGGGTAGAATGATACCTCTTAGGAATAAACAAAGAGGGCTCTTTTAGTTTTACTCAGTAATTAAAATCATTGTGGAAAAGTTCTGTGAGTAGTTAGAGGACCATAAGCATCATGCAAATTTAAGCAACTGTCATCAGTTCTTATATCATTTAAGTATTGTAGCAATTTATTTTCTTAAAAAAAAATACAATTATGTTTTTTTCCAGTAGGTAGGCAATATAGTGTTTTAGTATAGCCAAAAAAAAAAAAAGAAGCTGGCTTGTGTATGAGACACAAATGTCATACAGTTCCCACAAGCTTCAATGCTCACAAACATTTTAATACCACCTTTAAGTACAACACAACCCCTTGTCTTAACGGGGCATTACTACTTTTTAGTAAAATAGCAATATTTTCTTAATTGTAAAACATTATTCTATTAAATTGTCATTTAATAACTTCCTTTAAAAATTTACACAAGATCTCATTTTTTAAACTGCTTTTCCTTGGGTTTTCCATTTCTTGAGAGCTCAATGTGTTACGTTAATGGAATTGTTGTACTTTGAAGATTGTCTCTTAAGTGTAATATAAATATGAGCCTCTGGTAAGCCTCAGTGTGAACAAAAGCTCCTAATTTACTTTTCATGAATTAATTCAGTCCTAAAAAGGGATGGCACCAGCCTACTGGTGACTATTTATTTTAGTGTAGCACTTGCTGTGAGAGCTGGATAACAAGGAAAGTCAATTACAGCTCTGAAAGAGATGTAGATTTTCCTCCCTGGAAACTCAGGCTTTTAATCCCTGGATAAAAACCTAGCCTGGAATGCATTCTGAAAGGCATAACATTTACTTCTACCATAAGAGGATGTAGTAACCCCTAGATACCTATCATTTAAACAAATAGATCAGCCAAAATAATGAAGTGAGGAATATGCCAAATAAGGCCAACATGTTCTGTTTGGATTTGTGAAAAGTAAATTGTGCAATAAATTTTCCATTATATTTCATCTGCTTTTGATAGGCCACAGAAGCTAGAACAGTGTTCATGTGCACTTGAGAAATTCTAAGACTATTAAAAGGCAAATGAATTAATTGATTTATATGCTTCTCATTAAGACTTAATTTCTCTGTAACCTTAAAAATAAAGATCTACCCATATGGTCCAAATATGCAGACTATTAGTGTTATCCTGCTGCTTCTGCTCTTGTTAATTGCATGTGACATTTCACTGCCCCCAGCAGGCTACTAATTCAATTCAATTTAATTCCACTCAATTCGATTCAGTTCTTACTCAGAGTTCATTGGGCTTCTAGTCAATATGGCATATAGCCCAGATGAAAGATGAGCTGCTTTCTTTCAAGCCCTAGTGGGAAAAGAGTGGGTAAATAGTAGGAAATCATTAAATAGCAATTCAGTTATAAAGCAAGGTATAAGTGATAGACAGTAAGTGTTGTAGACTTTAAAAATGAGACCAGTATAAGCATGCTTATATAGCTGTATTCATATTAGCAAAACATTGGAAACAAACAAAATGCTTATTATCAGTGAAGTAGACAAGTTATGTATATTTACACATGGAACTTAACATTTGAAGTGAATCATAACACGAATCTTACATACACAATTCTGAGTTGGGGCAACAAGGTAGCTCCGTTTAGAAAAAGATACAGTTGGATTCTTATACATATGCCAATATAAACTCTAAACAGATGATAGATTTAAATAAAATAATTTAAGTACAGGAAGAAAACATAAATAAATTCCTTTATAAAAATACATGAGGAAAGTTCTTTCTAACTCTGATTCAAAGTCCAAAAGTTAATTTAAAACTGATAAAACAGATTATATCAAAAAAACTTCTTTGTGGCGAAACTACTGTAAGTAAAGTTAAAAGAAATGAAAAACCCAAGGGAAAAATTATTTATGTAATTCAAACAAAAATTAATATGCTAAGATACAAGATAAACATACAAAAATCAGTTGGATTCCTATACACCAATAAAGAGAATGATGAAAAGGAAATCAGGAAAACAATACCATTTGTAATAGCCCCTAAACAAAAAATAAAATACTTAGGAATAAATCTACCAGGGATGTAAAAGACCTATACAAAGAAAACTACAAAATACTACTGCAAGAAACCAAAAGAGATCTATATAAATGGCAGAAAGTACCATGCTCATGGATAGGTAGACTCAACATTGTGAAAACGACAGTTCTACCCAAAGCGATTTGCAAATACAATGCAACCTCAATCCAAATACCAACAACATTGTTTAAAGAGTTGGAAAAACTAATCATTAACTTTATATGGAAAGGGAAGAAGCCCCGAATAAGTAAAGCACTGTTGAAGAAGAAGAATAAAGTAGGAGGACTCGCACTACCTGACCTCAGAACATACTATACAGCTACGGTAGTCAAAACAGCCTGGTACTTGTACAACAATAGACACATTGACCAATGGAACAGAATTGAGAATGCAGATGTAAATCCATCCACCTACAGTCATCTGATCTTCTAGGCCCCAAAGTCCATCAAATGGGGAAAAGACAGTCTTTTTAACAAACGGTACTAGCAAAACTAGATGTCCTTCTGCAAAAAAATGAACCAGGACCCATACCTCACACCATATACTAAAACTAATTCAAAATGGATCAAAGATCTAAATATAAAGCCCAAAACTATAAAATTCATAGAAGAAAAAATAGGATCACTGCTAGTGGCCCTAGTATATGGCATTAACAGGATACAAATCATGACCAACAACACATAAACTCTAGAAGATAAGCTAGATAACTGGGATCTTCTAAAAATTAAACTCCTATGCTTATCAAAAGACTTCACCAAAAGAGTAAAAAGAGAACCTACAGACTGGGAAAAAAAATTCAGCTATTACAAATCAGACAAAGGTCTAATCTCTATAATCTACAAGAAAATCCAATGCCTCCACAACAAAAAGACAATCCAATTAAAAAATGGCAAAGGAAATGAACAGACGCCTCGCCAAAGAAGACATTCGAGTGGCCAACAGACACAGGAGGACATGCTTGAGATCACTAGCCATTACAGAAATGCAAATTAAAACCACAATGACATACCATCTCACCCCGGCATTACTGGCGTGAATCAAAAAAAAAAAAAAAAAGGAAATAACAAATGTTGGAGAGGCTGCAGGGAGATTGGAACTCTTATGCAGTGCTGGTGGGAATGCAAAATGATACATCTATTTTGGAAAACGATATGGCACTTCCTTAAACCCCCCTCCCCAAAAAAAAACAAACCCACTGCCGTCGAGTTGATGAGGACTCATAGCAACCCTATAGGACAGAGTAGAACTGCCCTGTAGAGTTTCCAAGGAGCACCTGGTGGATTCGAACTGCTGACCTTTTGGCTAGCAGCACATAGCACTTAACCACTATGCCACCAGGTTTTCCAGCACTTTCTTAGAGAGCTAGAAATAGAAATACTATATGATCCAGCAATCCCACTGCTGGGGATATATCCTAGAGAAACATGAGCTGTCACGCGAATAGACATATGCACACCCATGTTCATTGTAGCATTGTTTACAATAGCAAGAGGATGGAAACAACCTAGATGCCCATCAACAGATGAGTGGATAAACAGACTACGGTACATACACACAATGGAGTATTATGCAATGATAAAGAACAGTGATGAATCTGTGAAGCATCTCAGAACATGGATGAATATGGAGGGCATTATGCTGAGTGAAGTAAGTCAATCACAAAAAGACAAATATTGTACTAGACTACTTTTATAAAAGCTTATGAAAAGGTTTACACACAAAAAGAAACAACCTTTGATGGTTACGAGAGAGGGGAGAAGTGGTGATGGAAAAACACTAAATAGACAGTAGATAAGTGTTAACTTTGGTGAAGGGTAAGGCAGTACACAATACTGGGAGAGCCAGCACAACTTGTACAAGGCAAGGTCCTGGAAGCTCCATGGACACATTCAAACTCCCTGAGAAACCAAATTGCTGGACTGACAGCTGCGGGGACAGTGGTCTCAGGGAACATCTAGCTCAATTGGCATAACAGTTTATAAAGAAAATATTCTATATTCTACTTTGGTGAGTAGTGTCTGGGGTCTTAAAAGCCTGTGAGCGGCCATCTAAGATACAACAATGGTCTCACCCCTTTGGGAACAGTGGAGAATGAAGAAAACTAAAGATACAAGAGGAAGATTAGCCCAAAGGACTAATAGACCACATCTACCATGGTCTCCACCAGACTGAGTCTAGTACAGCTAGATGGTGCCCGGCTACCACCACCAACTGCTCTGGCAGGGATCACAATAGAAAGTCCCAGACAGAGCTGGAGGAAAATACAGAACAAAATTCTAACTCACAGAAAAAGATCAGACTTACTGGTCTGACAGAGACTGGAGAAACCCCGGGAGTATGGCCCCCAGACACCCTTTTAGCTCAATAATAAAGTCATGTCCGAGATTCACCCTTCAGCCAAAGATTAGACAAACCCATAAAACAAAACAAGACTAAAGAAGCATACCAGCTCAGCAGCAAGGACCAGAAGGCGGGAGGGAATAGGAAAGCTGGTAAAAGGGAACCCAAGGTCCAGAAGGGAGAGCGTTGACATGTAGTGGGGTTGTTAACCAATGTCATAAAACAAATGTGTACTAACTCTTTAATGAGGAACTAGTTTGCTCTGTAAACATTTATCTAAAGTACAACAAATTAAAAAAAAAGATTACAGCCTAGAAAAAAATTTAATATGCTAGAATTGATAAGAAAAGTATCAGCAATCTAACGAAAAAGTGCAAAGGATGTGAAAACCTAGTGTACACACACACACACACACAAATGACCTCAAACATGACAAAAAACAACAAAATATATACAACTTCATTCATAATAAGAGAATTTCAAATTAAACTGTAATGAGATGCCATTTTTACCTATTATGTTGGCAGAAATAGGTGGAGCAATACAGAGTAACTGAGGAGAAGCCAAGGTCCCTTTGTGGCACATGTGGTTTGTGCTTGGCTGCTAAGCAAAAAAGTTGGTGGTTCTAACCTCCCAGTGGTGCCATGGAACAAAGGCCTAGTGATCTGCTTCTGCAAAGTTTACAGACAAGAAAACTCTATGGAGCAGTTCTACTCTCCACACAAGGTGTTGACTCAATTCCAATTGATTATTTATTTATTTTTTTTTGAGGGGAAGTATACACTCTTACAGGAGCCCTGGTGGCACAGTGATTAAGCACTTGGCTGCTAACTGAAAGCTTGGCAGTTTGAACCCATCAGCCACTCCACGGGAAAAGGATGTGGCAATCTGCTTCTGTAAAGGTTACCTAAACCATTGCCGTCGAGTCAATTCCAACTCATAGCGACCCTTTGGGACAGAGTAGAACTGCCCCATAGAGTTTCCAAGCAGCGCCTGGAGGATTAGAACTGCTGACCTCTTGGTTAGCAGCCATAGCACTACACCACCAGGGTTTCGTCTGTAAAGGTTACAGCGTTAGAAACCCTATGGGGCAGTTCTATTCTGCCCTGCAGGGTCACTGTGAGTTGAGATCAATAGCAATGGTTTATTTTATTTTTTTGGTTTAATGTTTATCAAAATTACAAAAGCATTTCTCCTTTGACCCAGCAGTCCTACTAATGGGAATTTATCCTGCAGAAATATATGCACACTTAAGAAATGACATATCTTATTATCTGCAGCATTGTTTCAGTAAAAGATTAGAAACTATACAAATGTCCTTTTATACAAGACAATACAGTACAATAGTAGGTGTGCATCATGTATAAAAGCTGATATTCTCTTGTTGATGGTCTTATTTTAGTTAATACTACAAAGGTGAGTAGAGAATTTCAATCCATATTTACCAACAACTGGGAAAAAAACAACTTCCATTTTCTCAATTTATGATTTGTGTCTAAATATATTATACACCACTGTACACTTAGGATCAGGATCAGTGCCTAACACATAATAGATGCTCATTAAATATTTGATTGTATCAATGAATGAGTGAAGCACTGAACATAACGGTATAAGTGAATAAACCACAAACACTCTTTACAAAGAATTAGTGTCACTACCTGTTATTCCCAAACTTAATTAACCTCGAGTAATAAGGAAAATTAGCCACCAAATGGCTTATTAGGGTATTTTATTTGAGATCTTTTTTAAAACTTAGGCATTTACTGCTGTAAATTTACCTCGAAGCACTGCTTTAGCTGAATCTCTTAAGTTTTGGCATATGGTGTTTTGCTTTTCATTTATCTCAAAGGATTTTCTAATTTCTCTTGTGATATCTTCTTTGATCCATTGACCATTATGAATGTTATTTAATTTCTAAATATTTGTGAATTTTCTAAATTTCCTTCTGTTATTGATTTCTAACTTCATTCCATTGTGGTTAGAGAACACACTTTATATGATTGCAATTCTTTTAAATTTATTGAAATTTGTTTTATGGCTTAACATATGGTCTATCCTGGAGAATATTCCATGTAACTTGAGAAGAATGTATCTGCTGTTGGATAAAGTGTTCTACAGATGCCTATTCAGTCTAATTTATAATGTTCAAGTTTTCTGTTTCCTTGTTAGTCTTCTGTCTAGTTGTCCTGTTAATGAAAATGGGGGTATTGAAGTCTTCAATAGCTAATGTTGAATTATCTATTTCTTCCATCAATTATGTCAGTCTTTGCCTCAGGTATTTTGGGGCTATGTTGCTAGGTGAATATATGTTATAACTTTTATGTCTGCTTGATGAATTGACTCTTTTATCATTATAAAATGTCTTTCTTCATCTCTGATAACAATTTTTGTCTTAAAGTCTATTTTGCCTGATATTTTATAGCCATTCTAGCTCTCTTTTGGTTATTTTTGGCATGATATATCTTTCCCATCCTTTTACTTTCAACCTTTTTGTGATGTTGATCTAAAACGTGTCTCTTCTAAACAACATATAGTTGGATTATATATATATATATATATTTTGATCTATTCTGCCAATATCTGCCTTTTAATTGGTATATTTAATCTATTTACATTCAATGTAATTACTGATAAGTTAGGCTTTATGCATGCCATGTTGCTACTTATTTTCTGTATGTCTTAAGTCTTTTTTATTCTTCTATTCCTTCATTGGAAACCCTGGTGGCACAGTGGTTAAGAGCTTGGCTGCTAACCAAAAGGTGGGCAGTTCAAATCCACCAGGCACTCCTTGGAAATTCTATGCGGAAGTTCTATTCTGTCCTGTAGGGTTGCTATGAGTCGGAATTGACTCGACAGCAATGGGTTTGGTATTTTTTTGGTTTTTATTCCTTCATTACTGCCTTATTTTGTATTAAACAGTAGATTCTGCCAGGGAACTGCCAAACAGGTCAAATAATGACACTTTTCTTGAAATGCAGCTTTGAAGGAGGCCCAACCCCATTCTGCCACTTTCAGTGGCTGCCATGAGGCAGATATTTACTGAAAATGCAGGCTATTACTTTTCAGGGATACTGTGAAGTTAGGCAGGAGGATTGGAAATAAGGCAAACTGAAATGCCACAAAGGTTACTGTTCTGACTGACTGAGATTCAGCTGTTTTTCTTCAATAAATCCTCCCTGGCTTGCTGCAAATTTTGGTTAATTTCCAGAGTTCTAAAAAAAGTTGATTGTGACATTTTTCGTCAATGTTCTCATTGCTTTTATGGAGAAGAGAATTTTCGGCCGTCTTTACTCCACCAATTTCACTGACGTTGCCTTATTAGGCTGGCTAAAAAACGAAAAGAAAGAGGATGAAAAGAGTAATAGTAAGCAGTGAGATCATAGTTTAGGAAAGGGATGCCAATAAAAATTATAATGGGAAATTCATTTCCCTTACATTTGTTATCTACAAAGGGCTATATTTCTATAAAAATGTAACAAACCTGTGTGGTATTAACAGGATAATAACAAAAGCTTAGAAACATATACTCACCATAGGGCTTTTCTTTCATGTTTTTTTTTTAAAAATTCTCCCTATTTGCCTACACCCTCATTTTGTTTTCAGGGGAAAAGACTGGGGTGGACAGAAGAAAACTAATGCTTTATAAAGCTCCTAAAATTTTCTATATTATGTGGGTAATTTTCCATATAAGCAATATTCTTTACATGGAAATGATAATACTTTCCAGTGATTAATACTTTCTGGGATAGCTCTATGTTTTTGTTGTCATATAATAAAGCTCTGAGTTTGGTAGGCAACACACAGAGTACTTGAAAAATAAGAAAAGCCCTATTCCACGACGTGAAAATTAACAAAAATCATTCCATAATATAGCCACTTAAATACTGATAAGCATGTTGTTAGATGTCGTGAAGTCAGTTCCAATTCATAGCGATCCTACACACAACAGAACGAAACACTGCCTGGTCCTGCACCATGCCCACAATCATTGTTATGCTTGAGCCCACTGTTGCAGCCACTGTGTCAATCCACCTCTTTGAGGGTCTTCCTCTTTTCTGCTGACCCTGTACTTTACCAAGCATGATGTCCTTCTCCAGGGACTGATCTCCTGACGACATGTCCAAAGAACTTAAGACACAGTCTCACCATCCTTGCTTCTAAACAGCATTCTGGTTGTACTTCTTACAAGACAGAACTGTTAATTCTTTTGGCAGTCCATGGTATATTCAATATTCTTCGCCAACACCACAATTCAAAGGTGTCAATTCTTCTTCCGTCTTCCTTATTCATTGTCCAGCTTTCACATGCATATGATGCGATTGAAAATACCATGGCTTGGGTCGGGCGCACCTTAGTCTTCATGGTGACATTTTTACTTTTCAACACTTTAAAGAGGTCCTTTGTAGATTTGCCCAAGGCAATGCATCTTTTGATTTCTTGACTGCTTCTTCCATAGCTGTTCGTTGTGGATCCAAGTAAAATGAAGTCTTTGACAACTTCAATCTTTTCTATGTTTATCATGAGTTTCCTTATTGGTCCAGTTGTGAGGATTTTTGTTTTCTTTATGTTGAGGTGTAATCCATCCTGAAAGCTTTGGTCTTTGATCTTCATTAGTAAGTCCTTCAAGTCCTCTTCACTTTCAGCAAGCAAGATTGTGTCATCTGCATAATGCAGGTTGTTAATGAGTCTTCCTCCAATCCTGATGCCCTGTTCTTCTTCATATAGTCCAGCTTTTCCGATTATTTGCTCTGCATACAGATTGAATAGGTATGATGAAAGAATACAACCCTGATGCACACCTTTCCTGACTTTAAACCACTCAGTATCCCCTTGTTCTGTCCGAACAACTGCCTCTTGATCTATGTACAGGTTCCCCATGAGCACAATTAAGTGTTCTGGAATTCCCGTTCTTCGCAGTGTTATCCATAATTTGTTATGATCCACACAGTCGGATGCCTTCGCATAATCAATAAAACACAGGTAAACATCCTTCTGGTATTCTCTGCTTTCAGCCAGGATCCATCTGACATCAGCAATGATATCTCTGGTTCCATGTCCTGCTCTGAATCCAACCTGAATTTCTGACAGCTCCCTGTCGATATACTGGTACAGTTGCTTTTGAATGATCTTCAGCAAAATTTTGCTTGTGTGTAAATATTAATGATATTGCTAGATAATTTCTGCATTTGGTTGGATCACCTTTCCTGGGAATAGGCATAAATATGGGTCTCTTCCAGTCAGTTGGCCAGGAAGCTTTCTTCCATATTTCTTGGCATAGATGAATGAGCACTTGCAGCACTGCATCCGTTTGTTGAAACATCTGAATTGATATTCCATCAATTCCTGGAGCCTTGTTTTTCTCCAATGTCTTCAGTGCAGCTTGGACATCTTCCCCTCATTACCATCTGTTCCTGATCATATGCTACCTCTTGAAATGGTTGAACATCGACTAATTCTTTTTGGTGTAATGACTCTGTGTATTCCTTCCATCTTCTTTTGATGCTTCCTGTGTTGTTTAATATTTTCCCCACAGAATCCTTCACTGTTGCAACTCGAGGCTTGAATTTTTTCTTCAGTTCTTTCAGCTTGAGAAATGCCAAGCGTGTTCTTTCCTTTTGGTTTTCTATCTCCAGCTCTTTGCACAGATCATTACAATACTTTACTTTGTCTTCTCAAGCCACCCTTTGAAATGTCCTGTTCAGTTCTTTTACTTCATCATTTCTTCCATTTCCTTTAGCTGCTCAACGTTTGAGAGCAAGTTTCAGAGTCTCCTCTGACATCCATCTTGGTCTTTTCTTTCTTTCCCGTCTTTTCAATGACCTCTTGCTTTCTTCATTTATGATGTCCTTGATATCATTCCACAACTCGTCTGGTCTTCGGTCATTAGTATTCAATGCGTCAAATCTGTTCTTGATGGTCTCTAAATTAAGGTGGGATATACTCAAGGTAGTATTTGGGTCTTGTGGACTTGCTCTGATTTTCTTCAGTTTCAGCTCGAACTTGCATATGAGCAATTGATGGTCTGTTCCACAGTTGGCCCCTGGCCCTGTTCTGACTGACAATATTGAGCTTTTCCATTGTCTCCTTCCACAGACGTAGTCAATTTGATTCCTGTATGTTCTATCTGGCAAGGTCCACATGTATAGTCATTGTTTATGCTGGTGAAAATATTTACAATGAAGAAGCCATTGGTCTTGCAAAATTCTATCATTTGATCTCTAGCATTGTTTCTATCACCAAGGCCACATTTTCCAACTACTGATCCTTCTTCGTTTCCAACTTTCACATTCTAATCACCAGTGATTATCAACGCATCCTCGTATGTCTGATCAGTTTCAGACTGCAGATGTTGATAAAAATCTTCAGTTTCTTCATCTTTGGCCTTAAAGGTTGGTACAGAAATTTGAATAATAGTCATATTAACTGGTCTTCTTTGTAGGCGTGTGGATATTATCCTATCACTGACAGTGCTATACTTCAGGGTAGATCTTTAAATGTTCTTTTTGACAATGAATGCAACGCCATTCCTCTTCAAGTTGTCATTCCTGGCATAGTAGACTATAGGAATGTCTGATTAAAAATGGCCAATACCGGTCCCTTTGGGCTCACTAGTGCCTGAAATATCGATCTCCAAGAGTTCCGTTTTATTTTGACAGCTTCCAATTTTCCTAGATTCATATTTCATATATTCCATGTTCCAATTATTAATGGATATTTACAGCTGTTTCTTCTCATTTTGAGTCATGCCACATCAACAAATGAAGGTCCCGAAAGCTTTACTCCATCCGTTTCATTCAGGTCGACTCTACATAGAGGAGGCAGCTCTTCGCCAGTCATCTTTTGAGTGCCTTCCAACCTGAGGGACTCATCTTCAGGGACAATGTTCTGCTGCTATTCATAAGGTTTTCACTGGCTAATGCTTTTCAGAAGTAGACTGCTGGGTCCTTCTTCCTAGTCTGTCTTAGTCTGGAAGCTCAGCTGAAACCTGTCCTCCATGTGTGACCCTGCTGGTGTCTGAATACTGGTGGCATAGCTTCCAGCATCACAGCAACATGCAAGCCCCCACAGTATGACAAACTGACATACAGGTGGGGGACTGATGAGCGTACGTATATTTATATATATAGTATATAATAGGACAGGTATAACCTCAGGAAGTCCTGATTTGGAATATGATTGGTGTAAAAAATACACGTACGTTCACACACACTCCTGGTCACGCAGTGGATAAAGCACTCTGCTGCTAACCGAATGTTTGACAGTTCGAACCCACCAGCTGCTCCGCAGGAGAAAGTTACAGCAATCTGCTTCTCTAAAGATTTACAGACTTGTAAACCCTATGGGGTAGTTTTGCTCAGTCCTATATGGCTGCTATGAGTCAGAATTGACTCAATAGCAATGGATTTGGTTTTGGGGTTTATGAGTTTTCTATTGCTGTTGTAACAAATTGTCACAAATTTAGTGGTTTACATAACACAAATATATTATCTCACAGTACTGTAGGTCAGAAGTGTAACAGAGCAATCACTGGGTTAAAAATCAAGATGTTGGTAGGATGCATTTTTCTTTGGAGCATTAAGGGAGAACCCGTTTCCTTGCCTTTTCCAGCTTCTAGAGGTGTCCGAATTTCTTGGCTTGTGGCTCCCTTGCTCCATCTTCAAAGCCAGAAACTTAGCATCTCCCTGACTTTGGTTCCATCATCATGTCTCTTTCTCTGACCACAGCTGGGAAGGGTTCTCTGCTTTTAAGAATTCATGTAATTATATTGGACACAGCTGGAAACTACAAGATACTGTCCCTGTCTCAAGGTCCTTAACCTCAGTCTTATCTAAAATGTCCCTTTTGCCTTGTAAGGTAACATACTCACTGGTTTCGGGGATTAAGATGTGGACCTCTTTGAGCGACTACTATTCCGTCTACTGCAGAAGAAATAATTGTTGTTGTTCGCCATGGAGTTGATTATGACTCATAGTGAACCCATGTGACATAGTAGAACAGCCCTATAGGGTTTTCTAGGCTGTAAATTTTTATGGGAGCAGATTGCCAGGTCTGTTCTCCCACGGAGTTGCTGGGTTGGTTCAAACTGCCCACCTTTTGTTTAGCAGCCAAGCACCAAAACTAATAGGTGAAAGGTTATAGGAACACAGCTTATATGCAGGTTGCAAAAGAAAAATGTAACTAGAATAGAGACTTTCTCCTCTTTTACGTAGTAACCACACTTAGCATAAGGGAACATCAGACATGATATGCCTTCCAATGTGATGCGCAATGTTTTAGACAGCCACCCATGAAGCATTCTTGCTAAAAATTGTTTAACCTGAGTCTAATTCAGCCTATAGCTCTAACCTCCAATTTATAGGCAATGAAGGGGATACAGGATCAATTTAAAGGACACCACAAACAGATATTTCAAGTGTGTACAATATTCTACAAGACAACTGGTTATGTCCCTTTGACAAGTTTATATCATTGAGGAAAATTACAGGGGGCATGGAAATTGTTTTAGGTTAAAAAAACTTAACAGCCAAAGACAACACATGGTCCTTGACTAGATGTTGGTTTAAAAATAAGAACAGGTGTAAAATATGTTTTGGAGAAAATTGACAATATTTGACTATGGGCTGGGGAATAGATACATTAAGAAGTTTTCTTAAATTGATTAGCTGTGATAACAGTACTTTCAGTAGGTATAAGAAGGTTCTTATTTTCTGGACATGCATGCTATTGTAAGGTCTGAAGTGCTATGATACTTATAATTTATTTTATAAAGGTTCAGGAAAAACATATGTAGAAGAAACAGATACGGCAAAGTGTTAATGAGATAGAGGGTATATGGATGATAGTTGTATTATTTCTAGTTTTCTGTATAATTAAGCATTTTCAGGTTAGTAAAAAAAAAATAAATCCAATGTAAAAATACACCCATAACCTACTCAATTGTATTATAACCTGTTGGAGGTAATAAGTTGTCATTACAGAAAGAATGTTGTCTGTAGGAATAATTAGAAAAGTTTAAAGTATAAATGTTTGTCAACTTTATCCAGCCTAGTCTTCTTTTCGTGTTCTGGGGAAAGGCTTTTTTTTTTTTGAAGAAAGATATTTGTAGAGTCAGTGTAACATAATGGATTTTTTTTTTTTTTACTTTTTTAAGAATAGTCAGTTCTTTTGAGTCTGCTGCAGAGGCTCACTGAACCTTACCCAGTCTGTACATTGGGCTCCGTTCTATGCAGACAACCAGTCCCAATTCTTGAGACAAGGAGACTATGTCTCATTCATTCATCATGTGACAGCGAGATTATCTGGAAGCCGGTAAACTGCAGGCGGTGAATCACTTGAAGGACCCGTCTGAACTTCAGCTTAATCAAGGCTTTCAGGCATCTAATAAACTGCTACAATCATGAGGCACTTGGTTGTCTTGCTCAATGTACGTCACTGCTGAGAAAGCCCTTGTAATGACAGCTAAGACACTAGCTGAGGATTCTATCTGGCAGATATTACAGGAGTTGTTGGAGACCCCTGGTGGCAATGTGAAGAAAAACAACTCATCAGAAACTTTCGAGTAGGGAAAATAGAGGAAACTGAAGCACCTTCTGAATCCTTTTTACTTCTCTGAACTTCTTGTCTTGTTCTTTTTTACTGTTCCTCTTTAAAAACTATAAATTCCCTAAATTTTTTTCCATGTCACTCTTCTCATTTTTATGGTGATCCCTAAATGATCACATCCATTCCCTTGGCTTCAAACACTGAAAAATACCAAATCATACTTTCAGCATGGGCTTCTGTATTGAGCTCCATACCTGTTTTCCAACTCCCTGCCAAATATCTCCAGTTAGATGACTCTCTAACTCAGCATTCCAAGAGGAAAACTTATTGCCACACCCAAAACTTGCTACTCCTGTATTTTCTATTTCAGAAAATGATGCCTCAATACACCCAAGTTAGAGGGCTTAAATTTGAATAAATCTTACAGTTACAAAGAGCCTTTTACACTTACCATGTGCAATACATTGGGATAAGAAAACAAAGACACTTCTTAAAGTACATGGAACGAAGAAACCAATAACCAGTTGCCATCGAGTTCATTCCAGCTCATGGTGACTCCATGGAACTGTACTCCAAAGAGTTTTCAATGGCTGATGCTTCAGAACCAGATCATCGGGACTTTTCTCTGAGGAGCCTCCGGGTAGACTCAAACCTCCAGCTTTTAGGTTAGTAGCCAAATACGTTTGTACCACCCAGGGACTCCTTGAGTGAAGAAAGCAGACCCTTTAATGTGACATAAGAATTCATACCCTGCTTTGGAATTCTGAGGAAGAAAACCTAACCCAGCTTGAGCTGGAAGGGTGAGGACTGACATGCTATTTACTCTCATCTTAAAGAGGAGTCTCTGGAAGAGTGGGAGGACCACTAGACTTAGAATCAAAAGCCCAGGGTTTTATTCTTAGCTTTCCAGTTATTGGCTCTGAGATCTGAAGCAAACAAGTAAGTTAGCTTTGAGCCTCAGTTTCCTCACTTATAAAATGGGGTAATAATGCCTGCTTGAAAATGCAAATAAATATGAACATTTGAGAAATGAATTCTGATTAATTGTTGCCCTTGAAGAGTACCACTTATTACTTTGAACTTTAAGGCATGTGCTTTGCTTTAGAGTCAAAAACCAAGTGGCTACTTACAAAGAAAATCCGGGGTGAAGTTCTTAGTAACAGACTTCTAGGGTCAGCTGTCCTTATAAGTCGAATTACTGATAATGGGTTATTCCTCCTATGAATCAAATCAAGGACACAGCAGCAGTAGTTTCTGGCAATGGCCTTCCTAACTGCAGGTCTTACTGTTATGTCTTCTAAGCCTTTACATGAACAAGCAGATGGTTTTTCATCACTAGAAATTTTTGCCCTCTATCACAGTGGTTAAGAGCTGTGGCTGCTAACCAAGAGGTCGGCAGTTTGAATCCACCACCTTCTCCTTGGAAACCCTATAGGGCAATTCTCCTCTGCCTACAGGGTCACTATGAGCTGGAATTGACTTGACAACAATGGGTTTATCTTTCTCAGAGATCTTTTAATTGCAAACAACTGAAATCTGCTTAAGTTAGTTTCTGCTAGACGTGAGAATGATGGAGATTACAGGTGTATTATGGGGCCTGAGGATAGGAAGTGTTGTTGGGCTTCATAAGGGTCTTGGATCAGGAGATGGAAAACCACAGGAGTTGAGGACTACCAGAAAGCACAAATGTCCTACATATCTGGGGTGCTTTGCAATGATGACTGTTGTTTAAAATAGGGAATCTGAGACACTGAGGGCAGGCTGGATATCTATAAAAATCAGTGAGGGTACATAAAGTCTTGAATATTTGACTGTCAGGCTATAAACATCAATATCTTTTAACATTCTATTTAAATAAAAATTTTTTTGTTTACTCTCAAACTAATGTGACTGTATTACTTAAAGCTTGAAAAATAGGAAAAAGTAAATAAACCCCGCATAGTCCCATTATTTTAACGCAAACACTGTCTTCTGCAGTGTTTTCCTATATACCCTCCCCTCACCCTGCCACTGCCGCACACATCCACAGTCACAGACGTTACAGCAGGTAAGCTTGGCTAGGGTTTGAAGTCAGAGCATCCACAGAAGTTTCCTATTTGCAAAGGTCTAAATCTTTGACTTCCTTCTCTTGTGACAATCAAGGGAAGGTCCAGCTTAGCTAGAATTTAAACCTGTGATTTCTTTCTGAGACTGCTCTGATATGTCAGTGAAGAAAACTATTCATATTTGGCTGGTGTGGATTCTTAGGGAGGCTGAAGGGAAGTTTTCCAGGATCCAGTGCAGAAAGGATGTCAGCCAACTGGGACAACTACTCCACAATCCCAGATGGCAACTGGCACTACCAGACAGTGGCCACAGGGCAGCTGGCAGTGGAGTTTTCCAGGGCTTTAGAGGAATGTGCAGGGGAAACAATGCCACCATAGGCTATGGAAGGGACATGGAGAGAACTCTTTAAAAGTTAGATATTTATGTAAAACATTGGAAAGAAAAGCTGAGACATAGTGGATAAATCCAACATGTCCAGTATATGATAGGATTTCTAGAAAGAAATAGATATGTATGGCAGGAAGAAATTTATCAAAGAAATAATAGAACAAAACATCTCAAATTAGAAGAAGAAAGACACATGCATGAAAATGGAAAAAACACATAGAATTCAAAACAAGGTGAAACACAAAGAGTTCAAAACAGGGTATATATATATATATGGTATATACCCATACCTGCACATGTTAACATGGTATTTCAGAATTTACAGAAAAAGGGAAAACCTGAGTTTCAATAGCATTATTAAAATATAGCTCTATAAAACCTAGGCAATTGAGGTCAATAAAAATAATTCATGTAAGTTCCAATAATAGATGGGAATAAAATCAAGGGGTGTTTTCCAAAATCTTTGAATCTTGTTCTGCATGGAAAGAGCTTATTTATGCTCCTTCTCTATAATACAATAGATGAGCCTCTCCTAAGACCAGCAAAGAGGTTATAGGAGATGGAGTGGTTTTCATTTTCACAATTGAAACAAAAAGATAGGTCCTCACTCTTAGAGCAGAAAATAAATGCAATTTAATTGAAAAATAAAAATCCTTTTGACTTTCTCTTTTAACGTTCTAAATCTTTCTGCTCAGTGTTCTACAAAAAGAACTAATTAATTTGAAGTCCAGTAAAAAGAATGTAGTCTTGCCTGCTAGTTGGCCAAGAAGTGCCTTAAAATATTTATACACTTTCCTTGATTTTTACTCCCCTCTCCAGTGATTGGTCCTGTGCTTTTAATTTCTCACAGCTCACTTAGATACATGATCAGAATGATATTAATGACACCCAAGATTCACACTCCCAATGCTTAAGAGTAATTACCTGTTATGGATTAAACTGTGTCTCTCCAAAAAGGGCATGTTGAAGAACTAACCCCTGGCACCTGTGAATGTGACCTCTTTGGGAATAGGGTCTTTGATGATGTAACATGCAGTCATACCAGAGTAGTGTGGCCCTAATTCCATGTGAGTGCTCTCCTTACAAAAAAGGACACAGAAAGACAGGCAGAGGAAGGATGTCATGTGACCCTGCAGCTGCTAGCCAAGGGAGACCTGGAGTCACCAGAAGCTAGGAGAGAGGCATGGAGCACATTCTCTCCCAGAGCTCTCAGAAGGAATCAGAAAGGCCACTAGTCTGATCTCAGACCATCAGCCCACAAAATTGTGAGACAATAAATTTCTTTTGTTTAAAGCTAACCATTTTGTGGTATTTCATTATGGCAGCCCTAGGCATCTAATGGAGTCCCTGGGTTGGGCAAAGAGGTAAGTGCTCCACTACTTGCCTAAAGGTTGGCAGTTCGAACCTATCCAGGAGCACCTCCAAAGACAGGCCTGGAGGTCTGCTTATGATAGGTCATAGCCTTGAAAGCCCTATGGAGCAGTTTTACTTTGCACACATGGGGTCACCATGAGTTGGAATCGATTCGACGGTAACAATAGCAACAGATTTCCTGGTCGGTCTGTCATTTGAGTGAGAAGCCCTTACCTTCTTTATGCATTGAGCACTGAGTCCATTCAATTTTGGGGTCAGGGGACGGGGGCGGGGGGGGGTGGTGGCGGCGGGGATCATCACACTGTCTCTGTTTCAGGATTTCTTCCATTACACAGGCCACACTCACTCTGTAAGTGCTTTGAATCCTTGCATGTGATATAATTCTGTCTGTTTAGACCTCTTTCTGTTTTCCCTAGGACACTGATGGGTACTGAGGGCACCCAGCAGAAGGGCAGGAGGGGGATTCCATACTTAAACTTTGGGTACATACTTGGGTCTTCTGCAACACCCAAAGTTGACAGTGAAGAGAGCAATAGTCTTGCTTTATTTAGGGAATTTTAGACAAAATTAGAGTAATTTTGATGATGTGTTACCATGATTTTCAAGCTTGAATTTCCAGTCAAGGAGCAACTTTTCAGAAAGAGGGAGGAGGTTTTGGTTCAGGTGATAGGAAATTCATGAGAGAGGACATGAAATCTGCAGTCAGATGGTTTTGATGTGGCAGGTTCCATGTCAAGGTCTACACACTGAAGTCAACTTCATAAAAACAGAAAGCACCCAGCATACTATTGACAATAATTTACTCTTTGGAATGTATTCTGATTTGATTTCTCCTTTTTTTTTTTTTGATTCTAAAGATAATTTCCTCTACTAACCGGTAAGCCTTTGAATTCAATACACCGCTAATCTTGATGCTCGTAGAAACCACCTCTGAAAGAAAACAATTGAACATTTTTATTTCTCTGTCACGGTATAGCTTATCAAACTTGTCACTAAAGATAAAGGCTTTGTAAATTTAAGAGTATGGAAGAGTTTTGCTGCCACCTAATGGAAAAGTGAATATTTGTCATTAACCTGCCATATACAATTTCCTTTCACCTTACTGGACATTCATACATAACTGTAATACTTATTTTAATAAATATACATTCATTGCAAATGATTCTTTTATTTCCTTTTTCTTAGTTTGAATGCTACTGGTGTGTGCGTGTGTGTGAAATTGTGTGTTGTGATGGTGATAATGCAGCATGATAGAATATGAAAATGAACTTTAATTATTTATTTTTTTAATTAGCTTTATCAGTTTTAACTAAAGCATTGTGATTAGTTTTCCATACTTTTGTTTAAGCTAAGGTTTACTAAAGCTTTGGGGCTTTCATAGATGGGTGGTAAATACTTAGCTTTTTTTGCTCAAAGCACTTTAGGCAGCTTCGATAAACCTAGGAGAGAAATGAGGAATTAGTCATAATAAAAGGGGACCCTGGGGAAATTAAACAGGTGGGACTTTATATTAAAAAAAGAGGAAAGATACTATATATTTCAGCATATATATTCAGACCTCTAAGCTTTATTATTGATATGCAAACGCAGGCTTTGGATTTTAGAAAATCCTTTACTCTCTTAACAAAGCCTGACTTTCAAGAGTGATCTCTTGCTGTGGACTCAAAGTTAAACTTTTGAGCTTCAAAGAACAATGGTCTCTTTGTTTTGGGTTTTCACTTGCTCCTTTTCTGGGACAGTGAGCCTTATGCCTTAGCCTTAATGGTGGAAGGGGCAGCCTTTCAAGGAAGAAGAAAAATGGGATTAATACCAGGGAAATTTTAATGTGAGGGTATTTCAAGTATTTTCATTTTCACAAATTTATTTATTTAGAGCACAGAGTGAACCATACGGAGGAAGGATCTGTTCCATATTAGCAAGGTTCTGGGCTACCCTTGATACAATCCAAAACCAAACTGGTTGCCATTGAGTTGTGTGTGCAGTCTATAAGGTTTTCAAGGCTGTGACCTTTCAGAAGCAGATTGCCAGTTGTGTTTTCCGAGTTACCTCTGGGTGAGCTTAAACCATCAACCTTTCAGTTAGCAGTTGAGCCCTTAACCGTTTGCACCAGTCAGGGACTCTACATTCATGCAATATTGTTGTGTGCTGTTGAGTCGATTCCAATGGGTCCTTCCTAAAACGCTGAGGAGATGGACAAAGTCCACTGTTTGCAGAGGTTGCTATTGCTGTTACAAAGCCTGGATTTCATTGTTTTGATTTAGAATAACATTCAGAAGGAATGAGTAGAATATGGGGGGATGAGGATGGGCAGCTAATTGCCCCTACTGGTGGAGTGGTTAAGCACATGGCTGCTAACCAAAGGTTGGCAGTTCAAATTCACCAGTTGCTCCTTGGAAACCCTATGGGGCAGTTCTACTCCGTCCTATAGGGTCACTAAGGGTCGGAATTGACTCAACCGCAATGGGTATAATCATAGAAAAAATACATTTTTTCTTAGAAGCCTCCATTTCTGGTAGTGTGGGGTTGTGGGGATGGGCATAAACATACTAATTAAGAAAAAGCTCCTGCTCTCCTGTTTTAAAATGGTCTTTTGGTCAAATGTACTATCTTAGTCTTTCATATATTCTCTTCTCTCTGGTTTTATACAACTCCACTTCAGGGCCAGGGAGGAACACCTGCTCTGCACATTGTCTCTGTCTGTATGCAGCTCCCACTGATCTTGGATTGCGCTCTTTGGGCACCTGCCTCCATGTCCACTGTTGCCACTTCTAATGTGTAACTGGCGTAACTGGTGTAGCTTGTGGTCTGTCCTCCCGGTATTGGCATAGTGTGGAGATTGCTCCTGGGGAACTTTGTCACCTTCCCCTGCTGGGTACATTCTCTCTTGGCTCTTTCTGGCACTACGTATCCACTAAGATCCAGCTCTAACTCCCACTCAATCACTAACAAGGGAAGTTGACCCCCAGCTCTGTGCTATAGTTTAACTTTGGACTTGTCCAGACCTCTCAGGAAAGCTCATTGACCATCAATTTCATCTACTTTCTACCATACATGGGGATCTCCGGGTCACTTCCCTGCTACTCAGGAGGCAAGGGGAAGATGTAGAAACCATCCAGAGATATGAATCTAGACCGGTCTGTCTGTCCTTGCTGGAAAGCATGAAAGTAGAGCACCAGTTCAGTTGGTCTCAGATTTGTTCTCAACTTCTTGGAGTTTTATCAAATTTTCTGTCAGCTGCTGAGGGCCTTCTTAGGAATCTGCAGCTTACTTACCCTGGTCTTGTCCTACACGAATCTTTCTTCTTACTCTCTGAATTTCCCATGCGCCCTTCCCCTGGCCAAGTGTCCATGAGCCTTAGGCAGATGTGAGCTTTAGGATGTTGTGTGATATCCTGAATCTTCTCTGCCATACCTTATAGAGATCATAGAGGTTATTTAAGGAAGATTACATAGCTTGTTGATGATGAAGTCAGCTCAAGGTATGGATTTCATCAGTCCTAATTCTTATTTCTCTGTATTTTTGTTATTTCTTCTTACTCTTAGAACATTGTGAGATAGAAAGAGCACATTTTATTACCTCCATTCTATACACAATGAAACCCAGAGTCATGATTACAAAGCGATTTGTCTAAGGTTACACTGGCAATAGTGGCAACTGATTTTTTGAAATTAAATGCAAGACTGTTGTATTTCTTTTTATCTATTTATTTATTTTCTCTAGTGTGGCCCTTTAATCTGTTGAGGTAACTCTTAATTTTGACTCTGTATTTCAGTGTTTTAACCATCCTTCCCATTTTCTTGTCATCTACATGTGCAAAAAGCATATGTATCTGATAGCCAGGGTCCTGGCAGAAAACAGAAGCCGGCTCAGATGGCTCAAGGCTTTCACAAAGGCACCACTGTGGGTTATGGAAAGAGACAATCACGAGTGAGAAGCACCTACCAACCCTAGGCCTAGAGGGGCAAGAAGAGGAAATTGTATCCAAGATCCCAGCCAGAACTGGAGCAGTGGAGGAGGTACCACGGAACAGGGATTCCAGCTGTGGACAGATGCAGCTCCCACCGGGATAATGGGCTCAGAGCAAGCAGAGAGCAGAAAAGAAATACTCTGACCACTTTCACTCTCAGATGATCCCTGCGGATGCTCCCCAGTGGCCAAACCCAACAATGTGTTATTAGTTTCCTGTGGCTCCCAGAAGAAGTTATCACAATCTCGGCGGCTTGAAACAACACAAATTTTTTATCTCATAGTTCTGTAGGTTGGAAATCCCAAAGGTCTTACTGGGCTAAAATCAAGATGTTTGCAGGGGTGCATATCTTCTTAGAGTTTCTAGGGAAGAATCCATTTCTTTGCCTCTTCCAGCTTCTACAGGCTGGCTGCATCTTGAAGCACAGGCCCCCCTTCCATGAGTCCTGTGATAAGGTCAAGTCCTTCTTACATAGCATCATTCTGACCTCTTCTGCCAGGTAACCTAACATATTCACAGGTTCCAGGGATTAGGACATAGACTTATTTGGGCTGGAGCTTCCATATTAGGTGACAGTCTGTAGGGTTAAGCCTACTGGGCAGGGCTGGGTCCATGTTATTTGGTGATGAAACTTATACAGTTAGGAGGTCATCTATAAGAAAAATAATTCAAAATTATATTAGGAACAAGGCTTGAAAAGGGTAATACCTGAGAGACACTAAAGCTGAAGCTTTTTCAGCTCTGGAGCAAATCAACTTCTGCTCCTGGACATAGAGCAGGACAGACAGGGTAGAGAATGACCTGGGGTGGAGGTGGGGCAAATGGGCAAGAACCAGAGCCTTATTTGGAGTCCTCTGGCATTTCACCAGAGCCCCTCCTTCAGGATGATATCAATCTTCTTCAGCCAGCAGTAAATCAGTTGATGCTTGATTACCTTGTTCAGCAATCAACAGCTCAGTGAAATCAATTCATATGATGCCTTCACAGAGCCAGGACTTCACGCATTGTTTCCTCTTACTGCCTTTACGACAATTTATAGTAATGCTGGAGTCCTCTGGTGGCGCAAATGGCTACCATGCTCAGCTGCTAACCAGAAGGTTGGAGATTTGAGTCCACCCAGAAGCACCTTGGAAGAAAGGCCTGGTGATTACTTCCAAAAGATCAGCCATTGAAAGCCCTATGGAGTACAGTTCTACTCTGGCACACATGGGATCACCACGAGTTGGTAACTGGTTTACTGGTTATAGGAATGATATTTGGGTTGATGCATTTCTGCCCAATATTGTTCCTTAGCCATTTAAGACAGTGTGGATCATTGGTTCCTTCCCTCCGGTCTTCTTCCTGTAACAAGCTGCTCCCTCACTAATCCAGGGAAGGTGCAACTGAACTTCAGATTTTTAAATTAAAGCTGAAATTTTATTGAATAGCCCATGGCAGTTCCATCTAGACACAGCCCATTCAATTCTAAGCTTGCCTCTTTCTCGTGACTTTGTGGTGTATTTAATACAGAACTTTCTTTCTAGACCTACAAATTCTAGGACTTTACAGTGTAGTCATATGACAGTGAGTCAGCAGCTGAATTCCAATATCTGCCCCACCACTACCCGGGACTTTCTAACAAGAACTAAGACAGCTATTAGTTTTATTATTACCAAATAGAATAAAGAGGAACTATGTTAACAAGAATGCAGAAGTAAAGAGTACCAATTTCCCATGTCTTAATAGTTTAAAAAAATGAGTAAACTCCACCGTAGATTTTACTTTATGAAAATAGATCCATTTCCTGAAAAACTGTCTAGTTTTCAGGATTTTCTTTATTTGTGCTATGTCTGTATGTTAGATAAATTCCCCTATTGCCATAAGTGTACCATCCTTCCAAAAAGATTAAACTGAAAACAGGAAAAGCAAGAAAAGCAAGAAAATTAATCTAAGGATAGATGGAAGAGGTTAGCCTACATAAACAAATGATCATTGTTTTGGCTAAAGTTCTTCTTTTTTCAAATTAGGTCAATTGACTGAACAAGTCACAAATACCCGAAGTTAGGGGTAGGTCATCTCTAAATTCACAATCTGAGTTTTATTCTCACCATCTTAAAAAAAGAAATTCCTAATTCTATAGTGAACATTGGTTAGATTTTCCCTCCAGATATTTGAATAAAATCTGAAAGGAAAATGGTTAGCAGAGAGGTAAAAATGGGAGAAAACCCAGGAAAAGGGAACTTAAAACGGAAGTGGTTGTTATTTTAAGTGCTGGCACTTTCCAGAAGCTCATCATCTCACTTAAACAGTCCATGGGCCACATCTTAATCTATGACCCAACAACACTACTAACAGAAAATATTGCTTTAAAAGGTGCTGGGCTAAAGCCTTTACTTAAATACTGTATAAGTTTGAAAAATAAAAATGATAAATTACACCTTCCCTCAATAAGTTTATAATCTAGTTGTAAATGCAAAAATATAAAAAATGTAAAAATGAAAGATTTAATGATAAAAATGAGATTTGAGCATAGTTTTTAAAAAGTTGCATAATATAAAAAAAAAGTGTCTGTCAAATGCATGCTTACAGTATAATATTATAAAAAAAAATATTTTAAAGACGTCATAAATACACTCAGGATTGATGCTGGCCGTGATGTTTTTTTGCTTTGTAGAAAAGGTTCATCTGTAATGTCTACTGACTTCCTGCTGCGATACACCTTTCAGCAGTAGCAGCAGCCTCAGCTGTTCTAGCACTATGAACCCTCCTGCTTTCTCCTGGCCACCCAAGCTCCCTTGTAGTACCTTTAACCTCACACTTCGAAGGCATCTTTCCATTCTCTAGATTTTGTTCTTTCCTGTGTAGTGCGTTAAACCTATTGTTAAATATCTGTTTGGTAAGAAAGTTTCAATATACCAATTCACAAAAGATGTTTCTTCCACTCTAAAATTAGAATTTGAAATACCTTTGAAAATACATTGGCAGGTTTAATAATTTGGATTAACTTTTTTTTTTTTTTTTGTAGTCTAGAACGAGAAACCCACTACACCCATTGCCGTCAAGTCCATTCCAACCCATAGTGCCTCTATTGGACAGAGTAGAATTGCTCCATAGTGTTTCCAAGGAGCACCTGGTAGATTCAAACTGATGACCTTCAGTTAGCAGCCATATCCATGCCTCTCAAAATATCCAAAGGACCAGTACTTTTTTCCCCCTCCAACTCATTATATTCCAATACAGTAAATGCAATAAAAATAAATTATTAGAAGAACAAGCGTGCTCCTGGATGCCACAAAAATGCCAAATTGCTATAGAGGTTTCTAAATGTTTACTCTCAATTTCTGTACTTGCTTTGCTGCAGACGATTCATAAGTAGTTTGTGAACTGGCCCCAGGCCCTGGACCGCACTGAGTCTTACTGATCTAGAAGGTCCATGAGATAAAATCATTTGTAATTTTGCCATGACATGAATTTGAATGTCTTTTGCTGTGATGTAGTCTTTGAAGTTGCCTTTTATTCAGTGACATTATTGTATTTTGGGATTCACAGAGATTTGAGACATAGCCCATTATCAAGGGTTTACTGTGCAACAGATGGAGATAAAAATAAATAAATGAAGAAATTGGGTATAGTAAAGGAGCATGGTGGTGTGATATAGAATCTATAGTTCAGCACAGAACTTGCTGTGTTGATGAACTTATTCTATAATATGTGCTGTCTAGTATGGTAGCCATATGTAGCTACCATAATTGAAATGTGGCTAGTGTACTGAGGAACTGACTTCTTAATTTTAATTAATTTTAACTAATTTAGATGTAAATTTAAATAGCCACCTGTGACTAGTGGTTACTGTATTGAACAGCACAGCTGTAGAACATAAGCTTTGGAGACAGAACGACCTAGACTGGCCTTTTAAATCTGTCATTTACTAACTGTGTGATCTTAGACAAAAAAGTCAACCCAAACCAAACCCATTGCTATCAGGTTAGTTCCAACTCATAGCGACCCTATCAGATAGAGAACAACTACCTCATAGGGTTTCCAAGGAGTGCCTGGTGGATTCAATATGTTGACCTCTTGGTTACCAGCTAAGCTCTTAACCTCTATACCACCAAGGCCCCTGATCTAAGACATGATACTTAAATCTCTAAGGTTCTATTTTCTAAGCTTTACAATGGGGATCTTATTATCTTCCCTGAAATGCTCTAAGAATTAGAGGTAATATGTGTAAAATGCCTATCACTATCCCAGGCAGGCAGTTATAGTGCTATATTACCGATATTATCATATTACAAAGAAATTCATAATTATTTTGCATTACTGTTATTACAGTTAAAACAGTTTTTTTTTTTTTTTTACTTTATGAAAATAGATCTATTTCCTGAAAAAATGTTTTCTTTTCAGGATTTTCTTTATTTGCACTGTCTGTATATTAGATAAAAAGTATACTTTTAAATAAGAATCAGGGTTCAAAAACTAATCTCTGGTTAGAGTTACATGCATTGGCTTATTAATGGGAGTGGTAAATTTGGGGTGAAATAGACAGTATGCATCTTTCTCAATCTTTCTCAAAGGGGTTTTCCTTTGAGGATATGGTCTGCAGATGTTTATTAAAATGTGTCTCTTCCTTAGTAGAAGAAACGGAGAGCTCAATTAGAGCTAAGTTTACATGGTACATATTACAAATTCCTATTCTTTCAACTCCTGGGCCACTGGTAATTTTTAAAGTAATATGTAGAAGAATAAAATTACTCCCAACAAAATTTTGTGAAACAATGTGACGTGTGTAACTAATGTCATCGAACTGTACATGTAGGAATTGTGAATGGATGTATGTTTGGCTGTGTATATTGTCACCAAAAATAAACAGAAATAGAGAAAAAATTGTGTAAATACAAAGGATATAAATACTTAAACCCAGTGTAGTCAGGTTGATTCTGACTCATAATGACCCTCTAGGACAGAGTAGAACTGCCCCATAGAGTTTCCAAGGAGCGCCTGGAGGATTCAAACTGCCGACTCTTTGGTTAGCAGCTGTAGCACTTAGCCATTACGCCACCAGGGTTTCCCATAAATACTTAGGGGAAACAAATATATGAACATGGAATCTTTTCATTCAAAGATAGCAAGGAAAGTCAAACTCTTCTTCCAGATTTGAGTTATAAAATGTCATGAAACACAGGGATCGGGCTGGACTATAAAACAGAAAATGATACTGGTGAGGAGTGAGCTTCTTGGCTCAAGTAGATGCATGAGACTGTGTGGGCAGCTGCTGTCTGGAGGCGAAATGAGAAGGCAGAGGCGGACAAGAGCTGGTTGAATGGACACCGGAAATACAGGGTAGAGAAGGAGTGTGCTGTCTCATTAGGGGGAGAGCAGCTAGGAGTACATAGCAAGGTGTGTATAAGACCTTGTATGAGAGACTGACTCGATTTGTAAACTTTCACTTAAAGCACAATAAATTAAAAAACTTTAAAAAAAAGGAAAAAATGTCATATAACTATATTTTACTTTTTTTACCTACAAAATGGGGGGAGGGGAACCCATAAATCTTTTCCTCTCAGGAGTCATATTTGTACACTTTGTCAAGTTCCCTGGGCAGAGACTGCCAGATGTCCAACAGAACCGATTTTCCCCTTCTTGGTTAAAAGAAGCCTGAGTTTTAGCAGGGTGAATGACTGCCTGGCCACGCATTATGTTTCCCAGTTTCTTTCGTAGCCTGAGTTCTGACCAATGGACGTGAAACAAAGTGATGTGTGTCTTTTATATTCTCTATGTCTTTCTCTCTTTCTCACATTTTGCCTCAATCTGAATGGCTTCCTTTCAATTATTCAAACACACTAAGAACACTCCAGCCTC
Source organism: Loxodonta africana (assembly GCF_030014295.1). Taxonomy (NCBI): domain Eukaryota; kingdom Metazoa; phylum Chordata; class Mammalia; order Proboscidea; family Elephantidae; genus Loxodonta; species Loxodonta africana. The sequence goes on from NC_087349.1 coordinate 33,316,304, forward strand.
AGAACCCTTTTACATGCTGTGCCCACTGCCTGATATGCTAGTCCCTCAAGTATCTACAGAGTCCTTGGTAGTGCAAATGGTTGATGTGCTCAGCTGCTAACCAAAAGGTTGGCGGTTAGAGTCCACCAAGAGGTACCTTGGAAGAAAGGCCTGGTGATCCACTTCCAAAGAATCAGCCATTAAAAACCCCATGGAACACAGTTCTACTCAGATACACACAGGCTTACCTTCATTTGGAATCAACTTGATGGCAAGTGATTTTCAAGTATCTACACAGCCTGCTCTATTCCTTCGTTCAATTCTCTGACCAAATGTCAATTTAACAGAGAAGGCTTTCTTGACCACCTATCAAAGTCATCCTGCCCACTCTCCTCCTGCATCCCACATACAACATTTGAATGTCACTGTCTCCTTTTCTCCATCGTAACAGACAATTTGTCTAATTTTTCCACCGATCCATCTTTCCAGTGCCTAGAACAGTGCCTGGTACATAATAGATGATTAATAAATATTTAACATATTAAAAGCAATTAAATACTTGGTTAGCAGGGTATTTTTTGAAAGACATGCTCTCAATTATTCTATAAAACAAAGCTAGACATTAGACATTAGTTAAAGGCTTAAATAATTATTCGAATAGAATCTACCTTTAATTATGAACATTTATTTAGACCCATTGTACATAAAGTACTTTATTAGGTGATTGGGTATTTAGAGGAGAATCAAGTCAGAATCAACTCAAAGGCAAAAGGTTTTTAAATGTTTTTAGTAACGATACTATATAAGGCTTGTGTATTATTTGATACTTGGTTATGTAGGCAGGGAAGCTATTATTGTCCCGATTTTACAAGTGAGAAATGTAAGTTTAGAGCACTTAAATGATTTGTCGAAAGTAATGCAAACTGGTTAGTGACCGGTCCATAATCTGCTACTAACTGGTTTGCATCACTTGAACAATATCCAAATCTCCTAGCCTAGTCCTCTTTCTTCTCTACTACACTGCTATCCCTCCTATCCACCACAGCGGGAAGATAGCCATATGTTACACAGTGGTAAGTGGAGGATGTTGTTTTTCTAGATATGGATAGTAAATGGTATACTGCTTTGGAAAACAAAGCAATTGTCATCTTGTCCCCTGAACCAGTCAGAATTGGCTAAGTTATAAAACGTAACCCTAAGATGTCAGTAGCTGTAAAAACAATAGCTTATTTTAAATTTATTCTACAAGTCTAACCTAGGTTATTAGAGGGTTTGACTCTTCAGAGTCTCTTGAGGCCCCAGGTTGATGGAAGGTCCATTGGGCCCATACTTCCATGATCACCAAGGCAGGTGGAAAGAAGGGCTATAGAGCCAAGCATCTGCAATTAAATGTTTCAACTCTCCCATTTCACTGGTCAGAACTAATCCTATGACCACTTCTAACTTCAGGTGAGCAGGGTGTGTAACCTCTGTGTAGCCAGAAGTATAGGCAAATGGAAGGTGGGTGAAAATGGTGAATATTGATAACAATTATCATACCTATTGATTGACAAATACACACATGCACACAAACGCACACTCACTTCTGGCACCTTTTTTCTTTGTTTGCTTTTTTCCTGGGAAGATAACCCATTTGCCCTGCCAGACCCTTTGACTGTGGCAAGCCTAGTATTTCCTAGGCCTCTCTTGGCTTTCCTGGTTGACTTCTCCAGGTACCAAACCAAAAAACCAAACTCATTGCCATCAAGTCGATTCTGACTCATAGTGACCCTGTAGGACAGAATAAAACATTTCCATAGGGTTTCCAAGGAGTGGCTGGTGGATTTGAACTGCTGACCTTTTGGTTAGCAGCTAAGCTCTTAACCACTGTACCACTGTAAAATTCAGGGAAACTGAAGCCAGACAAGATGACCAAGAGACAATGTATCTTCTCCTGAGAGGATTCACCTAATAGTGCCAATATTGTCCTCTGATTACACATTTAGATTTGTGCTTGCTACTCAGTTTTTATATTAATCACCTGTAACGTTTACTTGCACGTAAATAGTTCTTGATAAAATAATGAAATATTTGAGGAAAAAGGAAAAGAGTTCAACTGGTCTTCGTAATTGCAAATTGTTCAAATCATGACCTGCTATTACTCATTTTGTTTAACGCTAGTGTCAGGAAGAGGAGAAATGAATGTAATGCCAAAAAGAGGAACTAAATCAAGGTTTATATAGCTTGGCCTCCCTTAGAAGTAGAATAAGTAAAGTCGGAGCAAATAGAAAGAAAATACTTATAGTAAGTACAAAGCAAATGGAGAGACTGACTTTCACGAACTATGTGCCTGAACTACTAACAAAGGTAATTTTTTCCTCTAAACTATTTAATTAAAACTGTAAAACATAAAATTATTTATATATAGAATTTTAAAAGTACATGACTTTAAACTCCAACATAGTTTTAAAATTATAAAATTTTAACTTATATTTTGCTAGATAAACTAGAAATAGATAACATTTTAAGAGTTTATTTATAATTGGTAACATTTGCTTATAATGCTTCAACTATGAACTTTGCAGGAGAAAATGGAAATGAAACGACTGGTATATAAGATTTCAAAATATTATTTTCTTTTTAGTGTGTGAAGTGGTTACAAATGTTGCCAAAGTTTACAGAGAATTTTAGCATGCCTACGTTTATTTCAGTTTAAGCAATACATGTGTTTCTGAAAAATATGTTGAAGATAAATACTTATTATATATACAAAAGAAATATTACTATACGTAAGAAGTACTATCTATCATCTATATATCCATCTATCCAATTAGAAAAAAGAGTACCAGACAGGAAAGATATTTTACAGATTGTACTTTTTTGTAAATATGTATGTTTTATAAAATTGTGAAAATTATATTTTCTTAAAGTAAGGCATAAATAGATTTAAATTTGAAAATTTAATGAATGAGGCATTTATTTCTCATTCTTTACCTCCATAAATACACTTGCAATTTCACACTCACTTTTTTTTTATCATGCTGCATCCTGCCCCTTGAAGAAGGAGAAATAAGTTATTCAAAAAAAAAAAAACTTAAATAAAGGTATCACTTGAGTTAGACACGAGTGCCATGAAACACAAATTATTTGGATTAGTATTTATATAGTCGACTTTCTTTTTGTTCAGAGCATGATAAATTATATACTAAATAAATTAGCATAGCATTTTATAATTTTTTAAGGATAAAAATGAATAAATATTTAATTATAAATGTTTGCTTCTTTGTATTTTTAATATGAGTCAATATCAAAAATGAAAGCAAGTACAATAAGAAAGGCTCTCTCGAATTCATATAATATTAATGGAATTTGTGAAATACTATAAAACAATTTATATTATTAAAGAATTATATAGTATGCAGAGCAAAAGAAAGGGAAATGTTTGTCAGTTAGTGTCTACTGTAAACAAGGAGAGCACAGAGCTTTATAAAACGATTTGGTATCTCAGAACTTAATTTTTTTTTTCTCTCTGGACATCATGAAAATTTCCATTAGCACACCTTTCATTTGAAAATCAAATTGTCAGAATTTTTAAAAAATAGAAAATAAGTTGTTTAGAAAGTATGATTAGAATGTGAGTTTGTTCAGCTCAGCTAAAGATATACTTAGTCGCTTCAATTACACGAGGCAGATAAGAAGATGGAATATAAGCCTCAGAGGTTTTCCTAATTTTTCACGTCACTAAATAATTTGACTTAAACCAAAAAACCCAAAGCAATTTGGCTTACTCAGTTTATATATTTATTTTCTTGTTCATAATAAAGTTCATTTAAAGCTGTAAAAGATTTCAATAGATATTACTTGTTGAAGAAATAATCATTAAAAAACAAAACAACAAACAAAAGCCTCTATAGGTTGTGGAACGGACCAAAAATACCATTTCATAACATTACATGGAGAAGCTTAGATGACATTTTAGATTGAAATTTACAAATATTTTCTATTGGTTTGCTTATTACTCTCACCCAGTCATAAACTTTAAAAAATTTTTGTATTTGCATAAAACTGGTAAAATTCAAATGGCACTTTTGCTATTTCTGAAAAGAATGTTATGAGACATACAGCAAAAAAGATGGTAATGAGGGTGAGTCACATGGCATATTAGGAAGATAAATTACAGTGTGGAAACAGGAGAAAAAATTTAAATGTATGTGGAAAGTATAAAATATATCATAAAAATAGAAGTGTAATAAAATAATGTATCTGAAAAACGAAGAGTTTCTGAACGAAACCTGCTATGAGCGGCCTAGCACAAAGACTGCTACTTCTAATCAAGGTATGCTTTAAAAATCTTTGGAAATAATTTCCAAAATGGGAGCTGTTGATTAACATCCTCCCCAAATTGTCTTCTAGTGAGATTAGTGTGCTTCTCCCCACCTCAGACTAGAAGTAACAAAGCTATTCTTCCAGTTAGAGTGGGCATGTTCAAGTGCCCCAAACAACTCTGTCTACCATAGTGTCCAAGCCAACACTAACCAAAACTTCACGTCATGAGATCCTGTAAGACATAGGAGCTGCTTGAAAATTCTGGAAAGACAAGAGCTATTAAATTTCTCTATGGTAGGATGGGGGCAGGGATCAAATTCAGCTCCCTACTCACCAAGTCCAGCATCAAGTTATTTGGTGGCACCTTCTTCATTATTTGGGTTGTTCTTGAATGCTGAAACTTGCAATTTCAGGAAAAAAAATTGTGAAGCAATTTTTAGTCTCTGTGGTCTATTTGAAGATGCTGCCTCTCAGTGCTCAATTGCACCTGGTCCCTGCTGTAAGTCAGCCATCTCAGAGATCCAGGTGTCTGACATATGCAGAGCTGGCCACCCTCTTTTCCTACCAGACCTCGAGAATCCGGCTGTCAGGAATTAGGCTATTTGCTTCCTCATCAACCTTCATAGGTTGTTTCTTCTCACAGAATCTAGTTTAATATCCTCTAAAAATTTATAGACTTTCAAAAACAAAAGTTCACTTAATTCCCTAGTGGTTAATGAAAGCTCAAACTTAACTATTTCATTTTAATCCTGATTTTACAATTTTTTTTCACAAATGAGATTGTGGCTCAGAAAAGTTAAAAAAAATTATGCATGTCCACATGAATAGTAAGTAGAGGGCATGAAATTTTAAACTAGGTTCCTGCTATGTATGAGACTAAGAATTCAAAGTTGAATAGTACACAGTCATTGTTCTTAAGGACCATTTTGTCCAAAACCTTCATTATGGAGATGAGGAGATGAAGGCCTGTCTTTTTCAAGTGCAAACAGTAGCCATAAGCAGATGTGCCTACATTCCATATAATGGGGTCCTTGTCTATTAAATCAGAGCTTGTTAACATTGATATGGAAAATGTCAGAATTGTGGACTAGTTGGGAAATGTAAAAGGAAGCCCTTGAGAAGTCCCTCAGTAGTGCAAAGGTTAAAGTGCTCAGATCCTAACCAAAAGGTTGGAGGTTCGAATCCATCCAGAAAGAAGAAAGTCCTAGTGATTTACTTCCAAAAAATCAGCCGTTCCAAACACTGCTCTGCTCTGACACACATGGGGCCTCCAAGAGTTGGAATCCACTTGACAGTAACTGGTAGTAAGAGGTCAAGCAGAAATTCTAGAGAATCACAATAAACAGACAGCTACAAATATGCACGAGCCATTTGTGTGTGTCCAAACAGCTTGAAAGATTTAAGGCTGGGAACCGGTAGAGTCACGGAGAAACCCATACCAAGTTAAATATTTCTCCGGATGGTAATATCTTATTTTCCTATGTTTTAAATGTCTTTTGCTACTCGTGGTTTGATTGTAACCTTAGAAGTAGGACTGTTATAAAGGGTAAGTAAATTTCATAGTTAATCATTCCTCTTAAAGATCTATTTGACACCTACAATATATTTTTTATAAACAAATAATAAGTCAGAGAAATGGTAGTATCTAATTCATATTTGTTCATGCAAATATTCTCAACAACCTGCCTTTGAATGCTCTTTAAGAAAACGAACACTCTTACAGGCTGGGAGCCTCTGGAGTGGTGTAGACAGAAAAATTCCACACTGCTCCCAACACAGGCTAAGATTCCTTCTGGGAGTAACAAGAGCAACTGCCCTAGGACTAGAGTGAGGAGAGTGAGGCACAAAACTTAAGGAGGCATCAAAAAACTCAGTAATCAAGATAAATAATATTTTAATACCATATTAAAAAAAAATCTAAGTTTATGCAAAAAAAAATCGACAATAAGCAAAATAGCAAAAGATCAGTAAGAGTCAGTACTAAGTCATATCAGAGCCCTGGGCAAAAGGAAAAAAAATCAATAATACTGATCTGAGAGCTGGGGAGGAATGGGAGTTTTATTTTACTAGTAAGATAAAAAAAAAAAAAAGTAAGATAGATTTTAATAATTAGGCAGCCATATCTCCAGGAATATTATAAAAAAGATAGCAAGATAGAAACAGTTATTCAGTCAGCCAGCCTCATCTTTTTGACATTTTTAAAGCTCCTGACTAAATGTGTGGCCTGAAGGTTGTGAGGTGGAGATACTACTTTGGAAATAGTGGTAAAGGCAAATGCTTAAAAGCCTTCACGCACTAGAAATTTCTCTCCGCAAATACTTTTCTGGCACCATAAAGAAGTTAGAGTTGGTAAAATACAAAACATGGATAAGTTTAATAGAATCGCAATTCAATAAACCCTTGAGTTAGCCCCCTGGAGTAGGTATTGGAAGACTTTGTGTAGGTCCAATGGCACAGTAAGAAGTACAGCACAGAACTATATCAACTGTGGCATAGCAAGGAATTGACTTTTGTAGAAAAATTATTTTTTGATATCTTAAATAATGTGATGTTTGACCACGTGGTTGTGGTAGCTTCCCTTTGCCTGGTTAACTTCTATTCATTCTCCAGTTCTTGATTTAAGTACTAATTTCTCAAGTAAATTGTTTTTGACACATCAGAATAGATTAGATCTCACATTATATATTTTCATTGGACCAAGTATTTAGCATTAATAAATATTAAGTGTATCAGTCAGGGAAAACAGGAACCATGCTAGGTAATTCAAGGAGAATGTATTTAATAGAGGAAATTAGTTATAAAGTGGTGAAAGGGTTGAAAGAGCAATAATTATAAGGTGAGGTAACCCAGAGATTAGTAATTGCAAGAAGTACATTTCACTCCTAAGATAGGAAGAGAAAAAGAGCAGGTGGTATTACCAGAGACGAAGACTGTACTTGTTACTTCCGTGAATGCCTAGTAATACAATTAAGAGGTGATGTTGGCCTAAGCTGTGACTGCTGAAGGGTCAGTCACTTTCAGAGATACCAATATAAGAAAAAGAGAGAGGAAGACTCATGACTTCTCTCCTCCTATCCTCCAGTCTTGTACCAATGCCTCTTATTGGCTAAGCCGAACTGAAAATCATTGGCAAAGGATTCTGAGAAATACGATTTGTAGGGGTCTCTAGTTTCCTGTTATAAAGCACAGGGCATGGAAGAAAGGAATTGAGCTGAGGCAAATAATCAATGTTAGTATATTAAATAATTATTTATAAATTAATGTCATTATTAGTGTACGGTAATGCCAGTCTCTCTAGGCAGTTTATAATTTTCATGAGTCAGGAATATACCTGCTTTATTCACTAATGTATTCTCAGCACATTTCATATTGCCCAGCTCATAGGAGAGTTTGAATGAATGAAAATATGTTTGAATGACTCTTCACTCCCACTATACTTTCAAGGGTCATGGTCTCAACTGTAGAGTTAGCTATATGCCTCTTTAATGCAAGTGTGAATAGGAGCTCTGTGATATACCAGGAGATACCAAAGCTTCCATGTGAAGACAGTGGGAGGCAGAGATGACAGAGTGGAAGGACGTACATTAGTAAATGACAGAGTTTCAGAGCTTAGAAAAATCTTGTTCTGTTTGAGCCTTAAATGTTCTACCCATTTCATCCTCACTCCTGAAAGGCCACACCCCATCATGAACATTAGCTTGGGGTGTTTTTGTAAGAAGTGAGAAGGCTGGCATCATATGAATAATGGCCACTGTAGCTCAATATTTATAACTAAAATTAAGGAATAATCTTTTTAATGTCTGTTGCAAAATGATATTTAGTGGGCATAGTACCTTTTTGTCAGGGCAGAATCGTTCTTCTCTCCTTTTATGATATCATCTAAATCTCTATGCCAAAGGATGGGCCAAGGACATAAGGTTTCAAAACCTAGGGGTGCTTTTCTGCCTCCTCCTTCTCTATATAATCATGTATATAATTATACGTATGTTAGGACACTTGAAGTTGTTCCACAGCTCACTGATGGTCTCCTTAGTTTTCTCAGCCTTTTTTTCCCTCTGTGTTTAATGTTGAAAAGTTTCTGTTGCTGTGTCTTTAAATCCACTAATCTTTTCTTCTGCAGTGTCTAATCTGCAGTTAATTCTAGCTAGTATATTTTTAAATTTTATTTGATTTTCAAAAAGGTAAAGAAATTTAGAGCATTATTATTATTTTTTTTTCTTTTCCTAATTGTTGCTGATCACCAGTGGAAAAACAAATTATCAGAGAGGGGATGCAAAACGAAAAACAAATAACTCCAACGGTGACAATAAAGCAGTAGAAAATAATCACACCGTCACCAGCATTGCTTAATTAGCTTGAAGGATAAAGGAATGTCAAGTCTGTTTGTCTAGCCTGTTGGTGTTTCCTGATTGCTAACCGCTCCAGTGATCAGTATTTATATTATTATTTTTCATCATTGTATTTTCTTCTCCAGAAGTTAGATTCGTGTCTTTTTAAGTATCTTTATTCATATCTCCCCTTGACATGATTATGGCTTCCTCTACCTTCTTGAACACATGAGGTGCAGTTACAATAGTTGCTTAATTTACTTTTTACTAACATCTTTGTCATTTATTAGTCTGTTTCTAGTCATTGATTTTTCTCCTCATTATTGGTCATATTTTTCCATTTCTTTGCATGCCTGGTGATTTTGAATTGTATACAAATGTACATTGTTGGGTGTTAGAGTCTTTTGTACTCGTTTAAATATTTTTGAGCATCATTTTTGGAATGCAGTTAAGTTACTTGGAAAAAGTTTGGTTCTCTCATGGCTAGCTTTTAAGATTTTCTAGGTGGGACCACAGCAGTTCTTAGTGTAGTGCTAATTTTTCCCCATTACTGAGACAATATCCTTTAGATATTGGTGCCCTGTGTGTTACAAGTTTTCTCCTCTCTGGCTCTTGGGAACATGAACTATTCCCAGTTCTGTGTGATGTCTGGAAATTGTTCCACCTGCTCCTTTCCATTAGCTCTTTGCCCAGCCTCAGGTAGTGTGCTTACACGCATGCTCTGATCACTACTCAGGTGGGGACTCTAGGGGAATCCTCTGCAGATCTCAGGAGCATTCTCTTTTTGAGGCTCTCTCCTCTCTTGAGTCAGAATTGACTCAACAGCAACGGGTTTTTTTTTTTTTTTTTGGTTCTCCTCTCTGGTATTCTGCCTCATGAACTCTAGCTGCTTTGGCCTCTCTAAATTCTCATCTCTCTCTTCTCAATTCAGAGAGAGGTTTGGTCTCTCTTTGGGTTCTCTCTCCCTGTGCTGCAACTTGGAAATTCTCTCTAGGCAGAAAGCCGAAGCAATTATAGGGTTTACCTAGTTTACTTCCCTTTTCTCCGAAATCACTGTTCTGCACTGCCTAGTTTTCAATGTCTGAAAATTTTTTTCAAATATTTTATTCAACTTTTTAGTTAAGGTATGAGGATCATGTTACCCTACTTTGGCTGTTAGCAGAAGTCCTTGATGTTTTTCACCAAACTAAAACCATTGCACAAATTCCTCCGAAAGGTCGTTCTTTTCATTCATTGTTTAATTTAGGTACACTTGGAGATATCCAGGTATTACTGTACACCATCATTTGATAAGGTTTTAATACAATTTTTTTTTTGAGAAAATGATTACAAGATCTATACTTATATTTAAATTACTCAACTTTCTACATTGGGAAAGAATGACAAATCTGCCAGGAATTTAATATTTGTTGAAGTCTGAAATGCTTACCAAATGGGCAGGGATGTGAACGAAATTTTAAAGTCCAGTAAAGACAATCAATTAAGATTTTACTATTTTTTTATTAACTAATTACATCTTTCCATTTACACTATCTGACATGAGAGTTGTTTATTCACTAGAATTTCATCCATTAAAAACAGAAACCTTTAAATTATGAAAATTTATGTGATGATATTAAGAGATAGGTATATTTGTCCTGCTGAATGAAGGAAAAGTTCCACTGTAACAAATTTTCATGTTAAAAAAAAAAAAAAAGCATTCTTAGGAAACAGAGAAAAATCAAGTTGGAGAATTAAAATTTGAAAAGCTGATATCAGATGAAAGTGTTTTGCATTCAGATTAGTGTTAGAAGAAACGTATTTTGAATTTAACAAAGATTAACAATTTCCTTTTAAAGGAAATTCAAACTTTCTCACACATTTATGCATTTCCATATGTTACTGACATATGGAATGCTATATAGAACTTGCATGATTTTTAAAGACCAGTGAAAGATATTGTGGTTTGAATACAATTATGCTTAGAATTTATAATTCTTAAAACCTTAAATACTGATTTCATGTTATCAACTGCACTCATCTAAAAGTAGCACATGCAAAAATTAATGTGCTTTGAGTCAAGAAAAAGCCATGTACCATGAAGGCATTCTCGTTTTTTATAAACAAATATAATGTGAGTTTGAGTCACATTCATATGTCTTCCAATCACCCTTATTCTATCTCTGAATGCTCATACAAAAACTCAAAAACTCTTCTCATAAATTTTTAAGTGCTAGTTTCACTTCCAGTTAACACAGTATTAAAATAGTATTCCCTTAACTACACATTCTACAAGAAAAGTAGTAATGTGACAACAATAAAAATAAAACATTCTCTAAACATGTAGATGCCATGCTTCTTGTCGTTGCTCTTAGTGGAGGAGCCTTTCATTAATATTCTTAGTCATGTGATATATAACCATGTGACTGAAGTGGCTAGGTCGTCAGAAGCAGGAATGTGAGTGTGGATTTTTTTTTTAGGCCGTTGCATCATAGCTCCAGTGACTCCAAACGAAAATTCACAGATAAAGATGCCCAGTCTCATTATTTCTACTTAATATTATATTGGAGGTCCCAGCCAGTCCAATCCAGTTTACACCCTGACTTCTAATAAAGTATTTAATTTTTTATTATAAAAGTAATTCACGCATATCCTAGAAAATTGTGAAAATAGAGAGAAGTTGAAAAAGGTCATTCATGGTTCTACCACCCAAAGAAGAGGAGCTTTAACAAAAGTAAGGTTTTCTGATTAACACTGAGCAATTTTAAATAAGAAACACAAGAGTAGTCACAAAACTATAAAAGTAAGTAAAGTATAACCCAAAGGAAATTTCAGATTAAGTGTGAAAAATGCCTTGATTTGTTGGAGTGTGCCATTATTTGGATTTCAAAGACCAACAGGAACAAACTTCTGAATTCTAGAATTAATTTACTTGGAAGAGAATCAAGCTAAGGAAGAAGAGAATGTTGTATTTGTTAATTTCTCCTTGTACTTCTGTCAGTCATTTTACTGTATGTATTGAGGCTATGTTATTTAGTACAAACAAGGTTAAACTTGCTATATCTTTCTGATTAGTCTTTTATTCCATGCCATAGAAATTTCAGTTTGAATATGTATTTAATTTACCGTTTATAGATGCTCAGTAACTTTAACCTCCTTTTGAGTGATACAAGGAACTTAACATTTTAATTTTAGTCCCGCCCTCTCCTAACTTTCATGCTTTCCTTACAAGTATTTTGATTAAACCTTGGTTTTTTTCATCCCACAAATCAGATATTATTGCTATTGATTTATTTAGACAATGTTTGTTTAGATTTAACCTCTTGTTAACTATTTTTGTGCCCATTCATTTTTACCCTCTCAGATCCTCCTTCTCTAGATAAGTTTCTTCTTAATTCCTTTAGTGAAGGTCTCTTGGTAATAAACTCAGTTTTTGTTTGTCTGAAAAGTGTTTTTATTTTATGCTCATTCTTGAAAGGTTTTTTCACCTTCTCTCCTCAAGCCTTTGACACTCTCTCGTCCAGCTCCGCTCACAGTTGAATATCTTGCTTTCCACTTCAGTGAAGTAACGGAAGTAACCAGAAGAGAAGATCCAGAGATTCCCAATATCACCTCTACCCACATACCATCTATATTCTGATGTCCTGGCTGAAACGTCAGGTGAACTCACTATGTCTTATCTAAAGTCTATCTTTCCACTTGTGCGTTAGACCGTGTCTTAGTCATCTACTGCTGCTATAACAGAAACACCACAAGTCAATGGCTTTAACAAAGAGAAGTTTATTTCCTCACAGCAGAGTAGGCTAAACATCCAAATTCAGGGCATTGGCTCCAGGGGAAGCTTTCTCTCTCTGTCAGCTGCAGAGGAAGGTCTTTGTCCTCAATCTTCCCCTGGTTGAAGAGCTTCTCAGGTGCAGGAACCCCAGGTCCAATGGATGTGCTCTGCTCCTGGTGCTGCTTTCTTGGTGGTATGAGGTCCTCCTGTCTTTCTGCTCCCTCCTTTCTTTTATATCTCCGGAGATTGCCTCAAGACACAATCCAATCTTGTAGGTTGAGTCCTGCAACTGCCGGGCCCAACCTCCCTAATTAACATCGTAGAGGCAGGATTTACAACAAATAGGGAAATCATACAATGCTGGGAGTCAGGGCCCAGCCAAATTGACACACGCATTTTTGGGGGGACAGAATTCAATCCATGACAGACCCTGTATCCTTTTGTCTGCTCTTCCAGAAACTCTTCCCTCTCCTGCATCATTAACTGTTTCCTTTCTACTGGACTTTGCCATCATCATACAGCATACTATTATTTCTCACACATTTTTCTGAAGTTCTTTCCCCTTACTTACATGGGCAGGTACCACAGCATTTCCCTGTGGTAAAGCTCCTTGAAATGATTACTATTCAGCTTCTATTTCTCTCAATCATTTTATAAAATCATAATTTTCGATTTGTTTTTCTCTGTTTTATTTTCAGTTGGAAAATGTAAAAGAAGTGATGATGGTTGATTTTTATCATGTATCATACCCGAATCTTACAATATTACTTTATTGGTTATCACAGCGATCATGGCATTTTAATTTGTAAGGGACGTGAGAAGTTTTGCCTGCTCTAGAACCATCTCGTTCTACTGGATGTCATGGGTGTTTCTGACATCAGGTCCGCTTGGGGTGGCTTTAGTCTGACACCTGGACCTACATTAAGTCAAAGTACATAACTTGATTTACTGAGAATATCTCAAATTGAGGATACATTAGATCTCCTGAATCACTTAATAATTTAAAACTTTCCCAAGTGTTGGAGGAAAAAGGTAGGGAGATTATTATAAGGGTATAGTTTTAATTTTTATTATTTTCTTGTTTGCTACATTTAGCCAAGTGCTACGATCCTATGTAATCTCAGCAGCTCCCCTGCCAATTTCATTTAACATGGTTCCATGTATAGCTGTATAAACTTTTGAGCCATGCTTTGTGCATACCCAGACTTAACCTAAATACCCCAAAATATATTCATGCTGTTTTTGTGCTGGGGCACAAAGAGAAAAACTCTTTCCTAATACCTGAGCCAGAGTGCTGGTGGCACAGTGGTTAAGAACTTGGCTGTTAACAAAAAGGTTGGCAGTTTGAATGCACCATCTGCTCCTTGGAAACCCTATGAGGCAGTTCTACTCTGTCTTATAGGGTCAGTATAAACCGAAATTGATTTGATGAAAAAAAAATTTTTTTGTAAATACTTCAGCATCAGTTAATCAGTAAATATTTACAAAACATCAGGCTGAGGAAGAGTGGCTGGAAACCCTTTAACTGCAGTCTTCTCTGGGACTTCTTCCCTTCTCCTCATAATCACGGGATAAACTTTATAATTAGAGCCATGGTAATACGTTTGCAGAAAGGGTAGTGATAGGGTTGGGTTTCCTCTTTTCTCTGGCTTTTCCAGGTTCCATTCCAATTGCCAGGAGCCCACAGTTCCCTGATAGGAACATCAATCATGCACACACAAAAAAGGGCGATGTGTAGAATTCAGTTTGGCAAGACATCTCTTCAAAGTCTTGATTTAGACCAGTGATTTCGGTTTACCAAACCTGTTTTCTCCGTCTACCTCCCGCTGGGAAACCCTGGACGGATGCTTGTCTCTTTCACGTGGCAATTCATTGATTGACACAAAGAGTAGGTATCACTGTTTGATATTACATATTTAACAAAGAATTCTCCTAAAACATTGTCATCTTTAGTGGGAATGCGATTTCAATTCCCAGAAGACCACAGGTAATATAGTTAACCAACTGCTTCAGCACTGCATAGTGTAATCATTATCAGCTTTTCATCCTGGAATGAGAATCATTACCTTACATATCTTATGCTCAGCTAACTGCATTTTCCCAAAAGTCTGTTATGGTAACCACTCTGTATTGATTAGGTTAGTCTAATCTGCTGTATCAAAAAAGATCTGATGATACACAGGTGCAAATGAGACAGAAGTTTCTTTCTCATATTGGTAGTCCAAAGATAGGCAGGTTGTCTGGGGATAGGGGGAGACAGCTTTGCTCCAGAAGGTTAACCGGGAACTTTGGTTGGTGGGTTGACTCTGCTATTTAAAATGTATTCTGACTCTAGTCCAAGGCAGTTGTTCCAGTGGTTATCATCCAGACAGTGAGGAATTGAAAAGAGGAAATTCAGTGCAGGTGTTGCTTATCTTTAAGGAGATAACCTGAAAGTTGCATGCATCACCTTCCTTCACATTCTTTTGAACTCAACTGAGTCATATGGCCATACCTAGCTACAAGCTGATCCTTGGAAACCCTATAGGGGGCAGTTCTACTCCACCCTACAGGGTCTCTATGAGTTGGAATCCACTCGACCACGATGGATAGCTGCAAAAGAGGCTGGGGAACATTGTTTTTAGCTAAACAACCATGTACCCAGCTAAAACTCAGGACATTCTATAAAAGGAAGAAGGGAGGAATAAATACTGGGTGACAATCAGTGGTCTATGCTACAGTCATTCCTTGCTTGTTTGTTTATCATTGATAGTTAAGATTTTTTTTTTTTTAACTATTAGTAACAGAAATATGCTTGAGCTGGCTTAAACAAAAATAGGGAATTTATTATAAAGATGCAGGAAACTCAACAGCAAGAATTCAGCTAGACCTCAGGAAGATACTAGAAAGTGGAACTGGAAATTTTCAGGACTCTTTGTTTCTGTCTGTATTTCCGATACACTTTCTCTGTAGCTTGGCTCTCTGTGGTCCTCGGGGCACATAATAGCATCCAGAGAGCCCCTGGGTTACCTGTGACAATTCCAGCTGCATGTAGAACTCACCTGACTTTTCTGAATTCTGATTGCCAGTTTCTGGTTGGAGGAATATGATTGGTCCAGCTATGGTCAAGTGCCTTCCTCTGGTCCAGTTGATTGTGGCCAAGGGCATAGGGGTCATATAGTGCAGCTATGGCTGATAGGGCCTAACAATGTATGGGAGTACCATTCTGAAAAATAGGGAGGGGCTCCCTAAAAGATGTCCACTATCTCCAGCGTCATTAGTATTCTTCGAAGCCTATCACTTCCAATATGAACCTTTTGTTTCCAGCTCTTCTAGTTTACTGTGACAGCATGTGTTCATAAAGACCAGCTAAATTCATCCCAAATTCTCATTGGTTGGGAATTGTAAAGAAAATGGAGAATTCCTTGGGCTTCTAAAGATTTACATTTTTGGTTAACTGTGTGGACTATCTTTTCATCACAGAAAATCACTGGTACTTGAGAAAGAAAAAGAGCAGCCCCAAGAGCTGTTCAGCTGATAACTGGCCTTGCACAAACAGCTAAGTCGCAGTGTTCTCCCGCTTAGCCTAAACAGCACCAGCATCTCACACGGTCACTCTGTGACCAAGATAGAGACAAATACAAAACCACTTTTTAATCGTGTCTCAAGGAGAACTGAACCTTGTGCAAGCCACAAAAATGACCAACTAGCTCCCTCCCCTAGCTAATATAAGCAACCGCTGCTTATTTACCAACTGCAGCTTTACACTCTGTTTTTCCTGCTTCCTGAAAATTAATGTATTTGATCACCTAATTATCCCTACTTTTTGATACAGTCCAATCTAGAACAAATCCTTATTTCCTTGAACCCCTCCGAAAGTCAGCTAACACAAGCCCAAATTCTATAACAAGTCTCACTTTTGCCAGTTACCATCCAGTTGATTGCAACTCACGGTAATCCCATGCGTGTCAGAGAACTGCACTCCATAGGGTTTTCAGTGGTTGATTTTTCAGAAGTAGATAGCCAGGCCTCTAGGTAGACTTGAACTGCCAACCTTTCTGTTAAAAGCTGAGTACGTTAACCATTTGTACCACTCAAGGTCCTAACGAGTCTCCGTAATATCCTGTTATGGAGATGCTTCAGAGTTCCTCGTGGGGTGCGGTCTTCTCTTCTGCAACAAAAAATAAATCCAACTTTGTTTGACTACAGGTATTTTCCAAGTGGTCCTTGGCTGGTGGCCATTGACATACTACTCTAAGGGATCTGACACAAAGAAAAACAGAGCAAAACACACGGAACTAAACACATTCCTGTGCACACACTCACATACAGACTCTCTCTTCTTTCTATTGTTTGTCCAATTGTATGAGCACGTTTTAGTCTAGTGAGTTGGTTTGCTTAGAAGATTAGTAAAGTCAGCCCTGGTGGCACAGTGGTTAATAACTCGGCTGTTAACCAAGAGGCTGGCAGTTTGAATCCGCCATCTGCTCCTTGGAAACCCTATGGGGCAGCTCTACTCTGTCCTATAGGATCGCTATGAATCAGAATCAACTCAACAGCAATGGGTAGTATAACTTGAGGAATTCCACAGATACTGTTCCTTTTTCCTTAGGTATTAAAAAATATTTTAGATTTGGAAAAATCTCTATGGAAGATTCTTTATTATTCACGACATTAACATAATGATGAGAACATATATAACCTGCTCCAATTTTGTTTTAGTTTCAGATATTTAAAATTGCTCAAGCAATTTTTAAATTTGGAAATGACAATTGGTCTTTTAAATTTTACTTTTATTGCCTACATCTTGCCTTATTGACATATCCCTCCTGTGAACTCCTGGAGCAACTTCTATAGCACTTGGTTACTTAGCATAATTATTAATTAGCATGTAGTATAATATATATCTTATATTTATGCACCTATGTAATTTACATTGATTGTAAATTCCCAAAGTGTATTGATCATATAATAGAGTTTCTTCCAAGTCCCCTATAGGGCTTCACACTTTGTACATAATAACTATTCTATAAATAAGTGGCTGATATCTGCGTGGTGGGAGAGATTTGGTAACAGTCCAGAAAAGACACCAGACTACAAGTGCCTTGAGGGCACAGATTGTGTTTTATTCAACATTACATTGCTAGTGTATAGTAGAATGCTAGCACATGGTGGCTGCCCCATAAGTATTTCCCGAAGGACTAAAAGACAGCAATGCTATGGCCTTCTGAGTGTGGGCAGTCTGGCTAGGACCCAAATGGAAAAGGAGACATAAGACAGTTTTCACCTGACCTATCACTTTACCTGTAAGACTAGGTCTATGGACTGCCATGTTCCTTTAAGCAATGCATTTAAAATACTTACTGGAATGCTTATGTCATAAGACAGGGTCAATAGATCATTGCTTTAGCTTACATTGCACATATCTTCTTTTGTTATTATTAGTTTTAATGATGTAATACCTTGAAATCATGCAACACTTGTCCTTAGCATAAGCTCAGAATACCCTGGAGATTTACTACTTATTCTAGGTACTCTAGAGGAAGTTGGAATAATCTTTTGTGACATAAAACATCTCGTCATGTGAAGGGGTCACTAAAAAAGGCAAATTTATTAAATAAGGTGTTGATAATTCTGTGGAATACTAAACAGAATGTACAGATTAAATTGATTCTACTTTTGGGTGAAGAATATTAAATTGTCGGCTTTAAACAAGAAGTAGGTCTTCTTCCTTTCTGAGCCACGTCTTTCTTTCATTTATCTCATTTTCCACAAAGCTATGCTATTATTTTATTTTGCAGACTTGCCGCCTTTTCTACATTTCCATAGCTACGCCTCTGGCCTTGGTCCCTATTACCAAAAGCCCAGATTGTTTTAATAGCCAACTAATGGGTTTCCCGACAGTCCGTCACCTCTCCTAACCTCTCCTAATAGACTTTCTCCATTTCTGCTTCAACCAGCTAATCCACTATGATGATATTTCTAGACCATTCCTTCCAGTGTATCATGCTCCGCCATTAGACACTACAATGGTTCCCTTTTGCTTTTTAAGCCCTTGGACTTGTTTCCCTTGTATCTCTATAATCCAGCCTACTTGGGTGTTTTGTCCAATTCTGTCCAAGTGTCTCTGGCTGCCTGGTCCAGCTGGCTCCCCTGTCTTCTGCTTATGTTACCTTCTTTGTACATCTGTGTCCTTTCACCTGGTGGCTTCTCATCTGGACTCTCCTTTTGTCTTCCTTCTTTCTCTCAGTTCACCAGTCCTTCAAGGTCTGGTTCAAACTTCTATTCCCCTATAAAACCCTTCTTCTCCAGGACACAAATACAATCTCCTTCTGTGAGCTGCCATAGTAATCATAGGCATTCTTACCAGGATCCCGTGGTTTATCATTAAATCGTCCCTTAATTGTTTCTCACGATTTGATTAACTTTTCCTAACCTTGAATATAAACTAAATACCTTCAGGACTCAATGATTTAAACTTTTCTTGACATTGCCTCTTTTCTTGGCATACTCAGTAAATAATAATAACAATAAAATACCAGAGAGATGAAAGATGAGCTATAATCAAAGAAAACACGATAAAGAAATGGCTCTTGAATGGAGAAGGTTTGTTGAAAGGCTGGGGACGGGTTGGGAAGCGGTGAGAATGGACCATTGTTCGCCACCGCGCCGGACGGAGTGCTGGGCAGTGAATGGAGGCTGTCAACTCTGGTTAGACTTGGCCATTGTTCCTGGGACACCGGTGTTAGCTCCGAGTAAGAGAATTCATCAGAACGTTCTTGTACTTTTTTTTTCTCTCTTGCTCCGGGGCAGAAACTGTTCTACTTCACAGGCTGAACTTTTTACCTCTTGCCCTGAGAGGCAGAAACACGCTGCCTGAGTGCTTCCATTTTGAGACACCTTGTAGGAATCCTTATTGAATTGCTTTAGAAGAGCGGATTCTCAGCCCTCTAGTGCAGCCATCTGCCTCAGCAACCCCAGAGGGTGTTATTTTTCCGTCAGAGGCAGAAGCTCACGGTTATACGGGCTCGCTGGGCTTTTAGGGAAAAAAGACAGCATTTTGCAAGCCTCATCCTAATTGAACATCCCCACGTTGCAACTATTATTGCATTTCGGTCTTGTAGCCTTTGTTACGGAGGTTTTTGTGTCAGTTAGGAGGGGACGCTTTGGGTGACCGTTCAAGTCTTTACTTTTTTTTTTTTTCTCTTTAATTTATTAAAGTTCAAATTAAACAAGGCTCCTGCTGTTACCAAAGTTTCCTGAGCTATTTTGTGTAAATGTTATTCATCCTTTGAAATCAATACAATTAAAAGTTGTGTAAAGTCCTCCTTTTCAAGGCTATGAACTTTTTCTCTGAGGATTTTTAACGTGTTTCAGGTCTTTGATTTCTTAAATGCATTTCAGAGAAGAAAATATACATGTGCTTTAATTGCTCTTTAAATTGGCCGAGTTATATTCTGTCTCTTAGACAAAAATCTTTAAATGATTGCATTTCTCTGTAGATTAGTAGCTTGTTAATTTTGAGAATGAAATAAACTGAGGAATAAAAATCATTTGACAAGGTATCTCAGGACTCACTTCAAAAAGAACAAGGAGAGGCAGATTCTCCCTAACAAGGCCCCATCTGAGATCAGAGCTTCTGTATGACCTACTGGGGACATCTAGTGGACAAAAGTCAGAATGGCAACTACAAACCGTACATCTGTGCAGGCTTCTAACTTTGAGATAATATTATGCTTAAAAAAAAGAAAATTGCAAAATACTATGCACCTATTTCAAAATCGGTATGCTTTCTGTGAAATAAAATGCCATGTACATTTTAAATTTGATTTTACCTTTGTCTGTTATTTAGAATTCATGGTGAATTTAATGGCCTATCTACTTTGGTGGAAACCCTGGTGGCATAGTGGTTAAGTGCTATGGCTGCTAACCAAAAAGGTCGGCAGTTCGAAACCACCAGGCGCTCTTTCGAAACTCTACAGGGCAGTTCTACTCTGTTCGATAGGGTCGCTATGAGTCGGAATCGACAGGACGGCAGTGGTTTTTTTTTTTTTTTTTTTTTGGTTTATCTAGTTTGATTGGACTTGGTCCAGGTTTTTCTGGCAGAATTAGATTTTAACTTAATACGTCCTGTACTGTACATAGAGGGGCAAATATTACTATCAATGCTAGAAGGGCAGATTTACATAGCATACATTCACACCGCATTTGGCTAGTTATGTGACCTTGGTAAAAAGCCTTTCATAATCTCAGTTTTTCTTTCGCATGTAAAGAGCACGGTTAGAGCAATGATATGTCATGTTTCTTCTAGTTTGGTAATCTGGAATCCTATTTGTATAATAATATTTTTAATTTCTATAATTTTTGCATGTTTCAAAGGGTTTCACAGCTATCATGTAAACTAATTCTCAATAGAAACGTCCTAGTAGTTCATTCAAATTCTATACATTGATACTCAGGGAAGTGAGGTGACTAGAGAGCTGAAGAAAGAGCCCAGGTTTTACCCAATTTGACACCCCTCTGGTAGATCTCCTTGTTGATGCACTATCACTAGGGAGTAGATTGCTTAATATTTGGGAGAACCCAGCTCTTTCATTTTCTCTGTGATCTATATCCCTTTCTCTTTCTTGTCAACAGTTAGTAGCTACCAGGTAGGATCTACTTATACTAAGTCCTTTACATATATTATTCTAATCCTTTTAACAACCTTGCAGAATAGGATCATTAAACCCAATGCATAGTTGAGGAAACTAAGGCTCAAAGAAGTGAAATAACTTGCTCATGTTCACCAGGGAACAGTGGCAGGGCTTGTGTTTATAGTCAGGTCTCTTGGACTTAATTGCATGAAGCATAAAAGCATCATTTGAGCAAGCAAGTGAATCCTGGAAAGCTGGTGCTGTGTGTGTTTACTTCTCCCTTCCTCCCTCAGGATTCAGGTAGGTAGGTGTTCTCAAAGTCTCCAATTAGACCATTTCAACATAAAGACATGGAAGCATAAATACAACTTAGGGTGAAATATCTCAGAAGGTTAAAAAACAAAACCGACAGTATTTCAAAAGACAAATTAAAAAAAAAAAAAAAAAAAACTTGATGAGTCTTTTAGCTCGTGGAAAAAGATCACCGAGAAAATTTATGAGAATTGCTGGTCACCACGAGGTCTCTATTTATGAAGAAATGATGTTAAGATACAACAGAGACACATAAGTAGATGTGCATTGAGTCTCAAGATTAAATAAGGCAAAGACAAATTTATGGAAGAAACAATTCTAACTGCAAAATTAATTAAATTTGGAAAAAACTGCATAAAATTAACAACTTTTACATTTTCTGTTGGAATGGAAAATGCAATGAAAAGTAAAAAGGAGGCAACTTGGAATCGCTAGAAGGATCAATCAACTAGATGAAGCAACTTAAAAAGTCTCACGTAATGTATTTTGACAACATATTGACTTGATTAATTTTACTTAGACAAATATAATTTTGTAAAATGGCACTAAATTTAAATATTACTCATATCCATAGAAATAACACATTTTTGATATTTTATTTATTTTCATACAAATATTTAGTTTTAGAAATATATTGAGAAACTATTTGGATGAACTACATCTTTAGATAAAACAGTATTCAAGAATCAATTGAGTTTTGAAAATTTGGAAGTCAATGAGTTAACATTTTGAATAACCTGATATTAATATTCAAATTTCCATTGAGTTTCAAAATACACCAAGACTCATTAAATGGCAAAATGCTTACATTAACATTTTAAACCTGTTTCAGAGAAATCTAATGTGTTCAAGCAAATGCATTTTGAAAGAGTAAATCTTTCAAAGTGAAGGAAAAAAAATCCATTTATTAGTGTGTAATTGTATACTTCTCCTAAACTAGATCTGTAATCCTAGCTGTATCCTATTTACAGTGATACCATTTGCTTGTTGGGATCGACCATAATTTATCCAGTTGCGAGTACATCTTCATATTCGCATTCTATTTAACTCCAATTAATATACACTTTAAAACAATACGTTTGAATTATTAAATTACTTGGACTTGTTTTCATTAATAAAGTTCATAATATTACTGCCTAAAAAAGTGTAATTTTATTATGGTCCCTCCTTTTTTTCTTATGTAAATTAAATGCACTGCTTCCTATAAAACGTGTGCAATACTCTCAACACCTTCTTCATGATATATATGTAGAGAGAGAATTAGCCTAACTGAACCAAAGAAAGTGTCGGGGTACGCAAAATAAAAAAATGAGCCACGTACATACTAATAAGCCTCAAGTAAAAAAAAAAAAATTTGTAATATTCAGTGTGCAGAACCAATCAGTGTTGGCAGAGAACCCTAAAAACTAATTTTCTAAAGCTCTATTTTTTTTCACATTAGCTTTAGTGAGCCTACACATTACAGAAAGGTGGTAACTAAATAAATATTATTTTAGTTTAATTGGATTAAAAATTAGAAATGCAAATACTCCTTGTCTGATATTTCTAAACCGTCATCTCTGTTTTTATGGTAATACCCTTTTAATGGTTTAAGCCTATGAAGAAAAAACACTGAAGATTTTTAACTAGCCGCTTTGCAGGGGGCAGAAAGGAGCAAAGAAGATTTAGTGGTGAAAAGAGCAAATAAATAGGTGCTCCAAGATTAAAAAGAGGGTAGAAGTGCATGCTGAGCTGTTGAAAGACCTCTCTGTGTTTAAAGAAAAATATTGTTTGGTGCTTTCACCAGCGCATGATCAAAATAAGAGGTACAAATTAGTTCATGGCTGCTGAAGCTACAAAACATCATGCAGAGCGCTGTCTTTGGGGACGTTTTAATGAGGAGAAGAGGTCATCAGACTGTGACATTGCTTTTCAGAATTCTTCAAGAACAACACAGACTTCCTGTTCCAAATGTGGGCGAGAATAAAACAACCTTAGTAGTAATCGTACAACTTTTGAACCATGTTCCTTGGAAATGGCGTATCGTGCTCATTTTGTGGCTTTCGTTAGCTATCTCAAAGGAAACGCTTCCATATTTTCCATGTGCCCTTATTTCAAAAGTCGAGTGAAACGGTGGAGCTTTAACATGGATTATATTTATAAAATAAAGTTTTATTCAGGCTTCTAAGAGATTTTAATGTTTTCATTGCTCCAGGTGAAACGGTACACGGTGGCTCTGTTCATTAACATTTAGCATCAGTGCAAAAAATCAAGGATTACCACATACAGCATAAAAGGAGGGCTAGCATGACTTTGAAATTAAATTCACTGCAATCTTAGTTTTGCCGCATTTCCAAACGTGATTTTAAAATGTATAAGTTGTTAATGACATTCTAGGTCAAATATTCATAGTCCAATATCAAGTCCTACAGAGACTGGCATTATTCAAACGTGCAACGTATTTGAGTCGGAGCTGAAGAGGTTTTCCTGACGCTTAATAAATAAGACATTTATTTTCGCTTCAAAGACCAGTACCGTAACATTATTTAATACTTTAAGTATGGATTGGTACATTTATTGCCACTCCACCATAAAGCTATATCATACCTTCTATTTTTCACTAATATGGCCACATTTGTAAGATGTATGTAGATTGAGAAAATATTTATGTCTATATACCTAAGGCGGGTATCAAGAAGAAGACCAAAAAAAAAAAAAAAAAAGAAAGAAAAAGAAAATGGGACTTGTAATTTTTCATACAGTAGTGCTCACGATCTTGGTAATCTCAAAGTTTTCTCATGTTTTTCCTCCCCAAAATAAGGGCTTCACAAATAAACATATTTTCTCTTGATGTGCAAAATTAACTGTCAAATGCTTTAAAATAATATCAGAGACCTACAGGGAAGAGCTTGAATTGGAGTTGAAATGGAAGATGGGTCATTTCTGTGCATAGCAATGTTTCCAATTAACTTGTAAGGAAAGAGAGAGAATTCAATTTGTGTACAATTAATTTATTTAGAAGCACCGGTTTATAGCACACATCTTTTCCTTGACTCTTTTTAATTTTATTTTTTATTTTCAGGACGAGAGCAGAAGTCAAGCATAGACTCCCTGCTTTATGGATGATAAAGGATAAAAGCTGTCATTCTAAGTCTTACAGCTTTTCCACTATTTAACCAAAAAGTTTCTGAATCTTACACAGATCATTTACTTGATTCCATCTTTTATACTAATTTTATTTCTTTTAATGTAGGCAGTTTTTGTTCTTAAATAATCTTATTCATAACCAGTCACATTTAAGTTGAAATCCTTAGCATGAAGGATTTTTTTCTATAAAGACCAAGTAAGGTGGTTATTTTTAACTTAAGTTTTTAGTCTAGTTCCATTGGACTGGTATATTTGGCTTGGTTTGCAGGCTTTTCTCTGAATGAGAACAAATTAGGAACTTGT
Organism: Loxodonta africana; assembly: GCF_030014295.1. Lineage (NCBI taxonomy): Eukaryota > Metazoa > Chordata > Mammalia > Proboscidea > Elephantidae > Loxodonta > Loxodonta africana. Next base: position 33,341,026 of record NC_087349.1, read on the forward strand.
GCCTATCTATTTTTTTCCCCTTCCTTTTTCACATTATCTCTCAGAACCTATTCTTTTCTCTTACCCTCTAATTCAACAGCGTTCTATTTCGTAAACATTGCTCTCACATCTAAAAGGTGTCTTAGGCATCTCATAAGATGCTATTCAAAGGTTTTAGTTAGCATTTATTGTAGTAGTGTAGGTAAACCTCAGATAAATAACATGAGAAAATGAGAAATGAATAAAGAAGTAAAAATCTGGAATTTTCTTTCAGTTATTTAAAATTAAAACCGAGGCATGAATGAAAAAGATGAGCTTTAATTTTTTTTTGGAATTCAATAAGAATGGCATAAAAATCTTTTATTTAAATGATTAAATTATAATGTTATATTTTTCCAGAAAACAATCATTGGCAAAAAAACTTTACTAATTAAGGAGTGAATTATTTTATTTTTGATAAGTTGGAAATGTTTGCATTTTTTGGTAACCAGGAATCTAAACAGAAGGCATTGTCATTTAAACAAAAATTAATTCAACATTTTAATAACTTCTGAAAATTGACAATTTAAAAAAAAATGTAAGCATCTTAAAAGTTTTGATAATTCTATTGTAGAAATGTGTTTATCTTTTAAGAATTGTAATAAATGATTTCCTCATATCCTAATCTAGTTGAAACACTATTTTGAAGAAGCATAGAAAAAGTAACCTGGCAAAGTTACAAAATTGGCATTGTGCTGGAAAGAGAACAGTAAAAAATGAGATAAAAGGCGAAAAAAAAAAAGTGACTTTAAATGGTACATATTATTTTTGTTGAATTTTTACATAAATAATCATCATGTGAATATTTGCAATAAAATGTAATGATTTTTTACCTTTAAAAAAAAAGAATTTTCACTTTTTTCTACCTACTAGTATTCTATAACTTGTTGAAATCTTGATTTAATGTTGTGGCTCTCAAAGGGCGTTCCATAGTTACTAGGTTCCAAGACCCTTTCAAGAGGCCCACAGTGTCAAAATTATTTTCATAGTAATTTTAAGACTGTATTTGCATTTCATGGTTTTCACATTTGCACTGATGATACAGAGGCAATGGTGAATAACACTGCTGCCCCTGCAACCAGACTACTTCTAGGCTTCATATTCTTCACTGCCATGCACTCATAGTAAAAGAAAAAGAAAATGCCGGGTTTACATAGGAATGCCCTTGATGAGGCAGTCAAAATGATAAATTTTATGACACCTTGACCCCTGAGCACATTCAGGTTTTTTGAGAGCTGTACTTAACTGGTGATATTCCAATTACTTCTGGATTTGGGGGGTTGATCTTTTCATGAACATTTAGCAAGGACCTAGATGGCCAACTATTCCATCTGATGCTCAAAAAACCAATAACTTTTTCACATGCTTCAGAGCACACTGTCAGTGTCGGGCTTATCAAGAGATACTTTTTTGAACAGTGTTGTATAAGCAACACTAAAGGGATTCGGTTTATGGTTGATTTAAGGGATTTTCATTAGTAATTTTGATTACACACTTTTTTTTTTTTACTTCATGGGCCAATTTTAGGCAGTCACCCCCTAAAAAACCAGGCAGCTGCTCTGCAGGGCATCTCATCACCTGCTACACAATTTTGTTGATCTAGAGAGAACAGTACTACTTTCTGATTAAGAAAACAAAACACACACACAAAAAAAAAACTCATCCTGAGCACTTCATCAAACAGATCATTTTTGGAGCAAAAAGTGAAGAATAATATGATTATGTTTTCCAAAAACCTCAAAGAAAAAATGTTCTGTGAGCAGAACATGAAAATAATTAAGTACTTGGCTTCTTCCATTTATTACGCCCCTATAGGAAAAGCTCTTCTCAAACCACTTTATATTTACTACATGCTAACATCTCAAAGGTACAAAATACTATAAATCCTCATTAGCAATGGTGCTTAGAACAGAGGCTGAGCTAAAGAAATTTTATCACTGATTAGCAAACACACTATTTATGGGTAGTGGTAGAGGAAACAAAATACTCCAGGAAACAATCTTTTCTCAAGTACTCTCCTATACTGTAGAAAATATGTTTAAATATAAGCACTGAACACTGCTAATTAAAATCATTCCTATTTATTTCCGAAGTGGATATTCTAAGAATTCTTCTTAGGAGGCAGTGCTTAGTTTGAAATTAGTTAAAAATGATATGACTACATTTGTTTTTACTATATTAATAAGGTTACTAGATTGGCAAATGAGGAATCTATTGTAGATATATACTTTCATGACAACTTTGTGACCAAGATGAAGAACTATGTTCTAGATAGTAGAATTGTTAATGAATTTATAACCAATTCAATGATCACTTTCGATTAGTGGATCCATATTACCCAAGAAAGAAATCTATAGTGGCTAATCTTTGTGCTCTGTCCTTGTTTATGTCCTGTCTAGGATATTTATTAATTATTTGCATGAGGATAAAGATGACATATTGATCTCACTTACATATGGTCAGAAACTAAGGCCCCATCTGCTTACCACCTATACTGTATATTTAATAATTATTTATAAATCAACAACAACAAAAAAATTTGCAACACATAAGCAATAATATAATGTACTGGCACAATTTTTTTATTAATATGCAATAACTTAAATACATATCTATTAAAATAAAAGGAAAGGATCATCCATTTAATCATGTCATATAGTTAAATTAATGTTATACTACATTTGGGGAAACTGATCTTTGAAAAATAATAGAGAGAAGAGACATCAGGATTAGAAGCACTTTGGTTATTTCTAAATGAGGAGTTTTAGATGTGTTAAGTGTGATGTACACGTGGGCACAGGGGAATTGTGTCTTGGAGAATCATTGGTGTGAAAGATTTTATGCAATATATTTTGCATGTATTATATGATTTTCACAAGAAGTCTGGGACTAAGTTACCATTCTTTATAAATTTATTCATTTACTCCATCCTTCATGTAAGAAATATTTATTAAGTATATGCCAATAACTCTTCTGAGTGCTAGGGATACCACAATTAGCAAAACATGCAAAAATTCCTGGCTTCATGAAACTTACATTCTAGAATGAGAAAAAAATTAAGTATAAATAATGATTAACTAGCCTAAGCCAGTAAATGGCAAAATCCAAATTTAAAACAAGGTTATTATTGTTTTTGAATCTCAAGTCTGTGGTCTTTTATCTTCTAAACTGTACTCAGTATAAGTCAACCATATGATGTTGCTGGAGAGAAATTGAGAAAGAGAGAGAATCCAAAACACTCATAATGGTTATATTAGCAGAAGTAGTATACAGAAATGAGAAGAGGTACATTCTCACCACAATTCAATTGATTATTTATATTCAGCTTGGGGAATTACTATGAGTCTCACAAAATACAATTTGTTAAGAGAGCTGCTATGATAAATGGTGTCATAGGAGGAGCTGGATAAACTACAAGAATGAGTGAAAACTTAGAGAAACCTTGGTGGCTATTTTATAATTACACAAGGTTGTTAAGTGCTAGAAGCTTGACCTGAAAGCTATGTAAATACAGGCTATTGTTGTCAGTTACCATCAGGTTGATTCCTACTCATGGTGACCCCATATGTTAGAGTAGAACTGCTCCATAGCGTTTTCCTGGCTGTAGTCTTAACAGAAGCATATTCCAGGCCTTTCCTTCCATGGTACTACTGGGTGCGTTTGAATCACCAAACTTTAGGTTAGCCATAAAGCGCAAACTGTTTGTACCACTTAGGGACCTTATAAATAGAGATAAGATTGTCCAACTAGTGACAGTTTTTAAGCACTTTATGGAAATGTTGTTTTATTGTATGAAGTATTGAATGGCAACTTCTAAAGCCCCTTCCAACACATGGAACAATATAGAAATTTTAAATTCTATTCTGGAATTAAAATATCTTACTGCTGCTATATGGTCTTCTATAACGTTGTTCCAAATTAGTGAGATTTGGACACAAATTAAAATATAGGCAACATGAACTTTTCAAAATAAAGATTTTTACAATCCCTCTATTCGTCTTCTAAAAGTATGGTAAAACATTTTCCATCAACTGATGTTTCCTGTCCTAGTGTCTTTCTTTAGGGATTTATCACTTTTTAATTCTTCTCTTATCATATGGGATTTTGAAGAGAATATAAATAACCATATTTGGTTAATGTGGAACAGCTTCCTGGAAATTCACACATCTTTTAATTTGGGGATCCTGACTACTTGGCCCTTACCCTTTCCACTGGACTTTCATCAAATCTTAAATGTGTAGTATTAGTTTTCCTTGCAGGCTACCACTTCCAATTCCTTCTCTCTGAATTTGAAAAAATTCCTTCCATTTGTTTAAGCATTCTTATTTCTACATTGAAGTCTTACCTTTCAGTCTGGGATATCATGCTCACAGTTTTTACCAGAGAGTAATAGACACTCTGCAGTTATCTGGCCTTTGTGCAATGATTGAAAAAATGTGAAGAGTTGGAGGTTATATGCAGTATACATAGATTTTTTTAAAATAAGTTTCTGAAAGAAAACATACAAGTAAAATCTCTATAATAATACAGGATTTGTGCATAAAATATTCAGAGGTGACTCACCAAGTTTTGTTAAACAAGCTCCAGGCATATTGGAAAATGCTCTGGCATAAGCAGTATCATTTGCATACTTCACTCTATCTCTTTCACACATTGAACAAATATTTGTTGTGCTAAACAGTATGCTGTCCTAGACAGACAACAGTGAAGCAGAGAGATCATGTCTCAGCATTCATGGAATTTTTGGTCCAGCTGGTTAATGGACAAGAAAACAAACTGCTAGCACACTGTGCTAAATGCAAGGTTAGTGAAACTGTGGGCAACGTACAAAAGAACAACAACACACCTAACCTAGTCTTGGTTAGTCCGGGGAGATTTCCAGAGGTTAGGGCTTTTAAGTTGGAAGAGTGGGCAGGAAGGAGTTTGCCAAGGAAATGTACGTGTGTGTGTTCTTGCATGTGTGGGGCAGGGACATGTTGATATATAGACAAGGGTGCAGGCCAAATGACTGAATCATTAACGTCATCGTGTGAGGACAAGAGAACACTTGGACTTGAAGGTGGAAGGGCAGCATCACTGAAGGGGAAAAAGTGCATCAGGAAAAGACACATGCGGGGATGACAACAATCTTCTTCCTTGCAATTTGGCTCAGGACTAGCCTTAGAAATTATCAAAATGTAAGAACACTGGTGACGAGAAAGGTAGTAAGGAAAACATTGTACAAGGAGGGTCATGTTCCAAACCTTGTTCTTCTACCCTTTTATTATCTTTAACAGACACATGACATTAAGTATTCTATATGCTTACCAAAACATAGTGTGCCAGCGTAAAGGTAACTTACGAGAAAGACAATATAAATTTGTGCACGTTTCCCTTGTATCTCTCAGTAACTACTCCTATTCAACATTCTGCATCTGTATTATGTTATGGCTTATCTATGTTGTCTTTCCTAGCCTAGTCACACCCACATACCACTCCTAGATTATTCTTTACCCATTCACCTTTAAACAACCCAAAACTAAAAAAAAAAAAACCAAACCCATTGCCGTTGAGTCAATTCCAACCCGTAGCGACCGTATAGGACAGAGTAGAATTGCCCCATAGGGTTTCCAAGGAGTGGTTGGTGAATACGAACTGCTGACCTTTTGGTTAGCAGCCAAGCTCTTAACCACTGTGCCACCAGGGCTCCTCTTTAAACAACATTTTTGTCAAATTACTCCTGAATACTCGTATGGTCTTGGGGTTTATAAGATCTTTCTAAGAAAGAAAACCAAAGACAGGAAGGATAAGTAGATCAACTACTAAAAAAGAGGTAACACAAATGACATAATTTTTCTTAAGAAAAAGCTAAATGTGCTCTGACTCAAAATGCAAAACAGTCAATAAAACCGAAGTTCTGAGCGTACTAGTTGGAAGTTATATTCTACATACCCAGGAAGTTAAAACAAGTTAAATCCATACCGAGCAAAACCTATCTAGGAAGAAAAATCTTTAAAGCTAGTGGAGAGAAAAGAAAGATTAGCTTAAAAGGCATGAAAATTAAAATAATTTAGGACTTCTCATCAGCAACAATAGAGGTCTAAAGACAATGGAGTAGTGGAAAGAAAATAATTATCAACCTAGAATTTTACACTTAGCTAAACTATCACTCCAGAGTTAGGTGAAAACAAGTCAACAAGAATAAAATTGATGCTACAGGGTTGGTGTTTTTTTACAAGAAAATTTCTGAGCTCAGAAGTTATAAAATATGTCATAAAATGATTTAGCTATTGGCTGTATAAACATCTAATTTTTACTTTTATAAATGAAAGCTAAACTAAAACTTTAGACCAGTGTTACTCAAAATATGGTCATCAGATCTGTGCCTATGCATGAACTACTTCCTATTGATCTGTAGTAAGCACAAAAATTGAGAGTAATTGTTTAGAAATGTTTTTAGATATTTAACTTGGCCTCAATATTATTAGTTTATTTTATAACAATATCTTCTGCAAGTTACTCCCACAGTTCACTAAAGTCCACCATTCAGTACTGGGTCAGAAAAGTATTCAAGGGAAATAAAATTTCATGATCTTGCTTGTCTGAATATGTCATTTTTTTTTTTTTTTCTCCTTCACACCTTCCTAATAATTAGGCTGGTAAATAATTCTAGAATGGAAGTAATTTTCCCTCAGATTTTGCTGGCTTATCTCCACTGTATTCTAGCTTCCAGGGTTACCGATACCAGTGATGTCTGGAGTTCTAATTCTGTGCTCCTTTTTCACTAAAATTTCATGATAGTGTATCTTTTATAATTCACTGGGCTAGGTGTTTATTGGCCTTTTCAATATGGAAATTAATGAGTGTCCTGTCTGGAAAATGTTGTTTATTAATTTTTTGATTATTTTCTTCCCTTTGTTTTTCCATTCTCAAGCTCCTACTAGTTTATTTAATGTTGTATCTCCATGATTGAGACTCTTTCCTATTTTTTTTCCTCTTCTCTTTTCATCAATTTCTTTTAATTCTGTGGTTTGAGATAGTCTGTTATATTTATTTAAATTAATTTTTCCTTCTTTTTAGTGCATCCTGATTTTTATTTCACAACATATATCTTTATAAGGATATTGACCCCAAGCCTTTTTTTTTTTTTTCCTTTTACTCCCTGTATACATTGTCTTATTTTCCTCCACATTTTTTCCTCTATACTTTCCATACAAGAAGATCTTTTTTTTTTGGTACAACTTAGTTCAATTTCTCTGAAGTATAAATTTCCCACTCCCTACCGTGTTGGAAGAGGACAAATATAGAATGGGGACATAGGACACTAACTGCTCCTAATCACTCTTTTTCATAATCTCTCTGTTTTCACTACTGGGCTTCTGTAGTTTCAAATTGGCTCTCCTTACTGTCCTTCTCTACAAATGCTGAGGTTTTGTCTTGATCAGTTCTTTTACACTCACTGTGGTGGTTCCCAAATGTACAATATTAGCCCTGATCTGGATTGTTCTACATAGCTGACTCCCGACTGGATACTTCCTTCTGAAAGGCACGTCAAGCTGAAAATATGTCTTAATGAAGTCATCACCTCCTCATAGACACCAACCTCACTCCTTTGTTCTTGTTTTCTGTAAATCGCAGTATCTTTAAGTCCATTCTTTCTGTTACCTTTCGTATTAAATCTAACCAACAAAGTCTCAGACAGTTTTATCTCTGTAGGATCTCTTGGAATTGATTCTTCCACTTTGCCCTCATGGTCATTATTGTATATACTACCAGGTTTACTTTCTATCTAAACTACAGGTAGTCCTGACTTATGACGGGATTATGTTCTGAGGACTCCATCTTTAAGTTGGTTCTGATGTAAGTAGGGTACCTTATATTTTTTTTTTTTTAGTTTTAATTATTATTGCCTTTTATTATCAGTATCTTCATAAATCCAATCTTTGTCTTTGGGTATTGGAAACATTACATCTAAACTTACAGATATGACGACATCAGCAAATTATGTGCTGCCCCATTATAGGGTACATAAAATATCCTAAATAAATAAATAAACAGACAGTCGTAAGAGTGGGTCATAGTAACTCAAATACATTGTAGATGGGGAACTACCTGTAGTGTAATATATTCTCTTAATGGAATGCCCATGTCTCCACATTCCAGACCATTTCACACATTGTCACCTGATTAGTAATTTTCCCAAAGCACAGCTGCGATCTCTTCTCTAAACTGATCAAAACTTTTATTGACTGCTAGTTGTTTGCTAAATTCAAGACAAATTCCTCAGTCTTGAATTTAAAATCTTCCATATTTTAGTTCTTACCTAGCCTTCCAATTTTATTTCCCATTGTTTCTTATCACTTGTCTACACAACCCAGTAAATGGAATTACTTATTGCCATATTCGTCCTTGCTCTATCAACACTGTCTTTGTATAGGATAAATCCTCTGCTTAGAATTTTAATACTCCTCAACCTTGCGTATCCAAACCATCCCTGTACTTTTTTTTTTAATTTTTATTATGCTTTAAGTGAAAATTTACAACTCAAGTCAGTCTGTCATACAAAAATTTATGTATACCTGTCTGTATACTCCTAATTGCTCTCCCCCTAATGAAACAGCACACTCCTTCCCTCTACTCTCTATTTTCGTGTCCATTCGGCCACCTTCTGACCCCCTCTGCTCTCTCATCTCCCCTCCAGACAGGAGATGCCAACATAGTCTCATGCGTCTACTTGATCCAAGAAGCTCATTCTTCACCAGTATCATTTTCTATCGCATAGTCCAATCCAATCCGTGTCTGAAGAGTTGGCTTTGGGAATGGTTCTTGTCTCGAGCTAACAGAAGGTCTGGGACCATGACCTCCAGGGTCCTTCTAGTCTCAGTCAGACCATTAAGTCTGGTCTTTTTATGAGAATTTGGGGTCTGCATCCCACTGCTCTCCTGTTCCCTCAGGGGTTCTCTGTTGTGTTTCCTGTCAGGGCAGTCATCGGTTGTAGCCAGGTGCCATCTAGTTCTTCTGGTCTCAGGCTGATATCATCTCTGTAAACCACTTTAAGGTGAATCGCAAATTCTGCCTCTTCCATTGAATAATCTCTTGCTCCTATTTAGTGTGCCTGCCAAGGATTTCCTGCTAGACGTTCTGCTCTGGAGGGTCATTTGAGTAGCTGATTTATACTCTCCAAATATCCATCTGGCAGAGTATCTTGTGGATTGTGGGCCTTCAGTATTTGTTGAGCCATGAAACATGTAAATTATTTGCATAATATGTGGTATAGTTACTTTAAAGTTCCCATGGAATTATTTACCATTTGTTGAATATATGTCAACCTTCTCGTCCCAATAAGACACTTGAGGAGAAGAGTTTATGTCATTTATATTCTCTGTTTATCTCTACAGTATCTTGCACAGTACCTTGCAATATACTGCTTTTTTGTGGTGAAATAGCAATATATATAGAAACCCTGGTGGCTTAGTGGTTAAGAGTTCAGCTGCTAACCAAAAGGTCTGCAGTTCAAATCCACCAGGCACTCCTTGGAAACCATGTGGGGTGGTTCTACTACGTCCTATAGGGCTGCTATGAGTTGGAATTGACTCAACTGCAACTTTTTTTTTTTCTTTTTAATAGTATATAAAGGAGCTGTGGTGGCACATTGGTTAAAGTGTTCAGCTGTTAAACTAAAGGTCGGTGGTTCATATTTACCAGCTGCTCCATGAGAGAAAGATGTAGCAGTCTGCTTCCTTAAAGATTTACAGCCTTGGAAACACTATGGGACGGTTCTACTCTACCCTATAGGGTCTCTATGAGTTGGAATTGACTCTATAGCCTTTTTTTTTTTCAATAGTATAGAAGTAATTGTCCTTGGAAAATGTCAGCTTGAGAAATTTGGGGGAAAAATTACATTGGAGAAGCATTTTTTTTTTTTTCTCAAGATAGAACCTGCTGGTACCCCTTAAAATAGTCTAATTATTTTACTGGAGACCTAGTTATAAACCAACTTGCAGTTGCACTAGAAATAGAATTTCTGGTGTCACTTAATGAGATTTTTCAAGTTCACATTACTTATTCTGCAGACTTCTTCATTTGAGTAGGTTATTTAATATTTTATTTGTTTTATTATTCACTTTTGGGGGGGAAATATATCCTTTCAGATTCAAAGTTGGGTGAATTGTATGCCAGAGTTGGAGTGCAGAGGACTTTTTCGGTCCTGTTTTTTCCAAGTATCCAGCTGAAAATGTGTCTGTAATTTACATCCCAGGAAGGGGTTTTCTTTTGCTGTACAGGAAGTAAAACTTTGTCCTAGCTTAGAATGCAAGTTAACATTTCTTTACTGTGTAGTAGCCATTTCCCACCCTCACCATCTCCCTGCCCACCTCAGCCTTTTCCCTCTTTTTACCTGTGGAGTGAGCTTCAAGCCCTGTCTGCATCCAAAGCAGCTGTATTCCACTGAAAACTTTTATGCTTATACTGTCGTCTATATTTTGGAAATTGTTTAAATGTATCTTGGCATTTTAGGGAATTACATTTCTACTAATTTGTCACTGGCATTTTACATAATAAAGGTGGATGGAATTTTTTTTTCCATTGATGAAATATAATTCCAGCAATCTAATCCCGCTGTACAAGCCCTGCACTTCTCTTGTTCTCCTCCACCAGACCACTAAAAGCACTTTGTAGTTGTATGCTGTGGAGTCATTCTAATAGCGACCCCATAGAACAGAGTAGAACTCCCCACAGGGAGTCCAAGGCTGTAAACTTGATGGGAGCGGACTGCCAGATCTTTTCTCCCATGGAGCTGCTGGTGGGTTCAAACCACAGTCCTTTCAGTTAGCAACTGAGCACTTAACCATTGACACTCAGAAAATCCACTGCCCTCTAGTTGATTCTGACTAATAGTGACTCTATGGGACAGAATAGAACTGCCCCATAGGGTTTCCAAGGCTGTAAACCTTTACAGAAGCAGACTGCCACATCTTCTTCCTGCAGAGCACTGGTGGGTTCAAACTGCCGACCTTTCAGTTAGCAGCTGAGGGCTTAACCACTGTGCCACCGGGGCTCCTAAAAACACTTTAGTTTATAACTAAAATCCTTATAGGATTTTTCTCTATTCATTGCTAAATCAGTTGTTGATTTACTAAACTCTTGTGTTATGTTTAATACCATGCTGAGATTTGTGGGAGATTTTGTGAGAGGCATTAATACCTTAGACATTCCTTCACAGGCAAAATATTCATGAAACAATTAGAAAATAATTAAGTAGTAAACTCAGTGGTAATAGTCATTAATGTAAGACGCACGGAGAAGAAAGAAGTGTATTTGGCAGGAGCAGTAGGAGAAAACTTAGGGAAAAGATGGCATTTCAGTTGGATCAGAGTAGTCAGAGGTGGTGAAAAGGTGACTGTGTTTGAGGTTGGGGGGTGGTGAGGCGTCCAGGAGGAAAGTACCCTAAGGCGCAGGCAACAAGCATTCTAAGGTGGAGCTTGGCCTTATGTGGGTTAGGACGCAGTTGATTAAGATGGCGACAGGATTCACATAAGCACTGAAGCTTTTAGAAGGGAGGTGGTATGACAAAAATGAACTTTAAGGAAACTGATTTCAGGTATGGCTCATAGGGGCTTAGAGTGTACGGTAAAAGAAAAGGGACTCAAAGGGTGGTGAAGTAGATAGCTGATTGCAAAGATTAAAATAACAGTTTCTGCAAATGGATTGTCTTTGAGACAATTTAGAATTATAAATTAGGAGAAATCAAGCCTAGAAGGAAAGGGAAAGGGGAGATTAGAATCCAAAGTATAAACGGAGAAGCCTCAATGTTGCCTTAGGTTCTTGTAACAAACCCCCAATATTTTTGAATTTCAGTGCACTTTGTTCAAGTGCAATTATCTCACCGGGACCACTAGGTGGTGATCTTTGTTAGTTGGTAACTTGTGGTCCTTTAAATATGAGTTCAGCAGTTATTAAAAAAACAAAAACAAACAAACAAAAAACCACGTTTTTATTTCGTGTACCATTTCGTATAACTCCGTTGCCGTCAAGTCGATTTTGACTCATAGTGACTTATAGGACAGAGTCGAACTGCTCTATAGATTTCCAAGGCTGTAATCTTTAAGGAAGCAGACTGCCATATCTTTCTTCCTCGGAGCGGCTGGTGGGTTCGAACTGCTGGCCTTTAGGATAGCAGCTGAGCGCTTAACCCCTGCACCACCAGAGCCTCTCTTGTTTCATATAGTCCCTCATAGGTTAACCTTCATACCTATGAATATATCTCCACAAATGTTTTCCCTTCTCCTTTATTCTTTTTGGTGAGGTGGGATGAGGAAGAAATAATTTATTTGATCTTAATGCTGAAGCTTGTTTAGGTTTAACACTACTCCTTGGCATTTACCTGTCTTGGTCACTGATCTCTGGGAGAGTGTGGCAGGAAAAGGCATCCTCTCTATCTTGCTGATCTTTATTGCCATCAGCCCCTAGGGGTCTCCTGCCCTAAAGCCAGTGTCAGCCATGGTGAATTGAAAGGGGGAGAAGAGCATAGGCAGCTTGGCTGAAGGATGGTGCTCATGCCATCACTGTGTTTTACTGGTCCTCAACCTTCATTACTTCTATTTTCCCTGGAGCCTCATCCTCTGCACTAGAGAGACCCTATCATGTTGGAGGTTACTTACCCAAAGCTTCACCTGCCAGGTGGGAAGAGAGACAGCTTACCAAAAGTTTGGGCACAGAGCAGGAACTGCCAATGCTTGTGAATGAGTGATAGAATGATGAATGAATGCATGAATATCAGCAGTGCAGTGAAGTCCTGGGGTGGTGCAAAGGGTTAATGAGCTTGGCTGATAATGAAGGCTGGACGTTCAAGGCCACCCAGAGGTGCTTTGAAAGAAAGGCCAGGCATTCTACTTCCAAAAGACCAGCCATTGAAAACCCTGTGGAACGCAGCTCTACGCTGACATGCAAGGGGTTGCCATGGGTCGGAATCAACTCAATGGCCACGGGTACTGGTGGTAGAAGGAAGAGATGGTCTTGGTCCCAGAACGCTGAATGAATGCTTCCCTAGAAGCCTTTTTATATGTGTAGTGTTCACCTTAAAAATACTGGTGTAAGTTTATATGGTCACCTGGTCTTTGTATCCTACTGACATAGAAACCACCATGGCTAAGATTTTTCTGTGGGGAAATGGTTTCTGAGTTCCAAATATCTAACTTACCAATGAACTTTTGTTAACCTGTGACTTTATAGCAAGTTCTTTTAAAATAAAATAATAGCACAGTTCATGAAAGTCACTTTTGAAGTGCTTAGTCACAGCAACATGTAATTAACAGTAAAGGCTTAAAGTCCAAACAGGGGTCTTATCTATCCAAACACTTCTTTTTAATGTCAAGCTTCTTGATGATCTTTAATAAACCTATGCAATTGTAACAACAATTACAACTTCAGTGACTTCAAAGTCTGAAGGCTTCTCCTTAAATTTCCCGACATTTTCCCTGTAGAGAAGAAATTCTGGGCACCTAACAGCAGCCATACATTTGTTACCTCTTCTGAAAATTAGGTTGTCAACGCCCTCTTTAGCAGAAGAAAGGAAGGTTATCTCCTCTCCTCCCCATAGCTAAATTTTAATGAATTTTTTATTTTACTGATTTATTCTTGACTGCCTTTTCCTTCCCATTTGACCTTTTGGGCCAATCAGGGCTTTTAGCCAAGGATCAAAGAAGTCTGAGTTCTGGCTTAAGCAAATCCCAGACTTATTTCTTTTACATTATTTTCCTATCTTGCCTCTTCCTAGCAGAGATAATCATCACATAATGTTTATCATTTGAAACCTGACCCCTAAAATAACAAGTCTGTAACACAAAATTTCTTGATAGCAAGTCAACATTTAAATACTGCTATGTTTTGAAACAGTAACTTACTTTTTTTTTTTGAAGTAAAATTCATGTAATAGAAAACTCATCATTATAACCATTTTAAAGCGTACCATTCCACTCGGGGACTTCTAGTACATTCACAGTGTTGTGCAACCTACACCACTATCTAATTTCAACACATTTTTATCTTCTCAAAAAGAAACCCTGTGCCTGTTAAATAGTCACTCTCATTTCCCCCTCCTCCCAAGCCCTGTTGTTGTGGGCCATTGTGTCAATTCTAACTCACAGTGACCCCATATGACAGAGTAGAACTACCCCAGCCACTAATTTGCTTTCTGTCACTATGCCTCTATTCTGGATGTTTCATGTAAATGGAATCACATGTCTTTCATGTCTGGCTTCTTTCAGCTTAATGTTTTGAAGGTTCATCCATATTATAATACGTTTCAGTACTTCACTCCTTTCAACAGCTGAATAATATTCCATTGCTTGAATATACCACATTTTGTTTATCTACTCATCAGTTATGTACATTTGGTTCGTTTCTAGTTTTTAGCTATTATGAATAATGCGGCTATAAATATTTGTTACAAGTGTTTGAATACTCATTTTCCATTCTCTTGGGCATATATATAGGAGTGGAATTTCTGGATTATATGGTAATTCTATGTTTAACTTTTTAAGGAGCCTGCTTTTATTTTTTCACATGTTAATGCTGGTTATCCTTCAGAAAGTTATTAGATAGTGTTTATTATAAACCCAAAAAACCAAACTCACTGCCATCAATCGAGCTGATTCCGACTCATAGCAACCCTGTAGAACAGAGTAGAGCTGCCCCATACAGTTTCCAAGGAGCACCTGGTGGATTCGAACTGCTGACCTCTTGGTTAGCAGCCGTAGCACTTAACTACTACGCCACCAGGGTTTCCAGTGTTTATTATGCAAACAGTAAATATTGCTTGGTTATAATGCATTGGAATAGAATAATAATCAATTACCTCTTGTCTCCAATAGTTAAGGCCCCAAAGACAGAGTAACTTATACAGTTAAGGTAACATGAAAATGATATTTCTTCAGTCAAAACTACTGAAGCATCCCTGTCCCTATCCTGTGCTTTTATTCAACAAATATTCATTGGGTTCCAACTGTGCACCAATAACTATTTTAGGAACTGGGACACAAACAAAAAGACAAAAAGGTTCTACCATAATGGAACTACATTTAAGAAGGAAGAAAGATCATTTTAGATATGGATAAGAGATAAAGGAAACGCTGCAGGAAAATGGTATG
Organism: Loxodonta africana; assembly: GCF_030014295.1. Classification (NCBI taxonomy): domain Eukaryota; kingdom Metazoa; phylum Chordata; class Mammalia; order Proboscidea; family Elephantidae; genus Loxodonta; species Loxodonta africana. The sequence continues at coordinate 33,356,169 of NC_087349.1, forward strand.
GAGTCTATACTAGATTATAAAAGTAGTGCTTCTCAAATTTTAGTGTGCATGGAGAACCAACTAGAAGTCTGGATAAAATAAAAACTCTAATTCAGTAGGTCTTGGGTAGGGCCTGAGATTCTGCATTCCTAACACATTCTCTGGTGATGCCTGTGCTGCTTTGAGCAGGAAGTGAGAGTAACTGAAAAAGGAATAGGTGATACATCATCAGTTGAGCACGGAAGGCCTTAGGAGGTGGTAACTTTGCAGCGGAGACATGAATGCAGAATGTGGATCAGGAACTAGAAAGCCAAAAAAGTTCCAAAGACAGAAACAATTTTTGTAAAGGCTTCACGGAGGGAGTAGGTATGTATTCAAAGGAAAAAGATAGGAATTCTCTCTCCTTCCCTAAGACGTGAGGGTTATACACATACAGATAAGCCAGAATTCCTTGACTTCCACTTATAACTGTCACAGCCTATTCCTCACTAACATATGTGAGAATTCAATCTTAGAGCCAGTCATACCTTCAAATCTTGTCTAATATATCTTTGCAAAACTATCTTTTTTCTTATACCATGCATTGCTCTCATTTCTTTTCACCCACTGTCTTCTTTTCTTATTTCCTTTTTATCCTGCCTTTTTCACTTAACGTTGTGACCATTTCCAATGAATTATCTATTTTCCTGAAACATGATCTGACGTGGATATATAAAGCATATTTAGAAGCTCCAGGATTTATGTAATTTCCATAGTTTTAATTCTTTTCTGGAGGGGGGCTATTATAAACAAGACTGTGATGCATATTATTGTATATAAATCTAATGGCACATCTCTGATTATTCCTTGGAATACATTTTTTGGAATATATTAGCTGGACTTTTGATAAACAATGCATAAGTACCTTAATGTGCCCTGGTGGTGCAGTGGTTAAGAGCTCGGCTGGCAAACAAAAGATCAGCAGTTCGAATCCACCAGCCACCCCTTGGAAACCCAATGGGGCAGTTCTACTCTGTCCTATACAGTCACTACGAGTTGGACTTGAAGGCAATGGGTTTAATGGGTCTTAATTACCTTACAGATGAATTGTTCTAATTTACATTCATACAAGCAGTGAACAAGTCCTCATTTCTACCGTCCCTCTTCCACCAATGTTAACTGTTAGTATAATTTTTTTATAGTCATTAATGAAATATAACTCACATACCATAAAATCCATCCTTTTGAATTATAAAATCAGTGTTTTTTTAGTATATTAACAAGATTGTGTTTATAATTAGTTTTAAATTAAATTTATTGTGTTTAAACTCTTGTTATCTTCAATAGTTTTTGTTGCTGTTCCTAAGTTTTCTACATAGTCATTCATACCATTTACAAATAATAATTTTGTCTCCCTTCTATTAGTTGGAACACTTATTTCTCTTTCCTAACTGTTGCATTGGCTGGATACATATTTTTTCTCAATTATTGCTAATACTATTTTGTTATATAAGGATTAAAAGCATGTGTTCTGTAGTCAAACTGATCTAGATTTAATATTCCACTTGCTAAATGCGCTTCTGTAAAAATGACAGCCTTGGAAGCCCTATGGGACAGTTCTACCCTGTCCTGTAGGGCCTCTATGAGTTGGAATTGACTTGATGGCAATGGGTACTAAATGTGTAGCCTGGGGAAAATTACATATGATTATTGACTATCAGTTTCTTCACTGAGGGACATTAAAAAATAGGTTTATTGAAAGTATTAAAGATAGGAACCAATATAAAGTGCTTAACGAAGTGCTCACTGTATGGTTGATACTTACTTCTCTGTGACTTTCTAAAGATCAGTGCTGCCCAGGAAATAAAACCATATGAAAATGAAACACGAGAGTAGACTTGTGCTGCTATTAAATTATGTTCATATAAGTATAGTTGTTGAACAATTTCCTGTAGAAATACTTGGGCCAGGCTGTATCTACCCATTCTACAGAGGTAGTTATTTTATTTTATTATATTGCCTACCTATAACCAGGATTCCATTTAATCAAACCCAGGAATACAGCTGTTTACATCATTAAAAATCTCCAGAGAATCTGAATTCTCCTTTGGATAACTCACATTGGTGCCTCACAGCCCTTAGAGCCATAAATTCTTAATCTTTAAATTAAATACCTCCTACTGTAACTTTGGACTTTTCTTTTAGATATTGTTGTCCTTCATAATGTGAAAGTACTGAGTTTGTTTTTGTTAGAGAAAGAGTGGTAGACTATACTATTCCATACATCATGTCTAAATTCTTTAAACATATTTATTATGTTCAAAAGAGTGGGCTAGCCCTGAGCAATTGTGTATAGTGCAGGACTTATCTAGGGGTGACAGAGGTGCAGCGATGCCTTGAGATTAATTTCCCCATCCGGAAAAGATGCCAGTATGCAGTCAAGTGATCAAAAGAAACTTTTTAAAAATCTTTTTGTGATGCAGACACAATCAGTTGGTTATTTTTTATGTATAATTGAACACAAACATTTTAGTGAGGCGCTTAATAATAACTTCGAGGAATAATTTTGAAATTTTCCAAATACTTTACACTTGTGAGGTTGTTTGAACTGGGGGAAATAAATAATTCAAAAGGAAGTTTTAGTTTTTCCTAAATGCTGAGAGATGTTTTTTCTTTGTCAGAGTGACCATCAGCAGTGTTACGAAACAATGATTCAGAGACAGGATGAGTGATATGTCTATTCTTGTCCCAAGCCAAGGCATTCAAGGAAAAAAATTGCTTCAGGCCATAACTAGGCATGCCATGGGTTAAATAAAGGTCAACTCCAAGTAAAAAATAAAAATCAGTTGACTCTTTTGGTGTTAAAGGGGTAAAATAGTTATCATTTTAGATGCGTCCAGTGCTCTTATAATTCAAGGATTTTGGATTTCTTTTTCCCTCAACTAAGAATTTTCAGACTAGTGGTGTCCATAATGTATATGAGTGCCTTGGGGCATTTTGAAGGGGAAGAGAAGAAAATTTACCGCATTTTAAAAAAGGTTCTTGCCTATAGGCTTTGCATATTATTTAACAACTCAGTGCTATAGCTAACCCAGAAGGGTTGACAGTGTTTTGACATTTAATTAATCAGTAGTTATTTGGAATATTATTAGGTATCTGGAGAACTCAGTTCTAATCCTGCCTTGTTTATTTCTGTAAATAATATCTAAACTCAGAATTACTCTTCAATATTTCTTCTAGCTTAACCGTCCCAATAGAGAAGAGGTGAGTGGTTGTGGAGGCAGCTTATGAGTCAATAGGTGCTCAGGAGCTCCACGAATATTTGGATTTTAAATCTAGCTCCATCACATTCTCTAGACGAAGATAAGTATGGTGTCTGCCTTAGAGGTGTTGAAGAGATCATCTACGATGATACAGGTTAAGTGAGTGGCACACAGTTGTTGCTTTTAGTCGCCGAAGAGTCGGCTCCTACTCATGATGACCTTATGTATACCAGAAGAAAATGTTGCCCAGTCCTGCTCCATCTCCATAATGGTTGGTATGTTTGAATCCATTGTTGTGGCTACTATCTCGATCCACCTCATTAAGGGTTTCCCTCATTTTCACTGGCCCTCTGCACCACCAAACATGGTGTCTTTTTCTAGTGATTGGTCTTCCCTGATGATGTGTTCAAAATGAGCGAATCAAAGTCTTTTCAATTCGCTTCTAAGGAACATTCTGGTTGTATTTCTTCTAAGACTGATTTGTTTTTTCTTTTTGTAGTCCATGTAAGAGATCATTAAATGTCAACTGGGTGGCACAAATGATTAAACGCTCGACTACTAGCCGAAAGGTTGGTGGTTTGAACTCACCCAGAGATGCCTCAGAAGACAAGCCTGGCGATCTGCTTCTGAAAGGTCACAGCCTTGAAAACCCTATGGACCAGTTCTACTCCGCACACATGGGGTTGCCAGGAGTCAGAATCGACTCAACCTCAACTAACAACAATTTGTAGTATTATTTTTCCTTCTCTGTACCTTCTGCAAATAAAGTATTGTAAGCAGAAAATAAAGAGTATCCAATTATCTGAATAATTCTGACACATACTAACAGCTGTGTAATAAATGTCACAGGGTGCTGTATCGTGGGCTGTCTTATGGGCACATTCCGCCCAGTGGTTGAAAGCTTTCTTGGTTTACGTGCGTTATTCAGGTGTTCTCCAAAAGTAATCTCTCTTGGCCAGGGAGAGTAGAGGAGAGCTAGGTAGACAATCTATTAATAATTCTCAGGACAAATCAGACTTATTTCTGCCATAATTGATTCCATTTGGGGAGCTCCAAAAGAGTGGGTGGCGTTTCTGCATATTTTGCTAGAGACAATGACAAAGCACTAGCTCTTCCAGAAGAAGCGCGTGCCCTAGGTTAAACGACAAGAATCACGGCTTTCTCCCTTCTTTTGGTTAAAAGGTGTCGTTGTTAGTTGCCGCTGTGTCAATTCCGACTCAAGACAACCCCATGTGTGCAGAGTAGGACTGCTCCACAGGGTTTTCAAGGCTCTGACCTTTCAGAAGCAGATCGCCAGGTCTTCATTCTGCGGCGCCTCTGGATGGGACCAAACCACCAAACTTGTGGCTACTAGTCAAGTGCTGAATCATCTTCATCACCCAGGGTTGAAAGGTGGTAATTGTTATTTTACCTGCTTGTATAGGCTAAAAGGAAATAAAAATCATTTTGGGGTGAGATTTTCCTCTGTCTTTTCAAGAAAACATTCTTCTATCAGAATGCAAAAATGGATGATTTTTTTCTCATTAAAAGTGGACTCTTTACTGTAGGACAAATGCTTCCTGTAACTAGTGAGTAAATTACCGGGAGAGTAAAGGCTTGCTGCAGAGCACGACAGACCTGCCGGAAAGCCTGGGAGCTGGCCAATCAGCAGACGCTTCCGTACCTGGAATTAGGTACATTTTGAGGACACGTGTTCTTATTTGCTCATTCAAAGAATAGTAGATTCTTTATTCTTAGAGTTCTAAGACGACTCACAGGAGCTGCTCGTAGAAGGTGGTCAGTAAATATTTGCTGAATAAATGCATGAATGTATTTTAAAGTCCCTCTCATTACTACAGAGAGTCATTTAGCCTGTGCGTGAACATTTCAACTGATTGAAAGCTTACAAAATTCCAAGGCAGTCTTTTTCATTGGCGGATCACTCTAATTATTAGAGCTTTCTCTCTCTCTCTTTTTTTTGCGAGTCAGATTTTATCGCCGTGTAATTTCCACCCTTAGGTTTTATGGAAGAACGTTAAAATAAATCTACTTCCCTTTTCACATGAAAGTTCATCACATGCTTCAAGACAGCCATCATGTACCCCATAATTCTTCTCTTCTCCAAGCTAAACTACCAGTTTCCAGGTGATAATGTTTCCAATTCCCTCACCATTCTTATTCTTCTTTCCCTGTTACTTTTTTTTGTCAATGCCTCTAATAAACTTATCTATATGTTTTATTATCTTTCATGTAACGAGTAAATTTTGCACCAAGGCCTGTGATAAGCACTTTGTATACTTTAGTCATCACACCAACTATCTAAAATAAGTTTTTCCCCAAACAAGTTATGTACATGAAAACACCCTGCCAAGGCCACACAGCTAAGAGACATGGTTTGCATTCATACTTGCTGTAAATAACTACAAAGACAGGTGCAAGTAGCTTAGCCTTTCTGTGCCTCAGTTCCCTCATCAGTAAAATGGAGCGTTACTATGATCCCTACTTCATAGGACTCTTGTGAGTTAATATTTAATAAATGAGTTAATATTCATAAAATACTTAAAGAAGTGTTTGGCCCATAGAAAGCTCTATGTAAGAGTAAAGAAAGAGAGAAAGGAAGGAATTATACATAAGCCCAGGATGTTTCTTTTAAAGTGGGTGTAAAAAACAAACCCGTTGCTGTCGAGTTGATCCCAACTCATAGCGACCCTATAGGACAGAGTAGAACTGCCCCACAGAGTTTCCAAGGAGCATCTGGTGGATTTGAACTGCTGACCTTTTGGTTAGCAGCCGTTGCTCTTAACCACTAAACTACCAGGGTTTCCAAAGTGGGTGTGGTAGGTTGAATAGTGGTCAGACAAATATGTCCACACCCTAATCCCTGGGACCTGTGCATTTTACCTTATATGGCAAAAGGAACTTTGTGTTTATAATTAAGTTAAAGATCTTGAGATGGGAAGACTATCCTGGATTATCTGGGTGGTCAGATATAATCCCTATGTTGTTTATAAGAAGGAAGTAGGAGAAGTCAGAGTTAAAAAGAAATACATGTGATGCTTTTTAAGGAAGGAAGGAGTCACAAGCCGAGGAATACAGGTTACCTCCAGAAACTATAAAAGGTGGGATAACAGATTCTGTCTTAGAGCCTCCAGAAGGAACCAGGCCTGTGTACACCTTGATTTTAGCTCAGTGAAATTGATTTCAGACATCTGTCCTCAAGAAATACAGGAGAATAAATTTGTGTTGTTATAAGTCACCAAGTTTGTGTCAATTTGTTACAGCAGCCATAAAAAAAAAAAAAAAATTGGTTGTCTAAAATTTTTCTGAAATCTTGCATCGAAAATAACTCAGGTGTAAAGAGCCAGAGTTTCTTCTATGAGAGCTATAATAAGCATTGTGTCGCCAGTCAACATGTAGGAAAATATGTCTTACATGTAGAAGGTTCCCACTTGAATGTGATATTCCTAACATCTCGAGAAGGAGATTTAAATAACAAAAACCACACTAACAACATTAGATCAGTTCTACTCTGCCCCCTTCTCTTGAGCATCACTACTGTGTGGGAGACTCTCTTTTGGTGCCTCTGTCGTATCCTCAGGGAGCCTCAGGTGGTGCAGTAGTTAAGTGCTCAGCAGCTAACTGAAAGGTTGGCGGTTTGAACCCACAAGCTGCTTCAGCAGGTAGAAAGATGCGGCAGTCTGCTTCCATAAAGATGACAGTCTTAGAAACTCTATAGGGCAGTTCTACTCTGTCCTATAGGGTCACTATGAGTTGGACTCGAAGGCAGTGGGTTTGGTTTGGTTTTGCTTGTCATCCTCTGTCACATGTTCTCCTTCCTCCATTATCTTTAGAGTCTCCTTTGGATTTTTTTTGAGCGTAAGATGCTCCAGTGTCTCTTCCTAGATGGGTCTTTCTCTCAACCCCTCAAATGTCTGTGGCCATTCTTTGCACATCTAAATCTTAATTGAGGGAGTCTCTGATGCTTCTTATTACTGTTGCATTTCTTGGATGATGCTTTTGTGAAGCCTCAAGTGTTCACAGGCAGCAGTAAAAGGGTCTTCGCTTCTCAAGACATAGATTGGCATACTTGAAGAGTCTACATCTCTTTAATCCTCCTGAAGGTTGGGATGGGAGTGTACAGATACCCTCTTTCTCCTCTGGAACTCCATCCTCTTTCCCCTACCAAGTAGATCATCGTCAAACTTAACAAGGAGAATTTCTGCTTTTAGACAAACAGACTCCTTTACTTCTGTTTCCACAAATTATCATGTGCTTGGTTACTGGGTACATACATCTATCAATTCATCCTAAATTCTTATCTTTGCTGTATTTGTTTTGTGTTGGTTTCGATTTTTCCTTGGTCTTGTTTAGGAGCCATAAACATCTCTGGACACATGGAGCCTTTGGTAAATGGGCACCCCTAGATCTATTCCATATGAGTTAATGATTACATTTATTTACATTCTAAATCCAAATGAAATATTTTGTATTTTCCACTAAGTAGCTTTGACCCATCATTCCAACCTATCACACTATTAATAATCATAATAATTTATTATCTGCTGTGTATCAATGACTATTATGAATTTAAAATATTATACTTTATTGATAATTATGACCACTAAATTGATGTTATTAGAATAAAGACTATCATTAAAATAGTTACTAAAATTTATTTCTAAATGCTGATTTTTTCATTCAGTGAATTAGTTATTTCTCCCAACTTAGTTTCTCCCCCGTATTGGAATAGCCTTCATCCTATGTATTTCTCTATATCTTGTTGAATATGCTGAACAACAGAAGATAAAAGAAAGGCTCTGTGTCCACTGTGACAAATATCACTCCAAGTCAGTTTTCCAAACTTGTGTCCTTTGTCTCCAAAGTATCCTAAAACAAAGAAATGGGGGGCCTGAGAGCGATTTTTAATAAATCAATGAGTGAACATTTTGGGAAAGAAGACATTCATGTTGAGTTATTAATCAGCTCTCTTTGGGAATGGCAATTTGAACAACCTTCAACCTAAGTAGTAACTGAGCTCCCAGAGATTTAGTCTATCAATGAGCACATTATAAGCATCTCTGTGAAATGCTTTGCTGAAATTAAGATTTCCTTATATCTCCCGACAAGCACCCTAGGAAGATACATCACTGATTTCATTTTATAAAATAGGGACAAGGAGACATTAAAGCGACCAGGGGCAAACCTTCAGAAGAAAAACCCAGAGCTTTTTTCTTCATACAATTTTTTTTTTTTTTACTCCAGCTTCCCCATCTTCTAGCGAATTCCACTTTCTTTTTCATGGACTCACAGACTAGCTGTTTTATAATCTGCTTTAGAATTTCATGGGGGCTAAAAATATTCTGATCATTAACTTTGGTTCCTCAAATATTTTTCCAGTTTCCAAGCTCCTATTTTTTTTTTTTATTATTGGTCGGGCCTGGACAGTTTAACGTATTTAGATTGCTTTGCAGATCCCTTGTTACCTATACTCCTAGACTGAGATTCAATTTCATTTTAATGCTTGCTCTATATACGAATGATTACTATGTATTCTAGTTTAAGGCATAATTCAGAGTTGAGTAGTTCTGCTTTTTTAATATGTATATCCATTGCTCTTGGGCTGCAATTTGCCATAGAAAAAGTTGGCCTTTCCCTAGATCCACCTTTCCATACCAGGGCTTCTACTATCTTCCAGTGGAGGTTTGGGAGTTCAAAGCTGGCAAATGCCCATCTATGTTTAAACACTTAACAAACCAACTAATCACTATTTGTTGAATTCCTATTATGTGCCAGAAGCCGTATGAGATGGTGACTCTAACGACATAAGAGGCAACATATAAGAAATCTTGCCCCTGAGGAGCTTACATTCTAGTATAGGGGGTGGGGGTAAGGGAACAAAGAGTAAGCAGGTAGTTGGAGTAATATGTGATGATTGCTATGAAAATAATTGAGTGCAGGGTGTTGACTGTACGCAAGAGAACATTTTACCCAGTGTTGAAATAACTGTTAACATCTCACTTTTTTAATTAGTTATAATCTCTCTCATTTTCTTCCGTTATTATTCCAGGTACTGTATTTTTACTCAAATAATGTGTACATTCTATTTTTTTTGCCATACCTTTTTTTTTGCTAGACTTGCCTTCCCCCATACCCCTGTGAGTATTTTGTTGCTGTAACATGTAAAAAATTAGCATAGCATGCTTATGAAAATACCTTGCTGTGGTTGGCAAAAAACAAAAACAAAACAGAGAATGGGTGTTATTTGTGTAAAAATATGGTACATGTTTATGTACTTTTGAGAGCGGGATCATATCACGTACTCCTTCTGTATGCCTTGCTGTGCTTAGGATACTGCCTGTCACATTGAGCGTTCAGTGTATATTTTTTGCTATATAATAATGAAAAAACCAAACCCATTGCTGTCGAGTCGATTCCAACTCATAGAGACACTATAGGACAGAGTAGGACTGCCCCATAGGGTTTCCAAGGAGCGCTTGGAGGATTTGAACTGTCGACCTTTTGTTTAGCAGCCATAGCTCTTAACCACTGTGCCACCAGGGTTTCCAGTTTAAATAATGAGGCAACATTATTAGAATTAGAAGACTTATTGGAGTTGAACAAAATTGACCTTTTTTTTTTTTCCTTTGCAGATTTCTAACAACGATATAGTTCTGTAAGGGAAAATCAGAAAAGCAAAGGTTGGTATGATACCTTATAAAGGCTTAAACCAGAGTTTATCTAAGAGAGGTTATTTAAAGATACAAGCTAGAGCATGAATTCTAAACTCCCTGGGGCATGTTTGTTTAATCCAGCCACTTCACATTATTGCAATGTCTTACGTGGTGTGAGATTTTATAGAGACTAAAAAGAAGAGGATGTTTTTCCCCATACGTTGAACAATAACATGTATGGCCATTAGCTACATGTTCAATTCCTCTAGCAGCTTCATCGTTTTACTTTCATTGCCTTTTAAGAGGTTACTTCTAGGACAGCATTGCTCTTCAGTCTGCGATAGCTCAAGTCAGAAACTGAGTGAGGAAAATGAGCTATCTATTGTGGTCTGTTTCTCTATTTGACAGTTGTTCCTATTTTGTGTTTGTTTCTCCTTTAATGAGGATACAACTTTCATCCAGGGAGATGTATGGGTCACTTGTTAGTGCACTTAAATACACCAAGGCACTCCACCAGCTGGAAATTGTGACTTGTAGTTGAATTATTTTTGCTCAGCAAATGGTTTTCCTTTTGACATATTTTAATATACTTGCACACTGAGAGCAAGAGTGGGTGAACAGAAAACAGACTGTTTTATTAACCCAGCAGTCACCTTTGAGGTTTGTACATGTCCACTTTTTTCCTTGCCTTTGTACATAATCCCAAGAGACTGGTACCTGGCTTTGCTCAGAATAACAAAGTCAGGCACAAATCTCCAAACACAATTGTTAGCTGAATGCCAACTGTTTCTTCTCATCTTCTTTTTTTTTTTTTTTTAACTTGAACGTTAAGAATTGTATCTTTATGGGTGAACCATAGCCCTTAAAGAATGAGTTTGTTTTTCTATTTCAGATGCTTCCCCTATCATTTACTAGATTTATTTTACAATAGGTAAACTTAAATGATAAAAGAAAATAATTTTTTTCTATGTGTTTTGCAGGGTTTCTCTTCTTTTTTTCAAATCCACTAAATAGTGAGAAGAAAAGAAGAAAAACATGTTACAAGCTCTAACTGGAGTCCAATTTCAGATGAGAGAACAATTAAGAAAAAAGGAGAGGAGACTTCAACACAGCCAGGGAGCCAGGGTCCAGCGTACTCAATTCCACATGCAATTTTCATACACACCAATGTGTCATAGACTTTTTCAAGTAAGACCAGAAATTTCTTCAAGTCAACTACCATCCTTTTTCAAGGTACATATCTGATACATATGTAGCCATAATTTCTAAATAAAAAAAAAACGTAGTAAGTAACCAGCCCTGAAAATTCATCCATTTTAATTGTACTCAAAAGTAGAAGAGAAAACAATTCCCGGGAAGTAGCTACAATTCACGGTGATTCATTCAACAACGTGTAAAAATTAGAACAACAAAGCATACATGCAAAGTATATAATTCTCTCCTTCCAATTGCCACCACTACCACCGCCACCACCACCATCATCAACATCACTGGTATGATAATAATACTGCTTGGTATTTTGGAGCTCTTCCTACTTTACAAAGAAGTTTCATGTCACCTCAGTTTACTCATCAGTGAGGTGTGTCATAGCAGTAGGTGGATTACTAATAGTCATAAGCTTTTTAAAAAGCCCTCCAAGAACTATAAAGTACAAATGTTGTGGTGAAGAGAAAGGACATGTTCTTTGAGTTAGAATTCTGTGTCTATGACTCCATTAACAGTGGGCCTTTAAAAGCCTTGTTTAATTGAATTGTTCAATATAAATATTAATAACTATGATAAAGAGTGGTTTTGAAGCGTGATGGGAGATTATTTTTGTAGAGGCCCTATCACAGTGTGTATAAATGCTAAATGTATTTTAGATGAGATTTTTGTACTGGGGTAGGAAGTTAGAGTAGGTAACTTTGAAGGCTAACAACTTCAAAGTATTAAGCGCGTGATCCTAAAGTTAGTAACTTACTCAAGTGAGTACAGCAAGTAAGTAGCAGAGGCAATATTCAAATCCATGTCTTCCAATTCTAGAATTTTATTTAATTTAAATACTATATTCTGAGAACCCACTCTTTACCAAGTCCTTGAGCTAGATTTCTAGGGTACAAACACAAGAGAGACCTTGCTACTGAAGTAGTATAATGTAGTAGGGGAAATGAGCACAATGCAAGAAAAAGAATATGCCATAGGTGTGGTGCATAGTGATTGTACACTGGTTTGGTGATGTCATGGAAGGCTTTATTATCTTAGGGACGTTTGAGTTGGACCTAAAAATATTGCTACATCCATTCTCAGGGAATAGCTCCTAAACTAGGAATAACTATATAGATCTTATTTAAGTTTCATTTTAAACTTATTCTTAAAAATAAGTTTATTCTAATAACCATCAAATTAACCTTTAGTTACATTCTGCTTATTTATTGTAAATTAAGCTCTCAAAAATCAATGCTTCCTAAGGTCATAGATACGTTTTGTTTATAATTGGTTTTGACTTTATTAATTTTTTTTCTTTTTAGTCCTTGTAACTTTCTTTACTGAGAAATGCTTAATCAGGCAGGCTTGTAATGGAAAAAAAATCACATAATATTTTGAGATCTGTATCTATATTTTAGGATAATTGTCAACATCAGGTTTATATTCTCACCAACAAAACATTTCAGCATTTATTGAGTTTTTTATGGGATCAGGCGTCATACTAAGCACTTAATTATTTCTAATTTTTCGGTACTCTCAGTAGCTGGGAACCTTCTTTTGTGGATACTGAAATGAGGCTCTGGGATTTTAAGAAATTAGCTCAAAATTGGGCAACTAGGAAAAATGTTTAACCACTATGTGGTTTAAAGTCAGGAAAGGTGTGCATCTGCTTGTATCCTTTCACCATACCTATTCAATCTGTATGCTGAGCAAATAAGCCAAGAAGCTGGACTATATGAAGAAGAATGGGGCATCAGGATTAACAACCTGCGTTATACAGATGACACAACCTTGCTTGCTGAAAGTGAAGAGGACTTGAAGCACTTACTGATGAAGATCAAAGACCACAGCCTTCAGTATGGATTACACCTCAACATAAAGAAAACAAAAATCCTCACAACTGAACCAATAAGTAACATCATGATAAACAGAAAAAAGATTGAAGTTGTCGAGGGTTTCATTTTACTTGAATCCACAATCAACACCCATGGAAGCAGCAGTCAAGAAATCAAAAGGTGCGATGCATTGGGCAAATCTGCTGCAAATGACCTCTTTAAAGTGTTGAAAAGCAAAGATGTCACCTTGAAGACTAAGGTGCACCTGACCCAAGCCAGGGTATTTTCAATGCATCATATGCACATGAAAGCTGGACAATGAATAAGGAAGACAGAAGAATGATGCCTTTGAATTGCGGTGTTGGTAAAGAATATTGACTATAGCATGGACTTCCAAAAGAACAAACAAATCTGTCTTGGAAGAAGTACAACCAGAATGCTCCTTAGAAGCAAGGATGGCAAGACTACATCTCACATACTTTGGATGTGTTTTCAGGAGGGATCAGTCCCTGGAAGACAGCATGCTTGGGAAAGTACAGGGTCAGTGGAAAAGAGGAAGACTCTCAATGAGATGGATTGACACAGTGGCTGCAACAATGACCTCAAGCATAACAACGATTATGAGCATGGCACAAGGCTGGGCACTATTTTATTCTATGGTCACTATGAGTTGGAGCCAACTTGATGGCACCTAACAACAACAACAAGGAAAAATGTTAATACTCTATGACTGTGACAATGTTGGTATTTCTTATTTATCCACCTAATTGGGCTTTACCACTTTCTTACTAGCTTTATAAGTGAGGACTCTGATGAGTTTCAGTAAAAACAACCCAATGTGAAGTAGACTAAACCACAGGAGAATTTGTTGGCTCATATTAGCAGGAAGTAGAGCAGATACCAGGGCTAACTGGAACCAGGACTTCAGATATTGTCTAGAACTTCTCTATCTTTGCATATCGTCTTTATTCTCAGAATGGCTCCTCCTTGTAGCAAACAGTGTGGCCTTCAGTGCCTCTGGCCTTTCATCCTCACATCTTGCTGCCAAGGAATATAGGGGCTATGTTAACTGGCTCCAGTGTGAAAATTCCAGGGAAAGGTTTGCTAGGATCTCATGTCCAGCACTTGGCCAGTCATGACCAAGATGGTGAGTGCTGCGTTCCGTTCTTATTTGACAGGTGTTCACTTTTGTGGCCGAAGGGGGAGATAGATAGGATAGCCTGTTATCTGAATTGGGTAGGAATGCTTGTAGTCATGGCTTAGAAGAAACTATTATGAACCAGGCGGTCATCTCAGTCGGTGTCTATAAACACAGATTATTTTGATATCTGTTCTTATTACCTTAGCTTATTCTCCACCGTTTAACACCTTATCTGTATAAAATCACATCTATAGAGTGGAGGGGTTTTGTCTAATTTTGTTCATTAATCTAAAGTCAGGTGTGTTTTGAACATTTGAAACTGATTTGATGTGGATATACTCTCTAGATCTTAAACATTTGCTATTTATCTAGTGTAGAAAATTCTGTTTTTGATTGGGAACAGGATCAACCTCTAAAATTCAAAGACATAAAACCCAGCATATAACGGATAAGTTTAAAACTCTGTAGAAGTGATATGTGGACAGACATACCTTACACAATGGGTGCATTTGGTCAACTCTGTCTTTGGTCTATGACTGACAATGTTGGTTAAGGAGCCCTGATGGCACAGTGGTTAAGTGCTCTGCTACTAACTGAAAGGTTGGCACCCACTCTGCAGGAGAAAGATGTGGCAGTCTGCTTTCATAAAGATTACAGCCTGGGAAATCCTAAGGAGCAGTTCTGCTCTGTCCTATAGGGTCACTATAAGTTGGAATCAACTCGATGGCAATTTTTTTTTTTTAATGGGTTTTTGGTTAGCATGTGTCAGCATCTCAGAGATGGATTAAAACAATGTGATATGATCTGGGTTTAAGAAGCTGAGGACAAGGCCCTGGTCTGTAGGGACTTTTTGAATATAATGCCGATTTTGAAGGTCTGTTTGAAGTCATCAACCAGCTTACACTTTCGACTTTTTAAACATTGTGACACGTTACTGTAAAAGATCCTAAGCCTTAGAGACTCGTACTGCCTTAAGTGCAATTTATGTACTTTATTATGAAACTTCTTTTTTAAACTTCAATTAATTTAGTATCAGCTAATTCTCACATTTATATACCCAGCCTAAATATCTAAATCCAGTTATGACTGGACATCTCCGTAGAGATGCCTCAAATGATCCCTCAAACTCAATGTGCCCAGAACTGAATTTCTTCCTCAATTCAAATCCGATTTTTCTCCAGCGTTGACGATTTTATTTTATCCTGCTTTAGGTGAAAGTTTACAACTCAAGTTAATCTCCCACACAAAAATTTATACACGTATTGTTATGTGATACTAGTTGCAATCCCTATGACAGCACACTTCCCCTTTCCACCTTGGGTTTCTCATGTCTATCCAACCAGCTCCTGTCCCTTCTTGTCTTCTCATCCTGCCTCCAGACAGGAGCTGCCCCTTTGGTCTCATGTGTCTGCTTGAACTAAGAAGCACACTCTTCATCAGTATTATTTATGTTTTATAGTCCAGGCTAATCTTTGTCTGAAGAATAGTCTTCGGGAATGTTTTTAGTTCTGGATTATATTATGAAACTTTTGAAGGCACATTGTAATACGGATGTTTAATAAATACTTATTAATTGATTTAAAAAATGAAATTTGGCTGTTTTAGAGTGTATAAAATAGGGGTTTTCTTTAATCCATGGCAGAGTGTTTCTGACTAAACACCTGTCATATGAATTCCGTGTTGAAGATACTCTATGTAGGAAGCTCTGTCCTCTTGGAGCACCTAATCTCATTTTGTTGATAGCATATGTAGAGGGGTTGAAAATTACGAGAAAAGTATGGCCTGTTTCTTTTCTGTAATTAACTCAAACTTTCCTTGAACTCCTTACCCCCCTGTGCATCCCACCCCTTGCTGCTAAACACATCTTTCTGGGGTGAAGGTTGTAGAGAAGGGGAGGAAGAGATGGCTAATGTGGGAGGGGGAAGGATGATGAGACGAAATTTTAACTTTTCGGTTAAAGGAATCTCAAAGCCTTTCAGTATAAAGTGGTTGCTTTCCAGTTAAACCTGTCTCTTGTTGGCAAACACTCAGACTTTCATGGATGTGAGGCGAAGCTTGTTTGTCTTTATGGATGGCCTCCTCAGAGATGCTTCTTGCTCTGCCAGGCCTCCAGACTTCTGCTGGCTTCTACTGCTGTCTATGGCCGATTGGATTCGTGGACTGTTCTCTTGGCACAGGCAGAGGCAGAGGTCAAAGTCTATGGACCTTGGGCCTTAGCTACAGATTTCAGCTAAATGCTTCTCATTGCCACTCTAATGCAAAGGAGTATACATCAGGACACCATTTCTCATATACTGAGTTCACTCCATACTGTCAAAATCCTAAATGGGAAAAGGGGCAAATGTTTCTCTTATTTATGTTTCTTCCTCTCTCTGTTGGGCTTTCTGTCCTTTTGTCCGCCATATACAGACCAAAATGTTTTGTTTCAGAGCAGGGAATCAGGACCCTCATGTCTGTCTTCTTGTCTCCCTTTGTTATCTTTCTCCAGGCTTTTGGGCTTATTTCTTCTTGGTCTCCAGGAACTTCCTATAGCTTCCTTTCTCCTGTGTCGACATTCACTTTAACTTTTCCCTGGGACCACCGAGAAAAGGGGCTGCAGGGAAAGGAGGTGAAATATAGAAAATGGAAAATATACCACAAAGTACATTTCAAGGATATTCACCCTAATTCAGAGGGAATACTTGTAAAACAAGAGAAGGCAGAAAAATAATAATAATAATGATTGCAATTACAAAGTCAATTGCTATTTTTTTTTCCATTCCTAGGTCCTCTTATCTGTTCTAAATTTGTTCAATAACCTATAAGATTTGGTCATCTTCTTCAGATGACCAAATCTAGCATACATTTATGCTAAATACCCTTTTGAAGTTACCTGTTTTAAAGATCTCTCAGAACTTAACTTTTTATAAAGTTCAGACTAAAAAAAAAAAAAGAGGAAATTATGTTAAATGGTCTGCATAATATACCTTACATTCTTTAAAATTCTGTCAGTCTCTAGTGTTGATAAAAGGGATAGAAATTATAGAAGCTGCAGGCTGCAGTACATAAAATGACAACTATGCACTGTCTCTAAAAAATGTTTTTTTGATCAGAATGAAAGAATTTTCCCCAAAGTTCCCTTTGGTTATAAATGTAAGGGATGCATGCCCTGATCTGAGCAAATGAAAGCTACTACTATCTTATAATGAGTAATGGATGAGCTGAAATGGTAACTGTGCTTAATGCTGAGTTTGTCCAAGTTATGATCAACACTGTAATCAAGAAGCCTAAAGAAGTCACCCAATCCTCATTGTGTTGTCTGAAGAACACTTATTATACACCAGAGACTCGTGGTATCTAATGCCCTGTGAAACAGCTTTATGGCCCAGGAGTTACTAAAGGAAGGAAATTGCTCACGGAAGCTGAGAGCAGAAAGAGTGGGAGTCACCTGCTCCCACCAAGGTCTCAGGTATAAGGCAGGCTGGCACTGTGATTCTTATTAATCAACACCTGCTCCTCAGTGTCTGTCTCGATTTTAGGTAATGAAGCAGAGAAAATGATACAATCTTTTATGTATTGCAGCATCCAGAAAAGTTATAACATTAATTTTCTTTCTCCTTCGCTATGATTGGCTTATAATTTTAGCCTAATTTTCCTTTACTTATCCTGAAACATAGAACATTGGTCACCTTTAACTTTATAATCTCCCTCCTTAGACATGAGACTGTTTTTCTTTTCAACTTTTCCTTGCATGTTCCCTTTTTTTTGAGGCTTTTAATGGCTTATTATGAACAGTAGTCTTCTCTTCAAGTTTCTCACATTTACTTGAAAATACATAATGGGGATTGGCCAACAAAAATATAAAATGTTTCTTTATGATTTGAATACAATATGTACTCAGTATTCAACTATGTTTTGCTAATTTTTCATGGCAATATTGCATTCCTCATTTACAATTATCATTTAAATAATAAAGGTCAGATATATAGATGTTAATTATTTCTAGTAGCTGCTAGTAGGTGAATAAAGGTGTCTGTAAGTCTTAACTGAGTCTGGGGTGAAATTGCAGACATAGATAATTGAGAAAAGCAGGAGGAGTATGTATTTCCATTCTAAATTTCATTTTTAATATTAATATATAACTATATAAGCTAAGAGACTCAGTGCAAGATTTAAGGAAATGCCTTCACAAAATAAAACAAAAGAAAAACCTTGCTGTGCTTCAGTGTTTTGTACTTCATAAATGGAATAATTATCCATGCACTTGCTTAAGCCTTAAAACAGATCAGCCTTTATTCCTCTTTCTTTCATCAAAGCTATTCCAAAATCCTGTTGAGTCTCCCTTGTAAATAGTCTCCCTCTCTATTTCTGCTGCCACCACCCATTCTAGTCTATCATCATTTCTCTTCTGACTTCCTACCACAGCCCCACACTGGTATCCTTACATACAGGCTTGTTTCCTCAGATCTTTCTCCATCACATAGCCCCAGTGATCTTTCACCATGTAAATGCAATCATGGCAACAATGATGGGTTGAGTTCTGTCCCCAAAAAGATATGCTGAAATCCTCACCTTTGGTACCTGTGAACATGACCTCCTTCGGAAATAACATCTTTGCAGATGTAATTAGTTAAGATAAGGTCATACTGGATTAGGATGGGCCCTAAATCCAATGACCTGTGTCCTTATATGAAGATACAGAGGGAAAATGTCATGTGATGATCGAAGCAGAGATTAGAGTGATGAGCCTACAAGCCAAGAAATGCGAAGATTGCTAGCAACCACCAGAAGCTATGAGAGGGCAACCATTAGAAGCTCAGAGCCTCCAGAAGGAACCAACCTTGCCAACACCTTGATTTTGGACTTCTAACTTCCAGAACTGTGAAAGAATAGATGCGTGGACCAGCTTAGTTTGTAGTACATTGTACCAGCAGCCCTAGTTTTTCAACGACATAAATGGCGACTATACACATGGACCTCACCGGATGGAAAACACAGGAATCAAATCGAGTACATTCGTGGAAAAAGACATCAGTCAGAACAAGGCCAGGGGCTGACTGTGGAACTGGCCATTATTTGCTCAAAGGCAAGTTCAAGTTTAAGCTGAAGAAAATTAAAACAAGCCTGCAAGAGCCAAAATATGACCTTCGTACATCCCACCTGAATTTGGAGACTGTAGAATAGATTTGATGCATTGAACATTAATGGCCAAAGACCAGACAAGTTGTAGGATGACATCAAAGACATCATACATGAAGAAAGCAAAAGCTAGGGATAATTCAAAGGCAGTTACAGCAGTACATTGACAGGGAACTGCTGGAAATTCAAGCTGGATTCAGAAGAGGACACGGAGTGAAGGATGTCATTGCTGACGTCACATGGATCCTGGCTGAAAGCAAGGAAAACCAGAAAGATTACCCGTGTGTAGACTGTGTGTATCATAGCAAATTATGGATAACGTGTCGAAGAATGGAAATCCCAGAACACGTAATTGTGCTCATGAGGAACATGTACATAGACCAAGAAGCAGCTGTTTGAACAGAACAAGGGGATGCTGCATGGTTTAAAATCAGGAAAGGTGTGTGTCAGGGTTGTGTTCTTTCACCATACTTATTCAATCTGTATGCTGAGCAAATAATCTGAGAAGCTGGACTACATGGAGGAGAATGTGGCATCAGGATTGGAGGAAGACTCATTAACAACCTGTAATATGCAGATGACACAACCTTGCTTGCTGAAAGTGAAGAGAACTTAAAGCACTTACTGAGGAAGATCAAAGGTGACACTCTTCAGTATGGATTACGTCTCACTTTTATTTATAAAGAAAATAAAAATCCTCACAACTGGACCAATAGCCTTCTTTATGAGAAACAGAAAACATTGAAGTTGTCAAGGATTTAATTTTCTTGGGCCCACAATCAATGCCCATGGAAGCAGCAGTCAAAAAATCAAACCATATATCGCATTGGGTACATCTGCTACAAAATACCTCTTTAAAGTGTTGGAAAGCAAAGATGTCACTTTGAGGACTAATGTGCACTTGACCCAAGCCATGATATTTTCAATAGCCTCCTATGCATGCCACAGCTGACCAACGAATAAGAAACACCAAAGAAGAATTGATGCCTTTAAATTATGGCATTGGTGAAGAATATTGAATTGAATATACTATGGACTGGCAGAAGAATGAACAAGCCTGTCTTAGAAGAAGTAGAGCCAGAATGCTCCTTTGGATCAAGGATGGCAAGGCTTCATCTCACATACTTTAGGCGTGTTATCAGGAGGAACCAGTCTCTGGAGAAGGACATCATGGTTGGTAAGGTAGAGGCCAGCGAAAAAGAGGAAGATCCTCAAGGAGATGGATTAACACAGTGGCTGCAACAATGGGCTCAAACATAGCAACAATTGTGAGGATGGTGCAGGCCTGGGCAGTGTTTTATTCTGTTGTACATACGGTCACTGTGAGTTGGAACCAACTTGATGGTACCTAACAACAGCAACAACAGAAAGTTAATACAGCATCTTTTTCTCAAATAAACAAACATACCTACAAAACCTTTCAGTGGCTTCTCATTCTCTTTAAAATAAAGTCAAACTCCTTAATTTGGCTGGAAATGACCCTTAGGTAATTCTCCCTACACTCTACATTGCAGTTCTCTTAGTGAACTGTAGCCAGAAGACAGACTAAAAAAAAAAAAAAATTGAGATTATATTCTCCAATATGACCTTGTGTCCTGATTTTCCATATTAATAATTGAAAATACATGATTAGGCTTTGAAAACAGAGGACTATGTGGTAGGATTCATATCTACAAAAAAATAAGAATGTCTCCAATATTTCTTAAGATTAAAATACCACACAATGGGATAGTGGCAAGCTAAGCTTAGAATTTTCCTTAGGAATCATCTTTGGATCTGCTCCAGGACATGAAAAAATGTTCAATTGAATTGAAGTTTTCAGACATTACTGAATGACAAAATTATTTTTGTCTAGAAAATTTTCAAAGCAGTCTTACTTGTTGCCTGTTATGACCATAAAATTAATAATACCCTGAAGAATTTCCTAATTCTGAGATACGAGTGAATTACTTAACAATTTATAATATTTTCATAATTGCAACCCCCAAAGGTCATTTCTGCAATCAGTGCTATTTTAAAAGTAAAAATTCCTTTGCTGGTTATTGTGACAAAAACATCCCTCCGTTTTCTTGAACTAATTATTTAGATAGAGATAGCCACTCAAGTCTGCTATGGGCGCAACTTAAGTATTATTAAAACTTTAATCCATGAGTTGTGTAGTTAAGGGCAGAAGCAACACCTGTATGTTGAACTTATTTAAAACGGTTACTTTCTGATTCTGTCTTCATTTTCCTTTCTCCTGTTATGGCTGGCGTATATTGCAATTGCCTTCTTCCTTCACTGTTATTAACTTTTCCCCTTTTATCAGAAAAAGGATCTTGCTTTCTTTGATTCCCTTATTGATATTTTAAAAGGACTTTTTTCCTCTCTTGCTGTCTTTCTCAGGCAAGTCCCATCTCAATTGTCCTTTCTCATTCATTGTCATTCTTTGTGCCCATCCTCTCATCCTGGCCTAATTTTGTCATTTCTCTTTTTTGGGGGGGGTGGGGGGCGGTGGGGGGCATAGGCTTCAGGAATCTCACGTCAGTTTCAGGCCTTAACCAAAATGTCATCATTTAAAATGGAAATGCCAATTTACACCAAAAAGGGAAGTTTTCTTGTTTCAATAAATTGGAAAATTAGGCAACTCGTATTCATCCAAAGACATTTTAAAAAAGAACTTCTAAATAACTAATAATTGGAAAATTCTGATCTTGGGCTTCAGTCACTGAAGATAAGGAAAGACATCTGCTTCGGTGCCCCCATCTGGCTTTCATACACAATTTCAGGCTCAGGATGCCCTTGCTCTTTCTTTTATCTATGCCCATCCTCTTGGACGGTGTGCTCTCACCCTAACATATTTTCAGACCCTTGCCATAGGGCAGAAGCGCCATGCAAATTATTTGTTGAGATAGATAGCCCGCATAACACTGTAAGTGACATCTGTTCTGTAGGAAATCCCTCCCCTGTGGCAGGAGTGTCATATTGGCAGTTTTTAGGGATATCGGATTGACATGCAGGAACGATCGGCTGTTTCATCTTATCCTGTGTTCCCATTCACCGAGCATCCAGTGCCAGATGCTTTGGAGGGACACATAACCCCCTGACTCTCTCTGTTGTTCTCTCTACACCTATGGCAATCGGCAGTATTACACTATGGGGAAAATTTCTTCCTGACCCCAGCTGGTAACCAAATTATGCCCTAAAGCATGAAGATTGGCATACTTTAAGGTTTCTTGTAGTTAAGACGATGGAAAATGGGATGTTTTTCATATTAACGTGCTCATTAGATTGTTTGACCTAAATAAAAGCTTGAGTAAGAAATTTCACAAATTACTCTTAATAGCTTATTATTTGGCAAAATCAGAATGGCAGATGAACATTTTAATCTTTTAAGAGTGCTCGGCCCCATGTTTGGCAATTGATTCTTCTCTTTTAAAACCAACTATTTGAAGCAAACAAAAAGAAAAATGTCCATAGTCCACAATGGTTTAAAACTTGAATCTTTGTATAAATGTATATTTATTTATTTTTAAAATTTTTATTGTGCTTGAAGTTAAAGTTTACAAACCAAGTCAGTCTCTCATACAAAAACTTATATACACCTTGCGATATACTCCTAGTTGCTCTCCTGTAATGAGACAGCACACCCCTTCCCTCCACTCTCTATTTTTGTGTCCATTCAGTCAGCTTCTGCCCCGCCTTTGCCCTCTCATCTCTTCTCCAGACAGGAGCTTCCCACATAGTCTCATGTTTCTACTTGAACCAAGGAGCTTACTCTTCACCAGTATCATTTTCTATCCCATAGTCCAGTCAATCCCTGTCTGAAGAGTTGGCTTTGGGAATGGTTCCTGTCTTGGACTAACAGAAGGTCTGGGGACCATGACCTCCAGGGTCCTTCTAGTCTCAGTCGGACCATTAAGTCTGGTCTTTTTTACAAGAATTTGGGGTCTGGATCCCACTGCTCTCCTGCTCCCTCAGGGGTTCTCTGTTGTGTTCCCAGTCAGGGCAGTCATCGGTTGTAGCCAGGCACCATCTAGTTCTTCTGGTCTCAGGCTGATGTAGTCTCTGGTTTATGTGGCCCTTTCTGTCTCTTGGACTCATAATTACCTTGTGTCTTTGGTGTTCTTCATTCTCCTTTGTTCCAGGTGGGTTGAGACCCACTGATGCATCTTAGATGGCCACTTGCTAGCCTTTAAGGCCCCAGATGCCACTCGCCAAAGTGGAACGCAGAATATTTTCTTAATAGATTTTATTATGCTAATTGACTTAGATGTCCCCTGAAACCATGGTCCCCAAACCCCCACCCCTGCTATGCTGGCCTTCGAAGCGTTCAGTTTATTCAGGAAACTTCTTTGCTTTTGGTTTAGTCCAGGTGTGCTGACCTCTCCTGTATTGTGTGTTGTCTTTCCCTTCACCCGAAATAGTTCTATCTATCATCTAATTAGTGAAAACCCCTCTTCCTCCCTCTCTCCCCGCTCTCGTAACCATCAAAGAATATTTTCTTCTCTGTTTAAACTAGTTTTTGAGTTCTTATAATAGTGGTCTCATACAATATTTGTCCTTTGGCAACTGACTAACTTCACTTGACATAATGCCATCCAGATTCCTCCATGTTATGGAATATTTCATGGATTCATCATTGTTCTTTATTGATGTGTAGTATTCCATAGTGTGAATATACCATAATTTATTTATCCATTCATCTGTTCATGGGCACCTTGGTTGCTTCCATCTTTTTGCTTTTGTAAACAGTGTTGCAATGAACATGGGCTTGCATATATCTGTTCTTGTAAAGGCTCTGAATTCTCTAGGATATATTCCAAGGAGTAAGATTGCTGGATCGTATGGTAATTCTATTTCTAGTTTTTTAAGAAAGCGCCAAATCAATTTCCAAAGTGGTTGTACCATTATACACTCCCACCAGCAGTGTGTAAGTGTTCCAGTCTCTCCACAACTCTTCAACATTTATTATTTTGTGTTTTTTGGATTAATGCCAGCCTTGCTAGAGTGAGATGGAATCTCATTGTAGTTTTGGTTTGCATTTCTCTAATGGCTAATAGTTGTGAGCATTTCCTCATGTATCTGTTAGCTACCTGAATGTCTTCTTTAGTGAAGTACCTGTTCATATCCTTTGCCCATCTTTTTAATTGGGTTATTTGTCTTTTTGTTGTTGAGTTTTTGCAGTACCATGTAGATTTTAGAGATCAGATGCTGATTGGAAATGTCATAGCTAAAAACTTTCCCCAGTCTGTAGGTAATTTTTTACTCTTTTGGTGAAGTCTTTGGATGAGCATAGGTGTTTGATTTTTAGGAGCTCCGAGTAATCTAGTTTCTCTTCTGCATTTTTGGTAATGTTTTGTATACTATTTATGCCACGTATTAGGGCTCCTAACGTTGCCCCTACTTTTTCTTCCATGACCTTTATCATTTTAGATTATTTATTTAGGTCTTTGATCCATTTTGAGTTTGTTTTTGTGCATGGTGTGAGGTATGGGTCTTGTTTCATTTTTTTGCAGATGGATATCCAGTTATGCCAGCACCATTTGTTAAAGAGACTGTCTTTTCCCCATTTAACTGACTTTGGGCCTTTGTCAAATATCAGCTGCTCATATGTGGATGGATTTATGTCTGGATTCTCAATTCTGTTCCATTGGTCTATGTATCTGTTGTTGTACCAGTATCACACTATTTTGACTACTGTGCAATATAATAGTTTTTAAAATCAGGTGGAGTGAGGCCTCCCTCCCACATTGTTCTTCTTTTTCATTAATGCTTTATTTATGTGGGGCCTCTTTCCCTTCCATATGAAGTTGGTGATTTGGTTCTCCATCTCATATAAACGTATATTTAGTAAAACTTTATATAAATTTGTTCTTAGTGAACTCTATTTTTAGCCATCTGATGTTAAGAAGTCAGGCAAAACGTGGAGCCATGATCATTATTGTCGAAATAAAATACAATATGCAAGATAGGTCCTGGATAAATTGAAATTATTTCAATTTCCCATACCATCTATGTTGAGAGTGCCACTACCTTTGATAATCCTCAAAACCCTATGAGCACTTCTGTTTACAAAAACATTAGAATGGCATAATTATGAAAGTTTTTTAAAATTAAGGGTTGAAATGAAAGCAATCAACTACACAACTGGGTTAACTCATTCACTTAAGGTTATATTTAATTAAGACTTAAATATTTGGTAGAACCTCTGGTGAGTTTAAACCACGGACCTTTCAGTTAGCAGCTAAGCAGTAAACTATTGTACAACCAGGGCTTCTTTATTCATATGGTATCAGCATTCTAAAAGCAGCAAGAAAGGGGTCTAGTCCTAATGTGCAACTTACTTTAAACTTATGCTTGCATGAGAGTTCATTGACAAAGCCAACATAGCTTTGCCCAGAGTTGGTGTGGGAGAAGGCTAGATGAGGGTGTCGATACAAGAAAGTCTCATTCACTGGGGGCTCCAACCAGAGTAAATTTTTTTTTTTTTAATTTTGATGAAGTCCAGTTTATCAATTATTTCTTCTATGGATTGTACTTTTGGTGTCACGTCTAACAACTCTTTGTATCTATTATTAGATTCAATTTGCTAGTATTTTATTGAGGGTTGTTTGCATCCAAGTTCATGAAAGATATTGGTCTGTATTTTTCTTTGTTTTTGGATTGTTGTTTTGGATTGTTCTTGTCGGGGTAGTACTGACCTCATAAAATAAGCTGTGGGTGTTTGTTCCACTTCTGTTTTCTGCAAGAGACAATATAGAATTGGTGCCAGTTCTTTAAATGTTTAGTAGAATTCTCTATTGAAACCATCTGGGCCAGGAGATTTCTTTTTTTGAAAACTTTGAAATGACAAATTCAATTCCTCTGATAGTTATTTTGTTGTTGAACTCCCAACTGTAATTGTGGATTTGTTTACTTTTTCTTTAAGTTCCATCAGTTCTTAATGTATTTTGGTATTCTGTTGTTTGGTACATTTCATTTAGGATTGCTGTGGCTTCTTGGTATATTTGCCCTTTCACCATTATGTAATATCTCTCTTTGTTTCTGGTAAGTTTCTTTGCTCAGGAGTCTACTTTATATAACATTAATATAGTCACTCCTGCCTTTTTAAAAATTAACGTTTCCATTCTTTTACTTTCAACCTGTCCGTTTATGTTTGAAGTGAGTTTCTTGTAGACAGCATATAATTTGATCATGTCTTTGTCCATATTGCTATTCTTTTAATTGACATATTTAGAACAATTAGACTTAATGCTATTATCACTATCTTAGGAATTACGTCTGCCATTTTATTATTCATTTTCTGTTTGTTTAGTCTGTTTTGCGTTCATGTTTCTCTTTTCTTTCCTTGCTGTATATTACTAGTTTAATTTTGATTTATTTACAGTGGTTTTTAGTATATCTCTTTTATAGTTAACCTAATGATTACTCTAGGTATTACAATATACATAGTCCACCATCACAGTCTACATATGTCACAGTCTACTGGTATCGACATTTTACCACTTCAAGTAAAGGGTAGAAAATTTACTTCCATTTGCATCCCTTTACCCTGCCCACTTTTTAAAATATTGTTGTCTTAACTAGTTTTTCTACATACCTTGAGTACACATCAGATGACATTATAATCTTTGCTTCAACCATTAAGCATGATTTCTTCTCAAAGGAGAATGGTCTATTATATTTTAACCAATTCCATTATTGTTTCTCCCTTTCTGAATTTCCAAGCCTATTTCTGTTATTATTTCTTTTCTGTTTGGAGAAGTTCCTCTAGTCATTCTTTAAGGGTAGGCCCACTGGTGACAAATTCTTTTCATTTTTCTTCAACTCTGAATATCTATATTTCTCTTTCATGCCTGAAAGATATTTTCACTGGATGCAGAATTTTGCATTGACATCTCTTCTGTCCACACTTGAAGCCACTTTCTTCTGGTCTCCCTGGTTTCAGATAAGAAAGCACTGTCATTCAAACCATTGTTTCCCTATACATCATGAGTCATTTCTCTATAGCTGCTTTCAACAATTTTTCTTTATATTTGGTTTTTAAGAGCATTGTTATGATGGATTTGGACATGGATTTCTCTGGGTTTTCCTCTTTTGGATTTGCTCAGATACTTGTGTCTATAGATTTATGCCATTCACAAATTTGGGAAAATTTGTTATTATTATTTTTTTTTCAACCTCATGCACTTTCTTCTCTCTTCCTGCAAGTCCAATTACACAAATATTAGATTTTTTTTTTTAATCCCCCCACTCTCTGGGGACTTTGTTCATTTTTTTAAAAATCAATCTTTTTCTCTGTTGTTTAGAATGGGTAAATTCTATTTATCTCTCCTCAAGCTCACTGTCCTATTCTCTGTCATTTCTAATTTACTATTGAGCCCATCCAGTGAAATTTTTACTCAGGTGTTTTTAAACTTTATGATTTTCATTTGGTTATTTTTTACATCTTCTATTTGTTTAATGAGATTTTCTGTATTTTCATTAGTTTCAAGGTAGTTTGATATTGCTTACTGAAACATTGATACGAAGGCTGCTTTAAAATTCTTGTTGAGTCGTCTCAGTGTTGGCATTTATTGATTGTATTTTATTATTCAGGTTGTAATTATCCTGATTCCTGGTTCGATAAATGATTTTCAGTTACATTCGGACATTTTGAATTTTGGGTTAGGAAATTCTGGACCTAATTTAAATATTCTATTTTAACAGGCAGTGATCATGTTTAGAATTTAATGTAGCAAATAGGTCGTGACCTACTTTTGTGGAATGTGGTTCCAATAACATGTTAGTTTTCAGAGCCCTTGCAGTGGTATTTGTTCTGCTGCATGTGCGTGCCACTCAAAACCCATTCTGAAAACCTGGTGGTTTTCCTTGGTGTTCTCAAAGCTTTTAACGTGTTGATTCTGGTTTGTTTCACATTTGTGTCAATCAGGATTCTTCCAGACTGATTTGTTTGGCTGATGTTTGGCTACCTGGCAGTGGCTACTATCAGTTGGAGCCGACTTGATGGCAATGGGTTTATTATTTCTTTTAAGCAGTTTTTTTTTCTTTCCTCCATTGCTTTGCAATAATTTTCTTAACAAAGACCTTTAAATTTATCTGCTCTAAATTGGCTTTTTTTCTTAATTGAAGATATGACTAGTGTTTGTTTTGATCATCATATGAAAAAGACATTAATGATACTTCGCACTCATTTAAAATGGGGGGGGCTGTTTTGACTAGTATGATAGTAATAACAGTACAAAATGAGGCAATATAAGTGACCTTATAAAGCAAGTCAGTGTATGTGCATAGTTGTGTGTGCGTGTATGTGTGTGTTTATGAGGTATGATGGAGTCTGATCCCATAAGAAAGAAGACTCTGACTCCAGTATTTCTTTAGACAAAGTGCTTAAAAAAATAGTTGGTGCTCACTATAGAAAAAGACTTTATTAATAAAGGAAAATTGTTTCAGATATGTTGAGTTTGAGGTTAGGAAGGGAAAGTGAATGTAAGCAGTTTGGATTTGCAGGGCTAGACTGTGGGAGAGGAACCAAGTTTATTGCATAGACTTGGCAGTTACATTCAGAGGGGATAGATGAAGCCAAGAAAAAGAAGAATAATAGGTGAAGGATAGGATCTTAGAATTAACTCATAATTAGGAGTGTAAGACAAAGAGAAGGAAGCGAAGACAGGAAAAGCTGAGGGGGCAGATGAAAAAGAAAATGGCGTATGATGATGGAGATGAAAGCAAGAAACATTCAGGGAAGAGGACCTCATCCAAATGCTGTAGGAAATATCAAGGGAAATGTGTACTCCATAAAGGACATTAGATTAAGCAATCATAACTGGCATTTGAAAGTACCATAGTTTCAAAAAGATTTGGGGACGGAAGTCAGATTACAAAATTTTAATGAGTTACTTTAGGGTATAAATGACTGCTTTGAGTGAAAGAGAAACTGATGGTAGTTTCAGGGAACAGCATGGCTAAGTCTTAAAATATAGGACCATATATAAAAGCTATGGAAACCGTGGTGGCGTAGTGGTTAAGAGTTCAGCTGCTAACCATAAAGGTTGGCAGTTAGAATTCACCAGGCCCTCTTTGGAAATCTGATGGGGCAGTTCTACCCTGTCCTATAGGGTCACTATGAGTAAGAATCAACTGGATGGCAATGGGTTTGATTTGGTTTTTGGTATATAAGAGCTATGGTTGCTAACCAAAAGGATGGCAGTTTGAACTCCCCAGCTGATCCTTGGAAACTGTATGGGGCAGTTCTATTCTGTCCTATAGTTTCGCTATGAGTCGGAATCAACTTGACAGCAACGGGTTAACCAGGTTATAAAGCTCTGGGGCTTGGATGCTTGTCTCTGTGTGTGTATGTGCTAGCCACAATGTCACCTTCCCACTCACCCACCCCCAAACACACACACTTGCTTTAGTTCTAATTTGCAGTTGGTATAATGGCATTAGTAAAACTATTTTTCATTTTCAAAAAACTTTACAGAGAAAATAGGCTTTAAAGTGAGTTAAGGCAACAAAGTTTTGAAAATTCAGTGGTCTTACGGCCAAATATTAGACTACATTGTAAAAAAGTCAAACTCTGAGAGGAATATTAAGTGACCAACTCTGTATTGTAAATTCTGTAAACACCAGATACCGTTTTAATGATGGCTTTGCAAGTGTGTATTATACCGGTTAATTAAAGTTGAAAAAATAACCAACATCCTCGTTATTAGTACCTATAAGTAGCAATTCATTGATGAGTATCCCAGGCATATATATATTTAAAGCACAATGTGCTACATAAAATCAGTGATATTTTAATTAGTATCTGATGGGAGTTAGCAATTTAACTTCATTTACCTGGGTAAAGGTTAGGTGTGGTGAGCTCATTCCACAATACTGGTGCTATTATAATAATGAACAGTAAATTGACCACTGAATAAAAAATAAGAGTAGAGAAAAACCATCCACTAAGTTGGTAATCTTTAAGGTTACTATATCCCAATAAAAATGTACTATTATTTTTATTTTAATTTCTAAATGCATTTGTCATTACATGGTATGCTTATGGGAAGCTAAATCCTGAAGTCTAGCCTAGACCTAGACATAATGAGAAAAAAGTAATCACATTAACAGCAGTTGGTCTTACCCATCTGACTTCAAACCAATTCTGACTTTTATAAAATTGTTCGGGTTACCAGATGCTGGGGGCATATTCTCTGTAGTGTTTATGATCTCACATACAGGAATCAAGATTATTTATGGCCTTTCTACCTCCTTAATGTATTTAAAACTACCTCATATTATTTTATTGGTCTCCAACCTGTCTCAGTGGTTTCTATATTTGTTCCTTTTGTCTTCATATTTTTCTTGTGGTTTTTGTTTTTGTGAATTCAACTTACTTTTAAAATAAATTCTATTCACTTGCACAGTCTGGGGAAAATGGAAAATGAAGGAAAACAAGAAGACAAGAGAAGTATACATAATTAAATGTCTGGTTTTGATTTTTTTGGGGGGTGGGGTTTTGTCTACACAAATTTTTTGAGTTTATATTCCTTCAAGGCCTATCCACTTATGAATACATTTTCCTAACATCCACTTATATTTTGCTTTCTCTATCAGAACTTTGGAAATTAATGAAGTCATAATTGTTGGAAAGAAGATTAGGCACGTTTCTATGAAAAAGTGAGAGACTAGGCAGATATGAGGAAAAAAATTATGAGACATGAAGATACAAGGAGATTATGTAGTTGATAGAAGCACACAAAAAAACAATAAATATAAACAAACAAACAAAAATCAACAACAAACCCACTTCAAGACCATTTAACAGGGTAAAGCCATGAATTCAATTGTAGAGTAGGTAAATTTAACCTTCAGAATTCAAAGCCTCACATTCTTTACTTGTTATTTTTTTCTTATTTTTGCCCATTTTGTTGCCTTGTGCCACCACGATCTCTCTTCTTCATATGTGTGTCCTTGAAAAGTTTGCTTCTGTTTCAAAAAACAAAATTGAAGGCAGACCTCATCTATGAACTGTACCTGTAGGTTTTTCTTTTGCTTTCTGTTTTTCAGCAAATATATTCTATAGACCGCACTGCAGAGTTCATGTGTCGTCTTACCATAGTTTCATGGATGTCACGTCTTGCCTCTTACTAGGAAAATTTCCCTTGAGGACAAGGCCCAAGTCTACAGCTTTCTTTGAAACTTCAAAGTACTCAGTCTGCTGATGTGTTAACTCAATAGGTACTCAGTAAATGTTAATTGGTTGAAGAAATGAACCAATGAAAGGGATGCAAATTCTTTTACCTTTGTTAAGAATGATTAATCCATTCTTCCTTAGGACTGGTTTAAATTGCTGTTAAGGGCATTTGTTATGGCCATTTGTTAATTTTACTTGCATTTTGTTGTTGAGTCTCTGGAAGGTGGCTGGCTTTTAATAATGATCATACTCATGTCTGCAGTGTACTTTTTGGACATTGGATTAGAGCATCTAATCTGGAAAGTGGTCAGTTATTCAGTAACTGTTGTGGTGACCTACATTTTCTACTTTTTTTTTTAGTATGGGTAAAGGGAGCAGTAGTGACCATCACAGAAATCTGTCTTGTTGATGGAGATGGCCCAACTCAAATAAATTAACTCAAAGCATTAATGTAGTGAGCATCTACTTTGCCCATGACCCTGCTTTTAAATCAGTTTGAAACTATCAAGCAAGGAGGTACATTGAATAAAACTTTAATTCACATACACATCAGTCTTTCTTTTTAAACTTTGGGTATTAAAACTTCGCCATAATGGGGAGAGAAGAGGACTTTAGTTGAAAAGTTCAGTGCTAAAATATTGGATCATTATACCTATTTTGCCTCAGGTAGCATATTTGTTTTAGAATTAATGAGATACATCAAAGATGTATTTGCCAAGATTTTTGCCTATTTAAACCTGCAGTTCCAAAGCAGCGTTTTAATCCTATTAAAGCTAATTGAATGGAGTCTGCAGGCTTTGTCAGTCAGGTGAAGTTCAAGTTGTAACTGGTATCAAAGGAAGGAAAATATAAGAACCAAACAGTAATGTCTAACTCTAGCCATTTATTCTTTACACTTGAACCGTAGGGCAGCATGAAAAGAGTGTTCCTGAGTTCACAGGGCAATTCATTGGAGACACTGGAATCTTATTTGCTCTCTGAAAGGACAATTAGTAGGGAAAAAACTCCCCTGTGTTTGGAAGTTTAAATTATGTCTTTCTGGGGGATTCAGTAGCTCAACTACAGATGAAGGTCTGGCAGTGTTTCCATGAAGGTTTTCCAGGGCAAACACCCTCCGTGTAAAATTTTGCTCCAGCCTAAAGTTGGCTTCAGCATTCTAGCCCAGAAGCTAATTTCTTTTAGAAATGCAGGCTAAAGGAGATGCATGTGTGTGTCCTAATTTAACTTTGGGATTCTGTTGCCTTTTTTTTTTTTTAAATGTGGCTTTGACATTATATTTTGAATGGTATTTGCAACTGGACAATTCTTATTCTATCAACTAAACAGACACATGTTATAAAGAAGGAGCTCGGAACAATGCACAGTTTTAATCTAGGATGATTTCGTAAATTGGATTAAGAGATTAAATGTTTTTTAATTTCATATTTGAGATATTTCTCCATTTAGAATGCAACTGACTCAATTTTGAAGTTCATATGGAAATGAAATGTCTTTGTTTATATAAGGTCTTTGGTTTCTGTTCTTATTCTTCCGCTGAAAGATTTTGTAAATAAAAACCAAACCAAACCCGTTGCTATCCAGTCCGTTCTGACTCGTAGCGGCCCTATACCAAAAAAAACAAAAAAAAACCATTGCCGTTGAGTCAAGTCCGACTCTACCAGGTGCTCCCTGGAAACCTTATGGGGACAGTTCTGCTCTGTCCCATATGTTCACTATGTGTTGAGCATCCCTGTAGTACAGAGTAAAACTGCCCCATAGGGTTTCCAAAGAACAGCTGACGGATTCAAACTGCTGACCTTTTGGTCAATAGCTGAACTCTTAACTACGTGCCACCAGGACTCCAAATAAAGAATGCTGATTTTCAAATGGTAGGGAGATTACAAATATTTATGAATTTCCTATAATAACAATCTCCTGTTAATGGTGACCTAACAGGGGGAAAATACAATCCTAAACTTCTATGGGAAAGGCAGGACTGAAAATTTATTTCACCATTTATGCTGTATTGCTTTTATTTAGGATCTTATATCATTTAATACTATTCTCAAAGATCAAAAGCCCTATAGAGTCTAATCCATAAGATTTCAGGAAGGAGACCATTCTTGCTGCTAATGCTATCAGTGTCCTGGACCCAATTCTGATGTATTTAATGAATTTCCCTGGAGGATTTATTTATGCTTAAGGAATTGGAGGGAAGAGTGTTTGTGTATTTTCTTTTAGGTCTACATTTTAGATTTTGAGGCTAGTCTCTTCAATCTTTTAACATTGCATGCCCCTATTGATAAAATGGAGCCTTGATGGTACAGTGGTTAAGAGCTCAGCTGCTAATCAAAAGGTCGGCAGTTTGAATCCACCAGCTGCTCCTTGGAAATGCTATGGGGCAGTTCTATTCTGTTCTATAGGGTCGCTATGAGTTGGAATTGATTCAACAGCAATGGATTTGGGTTTTGGTTTATTGATAAAACATTTTTGAGCACCTGCAAATTATGCATATTTTATTAAACTATGAAATGTATACTCATGATATTATACTAATAGATTTTTGAGATTTTTTTTTTTAATCTTTGAAATAAAAAAAAAAAACTAGTAAAAATTCTAATATTTTCTCACCCCAGTGGCGAGACCTCACTTTGGACACCAGTGCCCTGGATATCAACTGCCAGTCTGAGTGATGGTTTGACCCATCTAATAGAGGCCACATAGTTCCTCTGGGCTTGGGGACCTCTTACAAGAGGGCTGGATTTATGTGATCCTTGGCACTCTGGGCCTCTGGACAGAGGTTCCAGCAACACTGGCCAGGAGTGAAAAGGGAAGCACTTATCTTCCCCTTTTTAAAATTAGCTCTGCCATACATTCCTATTTTTGTGCATCCTCCCTCCTCCCCTACCACCATAGTTAGCTAGTGATTGACATCCTACCCTATCCTCAAGGATCAATTTTGATTGTCCTTCTTCTGAGATACTTTTGTTAGTTTCTTCCGCCCTCAGTGGGAATAAATTTCTCTTCTTCTCAATCATCATCACTTGAATTTCTATTTTAAGAGTGGTCATAAACTACCATATATCAGAGTTTACATGTTCACATTCCTCAGTTCACTTGATTATGTACTTCTAGTCTATAAGACTAATGAATATTTCATCATTGCATTCCCATCAATGTTAATGGCTGTGATTCACACCTGACAGCTATTTAGCAAACACTCTTCGCCAGTCTCTTACTTACACTCGCCCAAGTCATTCCTTATTAGTGAAGATGGAGAGACTTATCTTGCTTACTTTGGACACATTATAAGGAGGGGCCAATCCCAGGAGAAGGAAGTCATGCCTGGTAAAGTAGAGGGTCAGCGAAAAAGAGGAAGTCACTTAATGAGATGGATTGACACAGTGGCTACCACAATGGACTCAAACATATCTACTATTTATTGTGAAGATGGCACAGGACCATTTTGTTCTGTTATACATGTGGTCACTAAGAATGGGAGCTGACCTGAGGACACCTAACAACAATAACAGGCTACTACAAAAAGCTTTAAATGGTCACCTAGTTCAAGGGTAAACTTCTTCTCATCATCTGACATATTACATTCTTGAAATAGAGCTCCAATTACATCATTCTTCCACTACAAAATCTTTCATCAGCTATATTTCCATTAAGTGTATACTCTTCATTTTGGTGTTTCAAAGTCTTAAATAATCTATCCCCTCCCTGCCTTTCCAGTGTTATTCTTTGCTACATTTTGTGTACCATATTTTCAATTCTAGGTATGATACTATTCTTCAAATATGCTCCATACTTCTCTGTGATACATACTGTATAGTAAGTATAGGTAAAGTGCTTTAATAGTGTAGAAGATAGAAATGTTGCTTCAAGTTGCCATAGAGTTAAGCAAGTAAATGCCAAAGTCATAATGAAATATTGATCTGATGATTATCCACTGAAGTGAGTTTGTGGTTGATTGAACATTTATATACAAAGAGATCAATAATAGAAGAGAGTAAGCAACTTGTCCAGGTCTGCACAATTAGTAAGTGTAAGAACTGACATAGAACTAAAGCTGACTGTCTTCAAAATTCTTGGACTTAACTAATAAACTTCCTTCTCTGTCTCACTTTCTCTTTTCCTGCCCCCAATCTCTCTCTCTCTCTGTATATGTACATGTATATATATACATATGTTGTCAGGTGCTCTTGAGTCGGTTCTGATTCACAGCGACGCTATTACTATGACAGAATGAAACACTGCCTGGTCCTGCCCCATCCTCATGATCGTTGTTAGGTTTGATCCCATTGTTGCAGCTGCTGTGTCAATCCATCTCCTTGAGGGTCTTCCTATTTTTCGCTGACCCTCTACTTTACCAAGCATGATGTCCTTCTCCAAGAACCGGTCCCTTCTGATAACATGTCCAAAGTACTTGGGATGAAGTTTCGCCATCCTCACTTTTAAGGAGCATTCTGGCCCTACTTCTTCCAAGACAATTTGTCCTTCTGGCACATATATTATATATGTGTATTATATATATATCTTAGAAACCCTGGTGGCATAGTGGTTAAGTGCTACAGCTGCTAACCAAAGGGTCAGCAGTTTGAATTCCCCAGGCGCTCCTTGGAAACTCTATGGGGCAGTTCTTCTCTGTCCTATAGGGTCGCTCTGAGTCAGAATTGACTCGACAGCACTGGGTTTGGTTTTTTTTTTAATATATATATCTTAAATGAAGATATCAAATGCGTGCATATTTCAGTTGTCTGTAATGGCTGACTAGGACTAATTAAAATGAAAAAACCCAAAACTAAACCCACTGCCGTTGAGTCAATTCTGACTCAGAGCGACCCCATAGGATTTCTAAACCTGTCAGAAGCTGACTGCCACATCTTTGTTCTGCAGAGCTGCTGGTGGTTTCAAACTGCCAACCTTTTGGTTAGCAGTTGATTGCTTTAACCACTGTGCCAACAAAAAGTAACAAATATAAATGGTAAGCTCTTCATTCATGTTAAAAAGTTCAGCACTAAAGTACAGAATTGGTAGGGATAGCGTAACATTTGCTTATGTGAAAAAGAAATGGGTTTTAGTTGACCACAAACAATAATAAGTAAGATTTATTGAGACCCTCCTATGTACTGGGGACTTTTAAAAGAGCGTTATACATCTCAATTCAATTGATATTTACAATAACACTAAGAGGTGGACATTGCTCTCATTTCCATTCTGTATATAAAGAAACTAAGAAACAGCAATGTTCAGCATCCTACTTCACTCTGATTTTCTAGTCATTCCACGAATATTTAGCTTAATTCTCCAAAGCTAGGCTTTGGAGATGTATCAGTAATTAGACAGTTTCTGATGTCAGAGAGCTGGCAGTCTAATCAGAAAGACAAAGAAAAAAGAGGCAATTAGGCAATTATAATAGACTATGAAAAGTTCCATATTGAGGGTCAGCACACACTTCTATAGCAATACCAGGAGTGGTGGTTACCAAACCCATTCTTTGAGAGGGCCAGTGAAAGCCTTCCCTCCAAAATTATCTCTTGGTTGAGATCTGGTAAATGAGAAACAGTTAATTTGGAGAAGTAGGAGGTGAGGAAAGAACGCCCCAGACAGAGGGAACGGCCCAAAAGTTCATAAATGAGAGAGATCACGAAGAGCCTGACAAGAAGTCATACAAAGAACAGTGAAGGAAAAAGTTACATATTTATCTGAGAGATAAGGCTTGAGGTAATTGTGAGGCTGTTGCTGTTGTTATGTGCCATCTAGTTGAGCCTGATTTATAGTGACCGTATAGGATAGAGTAGAACTGCCCCATAGGGTTTTCCAGGCTGTAATCTTTATAGAAGCAGACTGCCGCATTTCCCATGGAGCAGCTCATGGGTTCGAACTGCCAACCTTTTAATTAGCAGCTGAGCACCACCAGGGCTCTTCTGGGAATTGTGATAGCAATTATTTTTTTAAAGGATTGTTATATGGAGAGCATAATCTTATTCCACATTAATCCAGAAGGAAGAATGGCCAACAGAAACTAACATGTAGGAGTTAGAATATGGTGGTTTATCGCTTAAAATTAAACCTTTCAGCAATTAGATTGATCCAAAAGCAGAATGGTTTTGAGATTCTTATTACTGGAGGCATTTAATTACAGGTTGGAAGATTTTTCTTTTTCATGAATACTGTAGGATTGTTTTATCTGTCACCAATTGGGAAGGAATTTAATTTCTCAAAAATACCTTCCACCTCACCTACCACCGAAACCATTTCTAGATTGGTGAGGGTGGTGTTATGAAAAGATGAATAATAGAATGTAGCACTCTAATTTTCTGAGTAGAGAATTTGTAGGAAAGGATATATGTATGATGATATTTAAAGTTCAATTTGTGAGCAACCTTATAGCTAATGGGTCAAAAGCCTGTATATTTTGGAGAAATGGTAAGTATAAAACCATGCTCTTTTCTTACATACATTTTCAAGTTGATATGGTCTATAGGTTTTTTTTATAGGAGAGATACATTACTGGCAATACTAAATAGTATTTCTTTGTATCCTGAACATTCTATTTTGATAGGATATATATTTTGGGGGGCCAAATGTTAAATGTGGCAATTTTTATTTCTTGATTTTCACCTGAAACCATTCTTTAAAAAGAGAAATAATTTTTTTGATATAGTAAATGATCTAGCAAAATATTCACCACCTTTCTTTTTATATAGTCTATTCTGAATAAATGTATTTTAATCATAATTTCAATGGGATACACTTTTAAGGGTGTGAGTTGATGGCTTCAGGGCTTAGGTGGAAACTGGCAATTTTTAACATTGGTTGAGATATCTCATCTGCCCTGATCTCCAAAAAATTGTGGATCATGTACCAAACAGAATTGCCATAAAATTCCCTATAATGGTCCAAATAGTGTCAGAGTAAGCCAGAGAGTTAATGAAGTTGACTAACGGAAAATAGGAGCCCTGGTGGTGTAGTGGTTAAGAGATTGGCTGCTAACCAAACAGTTGGCGGTTCGAATCCACCAGCCGTTCCTCAGAAACCCTATGGGGCAGTTCTCTGTCCTATAGGGTCACTATGAGTCTGAGTTGACTTGATGGCAGTGGGTTGGATTTAATGGAAAAAAGCTCAATTAAAATTGGTGTTGCTGCTTTAAGGACATTACTTATTTTATAATATTTGGCAGATTCAGGACAATCTTACCTGTAGATCTACAATGGACTATGTTGGAAGAATAAACTTGTGAGATATGATGAAGCAAATATGAGAGCAGAAATTCCACTTTATTTCAGTGCAAGTAGTTTAATAGAAGCCTGCAAATAGGGAAAACCAAAACCAAACCCACTGCCTGCAGTTGATTTCAACTCATAGTGACCCTATAGGACAGAGTAGAACTGCCACACAGGGTTTCTGAGGCTATAAATCTTTAACAGAAGCAGACTGCCACATCTTTCTCCCACAGGGGAGCTAGTGAATTCCAACTGCCAACCTACTGGTTAGCAGTCTAGTGGTTAAACACTACACCACCAGGGCTCCTCAAACGGAAAAACCTGTTGCCGTGGAGTCAGTTCTGACTCATACCAGCCCTATAGGACAGAGTAGAACTGCTCCATAGGGTTTCCAAGGAGCAGCTAGTGGATTCAAACTGTCAGTCTTTTGGTTTGCAGCCAAGCTTGTAACCATTTGGCTTGGTGGAACTTTCTCTCTTTTGGGTAGAGAACTGAGTTACCATTCTTCTAGAATCTGATACCTGAAGGCGAAATCCAGCTCTCTCTGGGTATTCATATTGCTACGTCATATTTGCTAACAATTCATTGGGCAACAGTGATATCTCATAGCATTACAACTTGGAGAACAGGGTAATTTATAAATAAATATTCAAGCTTCTTAAAAATGAGGACAAGGCCAATTAAATGGTCATCTGGAGTTGGCCTTTCTCAAATTCCCTGGTTCTAGATATGGTTCATTATTTTAGTGTTATGTCACTAGCCAGAAATAGAGAGTGACAAATATTGCTTTTTGGAGGTGGGGTTTGGAATGCTGTCTATAGCCTTTTGAATTCTAGGGGGCTAAAAGTCAATCTAGAGCATGCTCTTTATTTCAAATATGAAACTTTGAATTAAGAGAAAAAAATCATTAGAATGAAAACAATGCTTTTTAACACTATCATTTTCCTTTCATTTTCATGAGGAAAAGTAGCTTCATATCTTAATAAATCATGTGTGAAAGAAATTAAATTTGAAAGTGAATAATTGGTATTCTAAAAATGAAGACTAGACAAGCCATAGGCTCTGAAAGATGAATTTTTCAGTGGTTATGTAAGAGTCAATTAATTCATGGAACTATTTTTGCCATTCCAGTGTTAATGTTAGAGCATCTTATGAAAGAGAGGTTAAAATGATACATTTAATAACTTTGGAATCATGGTGGTTATTTTTGTGTTAGCTTTATCAAAAGGTCAATCTAGAAAGTTGTTATTGATAACACCGTGAATGAACTAACCAAATATATTTTACGTGCCATTCCAGCTAAAGGTGAAATCTATGTAACTTTGAATGAATGATTGGTCTGACCTAATAATTTCATTTTAGCTTCATCTTGGGCTTATTTTATTCTTGTGACATTCAATAAAATCTATAAACAAACTTTTAAAAAATCCTATTCCACAATTATATACTTTGGACTTTTAAGCATATTTTCATTTAAACCATGAAGTTATTGGCCTGTTCTTTTGACACAGTTGCTTTCTGGAATATGGGATTCTCTCTTCTTTATCAATTAATCCATGTGGTCAAACTAGTTCTATAAATTAGACTTTAAGAAAGTTTTACTGGCATATGCAAAGAACTCTCTCTACCGTGGGGAAGGGGGTAGAAAATTTATAGTTGGAATCCACTCGATGGCAATGAATTTTTATAGGTACTTAAAAACTGATCCCTGGCTGGATTTCTCTCTTAGTTTAAAATTTCTCTGATGTACTGTTCTTCTCAGCAGTACAGAAATCCATCACACCACATGCGTTGTTCCTTGAATAAAATATAACTCTTTATCATAGTCTAAAACATCTTGCATGATCTGGTTCCCATCAATCTTCCTAACCTAGTGGCAGGCCACTCCTTTCCTTCTGTGCTGCAAACTGGCTTTAGTTCCAGCCCTCAGTGCAGCCTGCTCACTTCTGTTGGGGAGCCTTTGCATATGCTGTTCCCTCTGCACTGCTCTTTGCATGACTGGCTCTTTTTTATTCTTCAAGTTAAAGGTCCTGCTTG
Organism: Loxodonta africana; assembly: GCF_030014295.1. Classification (NCBI taxonomy): domain Eukaryota; kingdom Metazoa; phylum Chordata; class Mammalia; order Proboscidea; family Elephantidae; genus Loxodonta; species Loxodonta africana. Next base: position 33,396,733 of record NC_087349.1, read on the forward strand.
TTAAAGCTCTTTCCCTTTCTGGCTTCAAGTTAGTCCCTGTTCAGAAGTATGTTTATTAGTGTTCGTTTATCTGTCGATCTTCCGGCAACCTCATTAAACTAAAGTTCTATGAGAACAGAGACCCTATTTGACTAATTCACCTCCATTTACAGTAGCCAGCACCTGCCTGGTATGTAGTAGCTGCTCACTAATTACTTAAGACAGACTACGATAACTGAAAATGAATCAAGCCCTTAAATAGTGCATAACTCTGAAATAAATGCCTTCAAACAATTGACAGATACTGGATAACAATTGACAGATACTGGACTATATACAAAGCAATGAGTTTTTGAAGGTTTGGAAGAATTTAAAGAACGATAAGGTATAGTTATGACATTTCCCAGAAAGGACTATAAGGTATGATTATTTATTTTTGAAATTTTATTTCAGAATTATAACAATGGGAAAATACATAAAATTTTACAGAAGCTATGTAAAATCACCAGCTGATTCCTTTAAACATGCTGACAATATCGGTGTTGGTTCATACATTATGTAAATATGACCCATATGCCATATAAAAACTGAATTTGAATCTTCTAGTTCATGTCTTGGCTAACAAATGTGGTAAGAGTCATTTTTTATTAGAATAAAGTGTGATAGTATAGGAAGGTAGAATGAATAATGTCATAATGATAAATGTTCAGCAATTGGCTAGTTAAAATCTTTTTATTTGTTGTAAATAATGTGTTTATGAGATAATCAGTGCAGAAGTAAATTTAATTGTATCATTAGGAGTACAGACAAGATTATTCTCATGAAATAAGCTTTACTCAAAATTTAAAGCTGCCTTGGTTTATTCTGTAGGCAAACCAGGGAAAACGTTTTAGGTAAACCTCAAAAAGATGCTGGAAGGCCAAGCAAAAATGCCAAGAATTGGATTAATTGGCATAATACAAGGTGGCTGGGCACAGTTGGGGAAAGTGTCAGAGTAGGGAGAATCCCCACCAAGAAAGATGGTTTGTACAATTAGCTCTCTGAACTTTAACCCTTCCAGAATAATTAATGAATAACAGAGGGGATCAAGACAAAAGACACAAAGTGATATTGTGGGTGCTAGCAAGTAATACATCAAAGAATGCTGGTAATTGGCCCTGTGGCTTTCATTCTTTGCCCTATTCCTTTCAATTCATTGACTCAAAATAATGGGTTCAGGTTCATTATCAACAGGTTTTAGCTGGAAGAGCACAACATTGCAACAAAGCTCAGACTGTAGCTGTGTGGATGGCTAAGTAAGAAGTTGTTGGTAACCACTCCAAGGAGGGGAGAGTAACATATTCCTTTTGAATGAATCAACAGCTTTTACACATATATTCGGAACTGCGAAAGCCCTATATTCCCTAATTCTACAATGCTGGAATATGGTTGGTCTGGGCAGGTATGTATATTTCCATTTAAATGATGTTTGAGACTATGGTAAGGGTGCTTATACTCTGTGCAATTTTAAGCGAAGATGAATTACTGACATACAACACATCAAGACAACAATGGTTTTGTTACTTTAGTGTGCAACTGTAGATTATTTCTGAATTTTTTGAATTATATAACTTGCAGAAGTTTGGATTCTCTTTGATCGTTTACTTTGCGATTATAATGGGAGAAGTAGTGCAAAGTTGCCTGAGAAACTTGTAAGACAAGTATTCTTAAGTCTTCTAATTTAGTAAATTAAATCTGTTTTATATGAGGATATGTTTTAATAACAACTTGTAGTGCACAAGATACATGAGTATTTTTCAGATTTAAGCTTTGTTATTTTATTTAATTTGGGGCAGGCATTATGTTATTTTGGCAGGATAAAGATATTTATATTTTCTACTAATCACCCAAAGTCTTCAGAAGTTAGCATTGTGGTTATTAATTTCCATTATCATACTATTACAGCCATTCTTCAATTTCAGAAATTATATGTCATTATGCAATTGCATATATAAAGACTAAAATTAATTAATACATCTAATGTTTAAAATTTGAAATTTTGAATAATTTCATAGTAATTAATATTATCGTGTTATCAAATTAAAAGCTTAATTATATACTTTAATGAGATTTTTAACAGCTTCTATATTTTTAGTTGTTTATTACATTGTCTTTCTCAAAAGCATATTGTATATATTTGTTACTGATATAATCATATTTTCAATAATTTTTTCTAAAACTTTAGAGACTAATTAGAGTAAAATACTGAATATGAGTTTGATTGAGTTAGAGATTTGGTATTTGTAATTCACATTAAATAATACCTCTATTAAAATGTATTGAATATGCATGCTGGAGATTAGACTGACTAGAAACGTTTAAATAAAGCCTTGGTTTAGACAGTTCATGTATGTGTGTGTGTATAAAACCAAACCAAACCAAACCCATTGCCGTCCAGTTGATTCCGATTCATAGCACCCCTGTAGGACACACGAGAACTGCCCCGTAGGGCTTCCAAGGTGCCCCTGGTGGATTCAAACTGCCGACCTTTTGGTTACCAGCAATAGCTCTTAACCACTATGCCACCAAGATTTCCATATGTATGTATATATATATATCACAGTAATGAAACCAGTACTGATTACATAGGGTGTATTTGCTGAGCAGCTAATATTTGCCAACAAATAATTTATGACATCATCACTAATTCATATGATCGTATTGTTAGAAAATCATTATGATTCACTACAATAAATCCATGGATCAACAAATTTAGCTTTAACATTTCCTGGTGGGTAGTGTTTAACTTGGCATATTTCCTTTTGTTTCAGGTCATAATGCTGCATTAAATTTAAATAAAGAGGATAACTCAATAGTTGCTATTTTTCATGAGTACCAGGAAACATCTTTTCCTTTTGGTTCATAAATGAGCTGTTAATACATAATATATGGCCAAATATTTCAGGTAGTGAATTAACGTATATCGGAGTTTTAAGAGTCTTAAGAGATCATCTTTTGGCATAACTTCAGTTTATCAAGTTTATCAAGTTAATCTAGTGAAAGAGCCTCCTAGCTCTAATACACTCTGCTAAACCTGGGTGAAGTGGTGGATGCAGGAGTGAGGTACATGGAGGATTTTCTCAGTGTTTAAGCCCCCACTCACTGTAAAGCAGATGTGTACATGCACACACTTATTACTTCTGTATACATTCCACACTTTAAAATATCGACTAAGTACCACCTGGTATAGTGAGTATTCTAATACATGGGTTGGAAAATCAAAGATAAAGAGTGTCATCACTAAGCTCACAGTCTACAGGCGGAGACAGATGTGCAAACACATAACAATGGTGTTCAATGCTGTGATAAAGATGTGAATAAGATCCTTCCAGAGCAGAAGAAATGAGCCAGGAACTCTGCCTGAGGAAGTTCCTAGAGGGTTCCACAGAAGAGGTGGCATTTAACTTAGGTTAACACTGAATAAAAATAAAATCAAATAAAAGTGAATAAAAATGAATCATCCAGGAAAGAAGGAAAGGTGGAGGGGATGCATCTTACAAAGTTGTTGAGGCGTAAAGAATACATTGTTGCTGTTAGGCACCATCGAGTTGGTTTTGACTTACAACAGAAGGAAAACTGCCCAGTCCTGCTCCATTCTCACCGTAATGGTTATGCTTGAGTTCATTGTTGCAGCCACTGTGTTAATTCATCTTATTGAGGGTCTTCCTTTTTTTTTTTTTTTGGCTGACCCTCTACTTTACCAAGGATAATGTCCTTCTCCCGATACTGGTCTCTCCTGATAACATGTCTGAAATATGTGAGACAAAGTCTCACCATTCTTATTTCCAAGAAGCATTTTGGCTGTACTTTTTCAAAAACAGGTTTGTTCATTCTTTTGGCAGTCCATGGCATTTTCAATCTTCTTTGCCAACACCATAATTCAAAGGCTTCAGTTCTTCTCAGGCCTTCCTTATTCATTGTCCAGCTTTCACATGCATATGAAGCGATTAAAAACACCATGGCTTGGGTCAGGCATACCCTTTGCTTTTGAACAATTTAAAGAGGTCTTTTGCAGCCGATTTGCCCAATGCAATACATAGTTTGATTTCTAGACTGCGCTCCTTCATGGGTGTTGATTATAGATCCAAGTAGAATGAAATCGTTGACAACTTCAATCTTTTCTCTGCTTATCATGAGGTTGCTCATAGGCCCAGTTGTGAGGATTTTTGTTTTCTTTATGTTGAGGTGTCATCCATACTGAAGGCTGTCTTTGATCTCCATCAGTAAGTGCTTCAAGTCCTCTTCACTTTCAGTAAGCAAGGAGCATAAAGAGTATAAAAAAAAACACAAAAAACCCAGTGCACTGTATTCAAAAAGCAGTAGGTTCCTTATTTGATTAACTTGAGTACAAAGTAGTTGTTAGAAGTTACTTGGATATTAGATTAATTCTTTTTGTGGGGTTCAAATTGAAATGTATGTCATATCTATGGCAACTATTTTGGGCTTACTTCTGAGAGCTATGAAGGAATGTTGGGCTCTATAAAAGCATGTGTTTTAGGAAAACAAGGGTGTAGGCAGGTGGTAACTGGTGTGGAATGAGTAGAGACTGGTGGCTAGCAGCCTGACCTACTGGGGAAGCTGCTATAATTCTTTAGACAATAAACCATGACCTCCTTAACTGAGGCAAGCAGTAGACATAAAAAGTGGACCTAATTTAAAGGATAAACTGTTGAGATAGAGGAAACCCTGGTGGTATAGTCATTAAGAGCTACAGCTGTTAACCAAAAGGTCAGCAGTTTGAATAAAACAGGTGCTCCTTGGAAACCCTATGGGGCAGTTCTACTCTGTCCTATAGGATTGCTATGAGTCAGAATTGTCTCGATGGCAATGGTTTTTTTTTTTTTTTTTTTTTTTTTATGGGGTTGAGATAGAAAAGAGCCCTGGTGGCACAGTGGTTAAGTGCTTGGCTGAAAGGTCAGCAGTTTGAACCCATGAGCCACTCCACAGGAGAAAGATGTGGCAGGCTGCCTTGGAAACCCTATGGGGCAGTTCTACTCTATTCTATTGAGTTGCCAGAATCGACTCTACGGGTCATGGGTATGGGTTGAGATAGATTCCATAGGATTTGATACTGAGAATTAAAGAAGTTGGTGTAGTTTAGAGAAAACCCCAAGATTTATATTTTTTTGTGTTTCAGACATAGTGCAATAATTCTTTGTGGGAATATAATGAGATGAAAAAGTTTTAAACAGCTTCATTGAGAAGTATTCATACAGCATACAATTCATCTATTTAAAGTGGACAATTCAGTGGTTTTTAGTATATTCACAGAATTGTGCAACCATCGCCACAATGTAATTTTAGAATATTTTTATCACTCCTAAAAGAAACACTATACACTTTAGCAATTCCTATGCATCTGTCAGTTTGTCATACTGTGGTGGCTTTCCTGTTACTGTGATGCTTGAAGCTATGCTGCTGGTACTCAAATACCAGTAGGGTCCACCATGGTAGACAGGTTTCAGCTGAGCTTCCAGGCTAAGACAGACTAGGAAGAAGGACCTGGCAATCTACTTCTGAAAAAAATTGGCCAATGAAAACCTTATGAATAGCAGCAGAACATTATCTTGTACAGTGCTGGAAGATGTGCCCCTCAGATTGAAAAGCACTAAAAATATGAGGGGGAAGAGCTGCCTCCTCAAAGTAGAGAGCCGCCTCCTCAAAGTAGAGTCAACCTTAATGATGTGGATGCAGTCAAGCTTTTGAAATCTTCATTTGCTGATGTGGCATGACTCAAAATGAGAAGAAACAGCTGCAAACATCCATTAATGATCAGAACGTGGAAGTACAGGGCATGAATCTAGGAAGACTGGAAACTGTCAAAAATAAAATGGAATGCATGAAGATCAATATCTTAGGCATTAGTGAGAGAAATGGACTGGTATTGGCCATTTTGAATAGGAAATTGATATACCAGGCTTTGGTGAGCAGAAATGGACCTATTCGCCATTTTGAATAGGGCAATCATATGGTGTACTATGACGGGAATGACAAATTGAAGAGGAATGTCGTTGCATTCATCATCAAAAAGAACATTTCAAAATCTATCCTGAGGTAAGTCACTGTCAATGATAGAATACTATTCATACGCCTACAAGGAAGACCAGTTAATATGACTATTATATAAATTTATGCTTCAATCACTAAGGCCAAAGGTGAGGAAATTGAAAATTTTTACCAGCTTCTGCAGCCTGAAATTGATCAAACATGCAATCAAGATTCATTGATAATTACTGGTGATTGGAATGTGAAAGTTGGAAAATAAGAAGGATCAGTAGTTGGAAAATATGGTCTTGGTTATAGAAACGATGCCAGAGACCACATGATAGAATTTTGCAGTTCTGTGTGGTTTAAAACCAGGAAAGGTGTATGCCAGGGTTGTTTCTTTTTACCATACTTGTTCAATCTGTATGCTGAGGAAATAATCTAAGAAGCTGGAGTATATGAAGAAGAACATGACATCAAGAGTGGAGGAAAACTCATTAGCAACCTGCGATGTGTAGATGACACAACCTTGTTTGCTGAAAATGAAGAGAACTTAAAGCACTTACTAATGAAAATCAAAGACTACAGTCTTCAATATGAATTACAACTTAACATAACAAAAATCCTTACAACTGGACCAATAAGCAATATCATGGTAAGTGGAGAATAGATTGAAGTTGTCAAGGATTTCGTTTTACTTGGGTTCACAATCACCACCCATGGAAGCTGCAGTTAAGAAATAAAATTATATATTGCATTGGGCAAATCTACTGCAAAAGACCTCTTTAAAGTGTTCAAAAGCAAAGATGTCACTTTGAGATCTAAGGTCTGCCTGACCGAAGCCATGGTGTTTTCAATTGCTTCATATGCATGTGAAAGCTGGACGGTAAATAAGAAAGATGGAAGAATAACTGATGCCTTTAAATTCTGGTGTTCACCAATGATACTGAATATACTGTGGGCTGCCAGAAGAGCCAACAAATCTATCTTGGAAGAAGTACGGTTCAAATGCTCATTAGAAGCATGGACATGTTATTAGCCCCTGGAGAACAACATCATGCTTGGTAGAGGGTCAGGGAAAAAGAGGAAGACCCTTTACAAGATGGATTGACTCAGTGGCTGCAACAATGGGCTCAAGCATAACAGTGGTTATGAGGATGCGGCAGGACTGGGTACATAGGGCTGCTAGGAGTCAGAACTGACTCGAGGACACCTAACAACAACAATGAATAATGATGTCTAGCCTATCTTCATGTGCTTATCGGTTATTTGTACATTTTCTTTGGCAAAATGTTTATTCACATTCTTGCCCCACTTTTTATTTGGGTTATTTTTTATTGCATTATCTTTTTGTTATTAAGTTGTAGGAGTTCTTTATGTATTTTAGATACAAATCTTTTGTCAGATATATGATTTGCAAATATTTTCTCCCGTTACATGAGTTGTCTTTTTACTTTCTTGATGGTATCCTTCGATGCATAAATATTTTTGATTTTGAAGTCCAATTTTTCTATTTTTTCTTTGTTGCTTGTTTTCTTTTCGTTGTTTTGGGTTCTCATATCTAGGAAGCTCATGAAGACTTACTTCTATGTTTTCTTCCAAGAATTTTATAATTTGAGTTTCTACATTAAGTTATATGATTCATTTTGAGTTAATTTTTGTGTTTGGTGTGAGAAAGGAGTCCAGGTTCATTCTTTTGCTTGTGGATAGCCAGCTGTCTTAGCACCATTTGTTGAAAAGACTATTGTTTTTCCATTTTAGTGCCTGGGCACTCTAGTTGAAATCAATTGACTATAAATATAATAATTTATTTCTGGACTGTCAATTTTATATTTCATTGATCTGTATGTTTATCTTTGTGCCAATACCATACTGTCTTCATTACTATAAATTTGTAGTAAGTTTTTAAATTGGGAAGTGTGTCTTTCAAGTTTGTTCTATGTTGTTCTTTTTCAAGACTGTTTTGACTATTCTGGGTCCTTTGTGTATCCATATTAATTTTAGCATCAGCTTGTCAATGTCTGCAAACTAGCCAGCTAGGGTTTTGATAGGAATTTCTTCAAATTTGTACATCAGTTTGGAGAAAATTGCCATCATAACAGAATTCAAAATTTCTATTCATAAGCTTGGATGTTGCTCCAATTACTGTATTTTTACATAAATAATGTGGGTCTTTTACCTTTGTTTGCCAACGGTACCCTCTCCTTGTGAGGTATTTTTGAATAAGCACACTATGCTAATTTTTTCTTTACAGCAATGTGTTAAAAAAATTTATGAAATACCTCACAGGGAGAGGGCACTGTCGGCAAACAAACGTAGAAGGCATGTGCTATTTGCATAAAATATGGTATTTATGCTTTTTTTTTTCCGACTACATTTTGTAGTTTTAAGATACAAATCCTGCACTTCTATTGTTAAATTTATTCCTAGTTTTTTTTTTTTTTAAGTATATGTTGCTGTAAATGGTATTGTTCTTAATTTCACTTTTGGATTTCTCATTGTTACTTTATAAAAATATGATCGATTTTTGTTTATTGGTTTTATACCTGCAAATTTGCTGAACCTGTTAGTTCTAACAGGTTTCCAGTAGATTCCTTAGAATTTTTTAATTTTTTTTGTACAAAATCTTATCATCAGCAAATAGAAGTTTACTTCATCCATTCCTATCTGGATTTCTTTTATTTCTTTCTGCTTCCTAAGTGCCCTGACTAGACTCTTCAGTACAATGTTAAATGGAAGTGGCAAGAGTAGATATCTTGGTGTTGTCCCTGGCCTTAGAAGGAAAGTATCCAGTCTTTCACTACTAAGTATGATCTTAGCTGTGTCATAGATGGCCTTGAGTCGTTTCCTTCCTATTTCTAGTTTTTTTTTTTTTTTTGCTTTTTTTATCATGAAAAGATGTGGGGTTTTTTCAAGTGATTTTTCTGCAATCTATTTTATTGAGATTATCATGTTTTTTTTTAGAAGAAGTTTAAACATTTCACAGTCCATAGATACAGATCAACACAACATTATAAGGCATCTTAAACATTTTTGTAATACATTCTTATTTTTGATAGTATATATTTTTAAGAAAACTGCTTGAACTCAACTACAGAGGCATGATCTGAGTATCCCATACTAAATATACGTTTTTTGTATAAGATTTTAAATACATTCTTTTTGCCTATAAAATAAAATTTATTACCTAAACACACAGAAGTACACAGTGGCAGCTTTTTTTTTTTTTACTGATTCTCAATAAAGACAGAATAGAGGGTAACTTTTGGGAAAGTAATAAATAATAAATAAATTTCCTTCTTAGGGTCTCATACTTATTTCTGTTAAGAGAAATACTCATGTTTTAGTTTAAATAATACTGTATATTTTACTGGAAACCCTGGTGGCATAGTGGTTAAGTGCTACAGCTGCTAACCATAGAGGTCAGCAGTTCAAATCCACCAGAAGCTCCTTGGAAACTCTATGGGGCAGTTCTACTCTGTCCTATAGGGTCGTCGACAGCAGTGGGTTTGGTTTTTTTTGGTTGGTATATGTTTTACTTAAAAATGGTGGCATATATAATAGATCTGAAAATGGGTTACTACTTTGATATGTGGTATTTAAACTTGAGAAAAGACAAGCACATTATCATAGACTGCAAAATATTCTAATGCAAGCAGATGTTTAGATCAGAATAGAAGCCATTAGCATTGATATGAGAATTATTTAAAATAAGATTTGCATATTATGTGGCAATGGTAGAATTTCTCTTATTGTGCCTTTTATATAAATATAGCAATGATTATAAATAGACTGAAGAAATCTCTTCATATCTGCTGAAGTAAATTTTTAGGAAAAGGAAGGGGGATATTTTTCAAATTTAGTAGTTATTCTTAAAATAATAAATAATTTCTTGAAAAATACCTTTGATAATTACCTTTGATAATATAGTATGTTAAAATCTCAGTTCAACATAAATATTTCTGTATTGCTAACATACCTAAACTTCCCTTTAAACACCTAGTACCTTGATCCATATTCAGCTTTTTTTTTTTTTAACTTTAGTTGGCCTGCTGTGATGAAAGAGTCATCTCATCTTGTATTAATCTTATTTGATATGTTGAATGTCATTATGTCATATTTTTTTTTTTATTGGGGTAAGCATAAATTTCAGAGAATATCTAAACTTTAAAAGTTATATTTTAAACTTCTTTGTGTCAGGAGTATTTTTCTTTTCATTGATGGGTCTATTTTAACATCATCCAAATGGAGTAAAAATGTTAACTTGTTGATCATTACAATGTATTATTTTTTAATCTCTGTTCTTATACAGTAGTATAATGAAATAGCCTAAAATATGTGTGCACGTGTATTTTATCATTTGAACCTTTGCCTTTTTTCTTTTAATCATTCTACATGGAGAACATAGACCATGTTGGTGGTTTATACTTTAGTGGAATATTTAAGTCAATTACATTGTATATTACATGTGTGTATGTTTGTGTGTTTGCATGTGTGCCTTTGGGCTTTGTGCCCTTTCTTTTTTGTTCCATCTTGTTCTTCTGTGGCGCAATGATTAAGAGCTCAGGCTATTAAAAAAAAAGTCAGCAGTTCAAATTCAGTAGCTGTTCCTTGGAAACCCTGTGGGGCAGTTCCACTCTGTCCTACACGGTTGCTATGTGTCGGAATTGACACGATGGCAGTGAGTGCAGTTTGCTCTTGTGGGGAGAGGGTTGTTTCTTCAAATACATTTCTGAAGAGTTTTTTTTTTTTCGTATTTCTTTGATAAAAGTAACGTGGATAGTAACATTGTTCAATATGATTTTAACTACATGATAAAGATGAGAGTGTTCCATAATTTGGTCATAGAAGAACCTTATTATTTCAGAACTAAATTTTGTCATTGAAACGTTCACTTTACATCTAGTAGACACTTGGGTTTATTGTGATATAGATTAAAAGGTGATATTCCTGACCTACTGCCAAAAAAGGTTGTGCACCTCAAATTGTTTCTTTTTATTTTCAATGTGTTTATGTTTGTTTTTCTTCAGATTTATCTCACCCCGTGATAATCATTTCTGAGGTTATAGCACTAGATTCTTAAGCACCAAAGTACTAAAGCACCAAACACTTTAATTTTCCATTAGGCCATCTGAATTTATTGGTTCAATATTTGTTCATAAACATGGTAAATAATCTTATTTTTTTCAAATAAATACATATTAAGTCACTTTTGGATAAATATATAAAGATAATCAATTTTTGCATTAGGGATTGATATCTTGCTTTGTCTAGTGGCAAAAGAGCTAATAAATAAATACCCTCAATAGCTTAACACAAATAAACAAATTGAACATTATAGATTTTAGTAAGAATTAAAAAGGTTGGATTTTTTTTTAGAAAAACTGAAAATGACTGGATATATTCTTTTAGCTTTTGTATGCCTAATAAAGTATTTCACCTTAATTTTCCAAAAGATAGTTTTGTTGAGGACTGAAATCTAGTTGACCATTTTTATTTTTCAGTACCTTAAAGAGATTGTTTGTTTCCTGTGACAGAATCTGCCATCATCCTTATTTTTGTTCCTCTTTGCATAGCATGTTTTGCCTCCCTGGTTACTTTTAAGATTTTCTTTTTATCATTGGTTTTGAGCAATTTGTTTTTTATATGGCATGATGTGATTTTCTTCATATATTTTTGGGCTTGGAGGTCATTGAGCTTCTTGGATCTATGGGTTTATAGTTTCTAACATACTTGAAAACTTTTTGGCCAGTGTTTAGTCCAATACTTTTTCTGACTTTCTTATCTACCTTATCTTTGGGGACTCCAGTTACAGTTGGCCCTCCAGTTTCAGTTGGCCCTCCATATCTGCAGTTTCCATCTGCAGATTCAACCAACTTTGGATTGAAAATACTTGGAGAATAAAAAAAAGACTTTTTTTTCTTGTCATTATCCCCTCAACAATACAGTATAACAACTATTTACATAGCATTTACATTTTATTAGGTATTATAAGTAATCTAGAGATGATTTAAAGTATATAGGAGGATGTGTGTAGATTATATGCAAATACTACACCATTTTATATGAGACGTGAGCATCCTCGGCTTTTGGTATCCATGGGGGTCCTGGAACTAATCCCCTGTGGATACCGAGGGATGACTATACATATATTTTAGGCTATTTGAAATTGGCCCACAGCTAACTGACATCTTTGTTCGTTTTGTTGTTGCTGTTGTTATTCTTATTTTACTGTGTTTCATCTTCAAGTGTGTCTTTTGATATGTGCTTAAATTCTCTAATCTTTTTCTCTGCAACATATAACCTGCTGTCATTCTTATGCACCACATTTGGCATTTCACACATTGTAATTTTCCTCTCTAGATGTTCAATGTAAGTCTTTTCTATGTTTTTACGTTTTTTAAAAATCTGTAATGCAGTTATTATAACTGTTTTAATGTCCCTTTTCACAAATTCTAATATCCGTGTCAGTTCTGGGTCAGTTTTTATTGTTTGACTGACTTTTCTTCTTATTGGTTGTATTTTCATGCTTGTTTGCATGTCTTGTAACTTTTTATTGAATACCCAACATTGTGAATTTTACCTTATTCAGTCATGGGCATTTTTATATTCTTATAAACCCTTTTAAACTTTGTTCTGAAATATAATGAAGTTACTTAGAAACAATATAATATTTTCAGGTTATGTTTTTAAGATGGACCAAAGCCGTGCTTGATCTAGGGCTAATTAGTCTTCACAATTGAAGCAAGGCCCTTCTGTGTTCTCTGCCTAATGTCCCATGGATCATAAGATTTGCAGTATGATTGGTGGGAGAGCCAGACACCATTGATCTCATCGTTCCTGGTGGGATTTTTTTTTTCCAGTTTTGGGTATTTTCTTCATGTAAATGTGCTGATCAGTATTGTTATGGATTGAATTGTATCCTCCTAAAAGATGTATTGAAATCCTAACCCATGTACCTGGGAATGTTACCATGCTCGGAAATAGGGTCCTTGAAGGTGTTATCAGTTAGGTTAACCTGAGGTCATACTGGAGCAGAGTGCGTCCTAAACCAATATAGCTGGTGTCATTACAAAAGACGAGAAGACACACAGAGACAGGGAGACAGGGGAAGGGTGCCATGTGATACTGCAGCTGCACGTTAAGGAACTCCTGAAGCTACTAAAGCTAGAAGAGAGTCATGAAACAAATTCTCCCTTAAAGCCTCAGAAGGAATCAACACGACCAGCATCCTGATCTTGGACTTCCAACCTCCATAACTGTAAGACAATAAATTCCTGTTCTTATAAGCCATCTTGGCTGTGATATATTGTCACAGTAACCTAGGAAACTAAGACAAGTACTTAGCAGAATACTTGAGAGGGGCACTGGCAGATTTCTGAGTTCTCTCTGTGCAGCTTTCCCCTCTCCAATACTGTCTTTGGAACACTAGCCAGCTTGGTCTACCCATACTCTACCTCTGCCCCCTCAATTTAGGGAGTCTGCAAGCCTCTGCGTGGACTTACTTTCTTTGTACCACAGTCTGGAAAATTTCTCAAGGCAGTGAGCTAGGGCGATCATGGAGCTTACTTTTTATCTTGAGTGTTTCTTGTCTCTCTGGGATCACTCTCTTTTGTTGACTGGTGTCAGTGTCTTTTAAGCAATTTGCCTGTTTTTTGGTTGTTTTAGTTGGGAGGATAAATCTGCTCCCTATTACTCTGTCTTGGCCAGCTTGAGTAACATCCAGTGTACGATTTCTTAATATTTTTATCATTGTTTTAGTAAAATTTCAACCATGTGTTAGCCAAATTTATAAAGTGTTCTTTAAGAGCTATTAAGTATAGTATCAATAAAAACAGAAACATCGTGGCATAATATGCACCAAACAGGAGCATCTGAAGATGTAGTTTACTGTAGCACAGTAAAGCCTACGAAAGCTGGAGTCTCTGTAAGGCGGAAACCTGTCAGAAAAGGAAAACTCAAATATTTTCCACTAAAACAAGTGATAGAAAAGTGGTAAGAATGCACCTTGTCAAAGGCAGAAAACTTGCAAGACCCAGAAAAACAAGGCAGTCCCATCAAGTTCTGGCTCTGACAGATTTCACTGTAAAATTATCACAAGGCACTGATGAGAGTATACGGTTCGTGAACCACACCTGCTATTTATTAAGATATGACTTTTTAAGCTTTCTGTTTATCCTCAATTTTTTTATTTGCAAAAAAGAGATTATTCCAACTATAAAGTCTTCTTCACAGGATTGTGACAATGAGATGATACATGTAAAATTACTTTGGAAAGCCAACATTATTATGTAAACATAAGATCTCTTTTGAAAGTTTCCAAGTTTAATTTTATAAACTATTTAATACAAATATTTTTGCGGTATGTAATCCATCTATATTTACTATATTATTTATACAATTCACAGGAAAACCTGCAATAAGAGAACACTAAAATTAGAGTTCTAATTGATTATAAGGAAACCCTGGTGGTGTAGTGGTTAAGTGCTACAGCTGCTAACCAAAAGATTGGCAGTTTGAATTCACCAGCCGCTCCTTGGAAACTCTATGGGGTGGTTCTACTCTGTCCTATAGGGTTGCTATGAGTCGGAATCGACTCAACGGCAGTGGGTAATTGATTATAAAACAATGTATAATATCGGAAAATATCTGTATGTTTAGTTCATATGGAATAATTTAGATTTTGATGTCTTTTATTCACATATCTTCCTATATTTTGGCTACATAGTTCAATAATGATTTAAATTTAAGATTGAAATAGCATTAGAAAAAGAAAAAAAATTAAATGATATACACTTCTATGGTGTTGATTCCAAACTGTGGGAGCTACTTCTTTTAAAAGCACAACTTCAAACACAATGTTCAATTTGTTTTATCTATAACTATAGAATTACTGAGAGGAATCTCTTCCCATTTATGTCAAAGATGAAAGATGATTTGTGATAATGCATAGGCTATTTTCCTGTCATCATAATTGGGCTTATTCACTAAACTGAGTTAACAACAGAGAGATGATCGGGGAGCCTGCCCATGATATCCTGTTATTCATATAATTTGTGATAAATTTTTTAGATCATAGTTTATGCTTTTAAGATGCATTTGCTTTCATAAACTGCCATATTCATTTATATATCTATATGAATATAATATTGGAATATCATGGATTTCATTTACTCCAGTTTAGTAAACTAAGGGTAAAATTTTGACTCGTTAAGACTTATGTATTGTTTTATTTGCTTAAATCAATACAAGTGGTAAAGATTTATTGTGTTGAATTTAGGAACTTGGCCTACAAATAGGACAAATCTGACTTCAGATTTCAGCTCCATTAGTAGGGTTCCCAGGTATATTTGAATTTCAGTGAACAAATAATTTTTTTTGTTGTTGTTATAAGTATGTTCCATGCAATATTTGGGGTATACTTATACTAAAAAATTCAATTTTCATCAGAAATTTAAATGTGCCTGGCACCCTGCTTATTTATTTGTTAAACTGGCAACCCTATCCATCAGTCACCATCAGAGTGTCAATCCCATTTATTCCTATTATGTCTTGATCATTTTAATACCTCTATAGATGATGATTCCACTCCTTTGGTCTCTAACTTCCTTGACCTCTTTTCCTTCGCCTCCAAGTATGTTAGCTATTCTTTTGCATTACTATGTTCTAGACCTTATCATTCTAAATATATGCACCTCCTCCATAATGTTTAATTCAAAAATTTGACCTGCTAAATAACATTTTCTATTTTTCCAGTTTTGAAGACCCCAACTCGAACATTCTTTTTTATTCTACCGGGACCTACAATCCATTGATCCTTCCACTATTTCGTTGCCTTCACCCTTTATGCTCTTAATTCTTTCCTTATTTAACAAAGCCTACAGTCTTCCATGGCAGGACAAAAGTATTGTTATATGCGGCCAGACCACTTAGACTTAAAGGGCTTAAACCCTGCTTGCACCATTTATTAGCTGTAACCTTCATTAAGTTACTTAATATTTTGCCTCAGTTTACTCATCTATAAAATGGTAATAATAACAGGTACGTATGTTATATAGGACTTTTGTGATGAATAAATGACTTATACAAAGTGCTTAGGACAGTTCTTGGTACACAGTAATCTCTATGTAGTTAGCTTCTGTTATCATCATCAACAACATTATCACCATCAACAATGTCAGAATGCCCTTGTTCACACTCTCAAATCCCTAGTACATCTCTTCCTTCACCTTTCTCATCTGGCACAACCTTAAGCCTGTTTAAATCCTTACTGTGTCACTTTACGTAGGAAGCTAGAGGGAAAAAGTGCTGTCTGGTTTCACTCTAAATGAATAGTTTTGAACCTCAATGCTAAATGCTGCTGTAAAAAATGGCATGGAGGCCCTTAACACTGCTATAAAAATGGCATGGGGGTCGTGTCTGATCTCCTCCAACCCCATAAGGAGGAAGGAGAACCAAGATGAACAGCGCAAGGCTGACTCTCATGAGGTGGTGGCCAGACAAGCCTCCTTTCTCTGCCATCTTTACTAATTCTTACACCAACTATCCCTTCCATAACACTCTCTACTGGGTTCGATAATTCATTGAAACGACCATACAGAACTCACACACCATACTCACAATTATGGGGGTTATTAGAGAAGTAACAGTTACAATTCAGGCTCAGGAACACTCAAGATACAGTTCTTTCATCAGGATAGCCTCTTCCTAGCCTCTTCCTTGCAGGCACACCTCTCCCTAGCCCTCAGTCTCTGCCCCAAAGCACTCAGCTTTCTCTCTGCCTGGGGTGGGAAGCCCACTGCACCATTTCCTGCTGCCAGGTCTCTGCTGCTGGGTCTCTCCTTCCTTGGTGATGGGCTCCTCCTCTCTGCTCTGGAATTGGCTCTCATTTAAGGAGAAACTGACCAATCCCCTTGGGGGGGCCAAAATTACCCTATCACACAGTCCTGCCCAATCACCTGGGTGGGAACTATAAGACCATGGCTAGAAAGGCCACACAAAAGCAGTGAATTTACACCGCAGCTGCCCAGAAAATCAGTTACATTTCCATAATTCATTCTATCTCTCCTTCAGACCTTCTCCCTTCTCACCAACCTCAGATGTCCCACTCACTCCCCCTTAGTTTCCTGGTGCTGCTGTAACACAAATACCACAAGTGAGTGGCTTTAAAGAACAGAAATTCATTCTGGAGAATATTTCACGTAGGTCTGCTCATGTGAGTTTGGTCTGGGAGGTACACAAATAACCTCTTTATGAGAAGTGGTGTAGTGTAGTGTTAAGAATTCAACTAAAGCCAGGCTTCCTGAATTTGAATTCTGCTTCCAGTAGGACTTTGGTGACTTAATTGAACTCTGTACCTTAGTTTTCTCACCTGTAATATGGGAATGGTAATAGTACCTCCTCATAAAAAGCTAAACCAAACCTATTGCCGTTGAGTTGATTCCAATTCATAGAGGCCTTGTAGGTTAGAGTAGAACTGCCCCTAGGATTTCCAAGGAGTGGCTGGAGGATTTGAAGTGCCGACCTTTAGGTTAACAGATGAGTTCTTAACCACTACCCACCAGGGCTCCACCTCCACATTTTCCCATTGCTGTCCAGTCAATTCTGATTGATAGCGACCCTATAGGTCAGAGTAGAACTGCCCCATAGAGTTTCCAAGGAGCACCTGGTGGATTTGAACTGCTGACCTTTTGGTTAACAGCCATAATACTTAACCACTGTGCCACCAGGGTTTACTACCTCCTCATAGGAGTGTGCAATAATTTCATATTTGTGCAGTGAATGACATACAGTAAGTGCTTTATAAGTGTTTACTATTTTTGTTTTTATTATAACAAAATGGCCTTATCCATAAGAAGGTACCAAGGCATGAATTCAAAAGGTTGTATTACAGCTCATCTCTCTTGCAGGCATTTTGATTTATGCATATGGAAATAGTTTTTTGTAACTTCAGAATTATAAATTACAGGAGGTCTTTTGCCAAGCTTTTGTATATACCCTTCAGAAATAAAAAAGGAAGATTTGAGCTGTACCTAAAGTGTGGGGAATCTAATCAATATTAAATGTCTGTCACTTTCATTCATTGGATAAATGGTTATTGAGCAGTAATTATGTGTTGCATTTTGAACTTTGGGGTGGTGTACAATGCTGAGTAAGCTGACGTAGTTCCTGTCCTCATAGAATTTCTGATATAAAACAAGAGACATTTTTCACATAAAATTACTATAAAACCAAAAACCAAACCTGTTGCTGCTGAGTCGATTCTGACTCATAGTGACCTTGTAGGACAGAGTAGAACTGCCCCATAGTGCTTCCAAGGAGTGCCTGGTGGATCCGAACTGTTGCCTTTTTGGTTAGGCTGAACTCTTAACCATTATGCCACCAGGGTTTCCTAAATTGTATAGTATAAGCCCAACTATTTCCTTTCTTTGTGATGCCTTTGTTGGATTAAGGATTGGGCCAACAGTTTTTAGGAGGCACTGCAACAACTGTGGAATACATTGGATATAACACGCTAATTCACTCAGGTTTCGTGATACACTTCCTCACCTAACTGCGAGATCTAAGTTGGTCTCCATACCATTGAAGTAGAGAGTATTGCTCAGTGTAAATACATTTGGAAAAAGAAAGCTTTTCAAGGATGCTGGTCTGTCCCATTTTGCGTCACTCACAGGCAGGTAGCAAATGGAACTACTGATTATGACTCTGAGCCTGAGACCCAGCTGCTGTCAGGTGCCTGCAGCCAGCAGGTGCAGGCAGTTAAAATTCTGTAGGAGAATAATGGTCTGTGTTAGGCTGCCTACCAGGCGATTCATTTTATTACTTAACCTTTAAACTCTTAAATGTGTTTTTTTTTTTTTGCTACAAACAAATAAAAATAAAATAAATGAAAATAAGAACTAAAGAAAGTGGGGAACATTTTAACCAGAAGAAAATAAACTGAACAAAGATACATGATTAAGATCTTACAATGATATAAGTGTAGGTTGGTTACATCTATACTTAGTGGCTGGGTAATGAAGGAATATTCCAAATAAGTAAAAATTTTATGTTTGGATCATGTAATAAATCACTTCTTTTGATTGCAAAAAGCTATACTGTTACTATTAAGAGCAATTGATTTCTCCCTATTCTCACTAAATGCATTTTGAAAAAATATCTTAAGATATCAATTAGAAAGGGGAACACATTGTTAGGCTGCTGATTAGCCCATATGACTTGCTCTGGCCGTGATGGAGAAGATGCATGTACAAATTTTGGAATAGTTAATAAATTCCTCTTCTGTCTTTTTTGAGGCAAACCATTTCTATATTTAACATTCAGAGGGCTGATTTCACAACTAAGTAAAATTTTACATCTTTTTACTTTGGAAGACACAGATTCTAATTCAACCATAAATTGAGATGATTTAATTTTAGAGATTGTAGATTATCTTTTTATTTTTGAGGAAATGA
This sequence comes from Loxodonta africana, assembly GCF_030014295.1. NCBI lineage: Eukaryota > Metazoa > Chordata > Mammalia > Proboscidea > Elephantidae > Loxodonta > Loxodonta africana. The sequence goes on from NC_087349.1 coordinate 33,416,190, forward strand.
CGAACATTACATGGTAGCTAACTAAAATAAAAACCAAACCTGTTGCCGTCAAGTTGATTCCAACTCATAGCAACTGAGTAGGACAGAGTAGAACTGCCCCATAGAGTTTCCAGTGAGTGGCTGGTGGATTTGAACTGCTGACCTTTTGGTTAGTAGCTGAGGTCTTAACCACTGTGCTTCATGGTAGCTAAAAAAAACCAAAACCAAACCCTTTGCCATAGAGTTGATTCCAACTCATAGCAACCCTATAGCTAAGAGCCCAAAAATTGAATGTTAGTGGCCTCAAAGCTCCATCTAGAACCCAAAAGAGTCTTCTTTCTTCAGATAATCATTCCCATGCATACATTCCACCTCATTAACCGAAGAGCCCAATAGTATTTCGTTCATTTTATGACTCTGAGTAGATTGAATATTCATAAGAAGTTGTCCTTGGATTACTCAGCATATGCCATCATGCCACCACTGGATAACACTATCACTTCTAGAAAATGGAGACTCACATGACATTTCTTAGTAGCAGTGTCTCAGTTACACTCTGTTAAAAGCTTGTTGTTGTTAGTTGTCATCCAGTTAGCTCTGACTCTTGCAGACCCCACGTACAACAGAAAGAAACTTTGCCTAGTCCTGTACCATCTTCACGATCGTTGATATGCTTGAGTCCATTTTGAGGCTACTGTGTATTTTGAGTGCCTTCCAACCTAGGAGGCTCCTTTTCCAATATTCTGTTGTGATCCCTAGGGTTTTCATTAGCCAATTTTAATTTTCAGAAGTAGACCTCCAGACCTTCCTTCTACTCTTGTCTTAGTCCAGAAGCTCTGCTGAAACCTGTCCGCCGTGGGTTGCCCTGCTGGTATTTTAAATACTGGTGGCATAGCTTCCTGCATCATAGCAATATGTAAGTCACCACGGGAGGATAAATTGACAGATGGGTGGTGGTTAAATACTTAGATATGTATTTTCATATGGTTTTCCTTTTTTCATCCTGTTATTTTTAAGTAAAGCTATATTGTTTTTAATATATTTTCTTTGAGGCTAAGAAAAGGTTTACGTATTACACATTTTAATAAATGTAAATAAGTATCCCAAATAAGTCATCATTTTTAAAGCAAGGTTAGTAAGATGGGAGACCCTTATTTTTACTTTAATTCTGATGTACAATGCCTAAGTTTTAACAATTCATGTTTTAGCCCATCACTTTCTTATGAGAATTTGATGAGGGACATTTTAAAGGATTTTTTTCATTCATAAGCTTATTCCCTTTTGTATAACCTTCATTTATAGTGCATATAGTTTTTCAAAAACTTTGGTCCTCTGTTTGTAGAGTGTGAGGCATCTATTATTAACGAAATATTGGTGAATTTTTTTTCTGAATTGTCTTGAGGGAATAATGTTCTCTTACCAAGAAAAAAGTGCTTCAGAATGGAGTATTCTTACAGAAAAATCATTATATCCACATATGTTCATAAGACACACTATTAAATTTAGTAGTCCCGTCACATGTAAGCTTCAGATATTGTTGCTTTAATGCATTCCCTCACTACTTTGATAAAAGCCTTAAGATGTTGCCACTAGTTCTTTGATGATTTCTTCTGATGTTACAGTACCTCTCTTTTTTCTTCAAATAAAATCTGTTTTGCATAAACATGAGAAGTCAAGGCAGTTTGAGTTAACGAGTAAAAAGATTCAAGTTTTAGCAACAAAAGTACATATATTTAAGATCAGTTCCCTCATACATTATACCCATCTCTCTCAATGTAAGGCAAGTTTATTTTAGATTTCTGGAAAATATAAACCATTAGCTTTAAATGAAATCCAAACGTGTTATTCAAGTTTATCATTTTGAGATTTATTCAGCAGTTTTTCCACTGAATTGAGATTTATTAATGGAATTTAGAGGAAGCAGCATCATATTGGCCTAGATATTGACTTATTCATTTTCACTATCATCCCTGCCTGACTCCTGAATGAATCCTGCATTCTGTTGGGCTCAGGCATGGGTGATTTCTTTTAAACTTTAGTTCTAAACAACAAAAAAAAAAAACCCAAACCCAGTGTTGTCAAGTCCATTCCGACTCATAGCCTTTAGCTCTGGCCTCCAAATAATTTTGTGGTAATTACGTTTAATAAAAAGTCTTTGTGCAGCTACAGGTTTTTACTTGCCAGGAACATAACAGTAAGAGGTTACCAAAAGCTCCAGAGAAGAAGCGAGTCTTCATGAGCCATAGCTTCATCTACCCTGAGGCCAGAAGAACTAGTTGGTGCCCGGCTACCATCACTGACCATTCTGACCAGGGTCACAATAGTTGATCTGGATAGAATGATAAAAAAAATATGGAGCAGAACTCAAATTCTTTTATACGTATATATGTATCTGTGTGTGCACGTATGTGTATATATATATATATATACATATACATAAATATGTGTGTGTGTATATATATATATATGAAGCCAGACAAACTGGAATAGTAGAGAACAGAGGACTCCCTAAGACTCTCACCCTGAAACACTCTTTAAACCTAGAACTGAGCCTATCCCCTGAGATCGCCTTTTAGCAAAATAGCAGAGTGGCACACAAAATAAAGGCTATTACCCATAAGATTGGTGCCTTACTTAAAAATCATCAGTATGAGACCAAAAGGTCAACAGTTACTCAAGAGCAAAGATGAGAAGATAAGGGGGCAGGCAAACTAGAGTACTGGAAAGGAAACGAACAGAACACAATAAAAGAGAATGTTGACACACTGTGGTAAATGTAACTAATGTTACTGAATAATTTGTATGGAAATCGTCAAATGAGAGCCTAACTTGCTGTGTAAACTTTCTCCAAAAACTAAATAAAATATTATTACAAAAAAAAAAAAGTCATCGTGATTATCATGTCCAAGGTTAAATTTCATATTCTTACAGGGATGAATTATTAAAAAATTAATCATGAACTTAAATTTATCCATTTTAACTAAGCTTCCAACTAAACACTTAATATTCAGCATTATATAATAGCAGCCAAACAGCCCTGACTTTACCTATGAAATGAGGTGGTATCTATCTCACATATTATTTCTACTCTTTTTATCATGATTTGGTTCAAAGTCATCTACACTGTGTTTCCTTGAGCCTACATAATCTATCTAATTATTTTCTCTTCATTTGCAATGCAATCCTTCCAACCTTTGTGCTGTGTTATACTTTTTAAATCCAGGGATGCTCTTCCATTGCTTTATTCTAGAAATGAATACCATTCTACCAACTCTCAGTGGCACCTGCGGGATTGCATTTATCTCATTGTGCTAAAATGTCATTTTCTCTTGGCTATCTGTACTCTGTGAATTGATTATAATCTAACTATTGTGCGTGATACTTTTACCTGTATTTTTTTTTTTTCATTTAAATAAAGGTTACTGGGCACAGCTTCTACTATAGTTCCTTCTCTGTTAGGCCTGTTGTGTTGCCCCAATACCTGATTTATAGCTTTGTATCCAATTACCAGCAGAAGAACAGTTGGAAGTCTGCAGATCGTGTAAGAGATGCACATGTATATGGATGGTCTCGCTCTTGTCCCTTGGATTGGGCTGGCTGAGCAGACTGTTCTGTCCCGAAGGGATTAGAGTCACCATCAGCCATATTGTGTGTGTGCCTACATGTGCACAAGCGTGTGTGTTTGTGTATATGTGTCTCCTCTTTGTTTCTGAGCTATCATTCCAAACAGGGAGAGCATAAGAGGGAGCATAAAAACCTGTGAAATCCCTGGGTATTTCAAAGCTCTGTCTTCTTGGAGTTGAGAAAAGACAATAAAGGAGAGGGTTCTACATGATTAGTAAGATCTACACACAGGAGAAAGGAATAATTTCTGAGCAGCCATTTCCTTTCACAGATTTTCAGATATACCCAAATAGCCACTGCTCATAACCAGCTCTTTTCCTTTTATTTAGAATAGGGAGTTTTACAAGGGGGCTAATTATCCAATCGTCTAGTTTTATAATTCCTAAAGTGTGTTACCTGAAGTTTTAAAATCACTACATTCGATAACATATGCAAGGAAAGTACCTAGCACACCCTGGCACGTAATGTGCACGCACCAGATTACTTGACTAAGGAGCTGGTGGAAACCTTGGTAGCGTAGTGGTTAGGACCTATGGCTGCTAACCAAAAGGTCAGCAGTTCGAATCTACCAGGCATTCCTTGGAAACTCTGAGGGGCAGTTCTACTCTGTCCTATAGGGTTGCTATGAGTTGGAATTGACTCGACGGCAATGGGTTTGGGTTATGGAGCTGATCTTTGAATAGAGCTGTGCTTATATTTTCTTTATATTTGTTAATAGCTGGCCTATCTTCCCCTAGCATTTTTGTTGGATATATTTTCATTTCCTTTTTATTCTTCCTCCCTTTTATCTCATTGGTTGATATCAGTGAAATTAAAGAAAGCATTTTGATATGGGAAATATATACAAATGTTATAATGAAAGATAAGACAACTCATAGTTTATACCCGATATAATAAATATTTAAAATGCCAGTCTAGATACACCTAGTTATTTACATTTTGAGAAATGTTCCTGTTAGCAAATTTAACATATGCTTTTCATTTCAGTGTCATGACAGGAAATGGACATGTGAGCTGCATGAACTAAGGATCCTAGGGAATTAAGTAGTAACATTCCCCTGAGGGAAACCTCTACCCAACAAGAACATATTCCACTTTAAAGGTCTTAAACCTTGACAGTATATCTAACTTATCTTACTGTTTAAACTCTGTCAAAATAAAAGTGAATAATCTAATGCCAATTCTTTACCATTTGGCGTAAGAGTAGTCACAAATGTAGAGGGCATGCATGGAATATGGAAAACCTGGATAAAACAATATTAGATGAGTCCAAGTTGGCAATAAATGGGTGGAGAAAGTGGTTTGGAAAGTGTAGGACATGCCCTTAGTGACTAGACATTGTGATCCTGTTTGTTTGTAAAGGCCAGGTTTACTGTCATTAGCACAGGTATTTAACGCTGGCCATTCCAACACCATGCAGATTTTTTTATATGCTCTTATATTGTTAACCCACTACTTGCCTGTCAGTTTATTCATTGTATTGGGCAAATTTTCTGCAAAAGACTTCTTTCAAGTGTTGAAAAGCAAAGATGTCACTTTGAGAACTAAGGTGTGCCTGACCCAAGCCATGGTATTTTCAATCGCCTCATATGCATGTGAAAGCTGGACAATGAATAAGGAACACTGAAGAAGAATTGGTGCCTTTGAATTATGGTGTTGGCAATAAATATTGAATATACCATTTTTTTTTTTTGCCCAGAAGAATGAACAAATCCGTTTTGGAAGAAGTACAGCCAGAATGCTCCTTGGAAGCAAGAGTGGCAAGACTTTGTCTCAAGTATTTTGGACATGTTATCAGGGAGGACCTGTCCCTGGAGAAGGACATCATGCTTGGTAAAGTAGAGGGTCAGCAAAAAAGAGGAAGACTTCCCACCAGATGGATTGACACAGTAGCTGCAATAATGGGCTCAAATGTAAGAACAATTGTGAGGATGGCACAGGACGGGGCAGTGTTTCATTCTCTTGTACATAGGGTCACTATGAGTAGGAACCAACTCAATGGCATCTAACAACAACAACATATTGTTAACATCTGTATTTTAATTGATCTAGGTATTATAATATATTCTTAATTGAGGCAGAGAAAAGGAATAAAATGGAATACTTAAACTGCAATTTTAAAACAAACTGAATACTCAAATATCAACTCTGTAATTTCTATTTTTTATTTCCCTTTAAAAATTTAAGAAAAAAAGATCTCTCAGATACTGATTTGAGTGTTCCTTTTGGCTTCTCTCTTCAGAGCACAAAGAATATCTTTAATGAGATAAAAAATTTGTTATTAGAAAGCATTCATATATATATATTTTATATATATACATATACATACATAGACACACATACATTTTTCATTAGGAAATATGAACAAATCTTTCTAAGATACTATCAATTAAAAAAAAAAAATTCCTGCTCATATAATCTTTTTCTTGTGATTTGTTGACATCTCTCCTAAAGTTCTATGAGCCGTTTATTTTCCTTTACTTCATTCCCACACAATGAAGGACCTACTGTCCAAAATACTTTTAACACACTACATTCTTGATCAACAAGAGCCTGAGTTATCTCTAAGAAAATATTTTCCACCTTGCTTTATTCTACTCTCTTTGTCCAGCTCACCTCTTGACTGTGTAGATTATTTCATGGAATACCCTATCTTATTTGAGAAAAAAGGAAACCTTACCCCATCTGTCCTTCTCCTGTTTCTTCTTTCCTTTGTCAGAGGGTAGTTTTATCATACTTAAAAGTATCAACCAGAAATTATAAATTAAGGTAAGAAATGTGCATTGATGATTCTCATGTTTGCAAGTGAGTTTTAAAAACTCAGAATGGGAAAAATGAGAAACTCAGTTTTACATGTTTCTTCTATCTCTCTGATCTTCTCCTTCCAGATTTTCTTCCTTTAAAATAATTTTATTTTCATACTTGTTATAGTTTCCCCTAATCATTTAAGCCTCACAACAGCTTACCTGAAGGTGCTGTTCCTATCCCTATTTTACAGATGAGGAATTTGAAGCAAAGAGATGTTAAATACTGTAACCAATGTGATGTAGCTAGTAAGAAGCCCAGTAGAATTTTAACCAAAAAAAGCCAAGTTCATTCTTCTAAACTCTTTGACATAGTTCTTCTTTGTGAGAAGAATTTCAAGTGTAGTATTGCTAGGACTCGATGACCACTTGAAAAAGAGAAGTGAGAATGCGCCCTAAGAGACAAAGATTTATTGATGAATCATGAGAAGATATTTCTTTTTCTCTGTCATATGATTAAAATGATTCTTGCATGGAGTCTATAAATACTGATCAGGTAATGGCAAAAAGACAAGACTTGAAGTAGGTGAGGTCTCCGAATTATTTACAACATCTCACTCTTATCATGTTGTTGTCGTTAGGTGCTGTCGAGTTTGTTCCTACTGACCCCTATATACAACAGAAAGAAACACTGCCCGGTCCTGCACCATTCTCACAATTGTTATGCTTGAGTCTGTTGTTGCAGCCAGTGTGTCAATCCATCTTGTTGAGGGTCTTCCTTTCCTCTTTTTCGCTTGCCCTCTACTTTACCAAACATGATGCCCTTCTCCACAGACTGATTCCTCCTGATAACATGTCCAAAGTATGTAAGATGAAGTCTTGCCATCCTTGCTTCTAAGGAGCATTTTGGCTGTACTTCTTCCAAGGCAGATTTGTTCATTTTTCTGGCAATCCATGGTATATTCAATATTCTTCACCAACGTCGTAATTCAAAGGCGTCAATTCTTCAGTCTTCCTTATTCATTGTCCAGCTTTCACATGCATATGAGGTGATTGGAAACACCATGGCTTAGGTCAAGTGCACCTTAGTCCTTATCATAGTCTTATCACAGGAAAGCAGGAAATGTGTGGCAAAATTATTTTGTGGCAAGTAATATCCTATTACTAAATGTTTTTGATGTCTAAATTGTTTCATCATAGTTAAATACTCTTGGACAAGATAAAAATTAAAAATATATTTTATTACAAATAACATACATACTTGTTATGTAAAATATAGATGTTACAGATATAGAAAAAAATTTAAAACCACAAGTATCTTACCAAAACAAAACCCACTGCCGTCGAGTCAATTCCGACTCATAGCGACCCTACAGGACAGAGCAGAACTGCCCCATAGAGTTTCCAAGGAACGCCTGGTGGATTTGAACTGCTGACCTCTTGTTTAGCAGCCGTAGCACTTAACCACTACGCCACAACTATCTTACTGGGCCATTATTCAGAGACCACCACTATTAATACCTAGGTGCCTATGTGTGTCCTTCTAAATTTTTTAAACTAAAATGTATGTCAGGCAGTAAAATATCTTCAAAACTTACCTTCTGAATCTCAAAAAAGTGTTTGAAACTAAAATTCAATCTTAGTCTTTAATATGCGTTAAAATCCCATATGTTTCCTTTTTTTAAATAATGTTTCTGGTATGAATCTGTTTCTTCATTCCTTATATTGATTTAAATCAATAGATTTTACTCTAACTTAAGTATAGGAGATTCAAATGTATGATAAGGTCATCTGAAAATGTAAGGTGACTCAACAATTTGCTATTGATAATAGTGAACTTCTTTCTATTTGATAATTTTGAAGTTCTTCAGACAAGCTATAAACTGCTAAGATATTTTAACGTAATTTCTACTCTTTTTTAGGAAACCATGGTGGCATAGTGGTTAAGTGCTACAGCTGCTAACCAAAAGGTTGGCAGTTCAAATCCACAAGGACCTCCTTGGAAATTCTGTGGGGGAAGTTCTACTTTGTCCTGTAGGGTTGCTATGAGTTGGAATTGACTCTACAGCAATGGGTTTTTGATAAACATGAATGTCAATTTGATTGCACATTTTTTTAAACACAAAGGCAAAAGGTATTTGAAGATAACTTTTCATGAAACTACAGTAATTAACATATATGTACATATATATGTATATGTAAACATATATACGTACATATATGTACATGTATATACATATATATTAAAATATATACATATATTATATGTATTATATATGCAAATATAATATATATGTATTATATAATATATACATATCAAAATACAGGTAAAAAATAAGCAAATGATGCAATTTATAGAATGAATGGAGATTTTCAAAGTACAAATTAAAGTGTTGGAACAAATTTACGTCTTTGGATTTTTAAGTCCCTTCAGACAATTAACTCATGAAATGAGTCCTTTTTTGGAAGTTTCATTTGTAAAGGCAGTGAGTAACCAGTAACCTTAAAAATACAGATCAAACCAGGATACAAAAAATTCTAATGATAAAAATTAGAGATCTCATAAGGTGAGTTGTGTACCTTCCATGAAATTGAGAAGATAAAGCACTCTTGGGCAAGATCAAAATTATCCTGGAGTCAATTTAAGAATGAAATATGTGTAAGGAAAATTAGACTATAAAACATAGGGGAAATTTGATGCCCTTAAGCAAAAACTCAAAATCTACTGACACTTTAAACAAATTTACAATCTTCAAAATCAAAAACTGTTGGATGTTGAAGAAAGATAAGTGTGAACCATAGCATGTTGCAATGAAGATGGGGTCTTAGTCCATGCTGATAACAATCACGTACTGCTTGTGTATATTCTGGGAAGAAATGTTACTTATGGGGCAATAATGGGATCAATGAGAGCTTTTACTGTGGCCACACCACTGTGGAGTAGTTTTGTTGGAGTGCTGTTTCTCAGATTAGTAGCATATTTCAGATAAAGAAAGGAAGTTCCCCTACTTGAAACTGCTGTGTCATTTCTTCTTCCTTAACTGAAATTCCAGCCAGGGTTCAGGAAATGCCCTAATGAGCCACTTCTCTTTTCTCTTTCCTCAACTAAGTGGATTTCCAACCAGCCCAAACTATTCATTATTCATGATCAGATCGTTTAGTTCAGTCGTCTTTCCTGGCATGTTGCTTATGTTATGGGAACAGAGATTATAAATTGGTGCTGCTTTGTAGAGGTGAAAAAACTGATAGGATCCAATCATTGCCGGTAGGTAACTGAACTGGCAGGTTAATTTTCTGTACTTTAAACAAACTAGGGAGGCAAATCTAATCAATACCTGTTTTACTTTGCTACGTGTGGCTTTCCTTATAATTATGGTTTCATCTTTCATAATAACTAGGTATCAGGGTATCAGAGTAGTCAAGCTGTGATTTTCTATAATTTGGGAAAAATATAACTGAAATGCTATGTCTTATTTTAATCACGATCTAGAAATCACTGTTTTACTTCATGATAACGAAAGCAATTTCTTCTTCCAGTTTAATATCCTTAGATATTTACTAAATTGAAGTATGATTTAACATTTTATTGTATCTTATATGCTATTGCATGAGTAAATGTTAATTTCTGTTTATAGTCTAGCAATATCTCTTTTATTGCTATATCTCTTTTCTAGCAATATCTCTGTTAAAGGTAAGAAAATATGAATTGAGCAGAGATATCAATAGGTGGTAGTATATTAGCATATGCTGTTTTTCCTGGGTTAAGAAATTATTTTTGTTTTTTGTGAACGTTTCGATCTAAACAGTTTGTCTAAGGGATATCAAGTATCCCAAAGCAAAAACTTCTCAAAGTAATAGTCTTCAGTTGTAATATTTAAAAGAGTTGTGGTAGAGACTTCAAGATTCCTGTCTCTTTTTCTTAGTTTCTTTCTCTCTCCCTCCACCTACTTATCTGCTAACACACACACGTGTTGAATGTTTTGTATATATCTGTCTTTGTGAATATATAATTCCATACTTTCAATATTGTCTTAGAATGTTTCATCGAAGATAAACATTTTGAGAAATAAATACACCTGAGGTAATCTTTAATTGATTTCAGGTAGCTTATTTTTTTAATTAGTAACTTATTTACTAGAAACTTTACTTAACATTAAGAGACTTCAAAAATAATCTTCACAATTCTTCCCCATTCAGAGATTGTGTCAGCAACGTAATGTGAAACAGAACGTGGAGTCTTTTATCAAGAGCTTGTGGACAACTCTGTTTCACCTCTAATTTAGAGGAATCTGTGTGTAGTTATGTACTTTTGAGCAGGTTTTTTGAATTAACACTAAACCTTTTAGTTTTTAGCAGAAGCTACCTTAAGTGGGCAAAATTTTATGATCTTGATTTTGAAAAAAAAATTTTTTTAGCTACAAAACAAATGGAATACATATAATGTTCATATTGCTTCCTTATTTGTTTTGTTTTAATTATTCAGATTCATTCTAAAGAAGTAAGATAGTTCAATGTCTGAGTACATTTTGTTGAACTGAAACTTGGAGCTGATGTCAAACACGAAACAAGCTGAAAAAGTTTTCCTGAAGAGTAAGCTTAATCTTCATGATTGTGACGCAGTGGTTTGTTATAAATTCTAAACAGCCAAGATAAGTACAAGAAATTTACATGTGATGTACAAATTTAGCGTAAGTTGAATTTTCAGAAATAGTAGTAATTATCACAAAGGAAGTGGAAAATACAGGTTTGAATAGTCAGAAAGGAGAAATAAGGAATTGGAAACCGAAAGAAAATGAACTATTTTTACACAGGGGTCTCAAACTAATGAAATATGATTCAAATGGGATAATGATGGGTATTGATAAAATAAAACATATAGTATAAATGTGAAATGCAATCATTCAATCTTTTATAAACTGATATACAAATAAAAGTATCTGAAATCAATTAGATGTGACAGATTCTACAGGGAGATAAACTTAATTAACTCTTACAGTAAACAAAATAGATTTAAGAAATGGAGTGATGATTGGTACGTTCAGGGAGACAATGTTTACAAAGCAAATTACTACATGGGAATTTTTTACAATAAAACAAACTATACACACACATATGTTTGTGTGTGTGTATATATATAATTACATATAAGTTATGTAAATAATATAGTTATAATATAAACCAAACCAAACCCAGTCCCGTCTTGTCGATTCCGACTCATAGCCACCCTATAGGACAGAGTAGAACTGCCCCATAGAGTTTCCAAGGAAGGTCTGGTGGATTCAAACTGCCGACCCTTTGGTTAGCAGCTGTAACACTTAACCACTACGCCTCCAGGGTTTCCAGTTATAATATAGTATTTATAAATATAAATAGATAAATGTATATATAAACAGATGTATATACAGTCATATGCTACATAACATCCATTTGTGCAATGTCCGGCTGTATGTACAGGCATCGTCCCATAAGGTTATAAAAGAGTTCAGAAATTCCAGTCAGAGAATGGGACATAGCAGGTGTAACGGAACATAGTGTACACAACAGCTTCCTGCACACAACATGGATATCTCATGTCTCTTATATACAGGCATTCCCCGAGTTACAAATGAGATCCATTCCAAAGTCTGTCTTTAAGTCGAATTTGTACGTAAGTCAGAACAGGTACACACAGTTCTTATTTAGTGTCAGTCAAATGTTTGTCTTAGTATATAGTATATACTTTACCTTTCTATGCTTATAAAACACTTAAACACTTCTAAACCACACAATATTTTCATGAGCATCACAAAGTAGTGTATGAGTTTGTTATTACAAAACATTGTATTTAACTCAAAGTTTTAATATAATAGGCTTTATGGCAGTCCATTCTTAAGTGCAAGCTGTCTGTAAGTCAGCTGTTTGTAACCTGGGGACTGCCTGTAATGTGTTCGCACAATGTCCGAATCACACAACGTCCTATTTCACAGAATGTGTCGTGGACATTAAGTCACGCATGACTGTATATTGATCTATCACTGTATATAGATCTATTTATCACGGTGTTTTTTTTTTTATAGATCTATCTATAATTAATTAATTAATTATGTTCCTGCTCGGGTTTTACTGATGATGATTATCAGGAGTAGGGAGGCAAGTCTATGAGGCACAGAGCACAGAGTGTGTGAGGAGAAGGATAAGAATGACAGGCAAGCGTCCATGAAGACATAATTTATGAGGAGAGGAGAGAGATTAGCAATAGTCTTATAAGGGAGAAAAAATGAGTAGTACGGAACTAATGTACAAAAATATTCTTTATTTTATAGAGTTGTGGATTACCAGCCAGTTAAGGAGTCTATGGAGTTAGGATCGAGGTGTTTGGCAGATACTGCTTTGCCTAATGAGAGCTTAGTGAACAATGGGTGATTTTGTGGTTCCATTAAATTATGCTTATTGGAACATGGACAACCTCGGCCACTTATCCATTAACAAAAAAGAATGGTATGAGAATATATTATAGATAGTTTATGTTCTACGTTAGGAAAACTTAGGGGGTCTATTTTATTGGAAAGGTGAAACAGTAAGACAGGGTGTAGAATCTCTTCAGATGTCCAGATTTGTTCTAGGTTTTTTAAATTGCTTTCAGGAAACAAGAGGAGGCTGAGCTTAATGATCTTAAAAACCCATTAGTTAGCTGTGTTTTTTTTTTTTTTTTAGTCTCTTGAGATTTGAAAGAACAGGTGAGATTTCAAAAATAGAGCTAAGAAAGGCAGTTGAAGAGACTGAGTCAAAGAAACAGAGGTTGAGTTTTAGTAAGGACTCTCACGCCTTGTTATGTTCATCACCATGGGAGAGTATTTCCAAGTCACCTCTTGCCTTTCCTAAGACACTCTTCCTCAGCACACCTCTCTGGCACAGATTGTAGTTCACCTTCTAGCTCCTTCTACCGGGCCGGAGACTCTATCTATCTCTTCCTTCCTTCCTCCTTTAAATTTTTCCTTCCGCAAACGTTTCCACTGCAGAAGTTCCTGTGCTCATGAAGAAATTAAATTCTGAAAGCCTTTCAGTTTGCCTTAGATGTATTTCCATGCAAATAGGAACATGAGCCAGGATTTTCTGTTTAGTCAGGTATATTGCTAAATCCTGCTTTTCTTTGTTTGTTTTTTCCTTTGGGCTGATGCACATTCTATCAAGCATCTTCTCCTACCCCCCAAAAATCTAGACCAGTACCTACTACACTGAAAATCTTCCTAGACAGGTAGTGATCTCTGCTAGTGTCTGCAGGGAATTTCTCAACAGATAAGAGGTTTATACTCTCTGCTGCCTTTGATCTTGTGCAGATTCAAATTGGATTGAACCTACTGAACTGAGACCTACAACAAAGGTTTTGTTAGCAACATTTTCACCATCAGATTTTAAGTTCTGGTAAAATTCTAGGCTTCTATTTAATTAATCTTAGGCTAAAAGGCATCTGATCTTTTACCCATACTTCCAAATGTTTCCCTTTAGCCAATCATTTTTCCTCTTCTATAGCTAATGATCATCTTTTACAGATAACATATCCACAGCACCTTTATAAGATGGAGGATTTACTGCTTGTCCATCAGAATGGGACCTACTATCAAAATATTTTCCCCATAAGAGTGTTTAGCCTTCTTTACTTTCTCTTTGCTCTCAAGTTTTTAAACATCTACAGTTGTTTTTATTGAAAACAACCATTTTTTTTTCTTATTAGCCTATTGATCACTTCCTATGGACATTTGGGGCTATAATATTTGAAAAAAATCTGAGCATACTCACTCTTAGAGTAGGAACAACCCCGTAGGTAAGACTTCTCTGACTAAAGCAGAGAATATGTGATTTTGCCTTGGCCAATAACTTGGTTCCTATCTATGTAAATTTGGTTAAGTTGAAGGTGTATAGTTAGAGGAGTGTACCAACTATTACACTAGACCCTGAGGATACTGAGATGCATAAGACAAGGTGCCTGCCAATAAGCAGTTCAAGCATTTCAGCAATTATTTGCATGAGACGTTATAATAAAGCAATCAATGATGAGAATTGACAGTCAATCATCACTCTTTGAGGATGCCATATTTGTGAATTAGCCTACTTGCTAAATTTATTTTAACCCTGAAAATCAATATTTGTGGTATTTTCGTAGTAATTCACAGACATGCACAGAACAGCAAAAAATTTGAGTGACCTGATGTGAATGTTTCCAGCTGAGGTCAAACAAGGCAACAGTCTGACTTCTTGTTTTAGCTCTCAACTGTAAACAGGTGTCCTTTCTGTGGTCTATTTGCTGTCACAATTTTTGTACTCTTATGCTTTCTGTTGGTGATTTCGTTGTTTAGAATGACCCCTGAGCATAGCGTTGCAGTGCTCTTTGTTGTTGTTGGGTGCCATTGAGTCGGTTCTGACTCATAGTGACCTTACATACAATAGCATGAAACACTGCCTGGTCCTGGGCCATCCTCACAATCCTTGCTATATCTGAGCTCATTATTGCAGCCACTGTGTCAGTCCATCTCATTGAGCATCATCCTCTATTTCACTGACCCTCTACTTTACCAAGCATGATATCTTTCTCTAGGGATTGGTCCCTCCTGAAAACATGATTAAAGTACATGAGACATGTCTTGCCATCCTTGCTTCTAGGAAACATTTTGACTGTACTGCTTCTGAGACAGATTAGTCTGTTCTTCTGGCAGTCCGTGGTATAGTCAATATTCTTCACCAACACTGTAATTAAAATGCATCAATTCTTCTTTCGTCTTCTGTATTTATTGTTCAGCCTTCACGTGCATATGAGGCAAATGAAAATACAATTGCTTGGATCAGGTGCACCATAGCCCTCAAGGTGACATCTTTGCTTTTTAACACTTTAAGGAGGTTTTTCGCAGGAGATAAGCCCAATGCAGTAAGGCGTTTGATTTCCTGACTGCTGCTTACATGGGTGTTGACTGTGGATCCAAGTAAAATGAAATCCTTAGAAACTTTACTCTTTTCTACATTTATGTGGTGTTGCTTATTGGTCTTGTTGTGAGGATTTTTGTTTTCTTTATGTTAAAGTGTAATACATACTGAAGGCTGTAGTCTTTGATTTTCATCAGTAAGTGCTTCAAATCCACTTCACTTTAGGCAAGCAAGGTTGTGTTATCCACATAATGCAGGTTGTTAATGAGTTTTCCTCCAATCTTAATGCTGTGTTCTTCTTCATATAGTCCAGCATTCTGGATTATTTGCTCAGCATACAGATTGAATAAATATGATGAAGGATACAACCCTGACAAAAACCTTTCCTGATTTTAACCATGCAGCATCCCCTTGCTCTGTTCAAACAACTGCCTCTTGGTCTATGTACAGGTTCCTCAAGAGCACAATTAAATGTTTTGGAATTTCCATTCTTTGCAATGTTATCCAGTTTGTTTTGATCTACAGGGTCAAATGGCTTTGCATAGCCAATAAAACATAGGTAAACATCTTTCTGGTAGTCACTGCTTTCAACCAATTCCCTCTGACATTAGCAATAATATCCCTTGTTCCATATCCTCTTCTGAATCCGGGTTGAATTTCTGGCAGTTCCCTGTCAATGTACAGCTGAAGCTGTTTTTGAATTATCTTCAGCATAATTTTACTCACATATGATATTAATGACATTGATAATTTCTGCATCCTGTTGGATCACTTTTCTTTGGAATAAGCACAAATATAGATCTCTTCCAGTCGGTTGGCAGGTAGCTGTCTTCTAAATTTCTTGGCATAGGCAGCACTGCATTCATTTGATGAAACACCTCCACTGGTATTCCAATTACTGGAGCCACGTTTTTTACCAATGCCTTCAGCATAGCTCGGACTTCTTACTTCAGTGCCGTTGGTTTTTGATCATATGCTACCTACTGAAATGTCTGAATGTCAACCAATTCTTTTGGTACAGTGACTTTGTGTATTTGTTCCATCTTTTATTGATGTTTCCTGAGTTGTTTAATTTTTTGCATGTAGAATCCTCCAATATTGCAACTCAAGGCTTGAATTTTTTTCTTCAGTTTTTTCAGCTTGAGAGATGCTGGCTGTGTTTTTCCCTTTTGGTATTCTAACTCCATGTCTTTGTACATTTCATTATAATATTTTACTTCGTCTTTTCAAGCCACCTTTTGATAGCTTCTGTTCAGCTCTTTAACTTCGTCATTTCTTCCTTTCACTTTAGCTACTTTACATTCAAGAGTAAGTTTCAGAGTCTCTTCTGACATCCAATTTGGGCTTTTCTTTCTTTTCTGTCTTTTAAACGACCTTTTGTTTTCTTCATTTATGATGTCCTTGATGTCATCCCACAGCTCATCTGGTCTTCGGTCATTAGTGTCCAATGCATGAAATCTATTCTTGAGCAGGTCTCTAAATTCAGGTGAGATATGGTCAAGATTGTACTTTGGCTCTTATGGATTTGCTTTGATTTTCTTGAACTTCAACTTGACCTTCCACATGAGCAAGTGATAGTCTGTTCTTCAGTTGGCCTTTGGCCTTGTTCTGACTGACAATATTGAGCTTTTCCATCGTCTCTTCCCACAGATGTAGTTGATTTGATTCCTGTGTATTACATCCGGCAAGGTCCATTTGATTAGCTGCTGTTTATGTTATTGAAAAAAGGTATCAGCAATGAATAAGTTGTTGGTCTTGCGAAATTCTGTCATGCAAACTCTGGTGTCATTTTTATCACTGAGGTCGTATTTTCTAACTACTGATCCTTCTTTGTTTCCAATTTTTGCATTCCAATCACAAGTAATTATTAATGCATCTTGATTGCACGTTTGATCAATTTCAAACTGCAAAAATTGGTAAAAATCTTCAAATTCTGCATCTTTGGTATTAGTGGTTAGAACATAATTTGAATAATAGTTGTATTAACTGGTCTTGTTTGTAGGCATATGGATATTATCCTATCAGTGACAGCATTTTATTTGAGGATAGATCTTGAAATGTTCTTTTCGATGACGAATGCAACAATGTTCTTCATTTTGTCATTCCTGGCATAGTAGACCATATGAATGTCCATTTTCAAAATGGCAAATACCAGTCCAATTCAGCTCACTAATGCCTAGGACATTGATCTTCAAATGTTCCATTTCATTTTGACAATTTCAATTTTATTTCTTTCATACTTCGTATGTTCCATGTTCCGACTATTAATGGATGTTTGTAGCTGTTTCTTCTCATTTTGAGTTATGCGACATCAGCAAATGAAGGTCCCAAAAGCTTTACTCCATCAATGACATTACAGCAGCTCTTTGTAGAAGCAACTCTTCCCCAGTCGTATTTTGAGTGCCTTACAACCTAAGGGGCTTACCTTACAGCACTCTATCAGACAATGTTCCACTGCTATCTGTAAGGTTTTCACGGGTCTATTTTTTCAGAAGTAGATCCCCAGGTCCTTTTCTCTGTCTGTCTTAGACTGGTAGCTCCATTGAAATCTGTCTGCCATGGGTTACCCTGCTGTATTTGTAACACCAGTAACATAGCTTCCAGTATCTCAGCAACACACAAGCCATCACAGTATGACAAACGAGTGGTGGCAGTGTTATCTACCGCTCCTAAACACAAAAAGGCTGTGATGTACCTTACAGAGAAAATATATGTGTTCAAAAAACTTTGTGGAGGCATGAGTTATAGTAAGGCTGGCATGAGTTCAATGTTAATGAATCAATAATTTATATCAAATAAACCAAACCAAACCAAACCAAACCCACTGCAGTTGAGTTGATTCTGACTCATAGCGACCCTATAGGACAGGGTAGAACTGCCCCATAGAGTTTCTGAGGAGTGCCTGGTGGATTTGAACTGCCGACCTCTAAGTTACTTAACCACTACGCCACCAGGGTTTCCTTATATCAAATAAGATGTCTTTAAACAGAAAATAAGGTTATGTATTTTTTGGTTGACAAAAATGTTGTGACCAGCGCCTCTCAAAAACCTGATTCTGTATTTCCCATGGAGCAGTGGTTCAGCATTCACTAATTCAGTGTTCAAGGTGACTTTATAGAACATAACTACAAGGAATGATGAGAACTGACTGTATATGAATGCTCTGTGAGTTTGAGAAGGGCTCACAGGTGATAGTTGTAGTATATCTTGAAAGATAATTAGCCATTCTCTAGGAAGGCAGAAGTTTAGTGGTAGAAGTCTAGCCTCCCCTGTGGGAGACTTGGGTTCAATTTCAAGCCAGTACACCTCATGTGTGGCCACCACTTGTTTGTCAGTGGAGGCTTGCACATTGCTATGATACCGAACACGTTTCAGTGGAACTTCCAGGCTAAGACAGACTAAGAATAAAGGCCTGGCAAAAGGCATTGGACTAAAAGACTAGCCCGTGAGAGTTGTGAAAAGTATGGCACAGTCAGGGACCTTTGATTAGAGCTTGGGTCCTTTGTGGGGAATGACATAAAGTAAAGCTGGAGAGTGAAGGTGAGGGTAGACCACAAAGAACTATGCTTTTAAGGGTCGTAGGATTTTAACAAGAGTTGTGTTTTTACCTGATTGTGTTTTAACTGGATCTTTCTGGCTCTGGCCTTTTAGAAGACAGATTGGAGGGTTGAAAGACTGGATTCATAAGTTATAGGCTTTAGTTTACAGAGTTGTCTTGTGTCTAATTGTAAGGACAAGTCTGTGTGGTGGTTTCTGGGTAATACCTTGAAAGTAGTTGTACTTCTGGCAAGAACAGAGGGCAAATGTTTTGCTGAAACTATGATAGAGTCGACTTCATGAGAAAATCCAAGGGGGAGGACTCCAATATTTTCCACTGTAAAAACAACCACTGAAATTGAACATGGATTAGCTCCTTAGCCAGTGGACCAAGCAAATATTTGCAAATGATTCAGTGATTTCTTTGTGGTTGCTTGGTTTAGTGCTGATAGAACACACTGTGAAATAGGAAGTCAGAAGTTCAGCATTTTTAGCTAGCTACTAACTTGCCATGTGACTTTGAATAAGTCTGTGTGTTTCTGAAAATTTTAAGTTGAGTTAATATTTCGTGTGAAGAGTGAAGGGCTGGGACAGGGCCTGAGCATGAAGTACAAGGGGTCTGCTGGTGCTCAAATCTGCATCTCCTGTGCCTGAAGAGCAGCTCTTGGAACACTAAAGTCAGACCAGGTGTGGGAGCTATTGGGTTGGAAATCCAGCACAAAGCCTGAAGGGAGAACTTCTCTCTTCCCCTCTAAGGGGCCATTGGACCCTCATTTCTGACAGATTTTCAGAGCACTAAACATTACCATGAGCTGCTGTCTCACATATCTAGCCTTTTTTCTCAATGTCCTCTCCTATGAAAACAGCCTCAGAGGAATTCACTTTAGGACAAAACTCTCAGAGAAAAATGTAGTAGAGAATGCACAAATCCTGCATAATTGGGACATGACCCTTCATTTGCCTTTTCTTCATAGGTCATGTCTACTTTCCCATTTTTTCCTCAAAATTTATAGCCAATTCATTTGCATTCCTATTTGTTTCCACGTGAAACATGGAGTGTTCTAAGTTGTCTCTAAATTCACTGGGATTCAGTGCTATTAGACACACCCAGTGAGATGTACAACAAAACTTTTGACCACTTACTGAAGACGTATTTGTCTAAAGACAAAACAAGTAACCACCACCACAACAAAACAGTAAGCAAAGAAATTCCAGAATGTGCTAGAAGGAAAGAATTTATAAAATAAATGCACAAGCACAAACTAAAATAGTAAGTCTTTTACTGGGAATGAAAATGAAGACACTGAATGTTAACTACTCCTGCTTGAGAAGCAGTTATCTTAGAAGAGTTTAGTGAGTATCAATATCAGCTATATTATATGAAATATACATATCATATTCTATGAAACAGTTGATAATAGCTAACATTGATTGGCCTCTCATCATATACTAAAGGCTTTACATGTTATCATCTCATTTGAGCCTGACAATACCTTCTAGCCGAGTACTATTCATATCTTCATGGTTCAGAAGAGAAAAGAGAGGTTACGGGGGCTAAGAAACTTTCTCGAGATCACCAGTGATAAGGTGGGGACTTGGACCTACATATGCCTGGTACTTAGACATAGGTAGATCATGTAATCTTTTTTGGGGAGCTTTAAAATTTAAACGATTTTTGTTGTCCTGTTTCATTCATTTTGAGCAGAATCCCATTTTTACAGCAGTGAAGGAGAAACAGATTAGGGAGGAAAATCAGAAACCACTGCTATCTAAAAATGGCTCTATGGTCTACACATGGATAACGAGTCCTTTGACTATATTAGATTTTCAAAAGTTGCAGTTGTAGAAGTAACAAGGAACCCAGAATAGATGGCTTTATTTCAAAAAATGAAGGTGCAAAGTGGAGAGACTTGTTAATGTTGAAGCACCAGATGGATCACCAGTGACAAATATCAAGTAGATTTGCTTCACTTTGGTCAGAGAAAGGTCAGTGATTATTTTTGGTTAAACTAATTCACAGAGGCCAGGTCTCCACTAAAAAAGGCAATTAATTGCTTCCATTTCCCACTAATTGCCTCAACATTTCCCTTTGCTTTGTCATTGGAGATTTGGTCAGAAGGGCAAAAAGTCCAAAGTCAGAGTCTGATGGAATCTACATAAAAAGGGAATCTGAGGAGACCAAATTAGGGCATTTGGTGTAATAATGATAATGATATTTAGCATTTTTCCCTGGAAGTGCCATGGATTTTTAGAGCCCTTTTCAATCTTTAATCAGACCATAGGGCACATTTAAGAGAGGTCACTGTTTTTATTTCCATCTTGAAGATAAGACATCACAGAGAGATGAACTGACCTAAGGCAGATCTCTGGAGATGTTAATCCTGTATGTTGGTTTACACCATCCAATGTTAAGTTTTAGCTAGAAGCCTGAGTTCTTCGCAGAGGTACCATTCATTCATGTTCCTTCGAAGTCTTTAGGTTTTTTTGCACATTATTGTCTAAGATTATTGCCTTGATCAATGGCAGAAAAATCACCCAAAGAAACAGCATGAAATTTTTTTGGTGCCACAGTAATTTTTTAGCTTCCAGACTATTAATTCATGATTGAACCATCTTTAATTAAGGAGATATTGTACTTTGAATTTGCTGAATTAATCACTCCTTGAAATTTTGCCCTGCTCTAAGTTCTATGGAATATGTGGATTTTATCTTCCAGACATTTTATTTTTTGGAACCCAAAATGGAAACGTAGAAAGTAGAAATAAACTTGGACTTTGGGATGTGATAGGTCAATTTCTGAATCCTTCTAGCTCCTCTGATTAACTTGGAATGCCTTCAGAGGTCCAATAGCCAAACATTCCTCCTTAGGAGAGTCCCAAATATAACCGCTGTTTTTTGTTGGAAGAACCAGAAATATAAGTTATTGTTAAGTACACATTTATTGCATTATCCACTGTTAAGTCAATTCAGACTCACAGTGACCCTATAAGACAGAGTAGAACTACCCATTAGGGCTTCCAAGGCGGTAACCTTTACTGAAGCAGATGATCACATCTTTCTCCCACAGAGCAGCTGATGGGTTTGAACCACTAACCTTTTGGTTAGCAGCTGAGTGCTTCACCACTGAGCCACTGGGGCTTTATTACATTATAGGCTGTGAGAAACATGGTATAGATAAGCATAAGTTTTAAAGTAAGATGGTTAGGTTTCAAAACAAGCTCTGCCATAACTAACTTCAGACAGGTCATGCAATTTGATGGAAATTCAATTTTTTCATCTGTAAACCTGATCCATATCATAAGGTTTTCCTGGTTATTAAATGAAGAGAGTTGGGTAAAACAACTAGCTTGGTGCTGCGTGGAGATGGAATCTGGCGACTGTTAACCATTCTGTCAATTGCCGTTGTTAGTTGTCATCGAGTTGGCTCTGAATCATGGCGACCTCATGTATAACAGAATGAACCATTGTCTGGTCATGTACTATCTTCTTGATGGTTGGTATGTTTGAGACTATTGAATCTACTCATTAGTGCTATTATTAGAAATTATTAGGACATTAAATGATAAATCTATCAATTGGAGCAAGATTTAAAATAAACATAAGATACTGGGTGCAAAAGAAGTCTGGTACTTATTTAAACAAGATGCTCTCATAGTTATGGTGAACTTGAGTTGGACCATCTTCCTTTGGTTGTATGCTCCTCCAGAGCAAGTCCTCATTACCCTAACTTATTGCAAACACTTTACTCACTTAAGTCATTTAGTAATCTGAGCCACAGTGAGTGTTGAGGAATATTGTTGTCCTCATTCTGCAGGTAAGGGTTCTTGGTACTGGGAGGAAATAGCTAGCTGAAAGCCATACAATTTGTCAGTGGGGAGTTTAGGCTTGCAGATCAAAAACCTGTGCTCTTAACTATTGCTCTAATTATGCTTTTTTTAAACATCAGACTGCATTTCCAGGTTTTCATTTGTGCAAGCTGAGAAGTTAAATCCCTACTTTTAAATTAATTAAGAGGAGTCTTCAAGCTTATCTTTTTTTCTGACTAAATAACAGCAATTCACACCAAGAAAAGAAAACCCATTGTCAATGTGACATAGATGGCAAGAAACCCTACAATGAGTCCTTTCCAAGTGTTCTTATTTAATCTCAAAAATTAAGAACTAGCCCATTCCCTTGTCAGGACTCATGCTCAGTCACCTAAGTGGGAAATATTAGGAGCTAGGCAGATGGGCACCTCCTGCTCCCATAATACTTTTTTCTTGTCCTCTCTCACTTGTTGGCCTTCTTTAGCTCTCAGGCAGGGCCAAATGAGCCCTTTGCCCCCAGCGCTGAAGCTGAAGGCCCGACTCTGAGTGGAACCTTAATTGTCAAACTAGTTGCTCACAACTTTTTTGACTTGTTTCTTTTCAAGAATGTAATTTAATAGAACTCTTCAAATGTATAAACAGGGCACACCTACTCAAACAGGAAGAGCTAAGACCACGTATACATGGGATCTCTAGTTTGACTGTTTTGATTAACTTGACTGCTCAAGTCAGTCAGAAAGTAATCACCAGTTAAGCAAACCATTTTGACAGATTTTTGGCCTGCTGTGACTGCTTATTTGACTGGCTTGCCTGTCAAATAGGTTGAAGTGGTCAGATTGACTGGAGACAGTCCAACTGGAAAAATGTAACTTTGGAGGACGTGGGCGTCTGTATACCAGAATCTACTTTAAATAACTTTATCTGAAATCTGTACCTATTTTCCTGGGACCAGTGAGAGGAGTTTGAAAGTGACATATTGCAGCATTTGACTTCTAGACTGAGATGTCTGGCTGCTTGCTAGAGTTGGCAATATATTTATAGGCTAGAACACAACTGCATTTTTCCCTGTGCATATATAGAGTTCAATAAGATTGAACCTCTACCCTAATTTGGCTGAGTCCTAATAAGGCATCAGATTCTCTTACCCTTCTGAGGGGTTGATGATAGATGCCTGACAGCAAATGACTTCTCAGATATCGGGCTACCAACTCAATCATTAGTGACTCCTAGTAAGGCCAGATTGACCTTGCCTGCTAATAGTAATCTTTCTAAGGAGAAGAATTTATGAGAGAAAATTAAAAAAAAAACAAAACAAAACTTTGATGAGAAACCAAAAAATCTGATTGACATGATTATTTGAATTTCTTCTTAAAAGCAAGTCTCTTTATATATCTATTCTTATATTCCTTTAGAAAATCTTCTTTGATATGGTCTCCCAGGTTTAGGCCAGACAAAAATAATACTCTAAGGATGAAAAAATTATTTAATCTCATATTACCACACTGTATTTTATGGGGAGAATGTAACAAGGTTATTGTCTGCTGTAAGCTCATTTTTATAAGGTCTGGTTTATGTTAGTTGAATGTCCTAATGTATTTACACTGAGAATTTTAAATTTCCTGTTATTGTTTGAAAGACTTAATTCATGTGTTGCTCTTTAATGCTCTTAAAATGATAACTTTTCCAATGGAAATGCTTTGTAAATGTATAGGACTTAGATTCTATCTTAGGCATTTTTACTACATAAGTTCAATGGTAAGATTAGACAGAAGTTAGGGCTAAAGCTTCAGTAATGACTTTAAAGTAATGACACTTTTCTTTAAATAGCTTGTTTAATAGTTGCATTTTCTCTTGTGTTAAAGTAGAAGAGTCACTTCATATGTCATTCTATTTTTTTTTATTTTTGTGATTAATAGGGAGGAAAGAAGCTTATTTTTCTTTCAAAGTTTATGCTTTCGAGTCATCTTATGTGTTTTTAGTGATGTGACATTTAGACTTGAGTAAAAGAAAGAACTAAACCAAATTCCAGAGTTTAAAGAATGCTGTAGGGAGTCCCTGGGTGGTGTAAACGGTTAATGGAAGGTTGACATTTTGAGTCCACCCAGAGGTACCTTGGAAGAAAGGCCTGGCAATCTCCTTCGAAAAAAGCCAGCCATTGAAAACCCTATGCAGCACAGTTCTATTCTGACGCACATGGGGTAACCATGAGTTGAAATCAACTCAATGGCAACTAGTTGGTAGGGAGGCCAACAGGGGCATATATTTAAATGTTATGTGTTCTCAACATTCTAGAAAGGAGCTCTAGTGGTGGAAGTTTTTTTTTTTCCACACAAGGATATTTAATTTATTGGAAAGACAATCCTTTCCCCAACACAGAGGTTAGTCTTAAGTAATCCTGTGCTAGTTTCCTAGGGCTTCTGTAACACAGTACTGCAAACTGGGTGGCTCAAACAAACAAACAAACAAAAACAGAATTTCATTCCCTCACAGTTCTGGAGGCTAGAAGTTCAAATTTAAGGTGTAGGCAAGATTGTGCTCTGTCTGAAGACTCTACGAGAAGATCTTTTCTGGCCTCTTCCAGCTTCCAGTGGTTCCTGACAATTCTTTTTTTTGTGCTTTAGGTGAACGTTTACAAATCAAGTCAGTCTCTCATACAAAAAGTTACACACGCCTTGCTGTATACTCCTAGCTTCTCTCCTCTTAATGAGACCCTACATTCCTCCTCTCCACCCTGTATTACCTGTGTCCATTCAACCAGCTCCTGTCTCCCTCTTCCTTCTCATCTTGTCACCAGACAGGGGTTGCCCACATAGTCTCATGTGTCTACTTGGGCCAAGAAGCTCACTCTTCATCAGTATCATTGTCTATCTTATAGTCTGGGCCAATCCATGTGTGCAGAGTTGGCTTTGGGAATGGTTCCAATCTTGGGATATCGAAGGGTCTGGGGACCATGACTGTCAGGGTCCCTCCAGTTTCAGTCAGACCATTAAGCCTGGTCTTTTTATGAGAATTTGAGATCTGCATCCCACTGTTCTTCTGCTCCATCAGGGATTCTCTGTTGTGTTCCTTGTGAGGGCAGTGCTCTGCGGTAGCTGGACACCATCTAGTTTTTCTGCTCTCAGGCTGATGGAGTCTCTGGTTTATATGGCCTTTTCTGTCTCTTGGGCTTATCTTTACCATGTCTTTGGTGTTCTTTGCTCTCCTTTGCTCCAGGTAGGCTGAGACCAATTGCTGCATCTTAGATGGCCGCTTGCTAGCATTTAAGACCCCAGAAGCCTCTCAACAAAGTGGGATGTAGAATGTTTTCTGAATACGTTTTGTTCTGTCAATTAACCTAGATGGTCCCCAGACCCCCACCCCTGCTACTCTGGCCTTCAAAGCATTTGGTTGTATTAAGGAAACTTCTTTGCTTTTGGTTTAGTCCAGTTGTACTGACTGTGTTGTGTGTTGTGTGTTGTCCCTTCCCTTCATCTAAAAAAATTTGTCTACTATCTAGTTAGGGAATATCCTCACCCTCGTAAACATCAAAAAATATTTTCTTCTGTGTTTAAACTTTATCTGGAGTTCTTATAATCGTGGTTTCATACAATATTTGTCCTTTTGCAATTGACTAATTTCACTCAGCACAATGCCTTCCAGATTCCTCCATGTTATGAAATGTATCACAGATACATTGTTATTCTTAACTGTTGCATAGTATTCCATTGTGTCAATATATCATAATTTATTAATCCATTCATCGATCGATGGGCACCTTGGTTGCTTCCATCTTTTTGCTGTTGTAAACAGTGCTGCAACGAACATGGCTGTGCATATATCTGTTCATGTGAAGGCTCTTATTTCTCTAGGATATATTTCAAGGAGTAGGATTGCTGGATCACATGGTACTTCTATTTCTAGCTTTTTAAGGAAGCGCCAAATTGATTTCCAAAGCTGTTGTACCATTCTACATTCCCACCAGCAGTGTATAACCACAACCTCTCCAACATTTATTATTTTCTGTGTTTGGATTAATGCCAGCCTTGTTGGGGCGAGATGGAATCTCATTGTAGTTTGTTTTTTTTTTTTAATAATTTTTATTGTGCTTTAAGTGAAAGTTTACAAATCAAGTCAGTCCGTCACATATAAGCTTATATACACCTTACTCCATACTCCCACTTACTCTCCCCCTAATGAGTCAGCCCTTCCAGTCTATCCTTTTGTGACAATTTTGCCAGTTTCTAACCCTCTCTACCCTCCCATCTCCCCTCCAGACAGGAGATGCCAACACAGTCTCAAGTGTCCACCTGATACAAGTAGCTCACTCTTCATCAGCATCTCTCTCCAACCCATTGTCTAGTCCCTTCCATGTCTGATGAGTTGTCTTTGGAAATGGTTCCTGTACTGGGCCAACGGAACTTTTGGGAACCATGACCACCGGGATTCTTCTAGTCTCAGTCAGACCATTAAGTCTGGTCTTTTTATGAGAATTTGGGGTTTGCATCCCACCGTTCTCCTGCTCCCTCAGGGGTTCTCTGTTGTGCTCCCTGTCAGGGCAGTCATCGGTTGTGGCTGGGCACCATCTAGTTCTTCTGGTATCAGGATGATGTAAGTCTCTAGCTCACGTGGCCCTTTCTGTCTCTTGGGCTCATAGTTATTGTGTGACCTTGGTGTTCTTCATTCTCCTTTGATCCAGGTGTGTTGAGGCCAATTGATGCATCTTAGATGGCCCTTGTTAGCATTTAAGACCCCAGATGCCACACTTCAAATGGGATGCAGAATGTTTTCATAATAAAATTTATTTTGCCAATTGACTTAGAAGTCCCCTTAAGCCATAGTCCCCAAACTCCCGCCCTTGCTCCGCTGACCTTCAAACCATTCAGTTTATCCTGAAACTTCTTTGCTTTTGGTCCAGTCCAGTTGAGCTGACTTTCCCTATATTGAGTATTGTCCTTCCCTTCACCTAAAGTAGTTCTTATCTACTAACTAATCAGTAAATAACCCTCTCCCCCCGCCCCGTAACCACAAAAGAATGTGTTCTTAGTTTATACTATTTCTCAAGATCTTATAATAGTGGTCTTATACAACATTTGTCCTTTTGCATCTGACTAATTTTTTTTAATTTCACTCAGCATAATGCCTTCCAGGTTCCTCCATGTTATGAAATGTTTCACAGATTCGTCACTGTTCTTTATCGATGCCTAGTATTCCATTATGTGAATATACCATAATTTATTTAATCATTCATCCATTGATGGACACCTTGGTTGCTTCCAGCTTTTTGCTATTGTAAACAGTGCTGCAATAAACATGGGTGTGCATATATCTGTTCCTGTAAAGGCTCTTATTTCTCTAGGGTATATTCTGAGGAGTGGGATTTCTGGGTTGTAGGGTAGTTCTATTTCTAACTTTTTAAGAAAACGCCAGATAGATTTCCAAAGTGGTTGTACCATTTTACATTCCCACCAGCAGTGTATAAGAGTTCCAATCTCTCTGCAGCCTCTCCAACATTTATTATTTTGTGTTTTTTGGATTAACGCCAGCCTCGTTGGAGTGAGATGGAATCTCATCGTAGTTTTATTTTGCATTTCTCTAATGGCTAATGATCGAGAGCATTTTCTCATGTGTCTGTTAGCTGCCTGAATATCTTCTTTAGTGAAGTGCGTGTTCATATCCTTTGCCCACTTTCTGATTGTGTTGTTTGTCTTTTTGTGATTGAGTTTTAACAGAATCATATAGATTTTAGAGATCAGGCGCTGGTCGGAGATGTCATAGCTGAAAATTTTTTCCAATCTGTAGGTGGTCTTTTTACTCTTTTGGTGAAGTCTTTAGATGAATATAGGTGTTGGATTTTTAGGAGTTCCCAGTTATCTGGTTTCTCTTCGTCATTTTTAGTAATGTTTTGTATTCTGTTTATGCCCTGTATTAGGGCTCCTAACATTGTCCCTATTTTTTCTTCCATGATCTTTATCGTTTTAGTCTTTATGTTTAGGTCTTTGATCCACTTGGAGTTAGTTTTTGTGCATGGTGTGAGGTATGGGTCCTGTTTCATTTTTTTGCAAATGGATATCCAGTTATGCCAACACCATTTTTTAAAAAGACTATCTTTTCCCCAATTAACTGACACTGGGCCTTTGTCAAATATCAGCTGCTCATATGTGGATGGATTTATATCTGTGTTCTCAATTCTGTTCCATTGGTCTATGTGCCTGTTGTTGTACCAGTACCAGGCTGTTTTGACTACTGTGGCTGTATAATATGTTCTAAAATCAGGTAGAGTGAGGCCTCCCACTTTCTTCTTCTTTTTCAGTAATGCTTTACTTATCCGGGGCTTCTTTCCCTTCCGTATGAAGTTGGTGATTTGTTTCTCCATCACATTAAAAAATGTCATTGGAATTTGGATCGGAAGTGCATTGTATGTATAGATGGCTTTTGATAGAATAGACATTTTTACTATGTTAAGCCTTCCTATCCATGAGCAAGGTATGTTTTTCCACTTATGTAGGTCCCTTTTAGTTTCTTGTAGTAGTACTTTGTAGTTTTCTTTGTACAGGTCTTTTACATCTTTGGTAAGATTTATTCCTAAGTATTTTATCTTCTTGGGGGCTACTGTGAATGGTATTGATTTGGTGATTTCCTCTTCGATGTTCTTTTTGTTGATGTAGAGGAATCCAAGTGATTTTTGTATGTTTATCTTATAACCTGAGACTCTGCCGAACTCTTCTATTAGTTTCAGTACTTTTCTGGAGGATTCCTTAGGGTTTTCTGTGTATAAGATCATGTCATCTGCAAATAGAGTTAATTTTACTTCTTCCTTGCCAATCCGAATGCCCTTTTTCTTTATCTAGCCTAATTGCTTTTGCTAGGACCTCCAGCACAATGTCGAATAAGAGCGGTGATAAAGGGCATCCTTGTCTTGTTCCCGTTCTCAAGGGAAATGCTTTCAGGCTTTCCCCATTTAGAATGATGTTGGCTGTTGTCTTTGCATAGATGCCCTTTATTATGTTGAGGAATTTTCCTTCAATTCCTATTTTGCTGAGAGTTTTTATCATGAATGGGTGTTGGACTTTGTCAAATGCCTTTTCTGCATCAATTGATAAGATCATGTGGCTTTTGTCTTTTATTTATATGGTGGATTACATTAATGGTTTTTCTAATATTAAACCAACCTTGCATACCTAGTATAAATCCCACTTGGTCATGGTGGATTATTTTTTTGATATGTTGTTGAATTCTGTTGGCTAGAATTTTGTTGAGGATTTTTGCATCTATGTTCATGAGGGATATAGGTCTGTAATTTTCTTTTTTTGTGGTGTCTTTACCTGGTTTTGGTATCAGGGATACGGTGGCTTCAGAGAATGAATTAGGTAGTATTCCATCATTTTCTATGCTTTGAAATACCTTTAGTAGTGGTGGTGTTAACTCTTCTCTGCAAATTTGGTAGAACTCTGCAGTGAAGCCATCCGGGCCAGGGCTTTTTTTTTGTTGGGAGTTTTTTGATTACCTTTTCAATCTCTTTTTTTGTTATGGGTCTATTTAGTTGTTCTACTTGTGATTGTGTTAGTTTAGGTAGGTAGTGTTTTTCCAGGAATTCATCCATTTCTTCTAGGTTTGCAAATTTGTTAGAGTACAATTTTTTGTAATAATCTGATATGATTCTTTTTAATTTCAGTTGGGTCTGTTGTGATATGGCCCATCACGTTTCTTATTCAGGTTATTTGCTTCCTTTCCTGTATTTCTTTAGTCAGTCTGGCCAATGGTTTATCAATTTTGTTAATTTTTTCAAAGAACCAGCTTTTGGCTTTGTTAATTCTTTCAGTTGTTTTTCTGTTCTCTAATTCATTTAGTTCAGCTCTAATTTTGATTATTTGTTTTCTTCTGGTGCCTGATGGATTCTTTTGTTGCTCACTTTCTATTTGTTCAAGTTGTAGGGACAGTTCTCTGATTTTGGCTCTTTCTTCTTTATGTATGTGTGCATTTATCGATATAAATTGGCCTCTGAGCACTGCTTTTGCTGTGTCCCAGAGGTTTTGATAGGAAGTGTTTTCATTCTCATTGCATTCTATGAATTTCTTTATTCCCTCCTTAATGTCTTCTATACCCAGTCTTTTCTGAGCAGGGTATTGTTCAGTTTCCAAGTATTTGATTTCTTTTCCCTGATTTTTCTGTTCTTGATACCCACTTTTATGGCCTTGTGGTCTGGGAAGATGCTTTGTAATATTTTGATGTTTTGGATTCTGCAAAGGTTTGTTTTATGCCCTAATATGTGATCTTTTCTAGAGAATGTTCCATGTGCACTAGAAAAAAAAGTATACTTTGCAGCTGTTGGGTGGAGTGTTCTGTATAAGTCTATGAGGTCAAATTGGTTGATTGTAGCAATTAGGTCTTCTGTGTCTCTATTGAGCTTCTTACTGGAAGTCCTGTCCTTCTCTGGAAGTGGTGTGTTGAAGTCTCCTACTATAATTGTGGAGGTGTCTATCTCACTTTTCAGTTCAGTTAAAGTTTGTTTTATGTATCTTGCAGCCCTGTCATTGAGTGCATAAATATTTAATATGGTTATATCTTCCTGGTCAATTGTCCCTTTAATCATTATGTAGTGTCTTCTTTACCCTTTGTGGTGGATTTAACTTTAAAGTCTATTTTGTCAGAAATTAATATTGCTACTCCTGCTCTTTTTTGCTTGCTGTTTGCTTGATATATTTTTTCCATCCTTTGAGTTTTAGTTCGTTTGTATCTCTAAGTCTAAGATGTGTCTCTTGTAGGCAGCATATAGACGGATCCTGTTTCTTTATCCAGTCTGAGACTATCTGTCTCTTTATTGGTGCATATAGTCCATTTACATTCAGCGTAATTATAGATAAGTATGTGTTTAGTGCTGTCATTTTGATGCCTTTTTGTGCGTGTTGTTGACAATTTCATTTTTCCACTTACTTTTTTGTGCTGAGATGTTTTTCTTTGTAAATTGTGTGTTCCTCATTTTCACAGTAGTTGAATTTATGTTTCCTGAGTCGTTATGTTTTTCTTGGTTTTTGTTTTGAGTTATGGAATTGTTAGACCTCTTTGTGGTTACCTTAATACTTACCCCTATTTTTCTAAGTAAAAACCTAACTTGTACCATCGTGTATCGCCTTGTTTTCCTCTCCATATGGCAGTTCTATGCCTCCTGTATTTAGTCCCTTTTTTTGATTATTGTGATCTTTTACGTAATGACTTCAATGATTCCCTGT
Organism: Loxodonta africana; assembly: GCF_030014295.1. Lineage (NCBI taxonomy): Eukaryota > Metazoa > Chordata > Mammalia > Proboscidea > Elephantidae > Loxodonta > Loxodonta africana. The sequence continues at coordinate 33,447,981 of NC_087349.1, forward strand.
TTTGAGCGTTTTTTTTCTTTTTAACATTAATCTTAATTTGTTTTTATGATTTCCCTATTTGAGTTGATATCAGGATGTTCTGTTCTGTGAGCTTGTGTTGTGTTGGTATCTGATATTGATTTTCTGACCAAACAATTTCCTTTAGTATTTCTTGTAGCTTTGCTTTGGTTTTTGCAAATTCTCTAAGCTTGTGTTTATCTGTAAATGTTTTAATTTCACCTTCATATTTGAGAAAGAGTTTTGCTGGGTATATGATCCTTGGCTGGCCATTTTTCTCCTTCAGTGCTCTATATATGTCATCCCATTGCCTTCTTGACTGCATGGTTTCTGCTCAGTAGTCTAAATTTATTCTTATTGATTCTCCTTTGTAGGAGACCTTTCTTTTATCCCTGGCTGCTTTTAAAATGTTCTCTTTATCTTTGGTTTTGGCAAGTTTGATGATAATATGTCTTGGTGATTTTCTTTTTGGATCAATCTTATATGGGGTTCGATGAGCATCTTGGATAGATACCTCTGTATTTTCTGTTATCCCTCCCCGTTCTGGAACTCCAATCACACGCAAGTTATTCTTCTTAATAGAGTTCCATATGATTCTTAGGGTTTGTTCATTTTTTTTAAATTCTTTTATCTGATTTTTCTTCAACTATATTGGTGTCAATTGCCTTATCCTCCATCTCCTCCACTCTACATTCTAACTGCTCGATTCTGCTCCTCTGACTTGATACTGAGTTGTCTAATTCTGTAATTTTACTGTTAACCTTTTGGATTTCTGAATGCTGTCTCTCTATGGATTTTTGCAGCTTATTAATTTTTCCACTATATTCTTGAATAGTCTTTTTTATTTCTTCAACTTCTTTATCAGTATGTTCCTTGGCTTTTTCTGTAGATTGCCTTATTTCATTTACAAGGTCATCCCTGACGTCTTGAAGCATTCTGTATATTAGTTTTTTATAGTCTGCATCTGGCAATTCCAGGATTGTGTCTTCGTTTGGGAAAGATTTTGATTCTTTAATTTGGGGAGTTGTAGAAGCAATCATGGTCTGCTTCTTTATGTGGTTTGATATCGACTGCTGTCTCCAAGCCGTCTATAAGATATTGTAATGATTTATTTTATATTTGCTCACCGAGTCTTATCTTGTTTTCTTTCAATATACATAGATGGCCTACTAGATTGCGCTGTCTTGATTGTTGTAGCCTTTGAATCACTTATGTCCTATTACCAACTGGTTTAGGCTGTTACCAGATATATAAGCCTGAGTCCATTCACTATTCTTGAGTAGAATCTGATTTTGGGTCACCAAGTGTGTGGTGTAGACTGTCACCTATTCGAGTAGTGGTGATAGTTGTGTGCACTAGATTCTAGTAGCAGCAGGGGGTCACACTCTGGAGGGGCAGGATGCTGACAGGCTTCCCCCAAGTGCCAGTGAGGTAGTGTATCTCTATTCCTAAAGCACTTTGGTGGGCAGGCTCTGCAGCTGTACCTTAGGCACCCAATGCATGTACCTCTACAGACTGGTAAGTGTCACTATCCTCAGACCCCTACGGCAGGAGGCTAGGTGGTTTGGGTGGAGCTTTATCCCTCAGTTCTCCGTTGTGGGTCAGTGAGGGCTCTGTTTAATAGGTAGAGATATCAGACCTGGGAAACTTGTCTTTCCAGTAATACGCTAAAACAATTACAGTAAGATCAGTATCGGAATTGCCTTTGCATTATAATAGCCACCTTGTTCCCTGTAGGGATGAAAGCCCAAGACTGTGGATCTCATATGCTTTGCTGGAGCTGGTTCTGTATTTTTAGTCCAATTAGGGAAGGATTTTTGGTCCCTGGGTTTTTTGTAGCTGCTTCTCTCAGGCCAGCAGAATGAGTTAGGAAAAGACAAAGCAAAAAACCGCAGAGCACTTCACTCACTGGCCCAGGAAATTCCAATGTTAATGAAGCTGCCTAGGAAGGGGAGGGGAGGGATCAGATAGATAGGAGAGAGTAACACCCAGGAATATAGACAAAGTTACTTATCTTGCTTGGTGATGACTGTTTTATCTGAGATTCCCGAGGGGTGTGTAGCCTGTGAGCGTTGGCTGGGTCGAGATTGCCCCAGAGGGTCAGGCCCAAGTCCTGTGCTTGTGCTGTCTCAGAAGCTGTGGTCAGTTCCTCTGCTCCCAGTCCAAAGCCCAGTGCCAAGGTTCCCCAGCTGGGACGCCGCACTCCACACTTCAAAACCGGTCACTGCCTCCTGGTGACTTCTCGTCCTGTCAGCTGTGTCACTGCGCTGCCTGCGTGCACTGGCTGGGCTTCCCCAGAGGTCACTTCTGGGGGCTAGGGCTGTGTCCCTTGTTTGCGCCATCTCAGGATGCTGTGCTCAGCTTCCCTGCGCCCAGTCCAAAGCCCAGCACCAAGGTTTTCTGACTGGGATGCTGCTCCAGGCTCCGAAAGAAGTCGCTGCGTCCCCGTGGTTGTTCGTCCTCTCGTTAGCTGCGTCAGTGTGCAGGATCCTTGTGCTGTCTGAGTCTCTGTCACTCAGGTCAACTCTTTAGATCTGTGTTTGATTGTCAGGGTTTGTAGATTGTCATGTATGTGATCAATTCACTTGTTTTTCCAAGTCTTTGTTGCAAGAGGGATCCGAGGTAGCTTCTACCTAGTCAGCCGTCTTTGAATAGCTCCTCATTGTAATTTTGATTTGCATTTCTCTAATAGCTAAAGATAGTGAGCATTTCTTCATGTATCTGTTAGCAGCCTGAATGTCTTCTTTGGTAAAGTGCCTGTTCATATCTTCTGCCCATTTTTTAATTGGGTTATTTGTCTTTTTGTTGTTGAGTGTTTGCAGTACCATGTAGATTTTAGAGATCAGATGCTGATCAGAAATGTCATAGCTAAAAACTTTTTCCTGATCTGTAGGTAATCTTTTTAGTCTTTTGGTGAAGTCTTTGGATGAGCATAGGTGTTTGACTTTTAGGAGCTCCCAGTTATCTAATTTCTCTTCTGGTGTTTATAGATTGTTTTTAATGTTTTATGTACTGTTCATGCTATGTATTAGGGCTCCTAGCTTTGTCCCTATTTTTTCTTCCGTGATCTTTGTCGTTTTAGATTTTATATTTAGGTCTTTGATCCATTTTGAGCTCATTTTTGTGCATGGAGTGAGGTATTGGTCTTGTTTCATTTTTTTTGCAGGTGGATATCCGGTTATGCCAGCACCATTTGTTAAAGAGATTGTCTTTTCCCCACTTAACTGACTTTGGACCTTTGTCAAATATCAGCTGCTCATATGTGGATGGATTTATGTCTGGATTCCCAATTCTGTTCCATTGGTCTATGTATTTGTTGTCGTACCAGTACCAGGCTGTTTTGACTACTGTGGCAGTATAATAGGTTCTAAAATCAGGTAGTGCAAGACCTCTCACTTTGTTGTTCTTTTTCAGTAATGCTTTACTTATCCAAGGCCTCTTTCCTTTCCACACAAAGTTGGTGATTTGTTTCTCCATCTCGTTAAAAAATGGTGCTGGCATTTGGATCAAAATTACTTTGTATCTATAGACTGCTTTGAGTACAATAGATATTTTTACAATGTTGAGCCTTACTATCCATGAGCAAGGTATGTTTTTCCACTTATGTAGGTCTCTTTTTGGTTCTTGCAGTAGTGTCTTATAGTTTTCTTTGTATAGATCTTTTATGTCTCTGGTTAGATTTATTCCTAAGTATTTTATCTTCTTGGGGGCTATTGTAAATGGTATTGATTTGATTTCCTCTTCAACATTCTCTTTGTTGGTGTAGAGGAATCCAACTGATTTTTGTGTGTTTATCTTGTATCGTAATACTCTGCTGAACTCTTAGTTTCAGCAGTTTTCTTGAGGATTCTTTAGGCTTTTCTGTGTATAAGCTCATGTAATCTGCAAATAGAGATACCTTTACTTCTTCTTTGCCAATTTAGAAGCCCTTTATTTCTTTATCTAACCTAATAGCTATGGCTAGGACCTCCAGCACAATGTTGAATAAGAGTGGTGATAAAGGGCATCCTTTTCTGGTTCCTGTTCTCAAGCGGAATGCTTTCAGTCTCTCTGTGTTTAGGATGATGTTGGCTGTTGGCTTTGTACAAATACCCTTTATAATGTTGAGGAATTTTCCTTCTATTCCCAATTTGCTGAGAGTTTTTATCATGCATGTGTGTTGAACTTTGTCAAATGCCTTTTGTGCATCACTTGATAAGATCATGTGGTTCTTGTCTTTTGTTTTATTTATATGATAGATTACATTGATTGTTTTTCTAATGTTGAACCATCCCTGCATAACTGGTATGAATCCCACTTGGATGTGGTGAATTATTTTTTTGATATGTTGTTGAATTCTATTGGCTAGAATTTTGTTGAGGATTTTTGCATCTACGTTCATGAGGGATATTTGTTTGTAATTTTCTTTTTTGTGGTGTCTTTACCTGGTTTTGGTATCAGGGTTATGCTGGCTTCATAGAATGAGTTTGGGAGTATTCCATCCTCCTCGATGCTCTGAAATACCTTTAGTAGTAGTGGTGTTAACTCTTTTCTGAAAGTTTGGTAGAATTCTCCAGTGAAGCCATCTAGGCCAGGGCTTTTTTGTTGTTGTTGGGAGTTTTTAAATTACTTTTTCAATCTCTTCTTTTGTTATGGGTTTATTTTGTTGTTCTACCTCTTTTTGTGTTAGTTTAGGTAGGTATTGTGTTTCTAGAAATTTGTCCATTTCTGCTAGGTTTACAAATTTGTTAGAGTACAATTTTTCATACTATTCTTTTATGATTCTTTTAATTTCAGTTGGGTATGTTGTGATATCACCCACCTCATTTCTTATTTGGGTTATTTTTTTTTTGTCTCCTGTTTTTTTTTTCTTTTTTTGTCAATATGGCCAATGGTTTGTCGATTTTGTTAATTTTTTCAAAGAACCAGCTTTTGGGCTTGTTAACTCTTTCAGTTGTTTTTCTGTTCTCTATTTCATTTAATTCTGCTCTTATTTTTATTATTTGCTTTCTTCTGGTGCCTGAGAGTTTCTTTTATTGCTCTCTTTCTATTTGTTCAAGTTGTAGGGATAATTCTTTGATTTTGGCCCTTTCTTCTTTTTGGATGTGTGCATTTGTTGGTATAAATTGACCTCTGAGCACTGCTTTCGCTGTGTCCCAGAGGTTTTGATAGGAAGTGTTTTCATTCTCATTGGATTCTCTGAATTTCTTTATTCCATCCTTAATTTCTTCTATAATTTAATCTTTTTTGAGCAAAGCGTTGTTCAGCTTCCATATGTTTTATGTCTTTTCCCTGTTTTTTCTGTTACTGACTTCTAATTTTATGACTTTATGGTCAGAGAAGATGCTTTGTAATATTTTGATGTTTTGGATTCTGCTAAGGCTTGCTTTACCAGCTAATATGTGGTCTATTCTAGAGAACGTTCCATGAGTGTTGGAAGAGAAAGTATACTTGGATGTTGTTGGGTGGAGTGTTCTGTATATGTCTATGAGGTCAAGTTGACTGATTGTGACATTTAGTGCTTCTACATCTTTATTGAGCTTCTTGTTCTGGATGTTCTGTCCTTCACCAAAAGTGATGCATTGAAGCCTGCTATTATTGTGGAGCTATCTATCTCATTTTTCAATGCTATTAGAGTTTGTTTTATGTATCTTGAAGCCCTGTCGTTGGGTGCATAAATATTTAACATAGTAGTATCCTCCTGGTATATTGTCCCTTTAGTTATTATATAGTGTCCTTCCTTATCCTTTGTGGTAGATTTAACTTTGAAGTCTGTTTTGTCAGAAATTAGTATTGCCACTCCTGATTTTTTTGATTGTTGTTTGCTTGATATATTTTTTTCCATCCTTTGAGTTTTAGTTTGTTTGTGTCTTTAAGTCTAAAGCGTGACTCTTATAGGCAGCATGTAGATGAATCACATTTTTTTATCCATTCTGCAAGTCTCTGTCTCTTTATTGATGCATTTAGTCCATTTACATTCTGCATGATTATAGATAGGTATGAGTTAAGTGCTGTCATTTTGATGTCTTTTTTTGTGTGTTGTTAACAGTTACTTTTTCTACTTAATTTTTTGTGCTGAGTAGTTTTTCTTTGTAAATTGTGTGTTCTTCTTTTTCATTGTTGTTGATTTTGTTTTTGCTGAGTCTATGTTTTTCTTGTATTTTATTTTGATGTGTAGGATTGTTAGTCTCCTTTGTGGTTACCTTAACATTTACCCCTATTTTTCTTAATTTAACCTAACTTTCATATCCCTATATCACCTTGATTTCGTCTCCATATGAAAGATCTGTGACTATTTAGTCCCTCTTTATTGATTTAATGCTATCATCTTTTGCATAATGACATTGGTGATTGCCTGTTTTGAGTGTTTTTTAAAACCTTGATTTATTTTTGTCATTTCCCTATCTGGGTTGATATCTGGTTGCTCTGTCCTGTGTTCTAGTGTTGGGTTGATATCTGATATTATTGATTTTCTAACCAGAGAACTCCCATTAGTATTTCTTGTAGCTTTCATTTGGTTTTTGCAAATCCCCTAAATTTATGTTTATCTGGAAATGTCCTAATTTTGCCTTCATATTTGAGAGATGGTTTTGCTGGATGTATGATTCTTCGCTGGCAGTTTTTCTCCTTCAGTGCTTTATATATGTTATCCCATTGCCTTCTTGCCTGCATGGTTTCTGCCGAGTAGACCGAGCTTATTCTTATTGACTCTTGTTTGTAGGTGACTTTTTGTTTATCCCTGGCTGCACTTAAAATTTTCTCTTTATCTTTGGTTTCGGCAAGTTTGATTACAATATGTCTTGGCAATTTTCTTTTGGGACCTTCCATGTATGGAGTTCGATGAACATCTTGGATAGGTATCTTCTCATCTCTCACAATGTCAGGGAAGTTTTCTGCCAACAAATCTTCAACAATTCTCTCTGTATTTTCTGTTATCCCTCCCTGTTCTGGTACTCCAATCACTTGTAGGTAATTTCTCTTGATAGAGTCCCACATGATTCTTAGGGTTTCTTCATTTTATTTAAAATTCTTTTACCTGATTTCTTCTTCGACTATATTGTTGCCAAGTGTTTTATCTTCCATTTCACTAATTCTGACTTCCGCTTCCTCAATTCTGCTCTGCTGACTGTCTACTGAGTTGTCTAATTCTGAAATTTTATTGCTAATCTTCTGAATTTCTGATTGCTGTCTCTCTATGGATCCTTGCAGCCTAGTAAATTTTTCATTACGTTTTTGAATAATCTTAATTTCCTCTACTGCTTTATCTGTGTGCTCCTTGTCTTGTTCTATGTTTCACCTTATCTCTTTCCTGATGTCTTGAAGAGTACTGTATATTAATCATTTGTATTCTGCATCTGGTAATTCCTGGAATACATCTTCATCCAGAAGATTCCCTGATTCTTTGTTTTGGGAGTTTGTTGAAGAAATCATGTTCTGCTTCTTTATCTGATTTGATATTGACTGTTGTCTCCAAGCCATCTATAAGTCATTGTATTAATTTATTTTATGTTTGCTGACTGTGTCCTAGCTTCTTGCTTTGTTTTGTTTTGATATACCTGAGTAGGCTACTAAAAAAAAAAAAAAAAAAAAAAAAATTTTTTTTTTTTTTTTTTTACTAGAGTGAGTTAAGTTGATTATTGGAGCTTTTGAAGCACTAATGTCCTGTCACCAGATGGCTAGAGTTGCTGCTATGTTTATGAGCCTTGGAGTCCATTCACTATTCTTGTATAGATTCAGCTCAGGTGTCCAGGTAGTTGGTCACCTTCTGTGTGGTACAGGCTCTCACCAACAATCTTAGAGGAGCAGTGGTGATTGGTGTATGCACACGTTTCTGGTAGCAGCAGGGGGTCACACTGAGGAAGGCAGGGGGCTAACAACCTTCCCCCAAGTATCTCTGAGGAAGGCATGTCCCTGTTCTGTAGAGTGCTCTGGTGGGTGGGCTCTGCGGCTGTACCATAGGCACCCAATGGTTTTAACTGTAAGGACTAGAAGGCACCACTTTTCCTTGGACCCCTGTTGTGGGTGGCTGGGTGGCTTGGGTGGAGCCCCCAGTCCTCAGGCCCCTGCTGTGGGTAGGTGAAAAAAAAAAGGTGAAGGCCCCGTTTAATAGGCAGAGTGGTATCGAGTGTAAAAAACTCGCCTCTCCACCACGGAGCTGAAACAGTTATAGTAAGACCTTAAACAGATTAGCCCTTACAGTATAACACCAGATCCTATCTGCTGTAATGGGGCCACCTGGATCCACACAGGGGTGAAAGACAAATTCTGTGGACTGCTTGTGCCTGGACAGGAGCTGCTTGTGCCCTAAGTTTCCAGATTTGGGGAGTCACAGAGTTTTTTTTCCCCATTTGTTAATTTGTTCCTTCTCCAAGGCCAGGAGAATAGCTCAGAGAGTGCAGCAGGACCTATCTCAGGCCCAGGGAAATCAACTGTTACTGAAGCTGGGTGGAGTTAAAGTAGGAGGGATCAGATAGATGGGAGAGAGTTCTTCCAAAAAGAGGAGCTATTAGATCCACATGGTAAATTAAACAAAATCACTTATTTTGTGCTGATGGCACTGTTTTATCTCAGATTCTGGAGGCATGCATAGATTCTGTGCCCTGGCTCGGTCCCGCTGATAGTTGCACCAGAGGGTCAGGGCTGCACCACCTTGCTTGCCTTCTTTTGTTGAAGCAGCTGTGTTCTGAATGCCACCGCCAGCCCTGCTGCAGTCATGCCAGGGGATCATGGGTATGCCACTTTGCTTGCCTTCTTTCACTGGAGCAGCCGTGTCCTGAACACTACTGCCAGCTCTGCCACAGTTGCATCAGGGAATCCGGGCTGAGATAATCCCACCGACTTGGCAACTCCTCACTGCTTCTGCACCATCTCTCCCTCCCCCTGTCACTCAGTCCAATTTCTTAACATTGCCTTTGATGCTCAGGGTTCTTAGCTTGTCATATATATAGTCAGTTCACTTGTTTTTTTTTTGGGTCTTTGTTGTAGAGGGACCACCAGAAGCATCTAACTACTCCGCGATCTTGGCCCCTCCTCTGGTGGTGCAATTTTTAAGTGTTTGGGTGCTAACCCAAAGGTTGGCAGTTTGAACCCACCAGCCACTCCATAGGAGAAAAGACCTGGCAATCTGCTCATGTAAAGATTACAGCCTAGAAAACCCTATATAGCATTTCTCCTCTGTCCTATAAGGTCACTATGAGTTGGAATTGAGTTGATAAAACCCAACGACAACAATGTCAGAGAATTATTATTAATAGTGTTTCAGTGATCATCCTGTGCTTCAAATCTTTTACACACTTAGGAATATTTCTTTAGAGTACACAAATGACTTGCACAAGTTTACATCCCTGGACAGCAACTCATGCAGGTGCCTAACATATTGATCCCTTCTCGGCATTAGGTATTATTATTAAAGAGTGTTTGTTAATTTGAAAGGCAGAAAGGTTTGTTTCACTAATTACTATCGGTTAGGAGGAGCCCTGGTGGTGAATGGTTAAGAGCTATGGCTTCTATCCAAGAGTTCCGCAGTTCGAATCCACCAGCCACTGCTTAGAAACCCTGTGGGGCAGTTCCATTCTGTCCTATAGGGTCAATATGAGTCAGAATCAACTTGATAGTGGCTCATTTGGTTTTTTGGGGCTGGTTAGGAACAAAGACTTTGCAGTGAGACCAGTGTGAATTTGAATCCTTGCTCTACTTCAGAGCTATATAAGCTCACTTCTATCTCCACTTTTCTCAAGTGCAGGATGTAGAGAATAAGGCTGTTCACTTCACTGGTTTGCTGTGAGGATTACGTATTAGTTTCCTAGGGCTTCTGTGTCACACATTACGTAGCTTGTAAGACCAGAAATTTATCGTCTCACCATTCTGGAGACAAGGAGTCCAAAAGCAGCGTAATAGTGTTTTGATTCCTCTATCTCAGAGGTTTTTTCAGGCTGTGAAAGATTAAGATAATAGTTTAGGTGATACAAGGAAAATAAAATTGCTTCCAAGGAAGAGAGTTAGGACTTTTTGGGACAGTGAGCATTTAGTACATAGTGCTAGAAACAAAGTGCGTTAAAGAAATGGGACAGTTTTGTCTAGAGTTATTATCGTTGGAAGGCAGACTTCAATTCTAGCCTTGTGCCAGACTGTATGAAGAACCCAGTCCTTGGAGCATGTGGTGGTCACAGGATAGACTAAATAAAAAGAAAACAAAACTAAAACAAAAACATGAAGGAATGAAGTCAGAACCCGCTAATATGGAGAAGCAACTCCAAAGGTTTTTCCACAAGAGGTTAGAGTCAGTTGATTTCTGTCTATATACAGAGAACACTTTTGTTTTCTTTCTAATAGTGGGGTCTGGAGTTAAATTTTATTAAACTTGTAAGCTGATATCTTTCTCTATTGAAAGAATACCCTATTGAAAAGACTAGAAACTGAGCTCATGTTTTGCCTGGGTGATCCTGAGCAAGTCTGTTAATCTGTTTGAGCCTCAGTTTTTTCATCAAAATGGAGAATGAAAGCCCTTACTCAAATCGCTGGAATGTTCAACTCCAATTGTGATTGTGGCTACTAGTATTTGCTCCAACTAGTCCATGAGGTGCTGCCTTCAGTCTCCTCAGTGAACTAATGTTTTCTGGCTATGTACTTTCTATAACCATAAAACAATTAAAACAGAAGTATGTTTCTTCGATTTTTAAAGGAAAATTGTTCAGTGCTCAAGGTGAACGTGGAACCACTATGACCATGTAACAGAAGGCTTCTCCTCCACAAAGGTAGAATTACTTGAGGAATTTGATTAAAGTAGATACCCTAATAACAGGCGAATTTAAAATCTAGAGAGCCAACAATGATCATATTTACTAGCTGAGTAAAAAAAAAAAAGAGAGAGGAAATAAGCTTTGCCTTTTTTTCCTCTGAAATTCTAGTAATATCTATGAAAATTGAAAGACAAATGCACTTATGAAACAAAGCCATTTTCTGCAGTTTGTCAATCAAAATGAATAATCTCAAAGTCTCATTTTCAATTAGATTATTTTAATATTTAACTACCTAAAATGCCTCCAATCATATTCTTTATAAAATGGTTAGAATACTACAGTTCTAATGATGACATTTTATTATAACAAAAATGACTTCATTAATTGATGGTCATACATCAGGCCTTAAAGTAAGTAGATAAAAGATATAAAAAAGTTTTCAAGCCTAAAATAGTATAAAATCATTTGAATTGTTTAGATTTTTTTTAGGGGTAAGCCTTTATGATCCTTTTATTCTTACAAAAATATGTAAATTTCTTTGTTATAAATTCGACTGCATTGAGTAGCCTGTGAATTTCTTTTCTAAGGTATGAATAGGTTGACAATGTATTGGTATTATTCCAAATCCAATTGTTAAGATGCAATAAAAGTTATAAATACAGTGCTTTGTAATGGAATGATACAAGAAATGGCTAGCAATATAGACAGGTTTGGGTTTTTATCCTAGATGTTCTAATTTATAGGTTTTGGAGCTGTTTTAGAACAAGTAGTTTTTTTAAAGAAAATGCATTGATGATTTCTAAGATATTTGAAATATGACCTTTTAAAGAAGTCAGTCTTGTTTCTCCTTTACTCTCTGCATCCTTGAAAGAACATTCACAACTTGATAATGAAAATGATATCAAAAGGTCACTATACCCAGGATGAAAAATAGTGCTTTTGAGAATCACATGAGAGCCTTGTTTTAACTTGAAAGTAACTGTGAAATGTAAAGCATCATCTAAACACAGTTGTTGATTTTTGAAGCTGAAAGCCTTTTGCTTTGTAAGTCTTCTTAATTGAATACTAATGTTTAAGTTCTAAAGCAATCAAATAAGCATTTTTTGAATGGAGGTTTAATTTATGACATTTTACTAAGTCTAGCTTAAGTAATTAACTTGCGTATTTCCACATTTAGAGAAAACTTGAATTTCATGGGAGCTTAAGTGTCTAAAAACATCTGAATTGCAGTATTAATTTACTTAAATATGCCCATAAGTGATAAATATATTAACTATGTTTAAAAATGTTACCAATATATAATGTCATTAGACCTGAAAAAGTCATTCTTCATTCATTCGGTTGGTTTGTTGAGTTGGAAATGGCAATTCCCCATCTCATTCTTCTTCTAAGAGATACCATTTGTGCCATTTAAATTTGAATTTTTGATGAATTATTATTTCTGAAAATCAAAAGGACTTAAATATAGTACTGAAATTTTCTTAAATAGTTGTGGAAGCCCATTTGAGTTCTTATTTTATGATCATGAGATTAAATTAGAGAATACATACAAAGTGCATAGCATAATCCTTTGTACACACTGTACACTCAATAGGCAAAAAGAGATACAAAGCCCATTATCCAAAGACTTAGGGCTAGATGTGTTTCAGAATCCTTAATATTTGAGATTTAGAAAGGTAATATGGTACATATACTATTTATTACTTGACATCCCCAGGATCCAGGACACCATCTCATAACCAAACACATTAATATCTTAACAAAGCATATAAGTACTTACACTACGTGGGATAAAGAACGATTCTAAATAGGCTTACTTCATTTTAAGCCTGATTTTGCCACCAGATGAATTAGCACCAAACTTAAAAAAAAAAAACCCCTTCTGGTTTTCAGAGCTATTTGGATTCCGGAATTGCAAATAAATGGTTGAGTACTGATAAAATGACAGCTGTGATACAGTTGCAATAGGAAAATAAGGCTGTATTTATGGCAGAATTTTGAATACACAGTTTTGGAAATAAGGAAACTAGTAATTATTTAATTAAGGAGGACTTACCTGACAGTGTAATACATACAAACTTCAAACAAGCATTTTGCAAGATGTGTGGAACAAAATCAGTGGGAACTAGGGGGAGAACAGTTAGAGTTTATTATCAAAATAGACTTCCTAGGCTTAATTAAAAGTTGGGAATCTACCACGTTCAATTTTAGGCCAACTCATCTCCTAGTTATGTTAAAAAAAAAAAAAGTTATGTACACCCTCCAAAATCCATCTCATCAGTTATCATATAGGTGTAAATGACATGTAGGTTACTTCTGCATCCCAATACCTTACTTCTGAGTTCCAGACCCACAAATGCCAGCTTCCTTCTTGGCATCCCCGCTTGAACATCTTCAAGGTATCTCAAACTCACTGTACTAATACCAAACTCATGATTCCCTGTCCTCTTCTACGAACCTCAGACATCTCAGTGAAGGGCATCACTTTCTATTCAATTACTTAAAGCAGGAGCCTGCTATTCCTTAATCTATTTCTAAACACCTCTTGAATCCAGCTACTTGTCTCCATGTGACCACCTCCCCCCATCTCTCGTGACCCTAGTTCAAGCAGCTATTATTTGTCTCCTGGATTCTTGTTTTACCACTCTAAAATTCATCTATCTGGATCTCCTGCACTCAGCACTGCCCACTACTTTGCAATAAAGAGATTAAAATGCTTTTATATACCTAAGGATTGCATGGGCTGGCCCTATAAGCCTCTCCAGCCTCATTTCACACCATGATCTCTATACTGTAGCTTGATTATGTTGTTTCGTTGCATTTTTCTCACAGCAGGGCCTTTGCACATGCTGTTCCATTTCTCTAGGATGCTTTTCCTTGTATTCTCATTACTTCCAACTCATCTCTCAGATCCAGCCCTATCATCCCTTCCTCAGGGAAGTCTTTCCTGACCTCCCTCTTAATCATATTTCAGCCATGTATCTCTTCTTCCTATCACTTATCACACTTGGAAATTTATGATAGTTTATGTGATTATTTTATTAAATTCTGTCCCTTCCACTAGTCCATAAGCTAAATGAGGAGGGAACATGGTTGACATTGCTCACCATAGTTACCAACCCAAGTGCCTAGCATGCAAAGGCACTCAAATGTTTGCTAAATGAATGAGTGAAACTAGAAACAGAAACAGACTTTAATTTGAATAACTTCTTCCTATTTTATCCAGGTCTTTCTGCTTGATTTTATGACACCTTTTATTTTCATATAGTTTATCACATTGTCTAATAATTATAAGTTTACACTCTTGAAGATCTGGATTATGTCTGTTTGGTTCATGATTATATTCCCAGAACCTATTACGATAGTACAAAACCTGATTGTAGTAGGCACTCCAAAATATTTGTAGAATTAATTAATACTAAACCTGAGAATGCAATACCAAATATACATTAAAGTATCGTGGCTGAATTTTTCTCAGTGTTTCATACTAACTTATTCTGGTTATTGATGTTACCAGTTGACTTTTGAGTGCACATGCTGTTGTGATTTTTTTTGAAGCCAATGTGAGATGGTCAGTCTCTGAGGTGATTCTGGGTTGATGTTTGTGCCTCAAAAAATCTCATATACACACACTCTTAAAAATGGATCAGAGTAAACCAGTATTATTGCTGGTATTTGTTCCTTTTCCTTTTATGGTATAAAATGGAAATTTCACAGTGAAACTAATGTAAATAAAACAAATCAACACAGGGATAAATGGAGGTTGGTGGAAATAAAAGAGATTAGACTTGATAGTTGACATATGAGTGCTAGCGGAGAGCAGGCAATTTTACAGCTAGAATACTATTGAATTAGGAAAACTCTGCTTAATAATATTCATGTCTCTTTAGTCTTTTCAGTGTGGATCTCTCTCAAAGACACACCACTGGAATTATCCAAAGCATCTAAATGATTGGGACTGAAGAAATATGTTACAATCACATTTTACATTATTATCCGTTAAATAGTGTTGGATTATATAAAATTCAGTTGAAATATGCTGACAGTTATTCAGAAACCTAAGTAAAACTTTTGATGAACTTTAGTTCAGTAGTTATATCTTAATCAGACAAGCTCTACTTTGTAATTTTAGGTTTCGTCAGGATGAGATTTATGGGCATATCACATCCAAGGACTGCTGTGAGGAAAGTAAGATTTGAAGAAATGAGTTATTAATCTTTACTATAGAACATTAACAAATGTCATGTGGCTTTTATGAGTAGATACCTAGGAGGTGGTAGAATCATAAGCCCCTCAAAATAGATTTTCTCTTATATACCTGTGACACCAGGAACATAATTAATAGTTACCTATTACTCACTTGCGAAGTCCAAACTTTCACTTCATTTATTAAATTCAAACTTAGGATAAAATTAACAAAATTAAATCAGAGCTGTCATATTATAATGAATGGGATTGTCTGGCTTTGTGTGTGTGTGTGTGTGTATGTGCACACATGTGTGTACATGTGTGGGGGATGAGTGTGTATGTGTTTTTATTTACTATCACCAGGTAATGTATTTATAATAAATCTATCTCTGGCTGATAGTCTAAACATGCTTACTATGTAGGTCCCCATGTTTGCCTGTTTGAGTTGATTGACTAGTCAAAAGAAGAGTCATACAAAGTCTCATTATTGAGATAATTGCTTGTGTGATGTTTGCCATCACTTTGTAGTTATGAGTTCCAAAGGCCAGTACCCAGAAGCCATTTCATCTCCTCCCAGGTTCCTCGCCCTCGGTTTAGATAAGTGGTCTCCAGGTGAATGGTGACACGGGGGGTCACATCCCTGCTTTCTGTGAGAAATGACTTTCCCTTGGGACTGATTTTAACAAAGAACAAACTCTCATTAAATGTTTGCTGAGTGAATGTTGAAAGAACTAGCTGAGGGCTTTTACCATTATCTTACGCTTCCTCTATAAAAAGGTAATGTTTTTAAAGGACGTAAAATAAAGATAAGCCTGTACAAACATGAATTGTGGTTAAAAACATTGTACATGACATATAACAATATTTAAGGAGATGTGATAAAAGTGGACGATGTTGTAGAATAGAGAACCACAGCTTTGGTGGAGGTCTTCAAAGTGTTTTTGGTGAAACTGTCCACTTGTTTCTTAAATTCCCTTGCAAAAAATAGTCTCTTAAATTCCCTTGTACAATATGTTGTCCACTCAATAGGATCTGAAACCTATATGTGAAGTAGGTCAAAAGATGGCAGTGTAGAATACTGGCAAGTGAACTGGGGGAATGAACTCATGTATTTAGGAGCATAATTTGCAAATCACTGTGAAAATAAGCATGACCATGTGGAGAGGGGGCAGTGGTGCTTCAGGGTAGGATTCCTGCCTTCCATATGGGAGACTTAGGTTAGATTCCAATGCACCTCATGCACAGTCACCATCCATTTGTTAGTGGAGGCTTGAATGTTGCTACTATGCTGAACAGTTTTCTGCAGAGCTTCCAGACTATGACTAGGTAGAAAGGCCTAGCAGTCTACTTCTGAAAAATCAGCCCGTGCAAACGCTATAGATCACAATATTAGATCCTCTTATGTATGGGAGTCACCATGAGTCAGGGCTCACTCCACAGCAGCTAACAGCCATGTGAGGAAGAGAGAGCCCATCCAGCCAGGACCTCTTTGCTGGCCTTGGTTTCCCCACAGCTCTTCTATCTACAGAGCACTGGTGGCACAGTGGTTAAGAGTTTCGCCGCTAACCAAAAGGTCAGCAGTTTGAATCCACCAACTATTCCTTGGAAACCATTTAGGCAATTCTACTCTGTCCTATAGGGTCGGTATGGGTCGAAATCAACTCAACGACAATGTGTTTGGTTTTTTGGTTTCTTCTATCTACCAGGAAACTTTAAAATCCAAATGCAAATAGGGTTGCCTAACTCAGAAACAGTCTTAATTAATCACTGCTTACTTTAGACATGATTTTGTCTTAGGCTTAAGCAAAACCAAACTTTCTAAATTAATCTTTGATTGTTTGTAGAGTTGAACCCTCCCAAGACAGATCGAAACTCTGGGATTTCAAATAATTTCATCAGATATCAGATACCCTAAATTTATCTTCTATGGTTGTTTCAACCACTATTATTAAAGAATGTTATCTGACTTCTTTCTAAAGCCTTAGGCTACATTTCCTGGTATAAATCTCTCTCACCACATTCACGCCTCTTATTTATTTATAACATTTTCAGAGATAGAAAGACCATAAATAAATGAATTGTTGGAAATGAAGTAAAGCAGATCTCCGCATATAGACAGAAACTCAATCTGACCACCATTATTTTTAGTATGCAAGTGAAGTATGTCAGGGTAACAATGCCGAAAGTTCAGAGTTCTGAAGCTACGATTTATTTATTGTATTTAGTAGCAAAATATCCATTCATTTTGGTGGCCTTCACCTCTTTGACAGCCCAAAACATCAAATCACAATCTATCATCTTTTTAGCCTTCTAGGCAAAGAATGATGTTCTGACTAGGATTTACCTGTTTTAACGGATTCCCAAAACTCTCTGTGGTCATCATAGCACTCACATACTGGGTGAAAATGATTCATTCTTTTATTCATTAACTGGACACGTATTTTCAAGTGCCTGCTATGTGCCATACTCTGGGTTATGTATAGGAAATATGTCAGTATAGGAGCCTGCAAAGTAAACTCAAGTCCTTGTCCTCTGAGAACTCATCTGTTTTATTCCCTGTTCCCCTGTGACTAGACTGTAAGCTCCTTGAGGGTAGGTGTGTGGCTATCTCCCTTCTATGCTGCTCAGTGCCCACACACTTGATACTCAAAACATCTTTCTTGGACAAGTGAATAAATCAACAATGGAAACCTGCAATGTCATTTACTTCATCCTGCCAAATGTTGGGACATTCAAGAAAGAAATCCAACACATGCTTCTAGAGTTATGTTTTTGGATTGCAAGCAACTTAAAAATACTGTAAAAATTGGCTACAGATTGTTTAACTGCTGTTTCACCTTCAGTTGCCCTGTTGTTCTGATTATCAGTGCATGACTGGAAAGGGCAGGGATACTCTGGGAAGTATTTCAATCACATTCCATTGAATCTTCCCCAGCTTCACTAAGCTTAGACTATTCGTCTTTGCTTACAGATGCTGGATAAGTTAGAGATGCTGTTCAGAACTGTCCTCACTTTTGCCTGCTAAATTTTTGAACTTTGTAGCTCTGTATAATAAACCAATGATCTAGGTAGAACTATATTTGTTGCATTTTAGTCTGTCTCTGTATAGTGTGGTCAGAAGAGGAGATGTAGTCTTGCTTTGAGACAGGAAAAGTATTAATGTGGGGTCTTCTTTATGACTAATATTTGTAACTATGTCCCAAATCCTTGCCTTCCTTCATCTTGATCTTTGCCATTTGAGATTTCCTACCCTTTGCTCTTACTGCAGGGCCATCTCTCCTTCCAACTCCTTGATTTATTATCACTTTCTTCCAATTAACTTTGAACAACTAATTAGCTTGGAACAAACAGTGCTTTTGTAGCATTTTAAATTCATTGTATATGCCACATAGGGGCCCTGGTGAAGCAGTGGTTAAAGCTTGGCCACCAACTGTAAGGTTGGCGGTTCAAACACACCAGCTGCTCTGCAAGAGAAAGATGTGACAGTCTGCTTCTGAAAAGATTAACAGCCTTGAAAACCCTATGGGACATTTCTACTCTGTCCTATAGGGTGGCTGTGGGTTGGAATTGACTCGATGGCAGTAGGTTTGGTCTGAGTTTTTTCGTATATGCTACTGAGCTTTTGCTTCGTACTTCAGTCATTTACCCTGGAACCAACATTGTCTCAGGGTTAAGAAGAGGGCTGAGTGGTAATAGGCATGCCATTCAACCACTCTTAATTTTCAGTAGCTTCATCTATATGGTGGAATGGGGATACTAATAATACCTATCTCCTAAGATTAAAACAAGGACTAAATTACATAATGTATGTAAATTGCTTAAGATAGGACCTGGGACATGTTGCTTACTAATATTATCATTACTGTTGTTGCTGTAATTGATATTAATACCGCCCGACTAGATGTAAGCTCCTAGAGCCCTGGGATCACATCTGTGATTTATCTTGTATTCTTGATATAATGCAAAAATTCAGTAAGTGCTCTAATGAAGGTTTTAGAGTCAATGGATGAAAAGCGAAAAATGAATTCGCTAATGAATGTTGTAAATTCTGATCCAACGTTCTTTCTTAGAACAGGAGATATTTTCCGTTTGTAGGTAGACAATGTTCCTTAGCGTTCAGTTACATTGTGTGAAAGATCATTCAGATTTGTGAATCTAAAAATCCTATTTATAATGTATATTTTGTAAATGTATACAGATTACCCAGAAACCCAGTGCCGTCGAGTCGATTCCGACTCATAGCTACCCTATAGGACAGATTAAGAAGGATTAATTTAAAACTGTAGGATAGTCTAAATAGCTACCCTAAAAAATTTCCACTGGCATTTTAATGAAATGTTATTTTACAACTTTAAAGCTCATAGTAATATAATTAGTAATACGTGTAATCTTTATTACCAATCTTAATCTTTTTTATATGACTGGAAAATTATTTTATGGTAGGACAATTAAAATAATGCTAAAAATGTCAGCATAACAGAATTAAACTAAAGTAACTACTACAATATTGTACCCCAAACCAGCTAATTTAAATGCAAAATACTTAGTCAAGGCTATTTATCTGGGCTAATGCATGGTAAGGGATTTAAAGGCTAGTTTGTTCATCTGAAATAAAACAAAAAATAAGCACTGTACAGCGATCTTTACTATTGTTTAACATGAGGGAAATATTAAATAGGCTTATATACAGGCCACTTGAGGAAAATATATTAGAAGCCACCTCACAGCATAGTAAATAGAAAGTGGGCAGGCAGACAATACCGTGTTCATAGGCTTTTAAAGGGAAACTTTGAAATGCTTAAAATTGTCCTTATATAAATAATGGCATATAGTGAAAAAAAAAAAGTATGATCAATATGTGCTTATTACGTACACCAGACCTAGGACACCCGGAATTTTAAGGTTATGTTTTGAAAAACATCTAATATATTTCAGTAAAGTTTAAATTATTCTTAAAAGCAATAATTCAGGAAAATTTTAAAATAGAAGCAAAGTCTACAAGATTTGAGAGAAACTTTTTAATGTTATAGTGTATTTATTGTCAAAGTTGTTGTTGTTATTGTTGTTGGGTGCCATTGAATTGGTTCCAACTCATAGCAACCCTATGCACAACAGAACCAAACACTGCCCGGTCCTGAGCCATCCTTACAATCGTTGTTATGCTTGAGGTCATTCCTGCAGCCACTGTGTCAATCCACCTCGGTGAGGGTCTTCCTCTTTTCTGCTGAACCTGTACTCTGCCAAGCATGATGTCCTTCTCCAGGGACTGATCCCTCCTGACAACATGTCCAAAGTATGTAAGACGCAGTCTCACCATCCTTGCCTTTAAGGAGCATTCTGGCTGTACTTCTTCTAAGACAGAATTGTTCGTTGTTTTGGCAGTTCATGGTATATTCAATATTCTTTGCCATCACCACAATTCAAAGGTGTCAATTCTTCGGTCTTCCTTATTCACTGTCCAGCTTTCACATGCATATGATAAGATTAAAAATACCATGGCTTGAGTCAGGCACACCTAGCCTTCAAGGTGACATCTTTGCTCTTCAACACTTTAAAGAGGTCCTCTGCAGCAGATTTACCCAATGCAATGCGTCTTTTGATTTCTTGACTCCTGCTTCCTTGGCTGTTGATTGTGGATCCAAGTAAAATGAAATCCTTTACAACCTCAGTCTTTTCTTCATTTCTCATGATGTTGCTTATTGGTCCAGTTGTGAGGATTTTTGTTTTCTTTATGTTGAGATGCAATCCATACTGAAGGCTGTGGTCTTTGATCTTCATCGGTAAGTGCTTCAAGTCTCCTTCACTTTCAGCAAGGAAGGTTGTGTCATCTGCATAATGCAGGTTGTTAATGAGTCCTCCTCCAATCCCGATGCCCCATACTTCTTCATATAGTTCAGCTTCTTGGATTATTTGCTCAGCATACAGATTGAATAAATATGGTGAAAGGATACAACCTGACACATAACTTTCCTGACTTTAAACATGTAGCATCCCCTTGTTCTGTTTGAATGACTGCCTCTTGAACCATGTATAGATTCCTCATGAGCACAATTAAGTGCTCCAGAATTCCCCTTCTCCGTAATATTATCCATAATTTGTTATGATTCACACAGTCAAATGCCTTAGCATAGTCAATAAAATACAGGTAAACATCTTTCTGGTATTTTCTGCTTTCAGCCAGGATCCATCCGACATCAGCAATGATATCCCAGGTTCCAAGTCCTCTTCTAAATCTAGCTTAAATTTCTGGCAGTTCCCTGTTGATATACTGCCTTAGCTGGTTGAATGATCTTCAGCAAAACTTTGCTTGTGTTTGATATTAATGATATTGTTTGATAATTTCTGCATCCGGCTGGATCACCTTTCTCTTCCAGTTGATTGGCCAGGTAGCTCTCTTCCAAGTTTCTTGGCATACACAAGTGAGCACTTCCACCGCTGCATCCATTTGTTGAAACATCTCAGTTGATATTCTGTCAATTCCCAGAGCCTTGTTTTTTGCTAATGCCTTCAGTGCAGCTTGGACTTCCTTCAGTACCATTGGTTCCTGATCAAATGTTATCTCCTGAAAGGGCTGAACGTTGACCAATTCTTTTTGGTATAGTGATTCTGTGTATTCCTTCTATCTTCTTTGGATGCTTCCTGCATCATTTAATATTTTCCCTGTAGAATCCTTCAGTATGGCAACTGGAGACTTAAATTTTTTCTTCAGTTCTTTTGGTTTGAGAAATGCTGAGTGTGTTCTTCCCTTCTATCTCCAGCTCTTTGCACATGTCATCGTAATACGTCACTTTGTCTTCTGGAGCTGCTCTTTGAAATCTTCTATTCAGCTCCTTTATCTCATCATTTTTTCATTTTGCTTTACCTACTCAACATTCAAGAGCAAGTTTCAGAGTCTTTTCTGACATCCATTTAGGCCTTTTCTTTCTCTCCTGCCTTTTGAATAAACTTTTGCTTTCTTTATACATGATGTCCTTGATGTCATTCCACAACTCGTCTGGTCTTTGGTCATTAGCGTTCAACGTGTCATATCTATCCCTGAGATGGTCTCTAAACTCAAGTGCGATCTACTCAAGGTCGTACTTTGGCCCTCCTGAATTTGTTCTAATTTTCTTTGTTTCAAGTTGAACTTGCATGTGGGTAATTGATGGTGTGATCCACAGTCAGCCCCTGGCCTTGTGTGGCTGATGATATTGAGGTTTTCCGTTGTCTCTTTCCACAGATGTAGTCGATTTGATTTCTGTGTATTCCATCTGGTGAAGCCCAAGTGCATAGTCACTGTTCATGTTGGTGAAAAAAGGTATTTGCAATGAAGAGGTCTTTGGTCTTGCAAAATTCTGTCATATAATCTCCAGCATTATTTCTGTCACCAAGGCCATATTTTCCAGCTACTGATCCTTCTTCTTTGTTTCCAACTTTTGCATTCCAATCACCAGTAATTATCAGTGCATCCTGATTGCATGTTCATTCAATTTCAGACTGCAGAAGTTGGTAAAAATCTTCAATTTCTTCATCTTTGGCCTTAGTGGTTGGTGCATAAATTTGAATAGTAGTCTTATTAACTGGTGGTCTTTCTTGTAGACATATGGATATTATCCTATCACTGACAGTGTTGTACTTCAGGGTAGATTTTGAAATGTTCTTTTTGAGGATGAATGCAACGCCATTCGTCTTCAAGTTGTTGTTTCCTGCATAGTAGCCCATATGATTATCTGATTCAAAATGACCAATACTAATCCATTTCAGCTCACTAATGCCTAGGATATCAATGTTTATGAGTTCCATTTCATTTTTGATGACTTCCAATTTTCCTAGACTCATACTTTGTACATTCCATGTTCCGATTATTAATGGATCTTTGCAGCTGTTTCTTCTCATTTTGAGTCGTGCCATATCAACAAATGAAGGTCCCAAAAGCTTCGCTCCATCCATGTCATTAAGTTCAACCCTCCTTTGAGGAAGTAGTTCTTCCCCAGTTGTCTTTTGAGTGCCTTCCAACCTGAGGGGCTCATCTTCTAGCACTATATCAGACAGTGTTCTGCTGCTATTCATAAGGTTTTCACTGGCTAATTCTTTTCAGAAGTAGACTGCCCAGTCCATCTTCCTGGTCTGTCTTAGTCTGGAAGCTCAGGTAAAACCTGTCCACCATGGGTGACTCTGCTTGTATTTGAATTCCGGTGGTATAGCTTCCAGGGTCACAGCAATACACAAGCCCCCCACAGTAAGGCAAACTGACAGAAGCCTGGGGGGTTGTCAAACTTAGAACTCTATTTTAACAGATAATGTACCCATTGTGTTTGGTTTGGTTTTTATTTGTAGGTCCCAGCACACCTGGAAAATCCTGCAAGGACTCAGCTACAGAAAGCCCAAAGACAGCAAGTGAAACCCTTCATGACCCTTGAGCACCAGATACTCAACCAGACCCTGAAAAGCTCACATCCTCCAGCCACCAGTGGTGCTCCTCCGGTGAGGCATGGACACGTGTCTCCAGACAGTGATGCAGGCCTCACAGGGAATCCACTCACCAAGTTGCTAACTCTTGGGGAAGAAGGTGACAATGTGGAGTGGCATGTATGTCTCATGGCTGTTTGTGAATATATGACTAGTTTTTTAAAAGAGCACTGATAAAGAAATTGAAGTCCATATTTTTATAGCAAATACTCCAAATGCAGATTCATTTAGCACAACCAAAAAAAAAACCTGTTGCCGTGGAGTTGATCCTGACTCATAGTGACCCTGTGGGACAGAATAGAACTGCCCCTTATGGTTTCCAAGGAGAGCCTGGTGGACTCGAACTGTTAATGTTTTGGTTAGCAGCTGTAGCTCTTAATCACTATGTCACCAGGGTTTCCATTTAGCATAAAGGAATGTGTTATTTCTTCGTACTCAATTTAAATTATATATCAATATGAGTCAAAATAGGCACAAAGAGTAATAATATGTGTTTAATAGATTTAACTTTAACTGTAAAGATTTTCTGATCAACTAAAATATTTATTGGTTATTTTGAATATCCACTGAAATTAAAGAGCCAGAAGTTGTTTAAATAACACTAAATATGTCCTTGACAAATCTTTATTAGAATAAGACTGATAATCTTACTGTTCTTAATATTTTATGGATTTATATCTGGATTTTTATATTCGTCTACTTCTTTCTTTCATTTCTATTTTCAGTAGATTTTTGCCTGTTTATTAAATAAGAGGAATTTTGAGGTGCTGAGGAAACAAAACACATTAGACAGTGTCTAGCAATATTGAAGAATGAATAGAACTGGGAAAGAATTAACTGGGGAAAATGCTTCCTTCAATATCGCAATGTCAAAAAACCACAATAAAAACTGAGCTTTCTTTTTTCTTTCCTTTTTTTTTCCTCCCATTCGATTTGTTAGATGGGGTCATGCCCCTATAATCTTCCAGGTTTGAGCTCCCAAACGACACTCCTGGTGATTGTTACTGCAGTGGTTAGAGCACTTGGCTGCTAACTGAAAGGTCTGAGGTTCAAACCCACCAGCCCCGCCATGCAAGAAAGATGTGGCAGTATGCTTCCATAAAGATTACAGCCTTGGAAACCCTATAGGGCAGTTCTACTCTGTCCTATAGGATTGCTGTGAATTGGAATCCACTTCACAGTAAGGGGTTTGGTTTTTGAGTTTTGCCATCATTCACATATTTGCTGTCTTTAAAAGAAAGGATGTATCCTATGATGTCACAATTCCATAATACAGATATCCCTCTCTTTTAGAAAGTTTGCTTTATGCCGCTTTGCTTTTACGAAAAACCTACATTAGTACCTGTTTTTGCTAACCAAAAGAAATCCTAAGCAGATTTTCATTTTTATGAAAAAAGGCAAAAAGCAGAAATAGCATTCAGCATTTGTTCTGCAGTCAGCCCTTAAAGAAGCAGTGCCGACCCCTAGCATTGACAGTGGCATTGCCAAGTTCCTTTTCTCGGGAACGATACTCAGCATTCCTGTTTTTACTATATACTCTTGTTATCTTAGGTTTGTGTATTATTTGGTACATTATTTTTTTGGGTCAGGGAACACTCAAAATTTTTTCCCGTATAAATTAATGGTAATTGCTTCTTTTCTTTATGCCATTTTGGCTTACAAAAGCTTTCATAGGCATGGTCTACTTTCGGATAGCAGAGGAAACCTGTATTCTTGATTGCTAAGAGATCAAACATAACAACAATTTTAAGGATGGCTCAGAACCAGGCAGTGTTTCGTTCTGTTGTGCATAGGGTCACTATGAGTCGGAACTGACTCAATGGCACCTAACAACAATGACAACAAGAGATCAGGTGTTAGAGCAGAAAGAACATGGACTTTGGAGTCAGGTACTACTTACTGTGACCTAGGTCAAAACCTCAATCCTTAACATCTCAGACCCACATCTCTAAACTTTGAAGAGTTGTTTTGATACTTGCATTTAAAAAGTTCTCAGCACAAGGGCAGAGTGAAAGCTTGGGAGATGGTAGCTGTTGTCTTCTTTTGACATTGCTTTTCTCCTAGGCCTTGTCTTCCTGTGCATTCCATCTGGTGAGGTCCATGTGTAAAGTAGCTGCTTGTTGTTGAAAAAAGGTATTTTGAATGAATAGGTCATTAATATGGCAAAGTATTATTAGGTGATTGCCAGCATCATTTCTATCACCAAGGCTATTATTTTCCAACTACTGGTCCTTTGTTTCCAGCTTTCCCATTCCAATCACCAATAATCATCAATGCATCCTGATTACATGTTTGATCAATTTCAGGCTGTGGAAATTGGTAAAAAATCTTCACTTTCTTCATTATTGGCATTAGTGGTTGGAACATAAATTTGAATAATAGTCATATTAACTGGTCTTCCATATAGGCATATGGATATTATCCTATCACTAACAGCACTGTACTTCAGGATAGATCTTGAAATATTCCTTTTGTCAATGAATGTGATGCCATTCCTCTTCAGTTTGTCATTCCTGACATAGTAGACCATATGGTTGTCTGATTTAGAACGGCCAATACCAATTCATTTCTGCTCACTAATGTCTAGGACATTGATGGTTACCTGTTCCATTTAATTTTTGACAATTTCCAATATTTCTATATTCATACTTCACACATTACATGTTCTTGTAATTAATGGATGTTTGCAGCTGTTTCTTCTCATTTTGAATCATGACACATCAGCAAATGAAGGCCCTAAAGCTTGACGCCATCCACGTCACTAAGGTCGACTCTACTTTGAGGAGGTAGCTCTTCCATGACTGGTGCTTTCCAACCTGAGTGCCTCATCTCCCAGCACAATGTTTCACTGCTATTCATAACGTTTTCACTGGCTAATTCCTTTCAGAAGTAGACTGCCAGGTCCTTCTTCCTAGACTGTCTTAGTCTGGAATCTCCACTAAAACCTGTCCAACATGGTATTTGAAATACTGGTGGCATAGTCAATTTAATTCAAATCCACAGGAATCAGATTGACAATATCTGCAGAGAGAGATGATGGAGAAACTCAATATTATCAGTCAGAACCAGGCCAGGGACCGACTGTGGAACAGATCATCAATTGCTCGTATGCAAGTTCAAGTTGAAGTTGAAGAAAATTAAAACAAGTCCATGAGAGCCAAAGTATGACCTTGAGTATATTACGCCTGAATTTACAGACCGTCTCAAGAAAAGATTTGTTGCATTGAACACTAATGACCAAATACCAGATGAGTTGTGGGATGACATCAAGGGCAGCATACATGAAGAAAACAAGAGGTCATTTAAAAGACAGGAAAGAAAGGAAAGACCAAAACAGATGTCAGAAGAGACTCTGAAGCTTGCTCTTAAACACAGAGCAGCTAAAGTGAATGGAGAAATAATGAAGTAAAAGAGCTGAACAGATTTCAAAGGGTGGCTAAGAAAACAAAGCATTATAATAAAATGTGCAAAGACCTGGAGTTAGAAAACCAAAAGGGAAGAATACATTTGGCATTTCTCAAGTTGAAACAACTGAACAAAACATTCAAGCCTTGAGTTGCAATATTAAAGGATTCTACAGGCAAAATATTGAACGACACAGGAAGCATCAAATGAAGATGGAAGGAAAACACAGAGTCACTGTACCAAAAAGAATTGGTTGACATTCAGCCATTTCAGGAGGCAGCATATGATCAAGAATTGATGATGCTGAAGGAAGAAGTCCAAGCTGCACTGAAGATGTTGGCAAAAAAAAAAAAAAAAAAGGCTCCAGGAATTGACAGACTACCAATTGAGATGTTTCAACAAATGGATGCCTTACTAGTAGTACTCGCTTGTATATGCCAAGAAATTTGGAAGACAGCTACCTGGCCATCGACTGGAAGAGACCCATACTTATGCCTATTCCAAAGAAAGATGATTCAACCGAATGCAGAAATTACCAAACAATATCATTAGTATCACACACAAGTAAAATTTTGCTGAAGATAATTCAAAAACATTTCCAGCAGTACATCAACAGAGAACTACCAGAAATTCAAGGCAGATTCAGAAGAGAACATGGAATGAGGAATACCATTGCTGATGTCAGATGGATCTTGGTTGAAAGCAGAGAATACCAGAAAGGTGTTTACCTGTGTTTTATCAGCTATGGGAAGACATTAGACTTTGTGGATCATTACAAATTATGGATAACATTGCAAAGAATAGGAACTCCAGAATACTTAATTGTGCTCGTAAGGAACCTGTACATAGACCAAGAGGCAGTTATTTGAACAGAACAAGGGGATAACGCGTAGTTTAAAATCAGGAAAGGTGTGCATTACGGTTGTATCCTTTTGCCATACTTATTCAATCTGTATGCTCAGCAAGTAATTCAAGAAGCTGCACTATATGAAGAAGAATGCAACAACAGGCTTAGAGGAAGACTCATTAACAACCTGCAATATGCAGATAAAACAACCTTGCTTACTGAAAGTGAAGAGGACTTGAAGCACTTAGTAATGAAGATCAATGACTACAGCTTTCAGTATGGATTATCCATGAAGAAAACAAAAATTCTCACAACCAATAAACAACATCATGATAAATACAGAAAGCACTGAAGTTGTCAAGGATTTCATTTTACTTGCATCCACAATCAATACACATGGAAGTCAGGAAATCAAACGACTCATTGCCTTTGTCAAATCTGCTGCAAAAGGCCTCTTTAAAGTATTAAAGACGTCACTTTGAGGATTAAGGTGCACCTGACTTAAGCCATGGTATTTTCAATCATCTCATATGCATGTGAAAGCTGGACAATGAATAAGGAAGACCGAAAAAGAATGGATGCCTTTGAATTATGGTGTTGCCAAAGAATATTGAATATACTGTGTACTGCCAAAAGAATGAATTAATCTGTCTGGGAAGAAGTACAGCAGAATGCTTCTTAGAAGTAAGGACGGCAAGACTTTGCTTTACGTACTTTGGACATATTATCGGGAGGGACCAGTCCACAGAGAAGGAGATCATTCTCTTGGTGAAGTAGAGGGTCAGCAAAAAAGAAGAAGACCCTCAATGAGATGGACTGACACACTGAGTGCAACAGTGGGCTCAAACATAGCAACAATGGTGAGGAGGGCACAGGATCGTTCTCTTGTACATAGGGTTGCTATGAGTTGGAACTGACTCGACAGCATCTAATAATGACTTATCTTCTCATTACATCAGAGAACATTTCATAAATTCAAAAGAAGACCCCAGAATTTTTTTTTTTTTTACTGCAGATTAAATCCGTGAGAGCATCCTTAAATTCACTTTTGGTGGTTGGAATTAGGAAGACCTTGGTTATTAAAAATCGCTGAGTAAATCAAATATAAAATCAAAAGAACCATTTTATGGCACCCATCTTTCAAGAATAAAGCCTAAATATGTACCATTGGCACATGTGACTTTTCCACACATAGCCCTTACCTCCAGGCCCAGACTCATGTCTTAACATGGCCATTACACACTGTGCTTCAGCCATATGTGTTCACTAGTGAGTCTAAAGTGTACTGGGTACTGTCTTCTTACTGCCTTTCTTTATGTTCTATCCATTCTATCTCAATCCTACATCTAACTATTTCCAGCTCCCTCTTCAAAATTCATCTCAGATATCTTCTCTAGGCTATTTTCCCTGATGGTTCTGTCTGTGTTAAGTGCCTTTTCTGAGCTTTCATGAAAACACCTATATTATATGGATAACAACTGCACGTATAATAGACGTTTCATAGCACATGCTACATGTCTTACTCTCTAGTCTGAGAATTCCTTCATAAAAACACACCACCCCTTATTCATCTTTTTATCTTCAGGGTCTAAGACAAACAAAAATCAGTCTACTGAACAAAAATCAGAGAATATTTTTGGCAAGTTTATAAATGAATGAATAAATGAGTACTATTTTTTTCAGTCAATATTCTTTCATGTCCTGTTATTGGTGCACCAGTATTTTAAACAATATGGTAGACAAGCCAACAAATAAGAGAAAATATGTGAGCTCAAGGA
Organism: Loxodonta africana; assembly: GCF_030014295.1. Lineage (NCBI taxonomy): Eukaryota > Metazoa > Chordata > Mammalia > Proboscidea > Elephantidae > Loxodonta > Loxodonta africana. The sequence continues at coordinate 33,477,362 of NC_087349.1, forward strand.
GTTGGCCATCTAGTGTGGGAGACAGGGTGTTAGTGTAATATGACAGGGGCCATAAGAGAAATGAAATAAAAGTACTCTGGAAGATCAGAGGAAAGAGAGATTCTTTTAGTTCCAGGTCTCAGGATAACCTGGAGGAGGTGGTACATGATCTGGGCATAGAAAACATACCAATTTTAGAGTAAGGAGTATTATAAGCAATGCACAGAGTTGACAGACATGGAGAGTCTTTCAGAGTGATCCAATTTGGTACAAATAAGGGACTGAGGCTGAACAGAAGAACTGAGGTGGGTCAAGGGCATTATATGTAGACTTAAATGATCCCAAGATAGTGGGGGGATTCTATCAGTTAGGATAGCTCTCAGAAGCACGTAAAAAGGGCCCAACCTCAATGATTGGACTAAATACAAATTTATTTTTCTTCCATAATAATGTTGTGGATCATAATATTAGTCACAAAAATAATTAGCTAACATTTATTGAGTCCTTACTGTGTGTCTGGCACTATTATAAATGCTTTTTCGAGATTAATTTGTTTAGTCTTCAAAACAACACAGGGTTAGGTGCTATTATGTCCATTTTAAAAATGGGCAACTCATACAGAAGAAGCCCAGAAGTAGATGGCCTGAGGCTGCTGCAGCTTCTTCCTGATGTCAACACTCATCAAGGCTCCTCTGTCTTTTTTTTTCTTAACTCCGTGGCTTTTTATCCTAATGGGCACTTTCTGGTAACCAAACGGATACTCCATCTCCAGCATCATATCCTCAATCCAAGTGGAAAGAAGAGGCAGAGACAAGGGAGAAGCCTATATCAGTAGAACGAAGCTTTCCCAGAAATCCACAACAGATTCATGCTTATGATTTATTAGTCAAAACTGTACCACGTGGCCATATCTAGCTGATGTGAAGCTGAGAAAAATGCTTTTTTTTTTTATGGGCATATTGCTGCACCAAACAAAATCAATGCCCTTTCATAAGGAAGAAAGAGAAAATTGATATTTAGCTGTTGATTCTCAGTGTCTGCCACAGGAACAAGAGTAAGTTTCTGAGGACAAAAGTATTATAATCGGAGATGTGCTTCAGAGACTCTTAAATGGCCGTAGAGTGGAAAAGATTTGTGTTGAAGAAGGCTAGTGCCAGGTGAACAGATGAGAGAATATTGCAATGAAATTTAATGTTAGCCAGGGTCAGGACAATTGCACTAGGAAAAATAAAATAAATGGACAAAAGGGGTAGTGTTAATAGATCTCAATGTCATGTTATATTCTGTGAAGGACAAAGAGGATGTGGACATAATTTTGAGCCTAAGTTACTGGATAAGTAATGTAAATGATGGCCCTGTTAACAGAAGTAGGGATGTCAGAGGCAGTATGAGGCTTGGCTTGGAAATGATGATGAGTTAAGCTTGTAGGACTTCCATGAGAGGAAGCTCAAAGGACAACTGAAAATAAAAGACTATTTCTCAGGAAAGAACTTGGAACTGCAGATAAGATTTCATTTCTTCCTTCATTCAGAGGAACCGTCAGTGTCACATGCTCAGGATGCCAACTACATGTCATATATGATCCATGCCTTCTAGAAGGTCCAATTTAAAGGGAGGAGAGAGATACATAAACAAATAATTATAATATTATGTAGCAAGAGCAATGGTATAGATATGAGCAAAGAAGTACTCTTCTCCAAAAAGAAAGTCATCTTTGCTATGTAGACCATGAATTTTTTTTCTAAGTTATTTACTGAGTCTTTCTTTTTACATTATATATCAATTTGATGGTTTTATTTACCTTCTTTTTACAGTACTTCCTGAAACAGTGTTTTTCAAAGGAAGACTTCTGAGTCATTTATGCCCAAGAAAATGTTTTACTTTATTCTTACATTTAGATGATAATTTGCTGGATATAAATGTCTAGGTTTTAAGTTCATTACCTTTTATATTTCAAAATATTATCCCATTGTCCTCTTGCCTCCAATGTTGTAGTAAAGTTCGACTTTTGTTCTTTTGTAGATCTGTATTTTTTAATCTGTGAAAGTTTATATATTTTTGCTGTGTCTTTGAACTTTCCATGTCCATTACCTTCATTTTGTTTTTCTTCAAAACAAATTTTTGCTTCTTTGTACTTCATTATCTTCCTTTAGTGCTGTGAGGATGCTTATTCTGCTATTTTGTAATTCTTGTTTTGTCTGATCTGTTATTTCTATTTCTGTTTCATCTGATATAAAATGTTGTGTTTGTAGCTTTTTTTTTTTTTTTTTAATAGCGGCGTGATTCCTGGGTTGTTAATTATGAAGATGTCTGGAAGCTATGAAGTAAAGGTTTGGGATGGATTGTAGATCTTTAATTAACTTTGGATAATGACAGGACCAAAGACTTCAATAAATCAAGAAGCAAAGATAGTCCTGTGTACAGATGGCATACATGAGGGATAGAGGTGTTCAACCAAAAGGCTGAGACTCCAAGGAGGCTGCAATTTTACATGTAGAGAGAAGAGTGATATCTGAAAGGTATTCTAAGAAATGAAAAGCATTTCAACTTTATCTTGAGTCATCTCTTGAGTAATTTTGCAGAGGCTAGATTTTCAATGCAATTCCATCTGTCACCTGTATATGGATGATCTTTGAAACCATAAAATTCAGTGATTTTTATTGTGGAGAGTCATAAGCAAGTAGAAAGAAGTGCTCTGTACAGATCTCTGGGGAGCATCACATTCAGACATTAAGAAGAAGGGAAGACAGGCGAGGAGACAGAAGTAGTCAGACAAATTGGAAAATGACAACCATGCTGTGATACAGGAATTAAGGATGTTTCAGTAAGAAGTGGTTGTTAACAACATCAAATGCTATGGACAGTTCTGAGATAATGAAACCAAGATAAAGAGGCCCTAGTAGTGGGAACAGAGTCCAACTTCTAGGGCTTATGGATTGATTGGGAGGAGAGGAGGTAGAAGAAAGAAGAGCAGTGCTGGCTCTGCCCCAGTGTGGAGGGCCAAATGGAGGGAAGTGGGGTTCAGGTCAGATGGAAAAATGCAAGGATGAGAAGAGAGGGGCAGTAACCACGAAGGGTGTATAAGAGAAAGCTTTCTTTCTTGAAGAGCATGTTTATAGGAAGAGGAAAATTAGAGATGCAAAAGAGTGGGTCATTTATGATGCAAGCTCCCAGAGAGAAAAGGGATGGGATGTCTTATGTATAATTTTTACTGGAACTGCTAGAAGTACCCAGAAGAATAAGCACAAGCCACAAGTTGTGTTGAGCGTTCTCCTTTTCTCAAACCTTTCTCACTTCTGTTCAGTACAATTTTGTTGTCTGTTAAATGGTGGAATGTGGGAGAAATATCATGAAATAAAAACTTGAGGTTAGTAATAATCAAGAATTTACTTAAATTTTTTGAAAGACCAGACTAAACAAAAGAAACAATACACGTATACTTATTATCGTAGGTCCTTTAAACATCCCTCGAAGCACTTGGAATAACATCTGAAGTCCTATCCTGACCTTGGCACATAGCTGCACTGTCCAGTTCAGTACTCACTAGCCACATGTGGCTCTTTAAATTTCATTTTAAATTAATAAGATAATATAAAAATTTTAAGAATGAAATGAGATTAAGAATTGAATTCCTCAGTCACACTAGCCACATTTTAAGTGCTCAGTAGCCATACGTGGTTAGTTGCTACCATATTGGACAGCTCATATACAGACCATTTTCATCACTGCAGAATTTTCTTTTAGGCAGGAGGCCTAGAACTCTCTACAATGTCAGTTTCTTGCCTATGTTTTCAGCTTCTCCTCAAGCCCCTCTTGACCTCACTCACTCTGATCCATTCCCTTTGGCTTTCTCACTCTTTCTCAAACATGCTGAGTTTTGTCCCATCTCCGGGCCTTTGCCGTGCTGGTCATTTTCCATGAACTATCCTTCCCCATATTATTCATGTCCCTGTTCAAATATCACTTCTTCAGTAAAACTTTCTTCCTAAAATAACACCTGTCCTTATCAAGCTCTATCCTCTACCTGTTCTAATCTCTTCAGACCATTGTTTGTTATTAAGCTGTTCATTGTCTGTCTTCTCAATAACGTTTGAGTTCTGCGAAGGCAGGGAGTTTGTGCTGTTTGTTACTGTAGCCCCAGCACTTACAACAAGGCTTTGCAAATAGCAAGTGCTCAATAAATATTTGTTAAATTAACATATGAATAACATTCCAACTAATTGGCATATAACCTTTGGGAGTGTCTTAGTAGAAGTCTCCGGTTACTTGATTTTCTAAGATTCCCAGAAATCTTGCTTAGAAGCTAACAGTAACAGAATCATAAGATATTTTTTTATGTATCTACCAGAGTTTTCTAATGATTGTTTATGCACATGTCATGGGCAATTTCTATTACAACTATATAAACTCAGATATTTCACATATTTGAGTCCACGCCATATTTTAGAATTTCACTGAGGAGAACAGGATGGGAGAGAAAAGAGTTGGAGCTAGAGCTCAAGATGAGAGAGAGAGAGAGAAGAGAAAAATGGCATGGTATTTTGAAAATACACACCTTTAAATCTCTTCAGAAGGGAAGGAAGGCTGTTTTACAAAGGAGCTGAGAAAGGGAATAAAAATCTGATTGCAGTTAGGACTATAAAGGCAAACTTCCAGAACTTCAGTACTGCCTCTGCCATTCGCTAACTAAGACAAGTTATTGAACTTCTCTTTCCCTCAGTTTCCTCATCTGTGCTAGGGAAGTAATGATAGTCCTTACTTCACAGGGTTTTTGTGAAGGTTAAAGGTGTTGATATATGCAGAGCACTGGAACATCTCAGGCACTATATTGGTGTTTGCTACTATTACTACTTAGGATGTCTGTGATTATTGCCATTGTTACTGTTATTATTATTATGATTACTACCATTACTGTGGAAAACCTGGTGGCATAGTGGTTAAGTGTACAGCTGCTAATCAAAAGGTCAGCAGTTCAAATCCACCAGGCACTCTTTGGAAACTCTATGGGGCAGTTCTACTCTGTCCTATAGGGTAGTTATGAGTCAGAATTGACTCGAAGGCAATGGGTGCACATATAGTACCATTACTGTTACTGCTATAAGTCATTAGTGAAACTAGCTAATATGTTTCCGTCTAGTAGATACTGATTTCCAAGGGACAAGCCCAGGGGGCTTTGCCCACCTGTCACCTATCAGCTGGTGGAAGCAAAAGCTAGGAAAAGCAACACAGATTAAAGAGTATTGGAGTTACCTTGTTTTGAGTTTTTTTTAATATGGGTTTTTGATATAGCTATAGCCTCAATTTCAATATTCTAAAAAAATTTAAGATTGCTAAAATTTTCCTATCTGAAATCAGGCTGAAGCACAACTTTTATCATTATGCACTGTTTTAAAAAATATATTGTATTTTGCTAGATGGAGGACGTTTTTGAGGATATAATCGGTATGGAATCAAGTTTTAAAGAGGAAGGAACAGACTCTCCTCTGCTAATTCAAAGAACAGTAAGTGTTTCTAGACCTGCAGAGGTCAATAGGGTGGAAGTAAATAATATCACCGGATGATAAAAAAAGGGAATTTTGCTTGATTAGTAAACACTGTACTTTTGAAACAGATACAATATTAGAAATTATTTTATTAATTTAGATTAATATTTTTATTGTATTTTTATTTCATTAATATTTTAATCAATAATATTAAGATTAACATTAATCTAGAAATAGATTAATATTAGAAAAATTTTATGCAGAAAAAAGATTATATAATGTTATCAAGGAAGATTCTATCTTTCATCTATCATCTATCAATCATCTATCTATCTATCTATCTATCTATCTATCTATCTACCTACCTACCTATCATCTATCATCCATCTATCTATCTATCTATCTATCTATCTATCTATCTATCTATCTATCTATCTATCTATCTATCTATCTATCTATCATCTATCTATTTATCATCTATCTAACCTATCTATCATCTGTCTAATCTATCTATCTACCTATCCATCTGTCTCTATATACATCCATCTAATTACATATCTGGAAACGCTAGTGGTACAGTGGTTAAGAGCGCTGGCTGCTAACCAAAATTTGGCAGTTCAAATCCACCAGGTGCTACTTGGAAACCCAATGGGGCGGTTCTACTCTGCCATGTAGGGTTGCTATAAATTGGAATCGACTCAATGGCAGAGTTTTTTTTGGTTTAATTGTATATCTAATCTGTTATAGGCACTTTCTATGAGTGATTTAATCTTTAGATTTCCTGTTTGAAGCACAGCATATGATGAGACATCTTCGTAAGATCGTAACTAAATCTTGACTATTTCTCCACGACTAATAACTATTAAATGAGCCATGGTGGTGTGATGGTTAAGTGCTCAGCAGCTAACTGAAAGGCCGGTGGTTTGAATGCACCAGACTGTCTGTGGGAGAAAGATGTGGCAGTCTGATTCCCTGAAGATTACAGCCTTGGAAACCGTTTGGTGAAGTTCTGCTCTGTGCTGTAGAATTGCTAGGAGTCGGAATCGACTTGATGGGAATAGGTTGGGTTGGTTGAGTAATAACTTAGAGTCAGAAGTTCTCCACCTTGTAAAGGAAAGAAAACGATTACAACAAGAAAAAATGTAAATTTACTTCTGAGTCAAGAAGCAGAGTTTAAAGGTGGTACGGAGAAAGGTAAACTAGGACTCACCCTACTTTAAAGCATGAAGAAAGACTTCTATGTTAAAATCAGAGCAAATTCCTGGAATAATATATATAGGGATGGTATCTTATCTCTTACTGGATTGCTGTTGCCTTCTCCTTGCTCATTTGGTAATCACTAAAAATGTTATCTGTAAAGGGTATGCAAGCACTTTCGACACATTTTGAGTGGTTCTTGTTGCTTCATTTGTATATGGTTTAAGAACTTCTTGAAAACATGAAAAAAAAGAATACAAAAGGCTATGTTTGAACCTTTAAAAATTTCATCTAAAGAAAGCGTATTCTGATCATATTATATATTGTGGATACTGTTCATCCATTAATTAGTAACTTGTGTTATATTAATGGTGTTTTAAACTTAGGGCTTAAGAGAAACCTGGAGTAAGCACCCCACCTTTTCAAAAATGAATTCTTAAATAGAGAATTACCTTTTGTCTCTTTCTTTTTTTTTCCTGGCGTACGACACCTCCACGTATAATAATATAGTGTTACTAGTGTAAACTGCCAAAAGTTAGATGAGGTTTACAACTTGGTTCTTATTGCAGATTTTTCTTTTTAGGACAGAGTGACGTCTCTTTCTACCTCTCTCTCTTCAGATTTCAAGTAGCATAGTTACATGAAAAGTGACTAATACTTTAGACAAATACGTATTGATACTAATTTTTCCTTGTCTAATTTCACAGCATGAGGATGCTATCTTCTTAACCATTATTCAACTTCTGGATTTGAGGAAATGATGTTAATTTCCTGCAATCTTCTCTTCCATGGATGTGGTACTTACATCATTTAAATTATATCTTGAAACATTCTTTTTGTCAAATTATCTTGTTTTGCAGAAGTTGTGTAAAATGGCTTACTCAGTACAAATTGATGGCAACGACTATCAGGAATTTGCTTTTGATATACAGATGTACTTTTTAAAAGGTAGATACAACTGGCCTATTCCTTTGTATGTAAAGAAATATTTTCTGTTGACCAATCAGAGATCACTGATAATTCTTTTTTTTTATACTTTACTTTTTTTTAAATTGTACTTTAGATGAAGATTTAGAGAACAAATTAGCTTCTCACTAAACAGTTAGTACACATATTGTTTTATGACATTAGTTAACAGCCCCATGACATGTCAACACTCTTCCTTCTCAAACTTGGGTTCCCCATAACTAGCTTTCCTGTCCCCTCCTGCTTTCCTGTCCTTGCCCCTGAGCTGTTGTGCCCCTTTAGTCTCGATTTGTTTTATGGGCCTGTCTAATCTTTGGCTGAAGGGTGAACTTCGGCAGTGACTTCATTACTGAGCTAAAAAGGGAATCCACGGGCCATACTCTTTGGTTTTCATCAGTCTACGTCAAGCCAGTAAGTCTGGACTTTCTTTGTGAGTTAGAATCTTCTTCTATATTTTTCTCTAGCTCTGTCCAGGACCATCTATTGTGATCCCTGTCAGAGGAGTCAGTGGTGCTGGCCAAGCACCATCAAGCTGTACTGCACTCAATCTGGTGAATGCCATGGTAGTTGTTGTCCATTAGTCCTTTGGACTAATCTTTCCCTTGTGTCTTTAGTTTTCTTCATTCCTCCTTGTTCTGAAAGGGATGAGACCAGTGGAATATCTTAGATCGTCACTTCCAGGCTTTTAAGACCCCCGACACTATTCACCAAAGTAGAATGTAGAACATTTTCTTTATAAACTATGTTATGCCAGTTGAGCTAGATGTTCTCCGAGACCATGGTTTCTACAGCCCTCAGCCCAGCAATTCTGTCCCTCAGGGAATTTGGATGTGTCTGTGGAGCTTCCGTGACCTTGCCTTTTACAAGTTGCGCTGGCTTCCCCAGTATTGTGTGCTGTCTAACCCTTCACCAAAGTTACCACTTAACTATTGTCTAGTGTTTTTCCATTCCCACTCCCTCCCCTCTCTCGTAACCATCAAAGATTGTTTCTTTTTGTGTGTAAACCTTTTCATGAGTTTTTATAGTAGTGTTCTCATACAATATTTGTTATTTTGTGATTGACTTATTTCACTCAGCATAATGCCCTCTAGATTCATACATGTTGTGAGATGCTTCACATCATTGTTCTTTATCGTTGCTTAGTACTCCACTGTGTGTATGAAACATAGTTTTTTATCCATTCATCTGTTGATGGGCATCTAGATTATTTATGTCTTTTTGTTGTTGTGAACAATGCTGCAATGAACATGGGTGTCCATATGTCTCTTCATGTGACGGCTCTTATTTCTCTAGGATATGTTCCCAGAAGTGGATTGCTGGATCATATGGCATTTCTATTTCTAGCTTCCTAAGGAATTGCCATATCATTTTCCAAAATGATTGTACCATCTTGTATTCCCACCAGCAGAGCATAAGAGCTCCAACCCCCTCGCAGCCTCTCCAACATTTGTTATTTTCTGGGATTTTTTTTGTGGCGGTAATGCCAGGGTGAAATGGTATCTCAATGTGGTTTTGATTTACATTTCTCTTTTTTTTTTTTTTTTTTAATGGCTAGTGATCGTGGGCATTTCCTCATGTGTCTGTTAGCTCCTTGAATGTCTTCATTGGTGAAGTGTGTTCGTTTCCTTTTCTCATTTTTTATTAGATTATTTGTCTTTTTGTTATAGAGGTATTGGATTTTCCTATAGATTTTAGACATTAGAACTTTGTTGGATTTGTAATAGCCAAATTTTTTTTCCCAGACTGTAGGTTCTCTTTTCCTTTTTTTAGTGAAGTCTTTTGATAATCATAAGTGTTTAATTTTTAGAAGATTCCAGTTATCTAGCTTGTCTTCTGAAGTTTGTATATTGTTTGTTATGGTTTGTATCCTGTTAATGCCATGTATTAGGACCTCTAGAGTTGATCCTATTTTTTCTTCTATGATCTTTATAGTTTTTAGTTTTATATTTAAGTCTTTGATCCACTTTTGAATTCGTTTTTGTGTATGGTGTGAGGTATGGGGCTTGTTTCATTTTTTTGCAGATGAATATCCAGTTTTGCTAGCACCATTTGTTAAAAAGACTGTCTTTTCCCTATTTGATGTACTTTGGGCCCTTGTCAAAGATCAGGTGACCATAGGTGGATGGATTTACGTCTTGGTCCTCAATTCTGTTCCATTGGTCGGTGTGAGTCTGTGTATCAGTACCAGCTGTTTTGACTACCGTAGCTGTATATTATGTTCTGAGGTCAGGTAGTATGTGTCCTCCTACTTTATTCTTCTTCTTCAATAGTGCTTTACTTATCCAGGGCCTCTTCCCTTTCCATTTAAAGTTAATGATTAGTTTTTCCATCTCTTTAAAGAATGCTGTTGGTATTTGGATCAGGATTGCATTGTGTTTGTAAATCATTTTGGGTAGAATTGTTATCTTCACAATGTTTAGTCTACCTGTCCATGAGCATGGTATGCTTTTCCGTTTAAGTAGATTTCTTTTGGTTTCTTGCAGTAGTGTTTTGTAGTTTTCTTTGTATAGGTCTTTTACATCCCTGATTAGGTTTATTCCTAAGTATTTTTTTTTTTAGGGGTTATTATAGGTAGTATTGTTTCCCTGACTTCCTTTTCTTAGTTCTCTTTATTGGTGTGTAGGGATCCAGCTGATTTTTCTATGTTTATCCTGTTTCCTGCTACTGTGTGGAATATTTCTATTAGTTCCAGTGTTTTCTAGTTGAGTCTTTGGGGTTTTCTATGTATAGTATCATAAAGAAAAAAAAAAAAAACCCAAGTGCCATATCATCCACTAATAGGTACAGTTTTGCTTCTTCATTACCAATTTGGATGCCCTTTATTTCTTTTTCTTACCTTATTGCTCTAGCTAGAATTTCCAGGGCAATGTTAAATAGGAGTGGTGATAAAGAGCATCCTTGTCTTGTTCCTGTTCTCAAGGGGAATATTTTCAGCCTCTGTTCATTAAGGATGATGTTGCCTGTTGGTTTTGTATAGAGACACCCTTTATTATGTTGAGGAATTTCACTTCCATACCTATTTTATTGAGAGTTTTTATCAGGAATGGGTGTTGGACTTTGTCAGATGCCTTTTCTGCATTGATTGAAATGATCATGTGATTTTTTTCTTTTATTTATGTGGTGTATTACATTGATTTTCTAATGTTGAACCATCCATGCATAACTTGTATGAATCCTACTTGATCGAGGGGTATTATTTTTTTGATATGATGCTGAATTCAATTGGCTAGAATTGTGTTGAGAATTTTTGCATCTATATTCATGAGAGATATTGGTCTGTAATTTCCTTTTTTGTGGTGGTTTTGCCTAGTTTTGATATCAGGGTTATGCTGGCCTCATAGAATGAATTCGGAAGTATCCCTTCTTTTCTTTGTCCTGAAATAGTTTGAGTAGTACTTTTGTAAGCTCTTCTCTGAATGTTGCTTAGAATTCTCCAGTGAAGCCACCTGGGCCAGGGCTTTTCTTTTTTTTTAATTGAACTTTAGATGAAGGTTTACAGAGCAAACTAGTTTCTCATCAGACAGTACACACATTGTTGTATGACATTGGTTAACAACCCAATGACATGCCAACACTCTCCCTTCTCAACCCTGGGTTCCCTATTACCAGCTGTCCTATTCCCTCCTACCTTCCAGTCCCTAGGCCAGGGCTTTTTATTATTATTATTATTGGGAGTTCTTTAAATACCTTTTCAATCTCTTCTCTTGTTATGGGTCTGTTTAGATATTCAACATCATTTTGTGTTAGTTTGGGCAGGTAAATCACTGATCATTCTGAATCTACATATAAAACCAAGAAATTCGATTAAGCAAATATATATTGAATACCTATGTGCAAACCATACATTTGGTGGCAACTAACAACAACAGCATGTGAGACTAAAATTTGAATGACAGACAATTCATGTACCAAAAAGTGACAATATAGTGGAGCAGTGCAATGAGGTGGACTGGAGAGGCAGGGAGGAGAAGGGTGTGGATTTTGGTCCAGGTTCTAATCTAAACATTATGAGTCAGTGGTAATTCAGTGATAGAATTCTTACCTTCCATGTAAGAGACCCAGGTTTTATTCTTGGACATTACAATTCATGTGTAGCCACCACCTGTCTGTCAGTGGTGGGTTGTGTGTTGCTCGGTAACATAGAAAGAGAGGAAGACCCTCAATGAGATTAATTGACACAGTGGCTGCGACGATGACCTCAAGCATAGCAATGGTTGTGAGGATGGTGCACGACTGGGTAGCATCTAGTTACGTTGTGTTTGGGGTTGTCAAGAGTTCAGGGCGACTGGATGTCAGCTAACATTGAGACATTGTGCAAGTCACTTAACCTCTCTTTGCTTTCCTTTCTTCTTCTGCATTATGGGGATAATTAAATGTATTTATCTCAGAGGCAGTTTTCATATTAAAACTTAATAGAGTAAATGTGTATATTTTAAATGCCAGTCAGAGAGTTGCTCTGAAGCTTGACTGAAGGAGTAACCACGCTAAATTGAGAATTTTGGGAAATGCTTTAGGAGGAGATGATGTTTGAAATATAGTTATGAAGAATAGTTAAGATTTTAAGAGGTGGCCAGGCAGGCAAAAAAGTAGCAAGTTAAGGGAACATAAGAAAAGGCAACAAGTGAGAAAAAAGAGAATATTTAAGAATAGCTGATAGAATAGAGGTAGGAAACGCTAAAGGATTTTTATAGTTCCTGTGGATAAAAATAAAGACCTGTTATACTCAGAGGATTGCTTTGAGCAAGTTTATCATCCACTGCACTTTTGGTTGTAGGTGACAGAACTCAGCTCATATGTGCTCATTGAGTGTTCTATTGGTCACTTTGGGCCTTTGCTGTGGCCTGAGCAGAAAATCTGCATATAGACTTAACTAAAGTCATGTTATAACTTCTGTGGGCGGGAAACCGGAAACCTTCTTAGGGATGCTTGGGGCACTTGTGGTAGTTACTCAGGGTTATCCAGAATGAATGAAGTAGTTCAGGTGTTTACAATTCAGTTTTGCCCAGGTATTTCTGACCCACCAATACATGATAGCTGACTAGACTGAATAATTAAGCAGAAGTTATCTCTCAATTTCTATGTGATCAAGAGAGTTAACCACCTATCAACTAGTCCCTATAGCAATGACCGTGTAACCTGAAATGGAAAGAGTCAAAGTGCCAGAAAAATGGACCCAAATTGGTCAACCATAGTCAACACTGTAACCTCTCAGTTTTTTCATCTCATTAATGTCAGTGGTGGAGCCCTGGTGGCACAGTGGTTAAGAGCCCAGCTGCTAACCAAAAAGTCAGCAGTTTGGATCCACCAGCCACTCCTTGGAAATCCTGTGGGACAGTACTACTGTGTCCTATAGAGTCTCTATGAGATGGAATCTACTCGATGGCAATGAGTTTGATTGTTTTTTGTTTTGTTTTGTTTTTTAGTAATGTCAATGATATTTTCTTCCACTCCCATTTCAGTTATTCCCTCATATGGTCATGTTTAGATCTTGTTATTATCAATTCTTCTGTACCTCTACAATTTTTATTTCACATTCTTTGACCATCACATCCTATTTTTTCAGTGCACTTACTCTAATGTTCCTACCTTAACAATTGTTCCACCTTGAGGCTCCAAATCCTTTGACCCTATCATTGCTTTTAATAGCTATTACTTCCCACTCCTAACATTTTAAAGATTTCTTCCATCCATAGTCACCCCAATTTCCTTTCTTTTATTCTCCTGACAAATTCCCAACCCTGATTAAATTCATCTCTCATTTCACTCAGTATCTTATCTGGAGCAGCTGAATGGATAAATTTTATCACATTGTAGATGGTACACCCCTCAAATATATCATCAAAATCGCACAGGAGGATTCACCACTGTCAGACTATGTTGTTGTTGCTCTTAGGTGCTGTTGAGTTGGTTTCGACTCATAGCGACCCTATGTACAACAGAAGGAAACACTGCCCAGTCCTGCACCATCTTCACAATCATTGTTATGCTTAAGCGCATCGTTGCAGCCACTGTGTCAAACCATTTCCTTGAGGGGCTTCCTTTTTTTCTCTGATGCTCTTCTTTACCAAGCATAATGTCCTTCTCCAGGGACTGATCCCTCCTGATAACACTTCCAAAGTATGTGAGACGTAGTCTCTCCATCCTTGCTTCTAAGGAGCATTCTGGTTGTGCTTCTTCCAAGGCAGATTTGTTCGTTCTTTTGGCAGTCCGTGGTATATGCAATATTCTTCATCAACACCACAATTCAAAGGCATCAATTCCTTTTTAGTTGCCCTTGTTCATCATCTAGATTTTGCATGCATGTGAGGCAATTGAAAACATCATGGCTTGGGTCATGTGCACCCTAGTCTTCAAGGTGACATCTTTGCTTTTCAACACTTCAAAGGGGCCTTTTGTAGTAGATTTGCACAATGCAATGAGTCTTTTGATTTCTTGACTGCTGCTTCCATGGGTGTTGATTGTGGATCCAAGTAAAATGAAATCCTTGACAACTTCAATCTTTCTCCATTTATCATGATGTTGCTTACTGGTCCAGTTGTGAGGATTTTTGTTTTCTTTATGTTGAGGTGTAAGCCATACTGAAGGCTGTGGTCTTTAATATTCATTAGTAAGTGCTTAAGCCCTCTTCACTTTCAGCAAGCAAGGTTGTGTCATCTTCATAACACAGGTTGTTAATGAGTCTTCCCCCAATCCTGATGCCCCATTCTTCATAGAGTCCTGCTTCTCAGATTATTTGCTCAGCATACAGGTTGAATAGGTATGGAGAAAGGATACAGTCCTGGTGCACACCCTTCCTGACTTTAAACCATGAAATATCCCATCTATGTACAGGTTCCTCATGAGTGCAATTAAGTGTTCTGGAATTCTCATTCTTTGCAATGCTATCCATAATTCGTTATGATCTACACAGTCGAATGCCTTTGCATAGTCAATATAACACAGGGAAACATCTTTCTGGTATTCTCTGCTTTCAGCCAGGATCCATCTGACATCAGCAATGATATCCCTGGTCCCACGTCCTCTTCTGAATCCAGCCTGAATTTCTGGCAATTTCCTGTCAATATACTGCTGCAGGCAGTTTTGAGTGATCTTCAGCAAAGTTTTACTTGCATGTGATATTAATGATAAAAAACGCGATAATTTCCATATTTGGTTGGGTCACTTTTCTTGGGAATAGGCATAAATATGGATCTTTTCCAGTTGGTTGGCCAGTTAGCTGTCTTCCAAGTTTCTTGGCATAGACAAGTGAGCACTTCCAGTGCTGGTTCCGTTTGTTGAAACATCCGAATTGGTATCACATCAATTCCTAGAGCCTTGTTTTTGCCAGTGCCTTCAGTGCAGCTTGGACTTCTTCCTTCAGTACCATCGGTTCCTGATCACCTACCTCCTGAAATGGTTAAATGTCGACCAATTCTTTTTGGTATAGTGACTCTGTTTATTCCTTTTATCTTCTTTGGATATTTCCTCCACTGTTTAATATTTTCCCCATAGAATCCTTCACTATTGCAACTCGAAGGATGAGTTTTTTCTTCAGTTCTTTAAGCTTGAAAATGCTGAGCATGTTCATTACCAGACTATACTACAGCTATTCTCTGGTAAAATTCTTATTATTTGAAACAACTTTCTTATACCTCCCCTTCTGTCCTCAAATCTCAAAGATTCCCCCATCCAAGCTCCACTTTTCAGCTGATTTTCTTTTATATATAAAATATAAACAATAAGATTAGCACTTACTCATTAGCTTTGCACCACCAATTCTACTAAACAACCTTCATCTGTTTTCAGTTTTCCTGCCACCACTTCCATTACAATAGAATAATGGTCCCAATTCATAATCTAAAGTCAGTCCCACTACTTTTGTCCTGGATCCCATTTGTTGGCACCTTCCAAAGAATTTTCCTTCTCTAAATAGCTTCTCCTCCTCCTACATTATCAGTATATTCTGATCTATTAGATTATAAGTATTAGCATTACACTAGTCTAATAACACCCATGACAAATTAGATCAAACAAAACAACTCCTTTGACAACATTTGCTCTCTCTGGCTATCCCACCATTTCGTTATTCCCTTACACAGAAAAACTCCCAGCCTCCATTATCTCACCTCCCATTCTCTACTCTCCAATATACTTTTGTTCTCACAATTCTAAAAGAGATCTTAAAACCAGCCAATAACTTACATATTGAAGAAGCCAATATAAATTCTCTGTTCTCATCTAACTTGGATTCTTGGCAGTATTTAACATGGTTGACTACTCCCTCATTCTTGAAGCACTATCTGTGATCTTGTCGCACCATATTCTTTGGTTTGTTTTCGTTTACTCGTCCTATGGTTCTTTCTCTTCTAACAGATGTCTAAACGCTGAAGCAATGAAAGGGTCGGTCTTCAACCGTGACTCCTCATGTATCTATGCACACTCTGTAGGTGATCTCAACTTGTCCCAGACTAATTCTCTTCCATAAATGCTGAATGTATATATCATTCTGCTTACCTGACATTATTTGTGTTTCTAACACACATCTGAAATTCAATTTGACTAAAAAGAAGCTTTTGTTTTTTTCCCAGCAAGTCTGCTCTTGTTGATCCAGAATTTAAAAAAAAAAAAAATGTTATTCTTACTCTTCTCTTTCTTATTCCCATACCCAGATCTGTCAGTAAATCCTTCTAGTCAGCATCCAAGGATTCCCCCAAATCATCATTTCTCACCATCTCTGCTACTTATACACTTTTCCAGGCTACCATCATGTTCCACCTGGACTACGATAAGTTCCAACTTAGTCTCCCTGCTACTTCTTGCTATCTTATTGTTTTTCACAGAGCACCCAGAATGATTTTCCTAAAACAATAATCAGATTCTGTTACTCCCTTTTTAACATTCTATTAACTTCCTAGTATCTTCAGAATATAATCCAGACTTTTTACCGTAATTGGGTCTTCTCTTTGACTTTAGGGCCTGGCTTCAGTAGCCTTCTTCCTGTTCCTTGAACATGACAAGCATAGTATCATCGAATTTTATTTTTACTTGGAATATTTTTCTTCCAGATATTTGCATGATTGCCTGTTTATAATTTAGGTCTTTAGTCCACATCACCTTGTCAGAAAGGCCTTCTGTAATTACTGTACCTAAAAGATCCCACTCCATCACTCTCTAACCCAGTATATTATTTTATATACTTTCTGACACTTATGAGTACAGTGACAAAAATTATCTTATTATTTCAATTCCCTGTTTACTGTGTATTCCCACCCCTACAATGTAAACTCCTTGAAGAGAGTGATTTTGTCTGTCTTGTTCACTGCTCTGCCCCTGAAGCCTGGAACAGCCTTTTCCACCATTTTAGCACAACTTAGATGTTCAGCAAATACATATTAAATACATTATTCTAAAATTCACGTGTAGTATTGAAAACAAATGTTCCCATTATATATTCCTATTTGGGAAATTTTAATGGAGAAAAAGCAGCAGCAACAAAGACAACAACAATAATAATAGCTATGATGTTACTTGGTATGTGACAGGGATTGTGCAAAAGACTTCATGAACAATTGCATTTAATCCTCACAACAAACCTATGAGTTAGAGACTATTATTACCTACTATCATCTTACAAATGGGTAAGGAGGCTATAGAAATTCAGTAACTAGCCCAAGTTCATATAGTTGGTGAACGGCCAGGTATGGGCTTGAACAGAGTGCTGCATGATACCAAATGCAGTGATCCTACCCACACTGCTGTGAGCTCTAAGAAGGTAGCCACATTATAGAATTTTAGAATCTTAGTGTTTGAAGGGAATTTAGGCTGACCTGATCCTCTGCCACACTCCAGTTGAACAATTGCTTAGCCTTTGATCTTGCATCTATGTTCCTATATTTTCCACCCATTGGTCTTAGTTTTACCCTGTCCCTTTCAGAGATGTGGTTGTACATAGTAATTCATTTCTTTTATCATATATAGGTATTTTTCAATCAGGTGTCTGTAAATGCTGGTGGCCTTTGGCAATCTAAGTAAACTGTTACAGTTCAAGACCATTCCAGAGACGAGGACTGAGTAAATATTAACAACCTTCCTGTGCTTGGTTGGAGCTTGAAAGGACTGAATAACATCAACAAGCAAGCTTTTGTCAATCACAGTCTAGACCAGATTAGTCTTAAAGTCCAAGGAAGAAGCAAAGTTCACCTTAGTGCAGAAGTTTCTGTACAGCTCTCCCAGTTATTGTGTTCAAGTTTAAGGGAAAGAAAATGATGAAGGAGAAAGAGAAAACCATTGCTATTTTGAAGGTTATAGACACTTCAAAGCTAAAACTGGTGAGCAAGTGCACTTTGGAGTTCTTTCAATGTTTGGAGATTGAAACCACCTGAAATATTGAATTTAAACTTTATAAATGTATAATTAATATAAGGTATGTAGAAATTGAGCTTTGAAATGCATAAAATATATAATCTGCTGTATCAGCAAGCTTGTTTCCATATGAGATGCTTTTTAGGGATCTGGGCTTGAGGAAAAAATTTTGGAAGTTTAGCAAAGACTGTTGAAACTAATCTTTTACTGTCAATTTTTCATCAAAGAGGTACGGTTCCAGTAATTGTTTGTTGTAGTGTTTATGTTAAATTAATAACTTTTTAATTAACTTAGTACTAAATAAATTATGTGTATGTGAAATGTATGATGCAAAATATATTTACAAGTTATTTGAATTTTACCTATGAATCTTTTGTATTTTACCTCTTTCTTTGAGTTACAGGCCAGCTCGGCAAGGACAAGGGATCTCCCACTCCCACTCAATACATTTTTTTTATTCAGTCATGATAGAACAAAATGATAATAATAATAACAACACAGTAGGCCTCCTCTGTTCAATCTTTGTTATTCAGACCTCAGAGCCCTCCTTTGGCAAATAAAATAAACTTAGAGGGATTTCGATGGTGTGTTTCCTGAAACTGGAAAAATCCTAGCATACTGCATTTAGATGAATAAATACCAAAAAGAAAAGAAAAGGATCTTTCAAATACCAGTTTTTCATGTATGCATACATTGTGAAGGTGTATGCTCCCCTACAGGGTTTCCTCTTTAGGCCTGAAGTTTATCTTCCTTTTATGTCTGCAGTTATTCTGCTAATAGACTGATGCTCACTTTCTCCATTTTAGATTCACAGTGACCGTCTTCACAGAAAACAAAACAGAGAATTCAAACAACTCGAAAATTCTCATGAAACTAACACTAAATATGTGGGATATATGTGTGTGTGTATATATATATATAAAATGTATGTACATATATGTACTCTATATGTCTGTGTGTGTGTGTGTAGAGAGAGAGAGAGAGGCAGTCCCCAGAGTACAAACGAGATCCATTCCTTAGCCTGTCTTTAAGTCGAATTTGTAGGTATGTTGGAACAGGTATATACTGTTCTTAATTAGCGTCATGTAGTCAAATGTGTGGATTAATCAAATGTTTGTCTTAGTATACAGTATATATTTCCGAGTGGTTAAGAGTTTGGCTGCTAACCAAAAGGTGGGTCGTTTAGATCCACCAGGTGCTCCTTGAAAACCCTATGGGGCAGTTCTACTCTGTCCTATAGGGTTGCTTTGGGTCAGAATCGACAGCAGTGGGTTTGGTTTTGGTTTTTATGCGCCTAAAACACTTATTACTGCCAAACAACACAATGTTTTCATGAGCTTCACAAAGGAGTGTATGTGTTCATTATCACGAACCATTATATTTAACTCGGGTTTTTAATATGATAGGCTTTATGGCAGCCCGTTCTTAAACACGAGTTGTCTGTAAGTCAGACATTTGTAACCTGGTACTGCCTATGTATATATTACATATATATATATATATATTTCTTTTCCTTTTGGTATTTATGTTGAGAAATTATCTTGGAATATAATACCCATTGCCTTCAAATTGATTCCAACTCATAGCAACCCTACAGGACAGAGCAGAACTGCCCCATAGGGTTTCCAAGGAGCGGCTGGTGGATTCGAATTGCCGACCTTTTGGTTAGCAGCCAAGCTGTTAATTACTATGCCACCAGGGCTCCAGAAATACAATATGTGATTATACATATAAGATTTTCTTTCCTTTTGTATTTATAATGAGGAATTACCTGGAGCTATATATCTAGAAAATTTTCAGTGTTTTAGTTCAATAATCAATTTGCAGAACATGAGAATATACTATGGTGCCCTCTCTCTTGCTGAATGAATATAAATGAAGAGGGCTAAAATAATAAAAATAAATTAAGTTTGAAAATTTATATCAGAGTTTATTAGTCCTAAGTGATTTGGTGAAGGGAAAAATAAACTAGGCTATCATGAGCGACAGCATCAGGGAGAATTTCAACCTGGAGCTGAACCTTAGAGGGTAGGTTGGATTTGATACTTACTGAAGGGGTGTGGACTTCTGAGGTATTGATAATAGCAGTGGGAAAGAACAAAACTGAGGAAAAATACATTCAATGGCTTCCAACCTATTTGAGTATTTGGAACACCTTTTATCACTGAAAGTGTTGAAGGCAAGGATCCTTCCAAAATAGGCTAGGTAGTAAAAAATCCAGCCTTTGTGTCAAACAGACCTGAATTTGAATCCCAAACCCTCTATTCATAAAGCTATATAATCTTGAGCAGAGCTTTAGTTATTTTATATTAAAAATGGGAATTTTAATATTTAACCTATAGCCATACCCATGCCGTCCAGTCGATTCCAACTTATAACTACCCCATAGGACAGAGTAGAACTACCCCCACAGGGTTTCTGAGGCTATAAATCTTTATGGAAGTGGACTGTCACATCTTTCTCCCATGGAGCCGCTGGTGGGTTCCAACCTCTGACCTTTTGGTTGCAGCTGAGCCCTTTAACCGTTGTGCAACCAAGGCTCCTTTTTACCCTATACAGTTATTTAAAAAATAATTGAGATATTTAAGTATTATTATGAAACATACTTAGCTTAATACCTGACATATAATAAATACTCAGAAAGTTTTTTTTTTTTTTTTTTAATGAGGAGAAATGTGCTGAAATCTCCCACTGTGAACGTGGATTTATTCATGTCTCTATAATTCTTTAAAATTTTGCCTCATGTATTTTAAGGTTATTTTATTAGATGCATGCATGCTTATAATTGCTATACTTTCTTGGAGAATTGAGCCTCTTATTATTGTATAGTGACTCTATTGTTTCTAATGTTTTTAGTTTTAAAGCCTATTTTCTCTGCATTAATACAACTATATCAGTTTTCCTCTGGCTATTGTTTATTTAAGGAGCCCAGGTGGTGGAGTGGGGCCCTGTGGTGCAGTGGTTAAGAGATCAGCTGCTAACCAAAAGGTTGGCAGTTTGAATCCATTAGCTGCTCCTTGGAAACCCTACGGGGCAGTTCTACTCTGTTCTATAGAGTTGCTATGAGTTGGAACTGACTTGACAGCAACAGATTTGGTTTTTTGGTTTTGGTAGCACAGTGGTTAAACAATTGACTGGTCAGCGGTTGAAAACCACAAGTGGCTTCTCTGTAGAAAGATGTGGCAGTCTGCTTCCATGCAGATTTACAGCTTTGGAAATCCTGTGGGGTCGTTAGGAGTTGGAATTGAGTCAACCCCAGTAGATTTGGTTGGTTTTGGATCATTTGGTGGTTATATCTTTTTTCCATACTTTAACTATAAACTTTTGTGCGTCTTTTTGCTATGGGGTTGTGTCTCTTGTAAGCTACATATATCTGGGATTGTCTTTTAACTCAATCTCTCAAACTTTTAACCTGGGAGTTTGACCTATTTATATTGATTATCATTTACAAATTTCACCTGTTTATATCAGTTTAATTTATTATTTCAGATTGTCCCATTTTTTCCTATGTTTTTCCTTAATACTTTCTTACTGCCTTTACGTCATTTAGTCTCCCTGTTACCCCAACCCCATCATGCTGATATTATCTAGATTAATATCGAGTTTGAGGTTTACTCATTTTTCACTTTATCTTTGATTTTTGGCTTCTTTTTAAAAATACATTTACTTTACCAAGATTGGAGCCTGGTGTGGCAGTGGTTAAGAGCTATGGCTGCTAACCAAAAGGTCGGCAGTTTGAATCCACCAGCCACTTCTTAGAAATCCTGTAAGGCAGGTCTACTCTATCCTATAGGGTCACTATGTGTTGGAATTGACTTAATGGCAATGGGTTTTGTCACAGTATTTCATTACTTTTGCTTTATACCTTTTGAAACAGCTCCTTTAAATCTCTCGTCCTATTTACGTACTTCACCCAAAACAGTTTTCAATGTTAATCTTTGTGGAGTGAGCCTACTTACACATTTTATACCTAAGAATATTTCTATCACATCTCATATGTGAATGGCATTTGAGCTGGATATAAAAGTCTGTGTTTAAAATTTTTTCTCTTAATACTTTTGAAAAAATGATATATTTTCTTCTTTGATCCAATTGAAAAATGTTATATTAATTTGATTCTTGTCTCTTTGTACATAATCCTCTCTTTCTCTCTTTAGGCTTTTAGATTTTTCTCTATCAGTGTATATTCTTAAATTTCACTATCATGTGTCATGGTGTAGGTTTTTCCTGTTTTTCTTTTTTGTCATTCTATAGAACTTTTGATTTTTAAATCCAATTAGATAGAATAAAGATAAAATAAAATTAATACTTCCATCTTTTATTTAGTGTGAATTCTGAGAAATGTATCTCTATTATATTTTAAGTTATTTTCTCCTTTCCACTTTTATTTTTCTCTCCCTTTGAGGCTCCTATTATCTGTATTTTAGTTCTTGTAATTCTGTTTCATGCTGATTATGTTCTCTTTAATATGTTCTATTTCTTGGTCCTTTCCCATATCCTCCTGGGAGATTAATTTGGTGTTGTATTCACTAATTCCTTTTTCAGTGTATCCATTCTATAGTTGTCTTTATTTCAAGTATTATATTTTTCTCATCTCCTCTTTCTGCTTGGTTATTTTTATGTTTACTCCTTCTTATTTCATATTTAAAAATATCTTCCCTTATTTCTTTTAGAATTTCTATTAGGCTAATTTACGAATCTAGATTGCATCTATTTTTTCTTTTTTTGCTTTTGATATATTATCTAACACTGTACGTTGCTTTGCTTTTGAAATAGTTATTTTTCTCAAATGTTTTGTTATTTTCACCTCTAAGTTCATTTTCTTCAGTGTGTATTGGCTACTGCTACAGGAAGTGTATTCGTGAGAAGGTCAGACCTCAGTTCATTTCAGTCCTAGTGGCCTCGATAGTAGAAGTTTGAATAAACACTAGAGGGGAGTGTCTCAGACACTAGAGAACCATTGCCAATCATTCCTCACTTCACAGCCAGTCGTCAGGTTAGGTCTTTACTTTTTCTAGCAGAAAGAAGCATGGGCTAATAGAGGAGGATGTTCTATGTTGTTGGAAGATTTTATGATACATTCTTTTTTATGTATCTTTAAAGTTTCAGAGTTTGTTAATAATAATAGGTTTCTATATTGTTCTGTCAAAGATTTTGTTTTACAGAGGAATAATCTTTTTTTTAAGCAGAATAATAAATATTTCTTCATAACTTGTCTATCAGAGTTGCCTACTGATGTACAAAAATAAAGCTAAGGCTTTGCGCTTAGCTGCCTAATTAAAACACTTTGACAAAAGTAGACATAACTACTTTGTAAACCCTTTCGGATGTGTATGCAATCTTTAAATTTTTTCTAACATTTTATACTTAGATCCTTTAATTGAGAAAAAGACACTTTAGATTGCATGAAGGGTATTATATACTTTGAAACTGAAACCAATTGTCTAATCATATTCAAAAAGCGATTAGCCATTTACATGAAATAGAGTAGTACCTACAGCATAAAATTAGATAGGATATTAATCATGGAGCTTTAGGGCATACATTAGACAATAACCAAGGTCAGAGGAAGATGTCATATAGCTATGGTTAAGTAGGATTAGATTCATTATTAGAATTTCAGCCCCACTTCCAAAGAATCACACATTGGCTACAGTATGACCAGGTAATGTGGACCCAGTGAAGGGCTATAGTTAGGAAGCTATCACTTTATTGTCACAGTCTGTATGTAATATGACTCCTTTTCTTCTGTAACATTTCTGCAATTTGCCACTTCTGCATTGAAATCCATCTGAATTCAAGATCTTCAGATGAAATATGCCCTTTCCCTAGTTTCTTCCCCTTCACCCCCGTCTTTTTGTTCAGCGTGCCCATTATGTCTCTCAAAGGCACAGTGGAAAGTACAATTCAGGTTGGCGATGCCTCAGCTCATAACCAACAGGCTTTTCAAAATGAGCTTGGAAACTTTTCACTTTTAAAAATATGACTAAATGATTCACATCTTAAGGAAATAATTACTTTTTTGATTTATTCCTAGTTGTACTTTTCTAATACTAACACATATCATCTCCCCAGGTTAGATGAACTTTGTTCCTACTTGCTGAGGAGGAAATTAAGAGGGAATAAGTGCCTGACTTAAGTAGGTCCCTTCTAAAGTCCATAAAGTAAAAATACATCTTACAACAATGGAATTGTATAAGCTAAAGATGAAGAGTCCTAACAGAGTTAATAATGAAAAGAACCAGTATATGGAAATAAATCAGAGTGCAGTCAATAATGCCTTTCTCCATATGCACAGAGACTGAAATATTAACTGATTTCCACTGTGTTTTCAATGTTTTTTTTTTTCCTTTCAAAATGATGTAATATTTACTAATAGAGTTTCATGGATTGTTATGTCAGAAAATAATTTTGGTCTTATGTCCTTTCTTCACATTTATTTTCAGTTTGACTTTATAAGTGTCAAAAAAATTTCCTCAGTTTGAATTAAAGTTTTGCATGAGGTGGGAACATTGAGTTAGATTCTCTGTAATAACGTGGTTATAGCTTTGTTGGATTACATTTACTGTTCCTTGTCGTTGAGGAGAGGAAAAAAGTTTCTACTTATTCAGTTTATGGCTTATTTGCCTAGAAATGGGATAGAGATACTTAGAATGGAAATACATTAAATTTCCAAATCCTAAATCTTAAATCTTAAATCTAGCTGTCCTATAATAATGAATACTAACTTGAATTATGAATATTGTTTAAGCTTAATTTTCCTGGGTGATCAGAATCAACAGGCACATTTTGAATAATGACTGAAGTGATTTTGAATCGTGTTTATAAAGCATCTTAGCTTTCTGAAAATCTAATCCCAAGAAATACTTTAAGAATTGCATTGTTGCTGTAACTCAATGTACCAAAACCCTGCTGGCATAATGGTTAAGAGCTATGGCAGCTAACCGAAAGGTTGGCAGTTTGAATCTACCAGGAGCTCCTTGGAAGCTGTGTGGGACAGTTCTACTGTGTCCTATAGGGTCGCTATGAGTCAGAATTGACTCAACAGCAATGGGTTTAGTTTTTATCCGCTAGAGACAATAGCAGTTTTAGAAGACTTTTGACTACCAGCTGGTATACTTAATAATAATCTAGAACATTAAGTGTACAATGAGAAAAAGTATGTCTTCTAGGAAGGAAAGAAATTTTCTCACTTAATTAACTGTGTAAAACACCTCTTGACTGTGAGCTGCTGGTAGCAGTAATGGTATTAACAAGGCTTCCAAAATACTTGACCATTATACTTAATTTGTGGTATGCAATCAGCTTTCCAGCTTGCTAATATACATATTGATCTTTTTCCCAAAAAGATATTTTTAATTGTATTTATTTATAACCAGGTCATATGGTAGATCAAACTTTTGTAACTTTGTAAATATTAATCATAAGTTTCCTTCAGGAATGGTCTGTTTTTTGCTTAAATATGAATCCAGAACCCAAATAGCCTCATTCAAAATATCTGATCCACAATCATTCCACAATGTATTTAAAACCTGTCAATGCATACCCATCTCTTTTTAACATTAAAATGGTACATATCACAAATCATCATTAATAAAGTGAAAAATTTTAAATGGAAAATTTAAAATAAACAACTAATTATATCAATGCTTACAGAAGGTTTACTTGGTTTTTTCTTTCTTTTTCCTCTCAAGTTGTCTGGAAGTATTTTGGATGTGTACAGTGGTGAGCAGGGGATTCCACCAGCTAATATGGGACTTACAAGTGCTTCCTGTCCAAACAGTCTACCAAGGAAAAGAGAAATCACAGGTAATATTGCTTTTATATTCTTACTTTTTTTAAAAATCAACTATATAAGATATGAGTGACAATGGATTACCAAGCCAAGCTATCCTCATATATATTTTCAAAATAGTTAAAATAGGAGACATTTAGTGAGAAAAATCAACCTTTTTTTTTCTATGAAAACCATACAGCGAATTAATGTGACATACAGTTTAACTGAATTTTTTCATTATTTTAGGAATTGGGCAAATATATACTTAGGCTCTGTCTAGACATATATGAGAGCTTGATTGAGTCCTTCACTTAACAGTTTCATTTTGATATTGAATAGATTCAATTTATTAACATGTTTGCAGAATTATGGAGTAAATAAGGGCAAAATAAGTCCACTTTTCGTATGTAAAATTTTATATAAAAGGAACACTTAATTACATTTGTCCCTTTTTAGCTTGATTTACGGATGTCATAATAGACTTGTATGCAGGACTTTGAGCCAGTTCCTTCTGGTTCGAAATCCTGCTGAGAATTCACATTTCCTTCCCAGATACTGAATCAGAATCTATAGTTTAACAAGATCTCCAGGTGATTCTTATATATAACTTCCTGGGAACTTGTTATAAATGCAAATTCCCAACAGGTATTCAAACCAGAATGAACCTGTTGGAAGCCCTGCTTGTGCATAACTCTCTCGAGGGGGACCCTCCTCATTCTCCATAGTTTAGTTTAAAATGTGTTAGAAATCAAAGGTATTATAGGAACATGGCCAGATTCCTCCAGCATATAGATTAGGAAATCAAAGGTCAAAGACGTTAAAAAGTCATAAAGCTGGTTAGAGGCAGAACTGGATCAAAGTAAGTATTTCCTGACTTACAAGTCCAGTGTTAGTTCTACTGTAGGAATATAATAAAATCAATTGAAATTTCCATAACAAGTTTTTAATTTGAGCTCACTCACTGGA
This sequence comes from Loxodonta africana, assembly GCF_030014295.1. NCBI lineage: Eukaryota > Metazoa > Chordata > Mammalia > Proboscidea > Elephantidae > Loxodonta > Loxodonta africana. Next base: position 33,504,071 of record NC_087349.1, read on the forward strand.
CTTTTAATTTTTACACAATTAATAATACTAACGTTTTACTAAATACAAGGTATCCATCTTTGGCATCAAATCAATAACTCAAAACGTTTATATATTCAAATGGTTCAGACTAAACTAAATATTCAGACTAAAAAATATTGTTTTAAATAAACACATGGAATTAGGGTGTGTGGTTTTTAAAATTATAATCCAAGAATTGCTGTGTAACAAAGTACCCCAAAACTTAGCATCTTGAAATAATAAACTTATTTTTCTTTTACAATCTCTGTGGGTCAGAAATCCAGCTGTGGCTTAGCTAAGTTCTGAATCAGGGTCTCTCGTTAGATTGCAGTAAAGTCGTCAGCCAGAGATGCAATCATCTGATAGCTTGACTGGGGCTGGAGGAAATACCTCCAGGGTGGTTCACTCACAGTCTTGTCATGTTAGTGTTTGGTCTTGGCAAGTAGCCTTAATTCCTTAACTTGTGGACCTCTTTATATGGCTCTTTGAGTGAGCTCATGACAACTATCAACCCAAGAGACAGCAAAGATGAAGCTGGAAAGTGTTTTATGACTTAGCCTTGGAAGTCACACTAGTCATTTCTACAACATCCTACTGGTTTCACAGGTCAGCCCTAGTCAATGTGGGAGGGAACTACCAATGGTGTGAATATAATGAGGTGAGAATCATTGTGGGCCACCTTGGAGGCTGGCTATACAAACATTATCAACCATGTAGTGCATAGAGTGAAATATAATTTACTAGAAGAGAGCGTAGTGTTGCCTGATACGTATATGAGGAACCTTCAGATGTAGAAAACTACATTCCACCTTTTGGGATGTAGAAAATTAAACTATTTGAAGAATTTAGGTGAGAATCATTTCTTTCTGAATCTCAAAATTCTGCAAGTAATAATACTGCAATATGCTCTGGCAGTTTAATATTTGCTGTGTACTATATCTCTTTTAATCATCACAAAATTCTGTCATTCCCATTTACAGATGAGCCTGAAGCACAGAGAAGTTAGGTAATAGATTCCAGGGCTATTGAATGGCAGGCCAGGACACAAATCCAGGTTTTACTGACTCTAGAGCCTGAAGACTTTATCACACTGTCTCTTACTAAAGAGTATTCTGTTCCAAAATTTCAAATATTTGTGTTAAAAAAATTTATTAAAATATTTTGAAGTAAATTTGTCTTTTCACCTAGTATTTCTGGATTATGTTGATTGGGGGGCATTTAAGGTAGAACTAAACACCATTTCAATTATTTTCCTTTTGGTCAGAAACTGATACTCGAGCTTTGGCAAAAGAGAGGCAAAAAAAGGATAACCACAACCTCAGTGAGTATATATATAATTAATTAATGCAGGGGGGAATGTGTGGAGGTTAAAAATCTGTGGCATTTTCTTGTCAATCCATAAGCATTTTGATGTCAGAGTGACCAAAAATTAATTGCGCATGGTAATAAATTGATCTACTTCAGGAGATTTAAACAATGCAAACTGTCAGAAGGGCTATATATTTTCGTGAAGTGAAACATCACACTTTCTCTTGTTACTTACTCTTCTCCCAAGGAGGCTTTCTGTGAGGGAGGTGAGTGCATTCATTGACTCAAAAGTTTAAAGAGACCAAAGTGACTTCAGAAAATATACAACATTTAAATAGCAAGACACACAACTCCAGGTTCTCATTTTTCTGGGTCAATCTGCTCCTCCCATCGTAATGCTATGTTATTTGAAAGGCATTGTTTATGCTGGACTGCTTAGTTCCACCTTTGGGAGGAGAAAAAAAGAAAAGCTCCAGTGGCTTTCTGGGGTCAATTTGACTCTGATAACCGGTCACCTGAGATGGAAGAATGCAGGCAAGAGAAGCAATTCAGGGGCAAGGCTGAGCTCTAGAGTGCTTGGTCATGTCTCAACTGCTTAACTATGTTAAGTGAGCTTCAGTAATTGGGTGTGAAGTCTACTTAGTCTGAGAACAAAAAAAAAAAATTTTTTTTTGAGAAAAGAACAAAATAAATAAAGCCCTACAACAAACCATCGCTTCCGTACATGTGATTAGCTTAAATTGATTCTACAGGTACTCATGAAACCTGTACCTGTTTGTAACGCATCCACCTACGTCTCAGAGTAATCAGTTTGCTGACTGCGGGACAGTAAGGAAAGGGCGCTTGTGTAGTCCTGGAGAAAAAATGATCCAGTTCCATAGCACTAGAGGCAGAGCAGGTCAACTTTGTTCCAGATTATGAGACAAGTAGTAGACGATTGAGGAGTATTAATAGTTGGTAGAAGGAATAAATACATCAGGGAACTATAGTCTTCTTTCAAATTTTGTACCTGCTGAACTATTACTCTCCTTGCTCCTATCTTCCCTCCTGTATGTGCTCAGCTTAAATAGCAGATCATTTAATGTACAGTGAATTCCCTGGGTGGTGCAATCAGTTAACGTGCTTGGCTGACTGAAAGGCTGGAGATTTGAATCCATCAAGGGGTGCCTTAGAAGAAAGGCCTGGTGGCCTACTTCTGAAAAACGAGCATTAAAGACTTTATGGAGCACAGTTCTGCTCTGACACACACTGGGTTGCCAAGAGTCAGAATAGTGGCGTGGTATTTAATGTAGAGTATGATAGGCACCTGATATGCCCATTTTCAAAGTGTTTTCTAATCTCGATTCACTTGCTGAATGATCTGCTTATTAGGGAAATGAATGTCAAAAAATTAGTATCATAAATTTAAGCATACTTAAAATATAAATGCAATTAAATGTAAGTATCATAAATGTAAATAGAATTAAACGTATGTATATTTAAAATACAGGGACAGCCCTAAAATTTATGAGGATGTGGCTAGAGTACAAATGAAGACAAATGTCTAAATATGTAAAATATATAAAAGTTATAAATTAAGCTAGAAAGTGCTAAATTAAATACAACTCATGGTGACCCCATGTGTGCACAGTAGAAGTGCTCTGTAGGGTTTTCAAGGCTGTGACCTTTCAGAAGTAGACCACCAGGCCTGTCTTCTGAGGCACCTCTGGGTGAGCTGGAATTGCCAACCTTTCACCTGGTAGTCGAGCACTTAACCATTTGGGTCACACAGCGACCTTATGGGCCACCGTGAGTCAGAATTGACTCCATGGCAAAACTAATAAGAACAACAACAATCCTCCCTAAAGACTGAATGGTCAAGTTTGAATTTAGAATTCTTGGATCCTCTGAGCTCTGGATGGGCATGTTGGGCAGAGCAAAGCTAACTCCCAGCCTGCAGCCCGCCCTACACTTCTCCCTACCCCAATTTCATTCTGCACTGCCAGTGGCTTCCTCAAGCACCCCCTCCTTTACATCCAAGCTCCATCCACACCACTGCAAACAACAGCCTCTTGGTACATCCTGATGTCATGGTCTACCCTCAAGAGAATGGGACTGGGGAAGCAGCCTGCACAGGCTCTGGAAGTGGGTCCAGGGCATTTGGGCAGGAAATTCCTGGTGCAATTTTCTAAGTGGGCATAGTGTTCCCTTGCCCTGTGAACACCTTACCACGTGGGGAGGGGTGTGGCCATATAAGCCAAGAGTGTGTCCTCTTAAATACGGGGTCCAGGTAGGATCCTCTCTTGCCTGGATCTAAGGGAAGGATTGAATGAATATATCAAAAATTTTGTGAAAAATGGAACCATTGATTCACCACCACATACAACATAAAATAATTTAGTAATTTCTTAAAACTTGACTCCTTTACAAATAATTAGCACTTGCTATGAGTAACATGGAAACCCTGGTGACGCAGTTGTTAAGGGCTACGGCTGCTAACCAAGAAGTCGGCAGTTTGAATCTGCCCAGTGCTCCCTGGAAACTCTATCAGGCAGTCCTACTCTGTCCTATAGGGTTGCTATGAGTCAGAATCGACTCGACGGCACTGGGTTTGGTTTTTTGGTTATGAGTAACATTAAGGAACCCCGGTCGCGCAATTGTTAGCGCTTGGCTGCTAATCAAAAGTTTTGCAATTCAAACCCAGCCAGTGCCTCCACAGGAGAAAGACCTGGTGATCTGCTTCCATAAATGTCACAGCCTAGGAAACCCTACGGGGTACTTTTCTGTCACATGGGGTCACTATGAGCTGAGAATCAACTCGATGGCACCTAACACCACCAACAGGAGCAACACTGAGGTATCAAATTTCTCATTATAGTTAACCTTTAAACAAACAGCAACAACGCCTTTATGGACCACAGTCTAAACGGAGTTGAACAGATGCTACTGATGTTTTACGTAAGGTGAATTTAAATAATAGATTTTAAAGGAGCATCATGGGACTAGACCAGCCCCTATTTTGAGCTATTTTGAGATAAAATTGTTTGTGAACCATCCTTCATAGCTCTTCTTCATCTTAAATGTCTGGTGAACGTAATAATTATTAATAAACTATTACTGTAAAATATATATGTTTTTCTATGAGCTTTACCCTTGTTTTTTTTTTTTTTTCTGTTCAGTATTTTTAGGTGGTGTAATTTAGTTGTTGTCTTGAATCACACACACATGGAAAACAGGATTGGTGAAAGGGGGGAAAATTCTCTTGGGAATCAATTATATTCCAATCTAGAGGAAGCCCAATGTATTATTCCTGAAGGTCAATCTGTTCATAGCAATTTGCTTTGTACAGTAGGTTCACCCAGACAACTGATATTCTTTCATGACTTCCCTTGTTTCTAGCAGCTTGTCTCAAGTGTGTATTATTTAAATATTTCGCAATTTTTAAAAATATATATATTTCTTCTTTATGGCCTTTTACTTCATTCATTTCCCTAGAAACCATGACACATGTTATTATTGAAAATATGTACAAGTATGTGCTGGGATTCTAGATATTAGGAATATAGAGTAGGCAAGGGTCAATAGAGGAAGCTCTACTTATTTATAAATCTGACATTTATTGAACATGTACTACATGCACAAAATTGCTATAAGCAATGAATGGAAAGGCAAACATCAAGAACAGTCTCTAAAACTCCAGGACAACTAGGTGGTGCCTGCCTACCACTACTGACTGCTCTGACAGGGATCACAATAGAGGACCCCAGACAGAGCTGGAAAAAAATATAGAATAAAATTCTAACACACAAAAAAAGACCAGACTTACTGGCCTGACAGAGATTGGAGAAACCCTGAGAGTATGGCCCTTGGACACAATTTTAGCTCAGTAATGAACTCCTGAGGTTCACTCTTCAGACAAGATTAGACAGGCCATAAAACAAAATGAGACTAAATGGGCGCACCAGCACAGGGGCGAGGACTAGAAGGCAGGAGGGGCCAGGAAAGCTGGTAACAGGGAATCCAAGGTCGAGAAGGGAAAGCGTTGACATGTCATGGGGCTGTTAACCAATGTCATAAAACAATGTCTACTAACTGTTTAATGAGAAGCTAGTTTGCTCTGTGAACCTTCACCTAGAGAACAATTGAAAAAAGAAAAAGAAAAAAAAAGAACAGTCTCTGAATAAGAACCTGTATCAGTAATTTTCAAAGTTGTAGCCCCAGACAAGCAACATTAGCATTATCTGTGAACTTCTTAGAAATGCAAATTCTTGGGGTTCACCCTGTACCCACTGCCATCCAATTGATTCCAACTCATAGCAATGGTACAGGACAAAGTAGGACTGCTCCATAGGGTTTCCAAGGCCGTAATCTTTATGGAAACTGGCTTCCACATCTTTCTCCCCTGAAGCTAGGCTGGTGGGTTTGAACTGTCACCCCAGACCTAATGAAATCAGAAACTCTGGGTGTCAGTAAAAACAACCTATTTTTACAAGCCTTTGAGATATGCTTACTACAAGCCAAAGTTTGAAAACCACTGCTCTGACAACACTGAAAATTTTAAATTAGTAAAATATATTTGTAATCAACATGCATTCATTTAGCACCTCCTATATATTTTTTGGAGCACTGGCGGCACAGCGGTTAGGAGCTTGGCAACTGACCAAAAGGACAGCAGTTCAAATCCATCAGCCACTCCTTGGAAACCCTAGGGGGCAGTTCTGCTGTTTCCTATAGGGTCTGTATGAGTCAGAATCGACTAGAGAGCAACGGGTTTGTTTTGGGTTTTTTTAATACGTGAAGTCCCTGAGTGGTGCAAATGATTAAGCCCTTAACTACTAACTGAAAGATTGGCCATTCAAACCCACCCAGAGGAGCCTCAGAAGAAAGGCCTGGCAAACTGCTTCCAACAGGTCACGGCCTTGAAAACACTATACAGTGCAATTTACTCAGCAACACATGGAGTCACCATAAGTCAGAAATGACTCAACATCTATGGGTTTGGGTTTTTTGGTTTGTATGTTGAACCAAAAATAAGTAAGACAATAGTCCCTGTCCTCAAGGCGGTCATATATACCTACTTCGTGCTAAACATTGTGTTTGGCCTTGAGAGGGGATGGTGAGAAGAATACAGCAAGGTATATGACCTCAAGGATTACAATCCTAAATGACTGACAAAATGGACATATGAGAAATAAGGAGCAAACCCGATAAACCTATACATATTACCAGAAAGAAAACAAAACCAAGCCATTGCCGTCGACTCAATTCTGACTCATAGTGACCTTACAGTGTAAGTAAATATTATAACGTTTCAAAGAATGACAAAAAATGTTTTTTGAGACCAAAATGTTGCTTTTAAGACATAGTGAATCATTTAGTTCTAATTCTAATAATGTATGTTTTTAGTTCTAGAATAAAACACATTGGCATTATTCTGTTGTTGGGGAGTACTGTCTTTTCATTAAATGGAATTTTTTTGGCCCACTGTGTCTTAAAGATTATTAGGAAAGTTTACAGCTGACCAAAAATGAAGTGTACTTTTAATGAGAATAATCAATAATATTTCTTTTTTAATAGTTGAAAGAAGAAGAAGGTATAATATTAATTACCGAATCAAGGAGCTTGGCACTCTTATTCCAAGGTCTAATGATCCGTGAGTTCAACAATTATTTCTGTAATAATGTTATAGCTTCAATACCTGCCCCCTCCCAAAAAAAATAGGTGGGAGGGAAGAGGAGAGGGTGAGAACCAAGGACTAAGAAACTAAGCAGCTTACGGCAAAGATAAAGCTATTGCTGGTCTCATTTTTAAAAATTTATTCCAGACATCAAGACTGTTACTAAGAGTTGTCCTTCTGAGCTTTAGAAAATGAGTAAACTATTCCTTCTCAGTTCATAGGGTCTTTCTGTATGGGAACAATTTTGGCAAATTTAGTGGGAGTATCAAATACTGTATTTTTTGATTATAGCAATTCTTCCAATTTAAGATTTATGTATGTGAAAATTGAATTGTCTTATTTTCAGAGGTCCCAAAATTCAGGAGACATAAAAGTAAAAAAAACACAGAATTCTAAAAACTTGCTCATTTGATGCCAACCAAATAATTGACTAAGTCAATTAGCAAATAGGTTTTGGTGTCACCCAGACACAAACTCAAACAATTTGTTAGAGGTTGGAAATCTCATGAAATATTTGATTAAATAAAGTATCAGTTAGGTCTGTTGAATGTTTCTTTGAGAACATAAAACATGATCTATATCATTACTAATGATTTAAATTTTTTTTCATTCAAACTGACAACTGGTATCCCCAAATACTGACAATTACCCATTATTTAGACATGATGATATTTGATAAAGTGATGTTTGTGAGGTCTGAAGATTTTTTCTTAAAACCAAATATGCTATTTCACTTCAGCAATTCAAGAATTGTGAGAAAGAGAATACAGTATTTAACCTCATAAAGGTACTAGATATTGAAGGCATCCAGAATAATATGGCAGAAAGATAACTGGATGGATAATCTGAACAACATGGTCATTGTTGAGGCTCTACTCAAAACTTCTCAAGGCTTTTAAAGCCTGGGGTATGCAACTTCTCTGTTAGTTGGAGAATATCAGTCATCTCTAGAGGACTAGGTTTTTATAAAAATAAAATCAAGTAATGTGTATGAGACTACTTGGTGCATTACTAAGCTTATGTGAGGGATTATTATTACTCTACATTTTTATAGAAACTTATCTAAAGGCTCCTTTCTAGTTCTAATTCATTGCCTGGAGCAAAGATGGCAAACTTTTCCTGTAGAGCCAGGTAGTAAATATTTTAAGCTTTGAGGACCATACAGCCTCTGTCACAATTATTAACTCAGCCATTTTAGGATGCAAGCAGACATAGACAATATGTAATGAATAAGCATGACTGTGTTCTAATAAAACTTTCTTGACAAAAAACAGGTGGCAGGCCATTTTTGGCCTGTGAGTTGTAGTTTGTCAGCCCCTCATCTAGAATATGGAAAATCAATTTAATTAAGAATCATATTTGAAAGAGACCATAGTTGGAAAAACTTCATTGACAACATTCTTAAGTGTCTTTTTCTTCTTTATGGATCTCAGAAAAGGGGATCTCTCTCTCTCTCCCTTTTCTTTTAGATACCATTATGTTGTATTTAGTCAAATAACACTATTGCAGGTTTAATTGCAAACACACCAATTACTCATATATTGGCTATTTCTACATGTGTATTTGTCCATATAACACAGGCAGAGAAGATACTTCTGACTGGTGTGGCATTACAAATATCTGACCACCAACTCTATTTCAATATATCTTATCTGTTGGCTTGCTGTGGCCTCACCTGTTACGTACTCTAGTATCTCTCTGTGGGGTTCACCAATGAGAGTCCAAGGAATCCAAGTTTGTGGATTCATGAGTTTTGGATGAATCCAGAGCATAGCCTCTTGAAATGAACTTTATTGAAAAGTGGGGTCTCTAGATCCCCAGGCCTCAGGAGCATCTACTCAATGGATAATCTGAATCGTAGAGAAAATGAGAGTACTGGGGAAAGAGCGTGGAATAAAATATAGAAGAGGGACGTTTCACTTTGAAGATGGAGAAATGAATGGGAGAAACAACATTATCATTGTAACTGTTTAAGCATTGGTGAAGATTAACAAAAAATTAATATTAAAAAAAGAAAGATCAAACCAGATTTAGGCATGAGGTTAATTAATACATCTCAGACTTATTTGTTGAGAAGGTAGCTAACCCATTGCCATTGAGTAGATTCCAATTCATGCTGAGAAGCTAATTACAACCAATACAGTGACTATGAACAATTCTTTAAAAAAAAAATTACAAACTTCAAATTATGGGATGACCTAGCAGTGTTTTTTAATTTGTGTGTCATAACCTATTAATGGATTGTGAAACCAATCAATGGGGCAGATCCAGCATTTTTAAGTAAAGAAGGAAGAACAGCAATGATAATATCAGAATATTACATGTAGGGAGAATAGTAACACCTTGTGGAAGCTTTACTGCAGCTGTATGTACTAAGAGTGCACTGAGTCATAGTATAAAACATATTGCTCAGAATGGGATGCATTTCTAAGGCAGGGAAACCACAGGTGGCAGAAAGAACACCGACCGAAGTGAGGAGACCTTGGGCTCTTCTTCTAAATCCTACATGCTTTTGGGCAAATAGCAGGAACTGTGGAGTGGTTGACCTCTGAGGACTTTCCAGCTTGTGATTAGAATAAACTTTGGAGTTGTTTTAGGAAATCAAAGCTAATACCTGAAGACATTTTGAGTTATGTGAAGTTGCCATTTTTTATGTTTTAAAGACATGCAGAAATTCTATTTCTTTGCAGGTCAAAATGGTGAGGTCAGCAGGGAAAACAGCATAGAGAACAGCTGCAGTTGAGTAGTATAGGTTGAGAAAATTACATGACAGAGCAAACTACCAGGGAATGACAATCCTTTCACCGCTGGTAAAAACCAAAGCACAATTAACAGACAAAAAAAGTGAAGAGTTTTTATGGATGTGTGGTGGTTATCTACTTCGGTCTGTTTGGAGGCACATCTGTCCATTGTGGGAACCGCGTTTACAAAAAAGTCATATTAGTAGAAATAAAAAATACTACTAGAACATGAGTTATTCTATTAGTGCTATCAAATTACTCTTGCTTTCCCACTTTTTTTAATTTACAAAATAATTTGGTTTTTTTTGTTTGTTTGTTTGTTATATTCATCTTTTTCCTCTCTCCACAGCCAGAACTTCTCTCTGTTTTTGAGTAAGAATGGTAGTTGAGATAGTAAACGAGATCTCATAAGATTTTCTGAATCAGGAGTTACAAAATATTGACCCAAACAGGAAAAATGTGGCCTGTTTTGGTGTTTTCTTTCTTCTCTTTTTCATTTATTTTCTTTCCTTTTCTCTTTTTATCCTTTGATGTTTTAAGTGGGATGTTCACTCCTAAAATGACAACAGATTGTACATTTTCCAGTGTTTTGCCTGGCGGCACTCCTACCCCAATTCACACCTTTGTGTTACCTGCTTTGGCCCTAAGAAGTCCTGGTGGCGCAGTGGTTAAAGTGCTTGGCAGCTAACTGAACGGTGAACTGAATCTACCAGCTGCTCCATGGGAAAAAGATGTGGCAGTTGCTCCTATGAAGATCACAGCCTTGGAAACCCTATGGGGCAGGGTTGCTGTGAGTCAGTATCTACTCGACAGCAATGGGCTGGGGCTTTGGCACTAGATAAGCTCAAGCTTTTAACCCCCAAAATGTTTTAAGTTCTTCAGAGAAAATCATTTTGCAGAAAATAAAATGTCAGTAACAACATCCATTCATTCCTCAGCCATGTGTCTATTGCTGTGTTAATGTTTGTAGGGTACTATCACATGCAATATCTTTAATGCCTCCCTACCTATCTAACTATTGCTATTGAGTAGACCTGAACTCACAGTGACCCTATAGGACAGGGTAGAACTGCCCTATAGAATTTACAAGGCTATAAATCTTTATGAGAGCAGACTGCCACATCTTTTTCCTGTGGAGCAGCTGGTGGGCTTGAACCACCGACCTTTGGTTTAGCAGCACAGCACTTAACCACTGCACCACCAGGGCTCCTCTTTAATGCCTAGCTGCTTGAAATTCTCTTGGGAGAGAGACAAAAATTTCTTTAATAAATTTAGAGAACTTAAAATATCTTAATAAGAAACTTCTTAGATGGCTTTAAAATTCAGTGAACTTTTAAATATTTAGCATAAACAGCATCAGGTGCAATTGAAGACAGACCCATTATGTGGTCTCCACTGTCATTTTAAAGTTTGTTTTAGATCTAAACAAATAGTAATTTAAACTTCAAAGTTGGCTAGGGCTAATATTTTTTATCTTATTCTCTCTGTCCTTCAAAGTTGTCTTTCTGTGGGCAGAACTGAAACAATGTTAAGGGACATAAGCCTCCTGCTTTCACATATAGTTTTAGTTTAGGAATCCGCAGCATTTTTCAAAGATACCACCTTGGTTTAACGGTACGAGTAGCCTGCTTTTCCCTAGCCTTCTCACCACCAGGTCAATCACTATGAATATAATGAGACCAACAGCTATTATGACCCTAGGGAACTGACAAAGCAAGTTCAAAATTGAGGCAGACGTTGACAGCTGTTTGGTGTATTTCAGTAAAAATCAGCTTGTCCAGGCCTTAATAAACAATTTTATCTGCCAGTAGAAAAATGTATCTTTCCTTAATTTGTCACTGCTAATGAGGCGCATAGAAATTGGACCTTTCATAAGCTGTATTTTCCTACTTTTGATGCCTTAATAAGTATGTATTAAGTTCAATATATGTCACGTAAATTTGTTCAAACTAAAAACATACAGTATAAGGTCTTTTAAAAATTTCCCAGCGTGCTTACTTATGCTGTATTAAAAATCTCCCATGGCCCTAAACTGGAAATTCATTAGTGTTTTCCAACAGCTCTGATTAATTTTTTGACAATTAGTTTTACCCCATTCTCCATACGTATTACCAGTTCACATATAGTATTAAATACACTGATCATTATTTCAGATATTAAAATCAGTAGTCTGTTCCGTACTCCCAGATCTATCATTTCTCCTGTCTTAAAAAATAAGATTTACTAAACTAATATTTTCAATGTTATAGCCTGAAAGGTTTTCTGGTAAAGTTTAATTGTATTTCTCTATCAGGAATTTATTTAAAAATAGGTATCCAGCTTTTTACAAAGCATTGGTGCTTTTTGTGCAGAAGGATTTCCCGAATGGTTTTAGGAAGTTTTGCTGTATTGCATAAAGTAATGTTGCTAAACTCTGATTTGTTTCACAATCACTCAGGATCACCATTCAGGAGGGATCTGAATTTTTTTTTTTTCCCTTAGAAGCATAAAAGCAAGCTTATTAGAAAGTAGGTTAAAAGATTGGTACATTTGAAATGATCTTAAAAAATTTAGGCTTAAGTCCTCAGTAATGTACATTTCCTAGTTCATTAATGCAGAAATACTGCACATAGATTTTAATCTTGGAGTTAATAATAAAAGCAATTTTCACTAAAAATATAAAAACTGTAATGGTAGAATCATGATATTGCATTTAGCTCTCCCACAAAAAGTCACTTTATTACTTTCTTTTGACACTTATTTTCATTCTGGGATTAATTTTACTATATAAGGGCTTCTTAACTATTCTATTAAAATTTCTATTCAGAAGCAATAATATCTAAGAGTGAATAATAGTCATGTAAATCATTATTTCATATTAATGTAAAAGATTTTGTAAGTTCTTATGAATTCTGCTGACATGCACAATTGTGAAAAGGTTATCTCCCCGTTCTACAGTGATATGCGCTGGAACAAAGGAACCATTCTAAAAGCATCGGTGGAGTACATCAAGTGGCTACAAAAAGAACAACAGAGAGCCCGAGAATTAGAACACAGACAGAAGAAATTAGAGCAGGCTAACAGACGGCTTCTCCTCCGGATTCAGGTTTTTCTAAGACTGTTGCCACGAACCATGTAGCTTACATATGACTTACCCATCATTAGTTTTATTCATTGGTCTCATTTATTTTTCCTCAGTTTGAAGGATAGTTTTTATTGCCTTTTACTCATTCCTGAATTGGATCATTTCGATTAGGTTTTGATTAGAAATCTAGGATCAAGATGACTTAAAAAATATGTAATGAATAACAACTAATTATAAAATGCAGAAAAGAGATCTCATCTCATAAATACACACACAATATCATGCCAGCGAAAAACTAATGCTAAGCAGAACATTTGTTTCTGGATATAATATCGGACACTAAATTCTCCCCTCCCTTTTTATTTCTTCAGTAACATTGCTATGGATCTCATTGCCTCAAGGCACTTTGTGCTAGCTTATATTAAGTCACTCCTCATCTGTTCATGTGACTCAAAATATCAAAATATGGGTTTTCATAACTCTCAGGTTTTTTTTTTTTTAATGTGAGCATAATTATTGCCAGGTAAAGCGCTTACTAGTCCTGAATTATGGTGAGAAATTAATCAGAAAGAGTAAGCGAAGGATTTTCCCACTATCTTCTGCTAGCTGTATTGTAGGCTGAGGCACTACAGGACCGTCATGTGCTGTGTGTTTCTTCACAGAGCAACGCGAGAAGAATTAAAAAACAAACAAACTAACAAACTAAAAAGCCTAGTATTTTTCTCAGGACTATTTTTCAGGCATTAGAAATATACCAGTTACCATTATTTGCAAAACTATAATTTGTATTAGTCTTCATACTCGGATGCTTGTTGATGGTTGTTTCTATTTCTGGTTTATTCTCTAGAGTTGACTTTCCAAGTCATGAGCTAATTAATCTTGTTTGTTTGAAATTGCAGGAACTAGAAATACAGGCTCGTGCACACGGTCTGCCAACCCTGGCTTCTCTTGGCACAATGGACTTAGATGCTCAGGTCACCAAACAACAGACTCATCCCGAGCAGAATTCAGTGGACTATTGCCAGCAACTGACTCTGTCTCAGGGACCAAGCCCTGAACTCTGTGATCAAGTGATGGCCTTCTCTGATCCCTTGTCGCACTTCACTGATTTGTCATTTAGTGCCGCTTTGAAAGAGGAACAAAGGTTGGATGTCATGTTACTGGATGACACAGTATCCCCATTTGGAACAGATCCTCTGCTATCTGCCACTTCCCCTACGGTTTCCAAAGAGAGCAGTAGAAAAAGTAGTTTTAGCTCAGATGATGGTGATGAGTTATAAAAAATAAACTGACTCAAGTCATCAACTCGGAAGCAATTCCATGCCGGTGCTATGCAATCGTGTTCTGAATTTGCTGTACATCTTTGGCTTATTTTTTCTGAAAGGAACATGCTGTTCATGAAAAAAAGATTCATTAGAAGCAACAGAGGAATTCACAGGAAGAAGAAGCACGATGTTGACGAAGTATTGAGAGCTAACAAAGATTGTTTCCTCTTTGACTACAGAGTCTAGATTTACTTAATGTTTGTTTTCCTGGCAAGAGTAGAGTATGAAAAATAGTTCTCTTTGGGTGTTTCAAAAGTGGAAACTTGGTGATGTACTACTGGAACTAACAGATTGCAAAGAGTAAATCTGCTGACATGTACAACCCTTTTCTTAGCCATTCACTTCCATATTCACTGTTCAGCTCTTCCAAGATCAGTGTCCCAAGAATCAAGATGAACTGATCTGGTCGTTCATTATCTCTCTCCACTGTCTGGTGGTCATGTTGTCTAAAGTTCAAACCTGATAGGGGAAATAATTATAAAATAGATTATCTGTCATTTGTAACTGAAAATTGAATACGATAGATGTTAGGATTTTCCATAATGAGATATAGAAAACTTACAAAAACATTGGTTACTAAAATTAGATCCTAATTCCTTTAGTCAGTTCAGTTACAGTAATCCTAAAAGCATCCTTGCATATTTGTGGAGACATGCTCTATACAGAAAAAGGAACTCATTGAATGTTTTCCTCCTGACAACCATGTTCGTAAGAATATGGGCTAAAATTTTATGGCTTCATATACACATGCATCAATCCAGGTGGTATGTGTTCTTTTTTCCCCCCTTCATTCAGATTTTCTAATCATCACCACATTCCAAAATCTTCTTTCCTTCATCAAGAAGAGAAGTTGGATAATCAATTTTGGTTAATGAATATAAAAAAATCTTTCTTCGAAGAAAATTTGTCAGCTATTTAAAATTTATCACCGCGCCCAATATTGGATGTCGATTAAATAGTTGTTGAGAACAATGGATTCAGTTTTGCTTCAAACTGACAAAATACTGAAAATTGGATTTCTAGCTGACAAGATAATTAATCAAAGATGGAACTATTTCTTATTATGTTTAGTTTTTAGTGGAGGATAAAGTTCTGTTCCCATAAGTGCCTGAACTTTTTTGCTTTGTTAGCATCTATTACATACATTTGTATCTATGATGCTTTTCTCTGATTTTTATCTTTTGAGCTTGTTTTCAGTTTAGCAGTTAAGTTACCAACATTTTGCTTTGTGGTGAAGCTCCGTGGGTAATCACCTGACCTATGAGTATTTGTGGAGTGAATACTAGGATCCGCAGTGGGTCCGGAGAAAGTGTTGAACAGATGAGCAAGACATAGTCTTCCTTCTCGGGGAGCCCAAAAGACTGCATATGAAGCAACCACCAAAGATAGAGGACATACAGAATTAAGGTCTAATTGGTGCAGCTGGAAATACAGCAGGTCAGCAAAAATGAAAACGAATGAAGGGTTGGAGAGTCAGAAAAGCCTTTAAGGGAACAACAGAATTTAGGTTTTTTTTAAAGACATAAATGTGTGAAAAGGAGGGCTTATAGAGAAATAATATAAACCAAATGATAAAGGTAAATATAAGTCAGAGGAGGGTTCCTCATGGGACACTCATTAGAACAATCTGCCCACCTGAGAAGACACCTATCAGGGAGTTTGGAAAATAATATTGGCAACAGGTTTTACAGGCCCTTGAAAACTAGGATGATATGATACAGTAAAAATAGACTTTTTCTTTTTAACTAGGAGAGAGAAAGCCTAAAATTAAAATGCTACTATAGGTTACTAACTACTGAGATATAATTTTTCATGTATATTAAACTTTGGCATAAATTTGTGAAAAGAAGTTTTAAATACTACTCACATGGAAAATATGTCATCTTCAGAGCAAACTTTGATGACAGTGGGAAAATAATAAATCCTTATGGCATAATTATTAATCCATGTCTGGAAAAAAAGGCTTGGCAATCTAATTCCAAAAGATTACAGCCTTTGAAGAGTCTCTGGAGTGCAATTCTACTCTGAAACACATACAGTCGCCATGAGTTGGAATTGACTGGATGGCAACTGGTTTTTGTTTTAGCTTACATCACTATCTCAGATTTTGAAGAATTAAAATAATTTTAACTGCTTGACTTGAGAAAAGTTCTTAATTTCCCGGACAGTCATTAAAGCCAAATAGATAAATTTATCTGAAATATACCCTGAGACAGAGAGCAGCGAGATATTTTCTCAATAATTTTCAAAAGGACATTATATACTTACTTTTAACTTTATGACAAAATTCCATTTTATTATCTGAGTTGATCATTCAACATTGCAAGTTATAAAGAAAGAATCGATTTCTGGGTCCATGGAAAACTCGCCATTCTAGATAGAAGCTGATTTCTGTTTTCACCATTATTCTTGTATCTTATATTCTGAGAAGGCTTGCCCTAATAATGATGTTCTTTCTAGTTCATCATTTTTCACTCTGTTAAAGTACTACTACCCAGCACTGACTCTATACCTCATCATCTCGGCTAGCCTAAGGGCTAGACACATAACATAAGGATGGTAGAACCTAGACAAAGAGATCTAGAGGGGGTACTAATAATTTGCTACTACTTTTGGATTATGATAGCTGTTGGGGCACTGTAAAATGGGTAATGGATTTTTAAAGACAGAGTAAAGAGTAGTGCTGTGTCACAGTCAATTGAAACAGATTAAACAATTCGTTAGACAGTAGTTCTTAACTTTTTAAGGGGATGGATCCCTTAAGAATGTAGCAAAAGTTATAGACTCTCAGAAAAATACAGAATCATATGTATGGACAGAAATTTTTCTATATCCATAAAGTTTCAGGGACCTCCTGAATTGGCTCCTTGGATCCCAGGTGAAGAAATCCTGCATCTGATCTGTTACTTTGACAAGTAGACATATATCTATCAAGAGATACATGCATGATTAGTGTCATATGTAGTAATGGGGGTGGAGATTCTTATGAGGGAGGAAATCCTAGTCACCTGAATATCATTATCCCAATCCCCATAGCTGCATAGTAAGGCAAAATTCTACCAAATGTATTATTCACTAAGTTGTTTACTTATAAAAGTAGTCTCCTTCCAAATAGTCCTTCCACTCAACATTAGCAATTACACCTCCTGTGTGTTACCTATCTGTGGGTCAGTTTCTCTACGACTATTGGATATTGTAAACACCCCACAATCACAATTTTAAAATGATGCAAATAAATTTCAAAAGTAAATTATTTGAATATCTAAGAATCAAGAGCAACCCCTGGGAGAATTGATGAAGATGTAGGATATTTTTGCAGAAATGAAACTTCTTATAACGGTAAAAGATGGCACATTATTTACCAAACAAGTTTGTCGCAAAAAAAGCATCAGATAGCACTAGGCTATTAATAAACTATTAACCAAGACTTGCTCATTGAAAGAATTCATGCAAAATTACAATTTTAACATAATTTTTAAAAAGATAAATTTATTTTTATTATTTTAAACTATTTTTTCCAGATTGTTGTTGTTAGGTGCTATCCAGTTGGTTTCAACTCACAGCAACCCTATGTACAACAGTCCAAACACACTGCCTGGTCTTGCGCCATCCTCACAATCGTTGCTATGTTTGAGTCCATCGTTACAGCCACTGTGTCATTCCATTTTGTTGAGGGTCTTCCTCTCTTCCAATGACACTCTACTTTACCAAGCATGATGTCCTTCTCCAGGGACTGATCCTCCCTGATAACATTTCCGAAGTATGTGAGACATAGTCTTGCCATCCTTGCTTCTAAGGAGCATTCTGGCTACATTTCTTCCAAGACAGATTTGTTCATTCTCTTGGCAGGCCATGGTATATTCTCAGTTAATCTTTTCCCTCTATTTATTATAAAATGCTGGTCCACTTGTAGTAGATTCACGTTAATCAGCCTTTTTCAATTCACAATTATATTAAAATAACGAGGACTTCCTGTGAGTATATATAGACCTTTACAACTTTTTTAAAATTATTTTTTATATCCTTTTTTTTTCCTTTGAACTTTTCCCATGTCAACTGGACCACAATTTCCTCAATTTACAGGCATGATATTGGTGATGAGTGCAGAACTTCCTTTGTATAGGAACAAGTTCTAAATAATAAAAAACCAGATGAGCTGAAGACATTGAGAAATGACCTTCTTCCTTTTTTAATTCAATTTTTTCCATCCACGTGCCTATAAATAAAATATATGATAGCACATACTTAAAAAATATATATAAAGAGAGACACAATGAGTTTCTAAGTTTGGTGTGCTATTTACCTTAATGTCAGGGGAGAAGTGAGATTTCTTAACTGAAAAAAAAAAGAATTTATTTTTCTTTTGTTTTGACAGATTGAGTTAGATTGGAATTTTTTTATGCTTCAAGGTATCGTGAAAATACTTTTTCTGTTTTGATATTGAGGTATTTTAATATTTGAATATAAAAATGACATAATTAAGTGTTCCAATGATTTTACAATATCTCAAGGTTAATATTTACTGATCTTATAATGCCTAAAATGTAGACAAAAATTCGGTTCAATGGATCATTTTACTGTTTTATCAGCACTAGATCATCCATCTGGGTTTTTGGAAAACACCTGAAGGATTGAATTTTGCTTCGGTATTGGTAATGACACAATCTGTATACACTACAAGGAATTACACCATTTGCCCCTCCATTGCCCCGGCATGTTGAATATTATTTTGCTTTGATAAGATTAAGATGTCAATTTGAGTTAGTATGAATTACATAGACACAGATTTCATTACCTTTACTTAATAAATACTAAACACATTTGGAGTATTGCTGATCTAATGTGTCATATGACCCTCCTATGATCATGATTCATTGCACACAAAAATGTTTTAGCATTTGTGTGATTTTTAAGTTGAAAAAAAAAACATTTAAAAAATTGAGGAAAAAATAGCTTTTCTTAAAAATTTTCTATGCTATGTATTTTTTATTTTTCCTGTCAGGCTCACAGAGAATTTGGGTGTGTAGGAGATTATCATAAGACAGTTATTTTGACTAAAAGAAAAAAAAGAAAACTCCTCCTGGATTTAGCCAATTTAGCAATGGAATACTACTGTTTGCTGCTTTATACATAAAAGGGAACTTTTTATCTTCTTTTTGCAAAGGGACTTATGTATTTCTACATATCCAGATGGCTTCTGTTGTGTTTTCTACTGATGAAATCCTCAGTGAAATGTCTTTTTCCCACCTACATTTATTCAACAGTCTTCCAGAATAAAGTTTAAGACTTTTGTGTTTAAACGCTACCTCTCCCTTTCCTGTGTTACTACTTTATTTTCAAAATTTTGCATTTCCATCTTTGTTTTCCCACAGAAATAAGTTTGTTTGTGTGTTATTTAAAGCTGGTGATTATATATGTAACTGACTAGAAATATGCAAAAGAAAAGTGGAGGCTGTTATTTTGCTGAAAGAATGATATATAATCAGGAAATTACATATTATATTACTTTTTAATACATGGACTCTAAATCTTAAAAGGTAACTAAAATCAAGGATTTTATCTAACAGCTTTCAGTTGCTTATGGCATAAAAAGCTAAAATTAATTCAGCTATTTAATCTTAATAACAATGTAGTTAAAAATCTTTGACTTTAATATGGTTAGATGTATGAATAGCTGAAATAACGTTCCTATAATTTTAATCTAACATTGGTTAGATCAAGAAAACATTGTTAGTGTAATAAGACTCTAGAATTGGTAATTATTGCTATTTTTCATTTTTAGTAACAAAGCAATATGTCTTATTTTCTAAGAAAATAAAGAACACTGGTGTACGTTAATACATACATGAATCTTTGTAGAAATAGTTTTTCAAATGCGCCGATATTTTCTTTGCATATGTAAAATGAAAGCATGTAATTATTAAACGTTTACTGTGCTGTTTGTTCTGTCTTTTTACATAGACTGCGCTGAGAAATACAGAAAGTGGGTTAATCATCTGAAAGGATATTTAGCAGCCAGAACAGTTCACAACTAACAATTGTTCACTAAATAGTCCATGCTGAAAACTGTGATCCAACATTTCCCTATTAATGAAAATAATTGTTACATCTTTAACATGGTCTCTTGCCATCTGCTTCTCCATGCTGTTATGGGTCCGATTTATGGAAAATATTTATCAGAATGTTGCAAAATTGCTAGCAGGCATAATGGTAGCAGTGAAATTTCTAAGAAACTCTGTAAAACCTTTTAATATACTAGATGGTCCCCAGACAATCGAGGATAAACAGAATACTGGATTTTAATATGTAAAATATTATAACACTGCTAATTGGTATTGACTAGACCTATCCCTTGGTAATGAAATTAATAAGGATTTCAGTTAAGTGTTGAGACTTTCTGATATTTAATACTGTGTTTATGGATTTGTCCTACATACTTGCTTCAAGAATGATAAAAGAGGACTGCTCTGAGTTAACTATAAAAAGCAATATTTTATGTTTTTTATATGTTCAAATATTGGTTCATTGCTTTTTAAGAACTAATACCACCTGGATATTTTTCTTAAAGAATTATCGATGACAAAAAACTGGTCAATATAGTAATTTTTGTGTGAAAAGGAATAACTAATCTAATACAGGTAGAAATAAGTCAGGATTTTTTTTGACATTATGTAAAATGAAAAGATGGGTGGCCAAATGGATTTTTTACATTAGATTGTGTATTGTGTATGTATGTATGTGTGTGGTGTGCTTGGGCCTGTATACATGTGTTGACATGTGAGAGTCTTAATATTTTTCTGATCTTTCTCTTTTAGGAAGGGCTATGTACATAAGAATATGTTATCATTATTGGGACATACATGTAGGTAAAATTGAAGCTATCCTCAAATCATTTTTCTTGCATACACACACACACACATATACACACGTATGTCTTCACGCTGAGTTGAAGACAAAAAGATTGAAAAGATGAGGAAAGCTGTAATAAGTTTTAATGCCCTTTATTAACATAGTTTATATTTACAGCTTAAATGTAAGCATAGATTTTATTGACTGGCAAACGGAAGATTAAAACCCACCTAAAAAGTTGTTGCTGTTACAAATCTGCGTTGGAAGTACAACGAGAATGCTCCTTAGAACAAAGGATGGCGAGACTTTGTCTCATGTACTTTGGGTGTGTTATAAGGAGGGACCAGTCACTAGAGAAGGACATCACGCTCGGTAGAGGATCAGCAAAAAGAGGAAGACCCTCAACAAGAAGGAATGACACAGCAGCCGAAACAATGGGCTCAAGCATGGCAACGATTGTGCGGATGGTACCGGACCCGGCAGTGTTGCATTCTGTCGTACAGAGAGTCACTATGACTCTGAACCGACTCAACGGCACCTAATAACAACAGCTGTTGTTGTTATTAAAAATCACCTATAAAATTCTAGCTATGAGGTGGTTAAGTGGTAAAATACAACAAGGCCTATTGGTTAAGTAATAGATACCCATCATGTTAAATATATATCGGTTTCATTAATTGGCAACAATAAGACAAGAGTACAACATTCTAGATGGTGATGATTTTGATAGGATTGACCACATTGTGGTTAAGTGCATGATTCATGTAATAAGAAAAAGTTGCCTGCGGGCTATTGTTCCTAACAAAGATTAAAATTTACATATTGCTTCTCCTTATGTCAAAACATCTGGTGCCCGCAAATGCTAACATTTCTTTAAAAAGTTTCATAAGCCAGGAAAAGTAGATTGGAAACATTGCATGTGAATCATTCAAGCATCATAATAGAATAACAGCTATGTTCAGAAAATATTGAATTGCTGCAAACAATACTACAGTCAAGATTATAATTTATTTGCTTACACAAATTGAAAAGTGAATGCTGTGTGTATGTGTGGAGAAAAAATGTGTTTGAGTAAAATGGGCTATCTCTTCAAAAATACTGATTTTACATAATTATATGGTGCAAGTGAGTTTATAAATCCTTCAAGACTTTACAATCATTCTAACAGTGTTAGAGGCAGTATGTAGTTGTATGAAATCTATTCTGATATCCATTCAGTAAGGACAGTTACTGAAAGTTGGGGAAACCTAAAACTTCATTTGCTCTGACATTAATTTTTATATATTCATTGGTTATATTTGCCAATGATTTACCAATCCTTTCATATTTAAAAGCAGATTTCAGATGTAGATGGCTTACCTTAACAACCAAAAAAAAAAAAACCAACTCGGTGCCACCAAGTTGATTCTGACTCATAGCGACCCTATAGGACAGATTAGAGCTACCTCATAGGGTTTCCAAGGAGCAGCTGGTGGATTCAGACTGCCGATCTTTTGGTTAGCAGCCAAATGCTTAACCACTGCCCTGCCAGGGCTCCCACCTTTGCAACACAGGATCCGTATTCAATGGATAGTCAGCCCTCACAACTCTTATCCTAGTCTGGCCTTCTGTTCTTTAATGTATCAAGGCCACTGCAAGATTTTCCTAATTTTCAGGCTTTCTCTCACCCACCCAGTCATCAGTTATCATCAACATAGTCTTTGCTGGCTGCATCATTCAACTGCTACTTATATTCTGTCTTTGTATTGCTGTTTATTACAGCAATGCATAGATTACCTTTCCCATGACACTAGATGCAGAAATACAAATTAACTTTCTCTGTATCCCACAGTACTTAACAGAGTGACTTGCCTAAACATGACAGGTCTTTAATAAATGATTAAGTGATGGTTAATTGCAGGTAAGAGAAGTGTGGAAGTGTCAGAATCTTCAAATAATGGAGTGATGGTCACTCAAGGCTGTGACCATTCATTGAAATGCTTGCCTTCCAACCTCTCTTTGTCAATTCTTGCACCTGCAGTGAGATCAGATTTACCTTATCTTTTGGCTTATCTAAAATGTGAGTTCAAGGAGGAAAAATATCAAATTTTGTGACAAGTGATATAGAGAAACTGCTCTTCAATTCATCCATTTATTCATTCACTGTGTGTTTAATAAGCATGCCTCAAGTAACAATGGCTGCTGCTGAGGGGAATGTAAAAAAATGAATCTGTGCTTGAAGAATTTAGCCATCTAAATAGAATTTCAGAGCACTAAATATGTGAAATAACCAGAGAACTCAAAGCAATATCTGAACAAGGGCTCAAATCTAATGCAGAGGTTTTACACTGTAAAAATTTAGAATAAGTGACACTCTCCATGAAGATAAAAGTCTATGAAAGATATATGGTCCAAGAAAAGTCTTGGGCTAGGAATTGAATTGTTGGGAAAACAGGAAAGAACATTCCATACTCCGGCAATCAGAGTCATTATAGAAATAGAAAAAAATCTTGCGTAGAAAACAGTAAGGAAAGCTTCTGGTCAGGAGTGAAAGATTGAGGAATAGGATGAGATGAAGTCTAATGGAAAATAGGATGTTCCCAATGTCAAGCTCTTGAGTTTTGTTTAAATGAGTGAACAAGGAAGTCTCTTGAATTGTTTGCTCAGAGCAAAAAGAAGTAGAGACAGCCACCAGATTATGGAAACATTGGATTTTTAGGGTAAGATGTCTCCTTATAGGTAATCTTTGTCTCCCATATAATTTTTATGGAATGATAGAGTCTTAAAGTTTAAAGTATCCCCAGAAGTGTCACCTGAATCCTACCTACAGCATCTTCCACAAAAAATAATCTTATTTGGACTGAAGAATGCTACTCAAGAAAAGCACATGCTTTGAAAATTGGTACCAACAGTGGGGGTTAGAGGGTAGGTTGCAGTTTTAAATAAAGAGACCAGTTAGGAAGCTACTATGGAATTCCAGGCATTAAAATCTTTTGGCCACTCCACTCTGAAACTCATTCTTTCACTCTCCCTTTGTCTCTGACATCACTATCATCTTTCTCGTTTTTCTGTCTTCCCCTTCACAGTCTGTTTTTCCATTTCAGCTTCTTAGATGTTAGAGTATCCTAAATTTCTATCCATGTCTCCTATATCTTTTTCATTTGGCAAACCATTCCACTCAAAAATTCCTCTATTAAGTATGTTTTCCCATGTTTGGCTAAAATCTTTATTTCTTACACTAGTTTTTTTTTTTTTTTTAACTCTCAAACAATTCCTCTTCTACGAATGTGAAAGTCTTCAAGTATTATCTAAATTTTTGTTCCTTAAGTCTAAAAATTGCCAGTAACTTTAATGTTCCTCATATCAAATGGTTTTAAAATTCATTCACTCTTTTGGTCATTTCTCCTAAGTTTTCTCCAAAGTTTCAGTTGCTTTCCCTTAAAATGACTCCGGAACAAACGGCAATATTCCAGTGTGGGATTCTTTTTCCTAGTTTAGGTACCTTTCCTGAATCATCTATCTGTCTATATCTACATAAATAGATAGACATAAATAAATGTATTGGCAAAATAACTTGTGACTTACATAGTGACTTATATTTACATAAATAGATAGACTTGAACATATTTATATACCTACACATACATATAAAAAATTTTTTTATATGCATATACATCTACATAAATAGACTTGAATATATTTATACATTTACATATACATTTTATGTATGTGTATACACACATATAAAGTAAAGTATTATAATAACATGTGCAAAGAGCTGGAGATGAAAAACCAAAAGGGAAGAACACGCTCGGCATTTCTCAAAATGAAAGAACTGGAGAAAAAAATTCAAACCTCGAGTTCCAATAATGAAGGGTTCTATGGGGAAAATATTAAAAGACACAGGAAGCATCAAAAGAAGATGGAAGGAATACACAGAGTCATTATACCAAAAAGAATTAGTCGATGTTCAACCATTTCAAGAGGTGGCATATGATCAGGAACCGATGGTACTGAAGGAAGAAGTCCAAGCTGCTCTGAAGGCATTGGCAAAAAGCAAGGCTCCAGGAATTGATGGAATATCAACTGAGATGTTTCAACAAACAGATGCAGCACTGGAAGTGCTCACTCGTCTATGCCAAGAAATATGGAAGATAGCTTCCTGGCCAACTGACTGGAAGAGATCCATATTTATGCCTAGTCCCAAGAAAGGTGATCCAACCGAATGTGGAAATTATAGAACAATATCATTAATATCACACGCAAGCAAAATTTTGATGAAGATCATTCAAAAACAGCTGCAGCAATATATCAACAGGGAACTGCCAGAAATTCAGGCTGGCTTCAGAAGAGGACGTGGAACCAAGGATATCATTGCTGATGTCAGATGGATCCTGGCTGAAAGCAGAGAATACCAGAAGGATGTCTACCTGTGTTTTATTGACTATGCAAAGACATTCGACTGTGTGGATCATAACAAATTAGGGATAACATTGAGAAGAAAGGAAATTCCAGAACTCTTAATTGTGCTCATGAGGAACCTTTATGTAGATCAAGAGGCAGTTGCTCGGACAGAACAGGGGGATACTGATTGGTTTAAAGCCAGGAAAGGTGTGCGTCAGGGTTGTATTCTTTCACCCTACCTATTCAATCTGTATGCTGAGCAAATAATCCAAGAAGCTGGACTATATGAAGAAGAATGGAGCACCAGGATTGGAGGAAGACTCATTAACAACCTACGTTATACAGATGACACAACCTTGCTTGCTGAAAGTGAAGAGGACTTGAAGCACTTATTAATGAAGATCAAAGACCACAGCCTTCACTATGGTTTGCACCTCAACATAAAGAAAACAAAAATCCTCACAACTGGACCAATGAGCAACATCATGACAAACAGAGAAAAGATTGAAGTTGTCAAGGATTTCATTTGACTTGGATCCACAATCAACAGCCATGGAAGCAGCAGTCAAAAAATCAAAAGACGCATTCCATTGGGAAACCTGCTGCAAATGATCTCTTCAAAGTGTTGAAGAGCAAAGATGTCACCTTGAAGACTAAGGTGCGCCTGACCCTAGCCATGGTATTTTCAATCACATCATATGCATGTGAAAGCTGGACAATGAATAAGGAAGACCGAAGAAGAATTGACGCCTTTGAATTGTGGTGTTGGGGAAGAATATTGAATATACCATGGACTGACAAAAGAATGAACAAATCTGTCTTGGAAGAAGTACAACTAGAATGCTCCTTAGAAGCAAGGATGGCGAGACTGAGTCTTACATACTTTGGACATGTTGTCAGGAGGGATCAGTCCCTGGAGAAGGACATCATGCTTGGCAGAGTACAGGGTCAGCAGAAAAGAGGAAGACCCTCACCGAGGTGGATTGACACAGTGGCTGCAGGAATGAGCTCAAGCATAACAACGATTGTAAGGATGGCTCAGGACTGGGCAGTGTTTCGTTCTGTTGTGCATAGGGTCACTATGAATTGGAGCCAACTCGATGGCACCTAACAACAACATATATATATAGAGAGAGAGAGATATTTCACCATACCTATTCAATTTGTATGCTGAGTAAATAAACCGAGAAGTTGGACCATATGAAGAAGAACAGTGCATCAGGATTGGTAGAAGACTCATTAACAACCTGCATTGTTCACAACCTTGCTTCCTTGAAAGTGAAGAGGACTTAAAACACTTACAGATGAAGATCAAAGACCAAGCCTTCAGCATGGATTGCACAAAAATCCTTATGAGCGGACCCACAAGCAACATCATGATAAATGTAGAAAAGATTGAAGTTGTCAAGGATTTCATTTTACTTGGATCCACAATCAACATCCATGGAAGCAGCAGTCAATAAATCAAAAGATGCATTGCATTGGGAAAATTTGCTGCAAAAGACCTCTTTAAAGTGTTGAAAAACAAAGATGTCACGTTGAAGATTAAGGTCTGCCTGATTCAAGCCATGGTATTTTCAGTACCATCATATGCATGCTAAAGCTGGGCAATGAATAAGCAATACCAAAGAATAATTGAAACCTTTGAATTGTGGTGTTGGAGAAGAATATTGAATATGCCATGGACTGCCAAAAGAACAAACAAATCTGTCTTGGAAAAAGCACAATGAGAATGCTTCTTAGAAGCAAGGATGGTGAGACTACATCTTACACACTTTGGACATGTTATCAGGAGAGATCAGTCCTTGGAGAAGGACATCGTGCTTGGTAAAGCACAGTGTCAAAGGAAAAGAGGAAAACCCTCAACGAGATGGATTGACACAGTGGCTGCAGCAGTGGGTTCAAGCATAACGATGATTGTGGGCATGGTGCAGGACCGGGCAGCGTTTTGTTCTGTTGTACATAGGATCGCTATGAGTTGTAAACAATTCAATGGCACCTAACAACAACAACATATGTGTGTGTGTATATATATATATGTATATATGGTTGCTGTGTGTCAGAATCAACTCGATGGCAATGGGTTTGTTTTTTTATATGCAAATATACAGACATGTATATGTATATACGTGCGTATATATATGTATATATATACACACACACACACAACTTGCAAGACCGTTACTGTGTTAAGTTCCCATTTTAAGTTTTGTTTAGCTAGTTTTTTGGATTTGAGTATAGAACTTTATTACTGTTACATTTTATGTTGAAGAATATGGCCGATGTTCCATACTACTGAACTCTTTCTGGGTATTGATTCTTTCCTGCAATTCATTACATCAAAGAAAAATTTACCTCTCATTTCATGACTTCTAATTTCTTTTGATGTAGGCTTTTGATAGAAATCATTCACACTAGGGAAGACAGAACCCTGCAACACATCTCTTATGACCTCCCTCCAACACTTAACATTCATTGTGTTGACATTGTAGCCCACTTATCTCCATTTGGTCATCCAGGAAAACCTGATATACTGAAATAAATGAATAGTAAAAACACAACATTATTCAGACTCAATCTAGAGTGACTCTGTTATACCTTAAAGGGGTAAAGCCTGACTCAGGGTGGACCCTGAGGTCAGTGACCACTTCAGGAAGCGGATGAAAAGGATCAAGAACAGAGGGCAGGAAATTGCTGTGAGGCTGAAGAAACTTCAAAAGTTGCTTTAGAGGTCTGCGTTGAGACTGCTCAATTAAGGATGCTTAAATGGGAGAGTACCCCGCATTATTCAGGTGGGATCAGTCTAATCACATACATCTTAAAACGCAGAGACTATTTCCAGGCCTTGGTGATGCAGTGGTTAAGTACCTGGCTGCTAACTGAGAGACTGGTGGTTCAAACGACCAGCCACTCCTCGGGAGAAAGA
This sequence comes from Loxodonta africana, assembly GCF_030014295.1. Taxonomy (NCBI): domain Eukaryota; kingdom Metazoa; phylum Chordata; class Mammalia; order Proboscidea; family Elephantidae; genus Loxodonta; species Loxodonta africana. Next base: position 33,532,323 of record NC_087349.1, read on the forward strand.
TGTGGCAGTCTGTCTGTCAAGATTAGAGCCTTGGAAACCCTCTGGGACAGTTTTACTCTGTCCTATAGGGTCCCTATGAGTCAGAAACAACTAGACAGCAATGTTTTTCTTTTGGGGGGGATGTTCAGAGGGAAATGTGACTTTATCATTTTCCTGATACCCTACACTCAAATGAGACGGGATAATTTCTGTGACTCGTCACCATCACACAGCTAGATCTAGAATCAGACTCCAGGTCACCTAGCTCCAGGCCAATGTGCTGTAGCTGCAGAATCCACTACTGATCTAGTGCTTGCAATACACTTATTTTCTCAGTGCAGCTTTTCTGGGTGAATAGGACTTAGATTTGTCCGTGGATGAAAGTGTACTCAGTAAAGGACTATCTTAATAGACTGGGCTTTACAAGCAGCAAATTTACAGTGACATGGGCATTATGCATAGTTATTTGTGGGTATATTGGTAAATTTTGTAGATCACAGAAGACAGCCTCAAGGTGATGGAGAATGCTCATATTAGATTTGGTATTCAAACCATGGGCATGAGTGGGATCTCTGAAAAGGTGAAAACAGAAAAATAATCCAAGAGAAGCCAAAAATAAAAGGAAGAAGGAGAAGAGAAAGTGAAAAAGAGAGGCAAGGAGGGGAAAGGAGAAGAAGAGAGAAAAGGGGAAGGTTGGAGGAGGAGGAAGAGCAGGGAGAAGAGGAGGAGGAGACAAAGATTAATTAAATGCAAAATGTCTCTGTGGGTGTTTGTAATTATTCATAAAGGAAAAGAGGAAAATTGAAGTTTTGAATGGCTTTTTTCTTTTCAAATTCTATGACTGTGCTCTAGATCTTAAGGAACCCTGGTGGTGGAGTTGTTAAGGGAATAACTGCTAAACGAAAGGTTGGCAGTTCGAATCCACCAGGAGAAAGAAGTGGCAGCCTGCAACCATAAAGATTAAAAACCCAAAACAAAGATTAAAAATTAAAAACCCAAAACAAAGATTACAGCCTTGGAAATCCTATAGGGAGGTCTACTCTGTCCTACAGCATCACTGTGAATCAGGATCTACTCGACAGTAATGGATACTCTAGATCTTACTATTTTCAGCAACTCTTTCAAGTAACCCAGCTCACTTTAGGTATTTCCCAGGCAGACACATTCGTTCAGCAAGTTAAAAAAAAAATGCGTGGGATCTCCTATGGGGAATTCCTTGGAGACTTTCAGATTTCTTAGATTCTGAGACAGCATACAGTGCTTGAGAGCTCCATAGCCTTTGTCGTCAAACTTGGTTCAAGCCCTTGCTCTGCAACTAAAGAGTGACAGTGAGGATTCACTTAATCTCACTTGCATCAGTCTCCCTGTGTGTAAAATGGGAAGAAAGTTGTCAAATTGTTCGTAGGGATTAAGTGAGAGAAGTGCATAAAGAATTTAGCTAAATCCCTTGCATGTATTTACCATTCAATGAATAATACTGAAAAAACCAAACCTATTGCCATCAAATCGATTCTAACTCGTAGTGACCCTATAGGTCTGAGTAGAACTGTCCCACAGGGATTCCAAGGCTGTAAATCTTTACTGAATTAGACAGCCACATCTTTATCCTGTGGAGTGGCTGGTGAGTTGGAACCACCAGCTTTATGGATAGAAGCTGAGAGCTTTAACCACTGAGCCACCAATAACTATGACAATTATTATCAGAGATGAGGTACTCCTTTCTATTATTATTTCCTAACAAATTTTTATTTATGTAATTGGTAGGTGAGCCACATAGTGGCCTGCCATTACTTTAGTTTTTACTACACATCCAACATTTCTCCACATGGCCCTGGTGGTGTAGTGGTTAAGTGCTTGGCTGGCAACCAAAAGGTCGGCAGTTCAAATTCACCAGCCTCTTCTTAGAAACCCTGTAAAGCAGTTCTACTCTGTCCTGTAGGGTCGCTATGAGTTAGAATCAACTTGATGGCAATGTTTTTTTTTTTGTTTGGTATCTATCTCTCCATCCCCCCGTTTAGCCATCTACCCAATATCAACCTTATTACAAAGATAATTTAAAGTACATAGGACCATATGTTTTGTAAGACATTTTCATATAGCTCATTTATATACCGTAAGTATTCAAAATCTCAGCATAAAAGTGATGAATGGTCCACCTTAGACCACATAACCCAGATCACAGGGTTTGGACCTAAACCCTTATCTTCTAGCTCTAAGTTAATCATATTTTCACCACAAATGATAGAGTTTGTGCTACGTGTCAGGCATTATTATAGACAAGGGGGCACTGTAGTAAATAAGACCAAGACCCTGCCCTCATTTATCTTACACATTCTAAGAAGGGAGCTAGGCAATTAACATATAATAAATCGGTAAATAATGTGAACTGTATAGTACTCTGAAGTATTATGAAGAAAACAAAGCAGGACAATATGACAGATATGATGGGAGTGGAGATAATTGTTTTGAACATGGAGATCACAGAAGGTATCACAGATTAAGTGACATTTGAACAGAAATCTCAAAGATATGGAAGTACGAGCTATGCAAAGGACCAGGAAGAAGAAAGAGTAAATGTTAAAAAGCCTCAAAGTAGGAACAACTTAGCTTGTCTAACTCTTTAGTTCCTATTGGTTTAATGGTATACCAGCCACTTTTTATGCCTCTGGACCTCATAGGCAGTATGTTATTCTGACTCTAATGCATGTAGTGTCAAGGTGGGTCCCTTTTAAAATGTGTGAAGCTCAGCAGTCCAGAGTTGGAGTCTCATTGTTGTATAGGTTGACCATTCTATTCGGTGATGCTTTCTGCATGTGTTAGTTTCGTAAACTTTTGTCTTTTTTCTTTATTTCTGTGAGATAATGCTGCAAGCGTAATTATAGCTTTTCTGTGTGATAGTTAGGGAGCCATGATGGGTCATTTTAGTTTTTCTGTGTCATATTTGGAAAACCAGAGGTCCCTCACGTAATCTAATGGAACGAAACCAAACCCGTTGCTGTTGTCCACAGTAAATTCTCTACTTAGTTCTTGTTGGTATATTGTTATACCACAGATCTGTGGCACAAGAGCGCCACTCACCTTATTGGTGGCTTGTATTACCAAACCATATTTCTCAAAATCCTTATTACCAACCAAAAATTTAAACACACTCAATTAGTAAGCATGGATTGCAATACTGAAAACACATGCAATCAAAAATATTTAAAATAAAAAATTGGTAAAGAAAGGGCTAAGGAATAGAAGGCCAGTGCAACTAGGTTGTATAGAAGGTGGAAGACTATAGTAGGAGACATGGATATAGAGTCAGGGAATCCCTTGGTGGTACAAATTGTTAACACACTTGGCTGCTAACTGAAAGGTTAGAGGTTCAATTCCACCCAGAGACACTTGGGAGAAAGGCCCAGCAATCTACTTTTGAAAAATCAGCCATTGAAAATCCTATGTAGCATAGTTCTACTCTGACACACATGGAGTCTCCATGAGTTGAAACAACTTGATGGCAACAGGTTGGCTGGTAGAGTATTCTAGTCATAGCATCACCTGAAGATGTCTTCCTGATACAGGCTGTTCTTCCAAACTCATTACATAACATAACATGTCTGTTTGGATTTAATCAAGGACTAGTATGTACACATGTGACCAGCAATGTTGAGCTCTTGAGTCCCCAGTTTTAACCACAACTAAATTATCATCAGTTAGGATATAGGAAAATTATTTATTACCACTTCTTTTTCATAATATTAATTGAAGTGGTGTGGTTAGCATTCTGGTGCCTGGGAATTTTTTTTTTTTTCTGTTTCATTACATATAAACCTACCTCTTTATTTTATTTTAAACAATATTTTATTAAGTTTTTAGTGAAAATTTACACAGCAAGCCAGGCTCCCATTTGACAATTTCCACACAGATTGTTCATTGACATTATTTAGATTTATGACAATGTGTCAACATTACCTTTGTATTCAGTTTGCTCCCTTTCCAGTACTCTAGTTTCCCTGCTCCCTTATCTTCTTATCTTTTCTTTTGAGTAATCATTGGCCTTTTGGTCTCATATTGATGGCTTTTAAGTAGGGCACCAATCTTATGGGTAATACCTTTATCTTCTGTGTCACTCTGTTATTACATTAAAAGGTGATCTCAGGGGATAGGCTCAGTTCTAGGTTTAAAAAGTGTCTCAGTCCTCTGGTTTCTACTGTCCCAGTTTGTATGACTTTTTTTTTTTTAAAATAAGAATTTGAATTCTGCTCCATATTTTTCTCCCATTCTATCCAGGAGCAGACATTGTGGCCCTGGTCAGAATGGTTAGTGGTGGTAGCTGGGCATCATCTAGTTCTTCTGGTCTCAGGGTAGATGAGGTTGTGGCTTGTGTAGATTTATTTCTTTTTTGTGCTTTTGGTTACCTGCTTACTATTTTGCTCCTGGCAAGTAGAGGCCTTTAGTTGTGCATTTAGATGCCCACTTGCAAGCTTTTAAGACCTCAGACACTACTCACTTCACTAGGATGCAGATCACCATTTTTGTGAACTATGTTTGCCAGTTGACTGAGCTGTTCCATGAGACTATGGTCCTAAGCCTTCAAACCCAGAAAACCAATGTTGGAAGGTGTTCAGCTATGTCTGAGAAGTATCCATATTTGTGTCTTCGATGAATATATGTACCCGCATTCACATATTTGTATTTATACATAGTAATGTAGTGGTTAAGTGCTACAGCTGCTAATCAAAAGGTTGGCAGTTCAGATCCACCAGGTGCCCCTTGGAAACTCTATGGGGCCATTCTACTCTGCCCTGTAGGGTCGCTATGAGTTGGAATTGACTCGATGGCAACAGGTTTATAGATACTTCTATCTGTTCTTACCTATGTACGTACTTGTACCTATTCCTATACCAGTTTGCTTATACCCATCCATATGTGCTCAAACACTCATTTTTACTTTGGTTGTGCTGTGCTTACTCCATCCACATTTGATTTCACTTTTCACATCATCAAAAACAACTAGTCTCTATGGTATAAAGTATACTTTCCTCATCCCCTCTCCTCTCCCTGGTAACTACCAATGAATAATGGTTTCTCTATATTTATCTCCCTCACACATCTGTCAGTTTGTCATACTCTAGGGGCTTGCATGTTGTTGTGATACTGGAAGCTATGCCACTGGTATTCAAATATCAGGAGGGTCAACCGTGGGGACAGGTTTCAGCTGAGCTTCCAGACTAAGACAGATGAGGAAAAAGGACCTGGAAGTCTACTTCTGAAAAAAAAAAAAAAGGTCAGTGAAAACCTTATGAACAGCAGCAGAACATTGTCTGCTTTTGTCCCAGAAGATGAGCCTCTCAGGTTGGAAGACACTCAGAAGACAACTGGGGAAGAGCTGCTTCTTCAAAGTAGAGTTGACCTTAATGATGTGGATGGAGTTAAGCTTTCGAGACCCTCATTTGCTGATGTGGCATGACTCAAAATGAGAAGAAACAGCTGCAAACATCCATTAATAATAGGAACATGGAATATGCAAAGTATGAATCTAGGAAAATTGGGAATCAAAAATGAAACGAAATGCATAAACTTCGATATACTAGGCATTATTGAGCTGAAATGGACTGGTATTGTCCATTTTGGATTGAACAAACATATTGTCTACTATGCTGAGAATGACAACTTGAAGCGGAATGGCGTTGCCTACATAGTCAAAAAGAACATTTCAAGATCTATCCTGAAGTACAAGGCTGTTAGTGATGGGATAATATATACCTACAAGGAAGACAAGATAATATGACTATTATTTGAATTTATACACCAAATTGAAATTTACACACAAAATTGAAGATTTTTACCAACTTCTGTAGTCTGAAGTTGACAGAAAATGCAATCAGGATGCATTGATGATTATTGGTGATTGGAATGCAAAAGTTGGAAACAAAGAGGAAGGATCAGTAGTTGGGAAATACAGCCTCGGTGATAGAAACCATGCCGCAGATCTCATGGTAGAATTTTGCAAGACCAGCAACTTCTTCACTGCAAATACCTTTTTTCAGCAACACAAATGGCAACTATACACATGGACCTTGCCAGATGGAATACAAAGAATCAAATTGGCTACATTTGTGGAAAGCTCAATATCATCAGTCAGTACTAGTCCAGGAGATGACTGCAGAACAGACCACCAATTGCTCATATGCAAGTTCAGGTTGAAGCTGAAAAAAATTAGAACAAGTCCGCGAGAGCCAAAGTAAGACATTGAGTATATCCCACCTGAATTTAGAGACCATCTCAAGAACAGATTTGATGCGTTGAACGCTAATGACTGAAGACCAGATGAGTTGTGGAATGATATCAAGGACATGAAGAAAGCAAGGGGTCACTGAAAAGACAGGAAGGAAAAGACCAAAATGGATATCAGAAGAGAACCTGAAACTTGCTCTTGGACATCGAGTAGCTAAAGCAAATGGAAGAAATGATGGAGTAAAAGAGCTGAACAGAAGATTTCAAAGGGCAGCTTGAGAAAATGAAGTAAAATATTATAGTGAATAGTGCAAAAATCCTGGAGTTAGAAAACCAAAAGGGAAGAACACACTCAGCATTTCCCAAGCTGAAAGAACTGAAAAATAAAAAATTCAAGCGTTGAGTTGCTATAGTGAAGGAGTCTATGGGCAAAACACTGAACAACACAGGAAGCATCAAAAGAAGATGGAGGGAATACACAGTCGGTATACCAAAAAGAATTGGTTGAGGTTCAATCATTTCAGGGGGTAGCATATGCTCAAGAACTGATGGTACTGAAGGGAGAAGTCCAAGTTGCACTGAAGACATTGGCCAAAAGAAAAAAAAAAAAGGCTCCAGGAATTGACGGAATATCAATTGAGATGTTTCAAGAAATGGATGCAGCACTGGAAGCGCTCGCTCGTCTATGCCAAAAAATTTCAAAGAGAGCTAACAGACCAACTGACTGGAAGAGACACATATTTATGCCTATTCCAAAGAGAGGTGATCCAACTGAATGCAGGCATTATCAAATAATATCATTAATATCACATACAAATAAAATTTTGCCGAAGATTCTTCAAAAGCAGCTGCAACAGAACATCAACAGGGAACTGCCAGAAATTCAAGCTAGATTCAGATGAGGACGTGGAACCAGGGATATCATTGCTGATGTAAAATGGATCCTGGCTGAAAGCAAAAAAGTGTTTGCTTGTGTTTTATTGACTATGCTAAGGCATTTGAATGTGTGGATCATAACAAATTATGGATAACATTGTGAAGAATAGGAATTCCAGAACACTTAATTGTGCTTCTCAGGAAGCTGTACATAAATCAAGAGGCAATGGTTCAAACAGAACAAGGAGATACTGCAAGGTTTAAAGTCAGAAAGGTATGCATCAGGCTTGTATCCTTTCACCATAATTACTCACTCTGTATGCTGAACAAATAATCTGAGAAGTTGGACTATAGGAAGAAGAATGGGGCATCAGGATTAGAGGAAGGCTCATTAACAACCTGCTTTATGCAAATGACACAACCTTGCTTGCTGAAAGTGAAGAGGTCTTGAAGCACTTACTGATAACTACAGCTTTCAGTATGGATTACACCTCAACATAAAAAAAAAACAAAAATCCTCACAACTGGACCAATAGGCAACATCATGATAATATGGAGAAAATACTTTGCAAGGATTTCATTTCGCTTGGATCCACAATCAACACCCATGGGAGCAGCAGTTAACAAATCAAATGGTGCACTGCATTGGGCAAATCTGCTGCACAGACCTTAGGTGTCAAAAGCAAATATGTCTCTTTAAGGATTCAGGTGCACCTGACCTAAGCCATGGTGTTTTTAATCACCTCATATGCCTGTGAAAGCTGTGCAATGAATAAAGAAGGCCGAAGAAGAACTGAAGCCTTTGAATTGTGGTGTTGGTGAAGAATACTGAATATACAGTGGACTGCCAAAAAAAAAGAACAAATCTGTCATGGAATAAGTACAGCCAGAATGTTCCTGAGAAGTGAGGATGAGACTTCATCTCACATATTTTGGGCATGTTATTAAGAGGGACCAGTCCCCGGAGAAGGACATCATGTTTGATAAAGTAGAGGGTGAGCGAAAAAGAGGAAGACTGTCAATGAGGTAGACTGACAAAGTGGCTGCAACAATGGGCTCAAGCATAACGAGGATTGTGAAGATGGCACAGGACTGGGCAGTATTTTGTTCTGTTTTACATAGGGTCATCATGAGTCATCAACAACTTGAGGACAACTTAAACAACAAAAACATATTTATCTATTGTTGTCTTCTTGTAAAAGAGAGATCATATAATATTTGTGCTTATATACTTGATTTCACTTAGTTTTATGCCCTCCAGGTCCAACCATGTTATAATACATTTTGTGGACACATAATTTTTCATTTTGGTTGTGTAATATTCCATTGTATGTATGTACCACAATTTGCTTAACCATTCATCCATTGATGGGCACCTTGGTTGTTTCCATTTATTTGGTATTGTGAACAAAGCAGCAATGAACATACGTGTGTGTATGTCTTTGTCATTATTTTTAGGTGGGATTGCTGGATCATAGGATAGTTCTATTTCTAGGTTTTTGAGAAAGCGCCATACCATTTTCCATAGTGGTTGTACCATTTGAGTCCCACCAGCAATGAATAAATGTTCCAATCTCCCCACATCCCTGCCAACACTTGTTGTTAACTGCCTTTTTTTTTTTTTTTTTTAATCAGTGCCATTTTGGCCAGGGTAAGATGGTATCTCATTGTAGTTTTGGTTTGCACCTCTCTAATGGCAAATGATTGTCAACATATTTTCATATGTTTGTTCACTGCTTGGATGTCTTCCCTGGTGAAGGTTCTGTTCATGTCCTTTGTCTATTTTGTGACTGGGTTGTTTGTCTTTTTGTTGTTAAGTTGTTGCAGTTTTGTAATAGATTTTAGAGATTAGACTGTTATTGGATAAGTCATTTTTGAAGATTTTTTTCCCAGTCTGTATGTTGTCTATTCTTTTAATAATGTTTTTTGATGAGCATAAGTTTTTAATTTTAAGGTGTGGATTGTCTACCATTTTGTCATCTGGTGGTATTTTCTTATGTATTGTAAACTTGTCTATCTGCGATGTTAATGAGTGGGGGATGGGCGGCAGTTGTGTTGATGAGGCAGGACTCAATCTATGGGACTGGATTGTGTCCTGAGCCAGTTTCTTTTGGGATATAAAAGAGAGGAGAGCAGAGAGACGGGGTGGCGGGCTGGACCTCATATCACTAAGAAAACAGTGCCGGGAGCACAGCATGTCCTTTGGACCCTGAGTTCTTGCATGGCGAAACTCTTAGTCCAGGGGGATATTGATGAGAAGAAACTTCCCCCACAGTCAACAGAGAAAGTCTTTCCCTGGGGCTGATGCCCTGAATTTGGACTTCTAGCCTACTAGACTGTGGGAAAATAAAATCTCTTTGTTAAAGCCATCCACTTGTTGTATTCCTATTATAGCAGCACTAGATAACTAAGACATGGTCAGAGAAGAAGCTTTGTATGATTTCAGTATTTTTAAATTTGTTGAGACTTGTTTTTTGTGTCCTAGCATATAGCCTATTCTGGAAAATGATCAGTGTGTGCTGGAGAAGAGTATGTGTTGTGATGCTGGGTGGAGCGTTCTATATACATCTGTCAGGTCCATTTGGCTTATGGCTTTATTTAAGTTCCCAATGTCCTTAATAATCTTCTTTTTTGAGGTTCTGTCTATAATTGAAAGTGGTATGTTGAAGTTCCCTGAAGTTATTGTGGAGCTGTCTGTTTCTCTTTTCATATTAGTCAGTGTTTGTCTCATGTATTTTGGTGTATTGTGTTAGGTGCATATGTATTTATAATTGTTATGTCTTCTGGCTGGATAGACCCTTTTATTATTATGTAATATCCTTCTTTATCTTTTGTAATAGATTTTGATTCAAAGTCTGTTTTATCTGATGTCAGTAAGGCCACTCCTGCTCTTTTTTGTTTACTGGTTGCAGGGAATGTTTTTCTCCATCCTCTTATTTTCAGTGTGTGTCCTTATGTCTAAGGTGTGTTTCCTGTAGACAGCAAACGGATGGATCATGTTTTTTCATCCATTCTGCCACTCTCTGCCTTTTGCATGAGGACCTTAGACCATTTACATTTAAGTTTATTACTGAAAACAAAGTGTTTACCTAATTCATTTTTCTATTTGTTTTTCAAGCATTTCATGTTTTCCTTGTTTTTTTATTCTGACTTTTCTGTTTTTGTTTTTATTTGGCTGCTATCTTGTGATGAGCCTTTTTGCTAATGTCCTTCTTTTCTTCCTAATGTTTCTTCTTGGTGATTTCTTAGTGGTTACCACATATGTTATATTACACAACTAACAATTGCAACAACATTTAACATATGAACAATAGTTAACATACAAACATAACATAATAAAACTATTCCTGATATGGTCTTCCCTCCTGCATTTCTGTTGGGGTATCTCCATTAACATCAATATACGACCTGTATTTGGTAAGTTTATTTTGTACTAATTTCTTACAAACCTGATGCTGTATTGTTTGTGGGATTTAGTATTGGGTTTACTCCCTGAAAAGATACGCTTAGTCCTAGTGATTGCTTGTGTTGCATTTTTTGGAGATTTGTCTCTCTGTCACTTATTTTTTGATTATTTTTTTCCCATGTATAGATATGAGTATTACTTAAGGCTCTTGCCTTTCCATTTGAGTACTCCCTTGAGTAACACTTGCAGAGCTGGTCTGGTGGTGGCCAATTCCCAAGCTTCTGTTTGTTTGGGAATGTCTTGATTTCCCCCTTGTTTTTGAATGACAACACTGCTGGGTAAAAATTCTTGTTTGGGAATTGTTCTCTTTCAGTATTTTATATATCTCACTCCATTGTCTTCTGGCCTTTAGAGTTTCTGGGGAGAAATCCACACTGATTCTTATGAAAGTCCCTTGGTATGTTATATTGCATTTTTCTCTTGCTGCTTTCAGAATTCTCTCTTTGTCTTTGATTTTCAAGAATTTTATTAGAATATGGCTCAAAGATGATCTTTTGTGTCTTTTTTAATTGGGGTTCACGAAGCTGTTCACATCTGGGAAATTCTCTCTGATTATCTCTTGAAAAATCATTTCTATCCCTTTAATGTTTTCATGGTGCCCTGGGATTCCAATAATTTTAATGTGAGATTTCTTAATTGAAACCCGTATTTCATTTTGAGTTTGTTCATTTTTCTTGGTTGTTTTTTTTTTTTTCTCTAGAGACTTGACAAATTCAGTTATTTTGTCTTCTGGTTATTTTATTCTATCTTTTGTCTGACTCAGCTGCTGAGTGTTTCTCTTACTTTTTCTAACTCAGTTGTTTTAGTCTTCAGTCGCAATAGTTCCCTCTCTCTTTTTCATTAGTGTTTTTTTTTTATGTTTTCAGTTTCCATGTTGAGTCTCTTATTTTGTTGCTCTGTACATTTTCTGATCTCTGCTAGTTTATTTTCTATGTGCTTTTTTGTTTTCTTTAAACATACTTAGCAGCATAATCTGAAAATTATCAATTCTTTGCGTTATTCTGGCCTCCATAGGAGAAATTTCCTCTTCTTCAAGGTTGGCTTTTGAGTGGTCCTTCTCTTGTGATTTTTTTGTGTGTTTTAGTATTTTTTGTTGAACTTAGGCCAGAAAATTTTCTGATGGAATGCCCTGTTGGTGCAGGGGCTAAGTGCCCGGCTGCCAACCAAAAGGCTGGGTCCACACCCACCAGCCGCTGCACATGACAAGATGCAGCAGCCCACTTCTGCAAAGACTCTCAGCCCCGGGAACCACACAGGGCAGTTCCATTTAGCCCTACAGTGTTGCTGTGTGTCAGAATCAACCCAGTGGCGGGGACTTGGTATCTTCTCCTGAGAACCACCAAAGGGCACTCTTATCTTTAGGTTTTTTTCCAGTGCTGATTCAGGAGTTCTGGATGCTTGATCTCTAGGATTCAATATGCATCTGTGGGAGGGGGGTTAGCTGGTTGCAGATGCTGATGTAAGTGGTGGGGCTCGACTTTCCTGTTGGAAAGGTAAGGAGGCTCTCTATATCTTTCCCTCATGGATGCCCCTGCACAGGCTCACCCACAGTGTCCCACTGTGGACAATTTGCCTCTGTGCATCCCTGTCAGTCTGATGTATTCCTCTCACCCTGCTGCTCTTGCTGTTCCTCTTGGTTCTAGTGCCCATCTGTCTTGGCCTCAGGGAGATTGAACAATACTCTTGCAGAGCCAGGGCCTCCCTTCACCCTCTCCCAGTTGCATGGCCTGTGAACTCCTACGGCCAATTTGTGCCACCTAAAAAAAAAAAAAAAAAAAAAAATTGGGCTTCAGCTTCATCAGATCAGCTCCTTTTCTGTGTTCCCTGTTTGGAGAGTTACCCAACCCTGTCTCAAAATTGTCGTGAAGAGCGAGCAATCCTGATGCTTGTGGGTAGGTTCTCCCAGGTTCTGTAACATCCCTACTCCTCCTTTCTCTCACTTCTGGACTCAACCTGACTCTCCAACACCTCAGCTGCTGTCTGGAGTTCTGAGACCTCAGTCTTTGCTTGTTTTTATTCACTATTCAGTGGATTATTTGCTGGAAGAGTAAGTGGGACCCTCCTCTCACTTCATTATCTTACTCCATCTCCCTGGGATATTTTTTGAGTCAATCATTTCTATTTTTTTTTTTTTAATATCCATGCCTTCCAAGAATATTAGAAGGCATTATTTTGGTTAATATTTCAAAAGCATACTTTAAAACATTTGAATGTTAGAAGAAGCATTTAAGGCATTTTTCAACAGTACAGATATGGCATGCCAGTCCTTTCTCCATTGGGCAGCAGCTGTGTGGAAGTGATATCATACAAAGGGATGGATGGTTGGAATTGGTACAGGAAATCCAGGTTTACAACCTTATGTTTGCAAATGTTCTTGAATTTTTTGTGTAAACTATGAAAACTTTTCTTCTTCCTTTGCAATCCTTGTATTCTTTTATATGTATCAAAGTTTTAGCTTGTATATCTAGTTCAGTGTTAAATTAGCAATGATAAGGGTATCAGAGTTTTATTAATGATTTTAATGGTGTCAATAAAAAAAGTGACCTTTCCTTCCTTTGCCCTGAGTGGTACCAATTTACCACTACTGAACATTTTGATCAAAGATCGTATAGAAGAATCCTGATCAAAAAGGGAAAAATGAGGAAAAAAATTAAAAATCAGGGACTCTAGACTTTCCGGAGCTGTGGAGGCTGTTTGAACCCCTGAAACTATTTCCCTGAGATAATCTTTAAACCTTAAACCAAAAATATCCTCTGAAGTCTCCTTAAAACCAAACAATGGTTTAGGTTAACCAGTAAAAATGTCTGCCTTGAGCATTATGTTTTTTAAAGAACTATCTACATGGGATCAAACTGACAACAGAAACTTGAAAGATTAGACAGGAACTCAGGGGTCAGTGAGCTTATGTTAATGGGGAAGAAATAACTCAGAGAAGGAGGGTAAAAACGGTTGCGATGTACAACTCAGAGAATGTAATCAGTGTCACTGAATTATACATGTAGAAACTGTTAAATTAGTGTATACTTTGCTATGTATATTTTCAACAACAACAATAAAACAGATAATTTTTTTTTAAAACTATGCTTTCAAGCAAATTACTCAAAATGGCAATATGCAAAAGAGAGCACTGGATATCTTTTCAGTACTTGTAACTTCGATTGATTTTTTTTATTGACTAAATAATTTTACAACTCTAAGGAAAAGATGTAAACTTGTAGAAAATTGATAGCAATGCCATGATTCTTGTTTTAGAGTAAAGCAAATGATCCTTTCGCTTAGCAGCACAAATAATTTTGTTTGCTAGATATACAATTGATTTTGATACAAGTTCTACAAGATCATTTTAAGTTTGTTCAGTTATGTTTTAACTTTTTTTAATTATACTTTAACATTGAGAATGTTTCTACTTTTTTTTTAACCCATAAATATAAAGTTTTCTGTAAGTTTTTAGTAGATACTTTTTATTAGGCTAATGAAGTTCGATCTATTAAGATTTGTGTGAGTAGAGGGCGTGGTTATATGAATGTTTAGTGGAGTTTTTCTTTTCTTTTTTTTTTTTAAAGCACATGGATACTCAAGTTTTCCAGGACTACTTCTTAAAAAGACAATTATTCTCCCATTGAGTTGCCTTTGCACCTTTGTTGAAAATCACTTGTACATATATTTATGGGTGTCTTTCTGGACTCCTTAATCTGTTCCATTGATTTCTTTGACTATATTTATGTCATACCACACTGTCTTGATTACTGAACCTTTATAGAAAGTCTCGAAACAAGTAGAGTAAGCTGTATATTTTTTTCTTCTTTTTCAAGGTCCTTTACAACTCTATATGAATTTTGGAGTTGCCTTGTCAACTGAGAATTTTACTTAGGATTGCTTTGACTCTATAAATCAATTTGTGGACAATTAGCATCTCGACAATATTGAGCTTTCCAATTCATGTACATAGTTATAGCTGTTGCTGTGTGCTGTCAAGTCAATTCCGACTCGTGGAACTGCTGCATCAGGTTTCCTAGGCTGTAATCTTTATGGGAGTAGTTCACTAGGTCTTTTCCCCATGGAGCTGCTGGTGAGTTTGAAGCAATGACCTTTCAGTTAGCATTCAAGTGCTTAACAATTGAGCATAAACAAAAACCTTATGAGCTAGGGCTCCTGTGTACATGGTATATGTCTCTATTTATTTAGGTCCTCTTTAATTCTTTCAGTTTTTAAGTTTACTGTGTATAACTCTTTCAAAAAATTTTGTTATATTTACCTCTAAGTATTAGATATTTTTGATAGTATTATAAATGGTACTTTTATTTCAATTTCTGATTTTGTTTCCAGTTTATAGAAATCTGATTAATTTTTGTATGTTTATCTTATATCCTGTAGCCTTGAATAGCTCAACTATTAGTTCTAGTAGGTTTTTGTTTTGTTTTGTTTTGTAGATTCCATCAGATATTCTACATAGATGATTCTGTTGTCTGTGAATAAGACAGCTTTACTCCTTTCTTTCTGATACAGATCACTTTAATTATTTTTCTTGCCTGGGTGGTTCATTGATCAGAACCTATAGTCCAGATTGATTAAAAGTAGTGAGATCTTAGGGAAAACATCAGCTCCATCACCATTAAGTATAATGTTTGCTTAAAACAACATTCATTATCTCACAGTTTCTATGGGTCGGGAATCCAGAAATGGTTTAGCTGGGCTTTTGACTCTGAGTCACTCACAGGCTGCAGTCATCTCAAGACTCAACTGGGAAAGACAGACAATCCAGATACTGGATTTAGCAGAAAAGGACCTCAAAATAACTGATTTTTATTTTGAAGAAAATAAAGCAAAATCGGTAAAAAGACAAAGATTTAAGAAAGAATTAGAATCTATAAAAAAGAATCAAATGAGTTTTATAGAACTTCAAAATACAGTATCTGAGCTTAAAAAGAATACACTGGATGGATCAAACAACTTACCGTACATAATGAAACACAGGGTCAGTAAGGCAAAAGACATATAAATAGAAAAACGTTAAAGCTGAAGCCATTGAGTAACAAACCAGTAAAAAGCCAGTAAACCAGTAAAAATGGCATAAGAGACATGTGAGATACTCTCAAAAGGTCTACCATATGTGTAACTGAAGTCACAGATAGAGAGGGGAAAGAGATCATGAGACTTAAACAGTATTTAAAGAAACAAAGGACAAGATTTTCCCAAATCCGATGGAAGATAATATTTGAAGAAATATTGAGATTTTTCTAAATTGGATGAAAGATGTCAACCCACGGAAGCTCAGTATATGAAAGATACCAACCTACAACCCAAAGATAAAGATCTAAGATATGAAAGATATCAACCCACAACCTGAAGATAAAGATCAAGATTTTTCTAAATTGTATGAAAGGCATCAACCCACAGAAGCTCAATAGGCTCCAAACAGGATGAATACAAAGAAATTTTTCTATCTGCACTATGATCTGAATCCTTTGAACTTGAACCTTCATATTTTGTGTGTTTTGGAAAGATCTTTGTTCTCACAATAAAGCTTAACTTTCAAAATATTTTTACTTCTGCAAAAAAAAAAAAAATCCTATTTTTTATTACAAAACCCAAAACCAACCCAGTGCCATCGAGTCAATTCCGGCTCATAGAGACCCTATAGGACAGAGTAGAACTGCCCCACAGAGTTTCCAAGGAGTGCCTGGCAGATTCGAACTGCCGACCTTTTGGTTAGCAGCCGTAGCACTTAACCACTAAGCCATCAGGGTTAAAATAAAAGCTAAATAAAAATTCTTACTGTTTCTTTTTCTGTGGTAAGAATTCTAACATTCTCATAGGTAACCGAATATCCTTCCAACAGCAGAGAGATCAGTATAAAGAAAAGCAAAGAAGAAACATCATTAATAAAGTTAAACAATGTATTATCCCTGTTAAATTACAAATTTAAAGATAAATGAAATACAATTTTATGCCTATCAGATTAGGAAAGATGAAAATAGGTATTAAGGTGGCACTCTATCACTACTTGAGAAGTGTAAATCAAATACACTCAAGAAATATGTTATTTTATACCTGAAACCTCAAAATTCTTCACATATTTGACACAGTAATTTCAGTTCTGGGAAGATTTACGTGTAAGTATATTTATTCTAATCTAATTGACAATAGCAAAATGTTAGGATCAATATAAATTTCAAATAGAGATTGAAAGATTAATCAATCGTCCTTATAATGAAAAAGTATATAGCTATTTTAAAGATTAATCAAGTTATTTTAAAATGAAGGGTATACATAATCATAAATGTATATGATTTATATATGTATATACACTTATATCTATATATTGCATAATTGTATATGTACATATAATCGTATATGTATATAATCGTATATTTATATTATGTTCTCAACTATTTAAATAAAATTATATGCATAAAATAACCCAGAAAATGATATAACAGTGTTAATATTAATTGGTTAGAAGAGTATAGTGTAAAATTATTATTTTCCTCTTTACACTCTTCTGCATTTCCCAGAGTTTCCATATGGATAGAAATTGTGTCTCATACTCCTTCTTTTCGTGCACCCATAATTTCTCACTTCCTTGCCTTTTTCTTTGACCATGCTCCTCCAAAATGACAATCTCTTTTATCTCTGAGTGCTGATTAGTCTTCCTGATTCAGTTCAAATTTTGCCTTCTCCAAGATTTCCATAGAAGCTTTACCTGATAGTCCTCTTTAAAAAAAAAAAAAAGTCCTCTTTACCACATCTAAATTACGATAGCACGTTAGCTCTGCCTTCTTTATCACTTTCCACCTTAGGTTACAGCTATATCTTGTATATCTTCTCTTATGATTCAACAGGTGAAAAACTTTAATTGAGCAAAAGTTTTTTTTCTTTTTTTGCTTTCTTGTGTATTTATTTATTTTTTTTAGCTTAGTGCATAGTATTAAAGGTGTTAAAAGTAATCTGTTGAACGGAGAATACAGGGTGGAGAGGAGGAGTGTACTGTCTCACTAGGGGGAGAGCAGGTAGGAGTACACAGCAAGGTGTATATAAGTTTTTGTATGAGAGACTGACTTGATTTATAAACTTTCACTTAAAACACAATTAAAAAAATTATCTGTTGAATGAATAAATTGCTGACTAGGTGGATAGCAATCACAACCAGTAATTCTATAATCCACAAGTTATACAAAAATGTGTGTACATATTCAAAAATATTGGCTAAAAAACTTCATCTTTTTCCTAGAGAGTATTATTATCTGAATGACAGACATATAATATATGTGTTTTGGTTTTGGTAATCATTGCTGTAAGTCCTTTACATAAATTAACACATTAAAATTTCACAATTACCTTATGAGGAAATTTCGGCATGAAGAAATTAAGTAGCTTGGACAAAGTCATACAACTAATAAGGATTTGAACCCAGGTAGCCTGGCTCCAGACATCTTGCTTATATTACACTGAAATGTTGTATGCCTCTGGAAATAAGTGGCTTCCAAAATTCTTTCATCTGTGCAGAATTAATGTTTGAGATAAATTGCTTATATATACAGATTTATATTTTTATTCATATTCATTTTTATTTTTTGCAGAATGAATGAACTTCACTGTCCAACTTAATTGAAATCAAATGCTAATACTAGCCTGCCACAGTATTAACTGCCCTTTCTACTTGGTTTCATAGCTGAATCTTTTGAGATATATCTTTTGATTAATCAATTTAGAGTCATTTCCAGAAAGCCACTTTGAAATAATCTATATATTTGCAAATGAATGCAGATAGTTTACTAGTCAGTTAATTATTATCCTTGTCCCAAAGGAATGAGATTGGAAGAAATGTGTTTCTGTGGGAGGGGAAATATGGCAGGGAGAAGCCTAAGATGATAGGACATAGCTGTGACAGGTGATCATATGGATAAGCTTGGAGTGAGGGACCTAGTGTATCCTTGGGACACCAGAGGTATGCTTGGGGTCGATGGCCATTGCAGGTCAAAGCCTGGAAGAGAAAGGAAGGAGGTGCTCAATGATCAACGTATTTTAGAATTTTCCTTGGAATTGACCTCTTTGGGGGATATTAATCTGAAAAACCCATAGGTCCACCTACGGTATTCTGAAATTACTTGTGATATCCCCCCCTACAAGATATTTTAGCTTCTTTTGAAGGAAAAAAATAAACATTAAAAATAGCAGATGGAAGAACTGTGGTGGCAACAAGCCAGGTTATCTTGCTTAGCTACACAGACACATCCACTAGAATAATTTACTCCAAATAACAGAAGGATGCAGATAAAAGGGGCAGAAGACTGGAATTTCTATTATCAAAGATGTGCCAAGAATACCTGATGGACTGCAATTATCATTTTATCCTCACCAAAAACGAAGCTTGTACGTCAAGATTATTTCAGAGCTTCGCAATGGCTATGTGTCTATAAAAACAAATCAGTTCAATTAGAAGGATAAGTCCATTATGTTGTTGTTAGGTGCCGTCCAGTCTGTTTCGACTCATAGAGACCCTACGTACAACCGGATGAAACACTGTCTGGTCCTGCGCCATCCTCACAATCGTTGTTATGCTTGAACCCATTGTTGCAGCCACTGTGTCAATCCATCTCATTGAGGGCCTTCCTCTTTTTTGCTGACTCTCTACTTTACCAAGGCATGATGTCCTTCTCCAGGGACTGGTCCCTCCTAATAACATGTCCAAAGTATGTGAGACATAGCCTTGCCATCCTTGCCTCTAAGTAGCATTCTGGCTGTACTTCTTCCAAGACAGATTTGTTCATTCTTCTGGTAGTCCATGGTATGCATATTCAATATTCTTCACCAACACCATAATTTAAAGGCATCAATTCTTCTCCGATCTTCCTTATTCATTGTCCAACTTCTGCATGCATATGAGGTGATTGAAAACACCATGGCTTGGATCAGGTGCATGTTAGTCTTTAAAGTGAAATCTTTGCTTTTGAACACTTTTAAGAGGTCTTTTGCAGCAGATTTGCCCAACGCAATATGTCATTTCATTTCTTGACTGTTGATTGCATAGATGTTGATTGTGGAGTCAAGTAAAATGAAATCCTTGACAACTTCAATCTTTTCTCTGTTTATCAAGATGTTGCTTATTGATCCAGTTGTGAGGTTTTCGTTTTCTTTATGTTGAGGTGTAATCCATACTGAAGGCTGTAGTCTCCGATCTTCATCAGTAAGTGCTTCAAGTCCTGTTCATTTTCAGCAAAGAAGGTTGTGTCATATGCATAATGCAGGTTGTTAACGAGTCTTCCTCCAATCCTGATGCCCTGTTTTTCTTCATATAGTCCAGCTTCTCAGATTATTTGTTCAGCATAGAGGTTGAATAAGTATGGTGAAAGAATACAACCCTGACACACAGCTTTCCTGACTTTAAACCGTGCAATATCCACTTGTTCTGTCTGAACAACTGCTTCTTGGTCTATGTATAGATTCCTCATGAGCACAATTAAGTGTTCTGAAATTCCCATTCTTCAAAATGCTATCCATATAACACTATGCTGTAGTTGTTAGGTGACGTCGAGTCAGCTCCGACTCATAGTGACCCTATGTACCACAGAATGAAATGCTGCCCGGTCCCGTGCTTTACTCGGAATCATTGTTATGCTTGAGCCCATTTTTGCAGCCTCAGCGTTAATCCATTTCATTGAGGGTCTTCCTCTTTTCTGCTGACCCTGTATTTTACCAAGCATGATGGCCTCCAGGGACTGATCTCTCCTGGCAACATATCCAAAGTATGTGAGACACAGTCTTTCCTCCCTTGCTTCTAAGGGTCATTCTGGTTGTACTTCTTCCAAGACAGATTTGTTCATTCTTTTGGCAGTCCATGGTATATTCAATATTCTTCCCCAACACCATAATTCCAAGGCGTCAGTTCTTCCTTCGTCTTCCTTATTCATTGTCCAGCTGTTGCATGCATATGAGGCCAATGAAAATACCATGGCTTGGGCCAGGCACGCCTTAGCCTTCAAGGTGACATCTTTGCTTTTCAACACTTTAAAGAGTTCCTTTGCAGCAGCTTTGTCCAATGCAATACATCTTTTGATTTCTTGATTGCTGCTTCCTTGGGTGTTGTTTATGAATCCAAGTAAAATGAAATCCTTGACAACTTCAATCTTTTCTCCTTTTATCTTGATGTTGCTTATTGATCCAGTTGTGAGGGTTTTTGTTTTCTTTATGTTGAGGTGTAATCTATACTGAAGGCTCTGGTCTTTGATCTTCATCAGTAAGTGCTTCAAGTCCTCTTCACTTTCAGCAAGAAGGGCTGTGTCATCTGCATAACACAAGTTGTTAATGAGCCTTCCTCCAATCCTGATGCCCCGTTCTTCTTCATGTAGTCCAGCTTCTCAGATTATTTGCTCAGCGTACAGACTGAATAGGTATGGTGAAAGGATGCAACCCCGATGTACACCTTTCCTTAACTTAAGCCACACAGTATCCCCTTGCTCTGTGTGAACAATTGCATCTTGATCTATGTAAAGGCTCCTCATGAGCACAATTAAGTGTTTTGGAATTCCCATTCTTTGCAACGTTAGTCTGTCCAGACTAATCTGTCTTAGTCTGGAAGCTCAGCTGAAATCTGTCCGCCATGGGTGACCTGGCTGGTATCTGAATACCAGTGGCATAGCTTACAGCATCACAGCAACACACAAGTCCCCACAGTATGACAAACTGACAGACACGTGGGGGACATAATATTATAGTTGCTTATTATAGTGGCTCACTACAGTTGTATATTTTCTTGTAGATTGCACCAAGAGGTTGATTGACCTTTTATACTCTTCAATTGGCTTTTAGAGCATCATATTGTCAGAGTCATTGTAGTGTCATGCCTTTAATTGTATGCTAATATACCTTGTCAACTTGGCTGGTGGCCCCTATGTAGATGGTCTTTTGTGCTTTTAACACTTAGGTTATGTATGACCTGTCAGAGTATGTTCTAACTATAATGGTCTACTCTCAGAGCACACAAATCCTTTCTCCAGAGTGACAGATATTCTGTACTCCTAGATTTCTTATTTTAACCCAAAACACATCTTCTTGCCTGAGAGTAAAAGATGCTTGTATATACGAAGAAAAAATGACATCTCCATAAGCATTTTGTAATACTTTATCCCCAATTACAAATAACAATACCTGCATGTGGTACATAATTCTAATGATATAATTCAGTCTTTGTGTTTTACTGCTATTCATAAACTGCTTCAGCAGAACTATTTGTGATTTATGGCATCAATAGAACCCTTTAAATTACATCCTATATTATGTCGAAGGGCATGTATTGCCCTATGGTCTCACATGCAATGTCAGAGACAGAGGGAATGAGAAATGGAAAATTGTGATTTCACTGTAAATCAAAAGCTAAGTGTTGTTTATGAGCACTGGAGTTTTAGCACATGATATCATTTATTTATTTATTTATTTTTCTTATAGCATTTAACCTGATGTGGGACAAAATTTAATGCAATCAACAACTCTTTGTATTTTAAAGTTTTTGTGCATCAATAACGAAAGTCAGTATTAAATTTGTATTTTATTTTCCTAGAAATTAGTCTTTTATTTTTAAAATCGACTGGGTTTTTACAGGAAGAATATTTAAAGATTCATGTGTATACTCCTCTCAATGCTAGGTACACACTGTAGACACACTCTATAAACATCTGTTGACTTTTCCATAAGTTTAAAAAAAAAAAATTTCCCAATTAAGCTAATTTATCCGTAGACAGTTAACTATAAGAAAATGAGACAATGAAGGTTGCGCTTGAGAAGCCATCTCTAGCACAAATGGATTGCTTTTTAATTTGGATTGTATGTTTTTGGAGAGAAGCCACAGACCCAAACACAAAAGTTAGATTCAGAAGAGACTAAATTTAGTTTATGACCAAATAGTTGAAGTAAATATCATCTTTAGTGATTTATTTTAAGACTCAGGATCATAACTGTAACTTTTCAAAGTATTCTGGGGGATTTTGATCTTGATTTTTTACAGAATCAAGATGTTTTTGACCTAAGATTTCCCCCCCCCAAAGTCTGAGCCTAATAATGGTCATAAGAGTGGTAATTATTTGTGATTCAAACACAAGCTTTTCATTTTAGTACAACCAGATTTACTAACTTGGGGGAAAATAGTGTAAAATGCTGACCAAACCAGGGTGAAAAAGCAGAGAAAATAAGGCACTTTTGGTCTTGTACTCATTATCCTTAGCACGCACAGAGAGAAGTACGCCTGCTTCCTAGTGAATATTACATTGTCTTTTCCATTTATGATAGTTTACTGTGTACTGTGAGAGGATTTGCTGCCTCCAGATCCTGTCCATACCATGTAGTAACTACTGCAGCAACTCTGGGAAGTTTCTATTAACAAAAGATATGTATACAGATGAAAAGGAGTCATGTTAAAAAAGTAGACTCTCAAGCCCATTTGGATTCAGTTAATCTCTAAAAAGGCTGGTTAAGGAATCAAAGAAGTAGATGGGGTTATTTCTACATTCTATGCGTCTAATATTTACCTCCAGGCAAATATGAAATAATTCTTAAATAACTGTGGCTACTTAAAATTTACAGAATTGAACTAATGCAGAGAGTAGTTGATCTTAAACTGACAAAAACCAGATAGTCTCTTAATGTTACTCTAAGGAATTTTA
Organism: Loxodonta africana; assembly: GCF_030014295.1. Taxonomy (NCBI): domain Eukaryota; kingdom Metazoa; phylum Chordata; class Mammalia; order Proboscidea; family Elephantidae; genus Loxodonta; species Loxodonta africana. The sequence goes on from NC_087349.1 coordinate 33,555,519, forward strand.
AACTGACTCTGCTAAAGCTGAGGTTATTTGCCTTGGGGATGCCTAATGGAAGGGTTATTATAACACTGTCCACAAATAGGGGCCTTGAGAGAGGCAGGCCATAGCAGTCCATTGACAGCTAATAGATTGGGCCATTGCCATGCCACAGTGATCTCCAAGGCCAAAGGTCATATCCTTCCCTTAATATTTAAATAAAGATACTTGACAAGAGCAGAAAACACCCTATTGCCCGTGATGACTGCTGCTCAATTTATAAGAACCTTTACAAAGTCATGCTAATTCTCGGCCTTCTTAGAATGCATGGTAACCTTTCATAAATCCATCTTTTCCAGATGTCCTTGGAAATGACAGTTATAAAACTACAAGTGATTTGTAATGCAAAATGGGACTGACAGACTTGAAGATTAGGGCTCAATGTACTAAAATGACTAAAGATTATAGCTAACGAAAGGCATAAAATGCATCGATACATAGCTGTCGAAGTAGCTCAAGATTATTTTAAACATCCTTAGTGAACACTGGAGAAAAAAAGGAAAAAAGAAAAACTTATAATATTAATAGGAGCAGATTACTTCATCAAGATAATGGAATAGAATTTTTCTGTTTCGAACAGCTGGAAGACAGATTACAAATAAGTTGTGCTTTATTTTTCCAGGAAGCAGAATTTTTGTTTGTTTGTTTTCTCTGATGAGTTTTTTTTTTTTTTGTAAATGTATGAATTTGATTTAAAAAAAATCTTTAGGGACTACTGGACTAGTTAAACTTAATTCTATATTCTTTTTTCTTAACTTTTAAACATGAATCAATGACATACCAGATCCTATTAACATATCTAAGATGAACCAAAAATTAAAACCTATTGAAAAACAATTTTCATACTTATTCCGTACCACAGAGATGACTTATAATAACAGGATAAGTAGGGATTGTGTGTTTAAGCAATACACGTGAGTGGATATTTTTACTGCATGTTTTCAGAGAAATTGAAAGTCAGGAAATGATTCAAAAAACCAGAATGCCACAACCTGACCTTCTTAATAGTACTTCAAGAAATGACTAAACACTACTTTTTTTGTATAATTTTGAATAACCTACGTGATAAATAAGAAACCTGTCCTCTGGCACTTCCAAGTGTCCAATAAGAGCGGGCCTACCTCAGAAACCACCAGGACAGTAGTAAGCCTAGGAGAGTCAAGATGGCCTCCTATGAAAGAGGAAGCTCGAAGCTGTCTTGTTTCCTGTGCTTTGGCTTTATTTGCTGCCTGTCCCTACATTCTTCATTATGTCCTCTACTTAAATTTGATTCCTACCATTTTATTCTTATTTCTCCTCTTCCTGATGGCTGTTCAATAACAACAAGACTGACCCCAGGGCTCTGATTTGTTTTTTTTTTGGGGGGGGGAGGGGTGGAGGGGGGAAGGGTAACTTAAAATCAGTAGAAAGGATAATATATGAATTTTCATGATTTAACAAATTTATCTGGATTCTGAGAGCATGAAAATGAGACATCAGCATATCAATATTAGTATCCTAGAACTAGAATTATATTAAAAACTTTTTTGTAGAAGGTCTAACACATCTTTGAAGCAGGAAATAGTACATTTTCATGGAGTTTCTAGGTTTTTTCTGTGAATGGTTGCATTCATTAGATACAATTTACCCAAAGTAGAAATTTCCTTTATAAACATTTCTGGAAACCGCATGTGTGCTAAGTTTAGTTAACTATAAAATATGTTTGACCAAAGCGTGGAGGAAGGATATTTCCTTCTCTTGCTTATTTTTTCAGCACCATAAACTGCACCGTTATGTTTACAGTATGTCAGAGTGATGTCATATGCAGGACACTAAAACAGACAATGTTTTCAGTACGTAAAAAACCCAGAGCTCACTAGGAGCCCTATAAAACCTTATACTGAGACAGGTGGACTGCACCAGGCAAGCCAGACCCTGTGGAAAACCAAGGCGTTCCATACCTGTCCCGTGGTCAACTTATTCTCCTTTCTCACTTGGTCCATCTTATGAAAAGATAAGGTGGTTGGCAGTGTGGGTCCACGCCAGTGACAGGAACACTGGTCTTTACTAGAGCACGAAGCCTTCAGGGCTTATGTCATTCATCCATCATTAACTTAACATTTATTTACTCAGTGGAGCCAAGAAAACAGACATTTCCTGGATTCTTTGAAAATTTGACCTACAATGCTCATTTCACTTACTCATTCGTTCATTCATTCTTCAGTCAATATTTATTATCTTCCATGTACCAGCCACTCTCCCAGACACAGGAGATGATAAACCTAAGCCATGCAATGCCTCCCTCTTTAAAGATCTGCCAGTCATCTTAGCGTCATATCCTCATGAGATGACTTGACCTCCTTCATCTTCATTTTGACTCTCATCTTCAATATTAACTGGGATGATGCTTTCGTTGTAATAGAAAACTACTTTTATTGTTCTGATATCATTAACCTGTGGGTTCCTACAGGAAAAGGCCTATGCTTCATTGTTTCTGTAACCCCAGGGAAAATATTCAATAAAAGTTTGTGGAATGAATACGTAAATTAACGAATGAATAAGCAGGGTACATAGCAATCAATTATACTTGATTTCTGATCTCTAGCTTACTGGTCTTCAATCTGAGATGTTCAGACACCCCTATGGCACAGTGTTTCCAATCACTTTAAATACTACTCTATCCAAACATTGGTTTGGATAAAATAAAAAAGGTAATGACAGAAGCAGGAGCTTATGTTTCCAAGATGGGCCAAAGATAATCCTGCTTATAGCACAGCTATGCCTGAGTATAAAACAGACCCAAAGTCAAGGCAACAGGCACAAAGCTTTTTACATCTGCTACCAAACAAGATCTGTCATGTTGCCTTTGAGAATATTTAACACTTTGTTAAAATGATTCCCTCAACTGATAATTCCTCATACAATTTTTATCTGGTTTGATCTAATGTTTATTCAAATTAACATGCATATGATGCAGTTGGATTGTCTAAATGATTCTTTATAGTATTTCTTCAGTCCACTTTGCTTAAGATGTCCCCCATCCTGCCTCTACTATCCCTCCGGTTGCAACACAGACGCTTTTTGGGTACCATATTATACTTTTTTCTCTTTTTAATACAAACCCAGCCTGGCAGGCACAGCATGATGTGTAGACTGGATTGAATCAAAGCAGCATTCGCCTACCTTCCCTGTGTATAGGGAGTGAAACTAACAAGAATCAGATTTTCCTGGACCCATAACAGAGGAAACAACTTCTGGCACAGTAATTCTTTGAACTGGAACCATGAGGGCAAGTACTAACGTATCCTTCTACTGCATGCAACGCCTTATGTATAAAAAGTTTTTTTTTTTTTCTTGCTGTTGAAATGAACTGAATCAGATCTGCAGTACTAAATTTTTGAGGATATGTGAATATTTTGATTTATTTTGAAAGATTCTATGTTCACAGTTCATCTGGTTGGATCAGGAGTTTCAGTTTTGATTCCATGTAATTTACTTATGGAATAGATTTAAGACAGATGTTTAAGGAGATATTTTATAAATATTTTCATTTGATCAGAAGCAGCAGCAATACAACTAATAATCCAATAATACTAATAATCCAACAATATAAGGTTTTATTGCTAGATCAGTGGTTCTATTTAATAAGCACCTGCAGGATTTCGATTAAGCAGCCTGGATTCCATGCTCTGCCACTGATTAGCCCAGTGACCTGGAGAAGCATAATTAACCTCTGTGAAATTCATTTTCCTCATCCATAAAATGGGGATAATTATATCAATGTCACATGGTTGCTAAAGTTCAAAGGATAGTATGTAAGTAAATACAACCTGCAAACTTTACAGTTCCTAAAATCGTGTGATATTATTTTATTTCCAGGAGACTGTGACCTCTTTTAGGGCTAGGATAATGTTAAATTCATGTTTGTAAACATTTGTACAGTTAACACTATGCTGGGCACATAGGTGCTCAATAAATGTTGAATGAATGAATAAATTCAGAGTACTAGAGATACAAAGATTACTGAGTCATTGTCCTCAGAAAACTCATAACCCAGCAGAGGAGATGGATAGATGTACAATATACTAAAACACAGCTTGAAGTTACGCCCACAGGATCTCTACAATCTTGAATTAACCACCTATCTGATAATTTCTCGATTCCTTTTCTGTGTGCAACCACACAGAACAACATGCAAATATTCAAGTTCACATTGATATATACTATTTTTAAATTCCCGCGAGTTTCATCATACGAACAAAGGAGAACAAAACTGGAGTTTTAAGAGCTGAAAGAGGCTTTTTAGATAATATATCTAAAAAGGAGGGAAATTATGTTTGTATTATGTGGATGTTCTTTAAAGAAGATAGGTGAAACAACCCCTTCCCATTTTCCTGCATCTGATGTGGGAATGATGGCTTTCCATAAACTCCAGACCGACCTTTGTGATTTCTCCCGAGCAAGAGAAAGGAAGCCCAATGTTTAACTATAGTGAAAAAGTCTTGAATTGATTAAGATGTCTGTTTTAATAACTTATATTTCCATGATATTTCCTACCAGAAACATTCTTGTTGGTGAACCAGAGGAAGCTCTACTTACATAGTAGGTGCTTAAATAATTCCTCGTATAAATGGACCAGATGACCTCATAGGTCCTCCTTCCCTCTGAAAGCCTCTGAGGATGAAAAGCCTAAAACAATTGGGCATGAGAAATTCTAGCCCTCCTCGGTGTAGTTGCATCTGGGGCATGAAATCACTTATCTGCTGGAAGTTGGTGTTGGAAACTAATCGGCCACAGATGCTTTATTGGCAAAGGAAAGGAAGCACACACATCAATTCAAGGTTCTGCTTAGTCCTGCCTACAATTCAGAGTCAGTCACTCATATGCGAAATGCAGTTTACTGTGACTGTAGCAAGGTCCCAAAGCAGCAGACACAGGGTCTGAGGTAGGGAGATGCAGAGTATACTGACAACTCTCTGCCGCAGAGCGCTTCTCCAGATAGTATCCTGCAGCTGATGTTTTTACTTTCAGATGTATAACGCTGCTTTTGCATTTATGTTTCTTCACAGCATTTTCTCTTTTCATCAATGTTTGCATAGGGGAAATATTGGTATTTCCATCCTGCAGATAGAGCAACCAAAGCTCAGAAGAGTTAGGTACCTACCTGAGGTAACCTAAGTATTTACTGTCAGAGCAGAGACTACAGCCCGGTGCGGCAGAGGGGAGAACTCAACTCAACTGAGTACTTTTTCTTTGCTTGCTTTTTGCTAGGGTGCATCCTTTTACTAGCACAGCTTGTACTTACTTGGTGGTACATGACTGTTGGAATGGGAGTAAGAATGAGGATGACATTGAAAGGTCGGAAAATGACAAATTTTGATCCAACTTCTTGCAGCCGGTAAGATTATATAAAAACACAGCCCCAACTAAAAGGCAAAATAAAAACAAAGCATATGTTTAGTGCAGAAAGGATGCTAATTCTTTTTCTTTCCTTCCTTCTTTCTTTTTTCCTCTTCCTCTTTCTTTTTCTCTTTCTCCCTTCTCCTTCCTTTCCTTGTTCCCTCCCTTCTTTCCTTCCTTTCTTTCTATCCATCATTTACACATAAAAGAGAAGCAAAAAGGCAGTAGTGGGAGTATGAAAACCAAACCAAACCCACTGCCTTCCAGTCGACTACGACTCATAGTGACCCTATAGGACAGAGTAGAACTGCCCCACAGGTTTTCCAAGGCTGTAAATCTTCGTGGAAGCAGACTGCCACGTCCTTCCTCCGCAGAGCAGCTGGTGGGTTCAAACCACCAATCTTTCAGTTGGCAGTTGAGCGCTTTAACCACTGTGCCATCAGGGCTCCTAGTAGGTGTATAAATATCCATAGTTACAGAATTATGGCAGAGGTCTCCACGTGTGTAATATAGGGATGAAATTTTATTGCAGACTTTTTCCTTTTGCTTTTATTGTGTGTGCACATCACAGCCTCTGGGGTGGGTCAGACCAAACTACGACTTTTTCTTCCCTAACAAGAATTCTGGCAAACTTTGAAAACTGTTTTCACCTTCATTCTTTCTTATCCCAAGGTGCTTGTGAAAAGTAATTTTTTATGGAACTTGAGTGGTGAGCAACGTATTAAGATGAGAAAGACTGCAATGTAACCATTCCAGAGGTGCACATGCCAATAGAGATGGTATATGCATTGGTGGGGGAAATAGTTATGAACTAAAATATAAGTTGTAGTTAAGGAATATGTAGTAACCTTGGAAAATGATGAATTGTCTATTAAAAAAAGAATCAGGCAAGAAGATGGGTAAATATGTTTCTTTCTGCTTTTCTATCTTTGGGAAATTTCTTTTAGCATATGATTTAAAAATAATTAAAATTTTGAAGATAAATTTAAAAAATCATATGAAGCCTCTACACTTGGAAGATACTTTTCTGTCTCTGAAGAAGGTCTATTCTAAATTGGCAACAAAGTCAGGGAAATGAAATTTGTGTAACACTCTCTAACACACACATACACACACACGCACGCGCGCACACACACACACACACACCACCACCACCACCACCACCACCTCCCCTGCTACCAATTCTCATTTAAGCGGTTGCCAGCCAGTAGCCCAAATTTGGAGAGATTCATGAACCACGCTTCCTCAGAATTACAATGTCCTATTTTATGGGATGCTTGGACTTTGGTAACAATGGAAAGATAGACCTTCTTCAGCATTAACTGAGATGTATTAGTACATTAGTACAAGGAATTGAAGGGCTATGGATAACCTGTCCCACAAACAGGCTCTAAATTTCATGGTCCTAAGGAGAGAGAGATTGGCAGAATTAAAAAATGAAAAGAAACTAGGGGCTGACACTGAAAATAAAAATAACCTTACAAAACGCTCTTTTCCTAAGTTCAGTGCTATATCTGAGCAATACCAAAAACAAATCTCCATTGTGGTTAATTTAAAACAAAACAAAAACATTTGTCAATATTATTCTAGAACGAAATTTCAGAAATTGTTATTGTAAGCAACTGGTTCCCACAGCTCTGATACTTTTCGTAATAAATTGTGACCGTCTTTTAGTGCCTGAATTAGCATTGCATGTTTGGATTATCGGCTTCTTTCACTTTATTCCTTATGCCTGGGGCATGTTCTTAGGTTATATAGCTTTAGGTCAGGTTTCTCTGAACTACAGTGGATAAAAAAACAGTGGATACCCTAATTTGAGTTAGAAGCTGTGTTACTACTACCTAGCTGGTAATAGTAGATTTCGTTGGGATTTAGTATTATTATGCCAGACCTCTAACCAGAAAACATACTCGAATTCTTACATTTACCATTAACATTGTTTAGTGTAGAAAAATCATAATATAGTTAAAATTAGATTATATATCTGAGGGCAAATTTAAATGCAATTGTATCAAAAACAAAAAAAGAATCTTCTAAAAGGCATTAGTTGAATGAAACATTCTGCAATCCAGAGGCCACTGATTTTCTTTAAATAACCTGTACTTGGGTGCCTCCCTACTCTGTATGTCCCTGATCTTGGATTTTTTTTTAAATAACTTGAGTTGATATTTTAATGTTTTATAATTAAATGTGATGGCTTATGAAAGACTGAAAAATTTCCCTAATTACCACTCCCTATACAGAAAAAAAAGGTGCTTTGATAATTTTCTATATTAAAAAACTACCTCAAATAAAGTATTACTTAACAAACAAATTAAAAGGGTATTAAAAAAAAAAAATTGCCGTCGGATCCTAGAAAACGCAGTGCCTCCAGATTCCGGTTGCCTTCTTTTACTTCTTGTCTTCTTATAGGTACCTGCAATTTAGTTTTCAAATTATAACGTCTAAGAAATTAAGTCTCCCTCGAGCACTTGGTTGGCTCTGCTCCGAAACGCATTATTTGCCCGGACAAATAGCACATATTAAATGTGAAAGGGGAATTTAGTTTGCTGCTTTGTGGACGGTGCCTTGAACAGCATGGGCAAGCTCCGTTTTCAGACGAAGCGGAAACAATAAAACCTTTTTTCAAGACACTTGTACTTTTTACCACTAGAGGTCTCTCTCGTAACAGCTTTCCTTTTGTTGGGCTCATTAATTTTTTTACTCAAAGGAACAATTCTACCTTTTAGATTGGAATGCTGCACTTTACATGTTATGCTAGAGAAAGATGTAATAATACCTGCTTAGCTTGTTCTCCTCCTTGATGAGTGGATATTAGTTTGACTGAATGAATCATCTTGGGTATTTTATTACACAATGACTACACTTTAGTAAAGAAGTTTGAACTTTCACCTACGCTTCCAAAAGTCTCAAAAATTGGACCAGTTAAAACAATACGCCACAGTAAATGTGCCTTATCAACGAGCATAAACCCTCGTGCTTCAAATTCTCCCAAAGTGTCTAAGATTTGGTGCTAACTCAGATCACATAATCGCAAGCCTGAACCATTTCACATTCATTTCTTCACATCTGCAGGGAAAGAAAGAGCATTTTCTCGTTTGCGTAAGGGTATTTAATGCCTTGCTTTTTCCTTGTCTATCCCCTTTTCAGAAAATAGACTATCGACTTGAAAGCAAATCCACATTATACAGCGGATTTAAAAATATATTTTTTTCTGGGTGAAACAGTAATAAGAAACCTTGTCTTAAAAATAATAAAAAAAAGTCTCTTACCATTAACTCATGCAAAAAGACCAGTAAGTTTTAATACTTTTAAAACAGAAAGAATCTAAAATGAAAATAAGCACAGAGTCTTCTCAAAGCGCAATACAAAACTGCACTGAGCCAAGTAGCACAGAAGATAATGCATTGACATCAGTCGCCAGGCCATTTAAATATTCAGAAAACCCAAAGAGTGTTCAGATTTCTGAGGATGGAAGTAGAAAGACAGTGCTGAGCTCTTGACACAAGAAATTCAATGGGAAGCTGTGAAATGTGAAGAAGCAAAGGAGTGCCTCGCAAATCAATGGCAGTGTTATACTGAAGGTAGCCCATGTCTGCACGAACGGGTGCAGTGGCTGAGCACAGAGCAATAGTGTATAATGAAAAAGGGCGCGAGGACATTTGACAAGCTGCAAAATGTAGCACAACCTGGGCAGGAGAACACAGACCTGTCAGACAACAGTTTTGAGAATCAGAAACTACACTCTCATGGAACCAGAAAATAGGTGATGCATTATTTAAAACATGATTGAAATACCCAAAGAGCTCAACAATACCTCTTCCTCCAACTATAACTTACTAAGCAGTTAAAGTCCCCCCCACCCCTCACCCCGCCTCCGACTCCAAATCAGCCATGTTTGGTGATGGAAAGTCAATCCACGTAAGCAATTGCTTCAAGCATTTTGGCGGAATTACTGGTCAGCCAAATCAAATATGAGGTTGATTGACACGTTTTCACACTCAAGTCACTAAACTGAACAGATTTTTTTTATTATAAAATTTTGGTGTTTTTGAGTTAATGGTGGGCTCCTAATAAAATCGCACAAGTGATCCGTCTGAGCTGTTAAGATGGCTGAGATAATAACTGACTTACAGAATTTTGGTTCAGGAAGATGTTTTAGAAGACTTTTTCTGTTTTTTCACTTAACGGTTGAGGAGACTGTTCAGAAAGGTGAAGTGGCTACTGTAAGCTCCCTAAATGATTGGATCATTCTGGCAGTTTGGAAAAAAAAAAAAAAAACTGTATAAAAACAAAAAAGAATGGCTGGATAGCATCATATAGTGTTTATACCACAGTGATGTTTACATTATAAATTCTTCGGACATTGGATTTTGGAGGGTTAAGGACATTGTTAGTGACATTTTATTATGGAAAAACTTATTTACACAGAATAGTAAGTGGATCATTTTAGCAGAACGTAAAATAAGTGCTATCTTTAAGAAAGATGGTTTTTCAGAGAAGGCATTCAGTGCAGGGGGCTTGTTTTCCATCAGTAGACACTATGCCCCTAAAGGTATGTTTCCTTCAGTCTCCATGCCTGATAAACTAATATTTACGTCTTCGGGCAGCTCTTATTATTTTTTTATTTAATTCAGAATATTCTAATTAACAAGAGGACAAACTTGTTGCCTTCAAGTAGATTCTGACTCATAGAGGATAGATTAACCCAATCTGATGGAATCAAAACAAAGTTCATCAAATTAGAGTAGCGACAAAGAGTTTTATGTATGTGATAGCTTTTTTTTTTCTCTCTTTCTTGTCAATGCAGTTTATTTTTTAAATGAGGTAGTAGTCAAGCTTGTGCCTTTCAAGGCAAAAATCTTAAAAAGAGATTAAAACCAAAAGTTAAACCCATTGTCATCAATTCAAATTCCGATTCACAGCATCTCTACACCACAGGGTAGAAGTGCCCCATAAAGTTTCCAAGGAAGTAATCTTTATGAAACAATCTGCCATATCTTTCTCTTGCAGAGTGGCTGGTAGGCTCTAACCTCTAACCTTTTGGTTAGCAGGTGAGTGCTTAACCACTGCACCACTAGGGTTTCTAAGAAAAGATAATAAAATAAATTGCCATTAAAATACAGAAGCTGAAAATATCTACAAGAGACGTTAGAAAAGACTGGATTTTTCTTTGAAAAGAATGGTACACCTTCATGAGATCTTTTCTGTACATCTCCATAAATAGGGTAGTTGATGATTATATTTCGATTATTTATTAAGTGGTTTTTATTCGGATTAATTATTAGCATTCTGACATCAAACGTATTATGGAAGTAAAAGTATCATGAACAATTTCCAAACTTTAAAAAGTTCCAGTACACTTTTTTTCTCAGTAACCCAACCCTGGTAGTGTAGTGGTTAAGTGCTATGGCTACTAACCAAGAAGTCGGCAGTTCGAATCCGCCAGGCACTCCTTGGAAACTCTATTGGGCAGTTCTACTCTGTCCTATAGGGTCGCTATGAGTCAGAATCGACTCAACGGCAGTGGGTTTTTGGGTTAACCCTTTAGGTAAAATTGCTAAATGTTTATTTTCTTATTTCTAGGGGATTATAAAAAAAGACAATTGGTTTGTCTTCTGATTGGTTCAGACTTTTATGCAGCCTTAATAATTAGAAGGCTTTAGTCTTGCTTGCTGGAAGTGAAGATGACATGCAAAACTTACCGATGAACATCAAAGACCACAGCCTTCAGTAGGAATTATACCTCAACATAAAGAAAACAAAAATCCTCATAACTGGACCAATAACCAACATCATGATAAATGGAGAAAAGATTGAAGTTGTCAAGGATTTCATTTGACTTGGATCCACGATCAACACCCATGAAAGTAGCAGTGAAGAAATCAAATGACATATTGCATTGGGTAAGTCTGCTGCAAATGACTTCTTTAAAGTATTAAAAAACAAAGATATCACTCTGAGGACTCAGATACCCTTGACCCAAGACATGGCATTTTCAATCACCTCATGTGTATTCAAAAGCTGGACAATGAATAAGGAAGACTGAAGAAGACTTTATGCAAATGAATTATGGTGTTGGCGAAGAATATTGAATATACCACGGACTGCTAGAAGAATGAACAAATATGTCTTGGAAGGAGCACAGCCAGAACGCTCCTTAGAAGCGTGGATAGTGAGACTGTCTCATGTACATTGGACATGTTATTAGGAGGGGCCACTCTCTGGAGAAGGACATCATGCTAGGTAAAGCAGAAGGTTAGCTAAAAAGAGGAAAGGTCTCAATGAAATGAACTGACACAGTGGCTGCAACAATGGGCTCAAACTTAGCAACGATTGTGAGGATGGCGCAGGACCGGGCAGTGTTTTGTTCTGTTGTACCTAGGGTTGCTATGAGTTGCAACCAGCCTGAAGGTACCTAACAACAACAACAACTTTTAATATGATTTGGAGTGAGGAAAAAAAATCTGGAAACCAATACAAAGTTTTTATTTTTTCTTCTCCCTTTGTCATTATTTCTCCATCTTTTCTTTTTAAAAATCATTTCCTCCTTCCTTCTCTTATGAAATATTAGGAAGTTATTTGTTTAAGTTGTATTCCCATCTTCCATTTTAAATCCTGGATGACTTTCATTAGGTCAATGGAAACCACTTGGAAGACAATGTAAATTTGTTTTAATGATTTTAAAGGCTATGCTTTTAAATTCATAAATATACATTTATAAATACGTGTGTGTGTGTGTGTGTTTTAGTCCACCATGGAAATAAACTGTTCTGGTATGTCTTCCCCTCTCACTATTAAATTCGACATTGTAATAATCTCTGATCAGAGATAAACATGCCAGGAAGATACAGGTCAACACAGTGAGTTCTCCCTCCTCTGAGAAGATTCAGTTTACTGCCTAAGCAATAAGTTGGGCTTTCTTCCTGTGTGGCCGGGGTGTGGGTGCAATTTAAGAGACGATCCCAGAAATGGGTTCCTGTTTTCCTTTTAGAAATTTGCATGTTTTTATCTGACCATTGAGCTTTTAACAAGTGTTTCCCTTGATGGAGTGATTTACCACTGTCTGTGAAAGAAAAACAGCACGTTATTCCGCCTGTACAATGGCTATAGATTGAGTCACCTCTCACCGATTAGATCATACAGAAGTTCCTGCATGGAAAAGCAGCAGGCACTTGGAGTTCAGCTCTGACTTGAGTGAACTAAAAACCTAAAAAGAAGAATTTGCCCCCCCCCACCCCGCCCCGGTTTTTGTTTCTTCTCTAAAGTCCTTTTTCTTAATGGAGAAATATTCTTTTTCTAAAGAAAAATGTCTGAACCATCTTGTTGACAGTTCTTTCAGTTTAGTGTATAAAGAATATGGCACAGGAAACATAGAGTGGAATGTTGTTGGATTTATTTTACTTTCAGAAAAGATCTACTTTATTGGCATAGGACTTTGGCATATTTATGTGATTTTTGTTTTCCTTTAAAATACAAGTGAGCAGCCTTTAAAAACTCTTTGTCAATAGCCATCTGATATATCATTTAAATTGCTTTGCTTACAACAAAATTTTGGCATAAATAAATATGAATACTGAATCAGTACAAATGCCTTGAGCAGTCAGCATAGTAAATCATACACGAGCTTTCATCGTGAGTTGAAACCCGTCTACATACTGAGTAGCATGTTTGGCGTGCCTAATCGGAACAATATGTAATCTGTTAGTGCATATGAGGCCTTGCCAAGCCCAAATTATTTACAAGTTGCATTTTGTGTCCTGGAAATTTTCATATGTGAAAAGAAGAAATCTGGGGAAAAAAAGAAAAATAATATATTGGTCTCAAAGATACAAATAATGCAAAAATATTAACTCGCAAGAAAATAATTGTGATCATTGTATTCTATAACTGTTATCAAACAGCCAAAGTTTTATGGTTCATATATGATAAAAAAAACAGTTTTCATTACAATTGTTCATTTGTGTTATTTTTTTCACTATTTCTCTACTCCTGGTCCAACGGGGGTCTGGGATTAGAACAATCTCTTTTTTGGTTCGTCTTCTCTTTTCCAGTTCTCTGCTCAAATGTGCTAAAGCATGGTTTGTTGACAACTGACCCATGTAATAATGTAAGGGAGAATCCTGTGGTTGTGTCATCCACGTGTGTTAAGGTCCTAAAGGTGAAACCAACATGTGCAATGCCATTCTATTGTTGAGAGGAGGTAGGTGCGTTCTTGAAGGACAAGTTAAGATAAAGCCAAGCCTAGGAAGGGTTTGAAATAACAGAATTTTATCTTTGAGGACCTGCGACTCCCGCTCTATGCCCTTCTTTCAACTTCAGACTCTAACTGTTCACATGCTTTCTCTCTTTATAACATTTTTTCCCACCCCTCTCAATCTCTCTCCCGTTCTCAGAGAATTTTAACGAACAGTAAACTCTTAAATAAAATTAGACAAGGCTGTATAATTATTATTATTAACTGAAGCCCATATTTTGTGTTAGAATTTATCTTTTGTGTTGTACACTTCTGTGGAAACAGAAAGGAAAGGTTATTTTGGAAATATGCCCATTTTCCAGAAAATATGACAGTATCTATGAAACAAGAAATATTGTGACTTATTTAAAGAATGAGAAACTTAAAAACATACATATTTGTCCAATAAAAGGAAATGAGTAATATACTTCCCACCAAAATAAATAAGAGCAAATGGAAATGAGCATCGTAAGATTAGTTATTCCATTTGGGATGGGCATATTTCTTGTCGCAAGTCTGTTGCGCCAGTATTCTTTTTAGTCACTGAGATTTTAAACTAGACTAAGTAATTCATCTTAATCATGCTAAGGAGTCCCTGGGTGGTAGAAATGGTTAATGTGCTCAGGTGGTAACCAAAAGTTTGGAGGCTCGAGTCCGCCTTCCCAGAGGCACCTGGGAAGAAAGGTCTGAAGATCTACTTCCAAAAGAGCAGCCACTGAAAACCCTGTGAAGCACAGTTCTACTCTGACACACATGGGGCGGGTCATCATGAGTTGAAGTTGACTTGACTGCAACTAGTTGGGTGCTTTAAGGCACGTCCGAGTGTGGAAGCATGCAGCATGTGCCTGACTGTGCGGACTCACCTAGAGTTGGGGAGGCTTACATCCTCACGTGAGTAATTAGATGACTCTTGCAAAGTCACTTGGGCTATGGCTCCACATATGTGCCACCAACTACAGGAGTCATGACAGGGTTGATGTATCTGCAGCAGCCCCAACCTATGGAGTTTTAGAGAATAGGGAGAATGTTATGGAAGAGGTAGAAACCTCTTTACAAGAAACCCATTGGTAGAGTGATGCTCTACAAGATTGTAATTTTTTTTTGTCATCCATTATCACTGATAATGCATTGTACTAAGAGTTCAATGTAGTCAATATTCAGCTATATCATCTATTCCGCTTTGCTCATTGAAATAGTATTCACGTTAACCAGGTGAACAACAAAAGTGATGGTGTTCCTTGTGATGTGAGTTTATCACAATGATTTTAAGTTTTAAGATATGTACTAGGCTGCTCATTGTTAGCTCCATAGCCAAAAAAACCCCCAAACCTATAAGAATACAAAAACATAATAAAAAACAAAATAAAACATAAGAGTACAAAAACATACCCTAACAGTGGTTGATCTTCAATGGTTTGTTTTTAAAGAGATCCCAAGTTTCTATTATACTATTTGCCGGGTCTAAAAAAATATGGTGAGGTTTCGGTTTCCATGGTTACATAACTCTTTTCATACATATTTATCATTGAGATACCGGAAACCCACCACTTTCTATCAAAGGATACTACTTTTAGCACTTAATAATTGAAGTTATAGCTGATTTATTTTTTATGTCAGAGCGTTTTAAACAGATCCCTCTATCACTGAAAACTGAGGCCACATTACAGTCATTTTCTCATAAGCAGTTTATTTCATGCATGACTTCTGAAAAATACTTCTGGTTTTTAAAAACTGGAGAAGACTTTGCTTCTTTTTTTCCTACAGTCAGCACCACAGGGATTCCCAGCTAAGCTTTCAAAGTATTGTGGAACATAAACACTGCATAAGGCACACAACTTTCAATTTCACTAATACAGTGTTCACAAAGAGAACATGCACATCTCTCCTTGGTCCATAATGGGAGCAATGAGAAAGTTATCACGTATTACTAAATTCATATTTTCGGAAGTAAAATTCTTAACTTCCACCTCATTTGCTGTTTTTTTAAAATTGCCTGTCTTCCCTTGAGACCTGAAGAAAGAATCTAACTTTCCTTAAACCAAGATCTTTTCTTAAAAAACGGAGGCCTTAATTGCATATATATGTATATCATCTTAAAGAGTTTCCTCATTCTTGTTATATCATACACAGCCTCTAATTAAACTGTTCTTGTTTTAAGGTCTAAGTATCATGGTGAGCTTATTGTTTAACTTGCTTTGTATGCTAAAACCAAAAAAACCGTACCCATTGCCATCAAGTTGACTCCAACTCATAAAAAAAAAAAAAACTCATAGTGACCCTATAATAGGGACAGCGTAAAACTGCCTCGTAGTGTTTCCAGGGCTGTAATCTTTGTGGATGAAGACAGTCACATCTTTCTCCTGAGGAGTGGCTGGGGGGTTCAAACCGCCAACCTTTTGGTTAGCAGCCAAGCACTTAATGACTAAGCCAACAGGGTTCCACATTTGCATATTAAAACCACCAAAACAGAGAAGAAATAAAATTAAGGCATGTAATTGTTTTTGACATGTCTTTGTTGAAACACAACTAAAGTAATGTATTTAAGACATGAACATAAACATGGTGATTAAAAAGAAAACTCATTCACAAGTTGGACCTGTTTAAAACCCCTCAGAATACATCAAAATAATACAGCTAAAAATGTATTGGAACCTCAAAGAAAGAAAGTTGAACTAAGAATCAAAGTCTAGCTGTCACTCAAGAAAATAAAGTGGACATACCCTTTGCTGTTGAGTCAATTCTGATTCATAGTGACCCTATAGGACAGAGTAGAACTGCCCCATAGAGTTTTGAAAGAGCGCCTGGTGCATATGAACTGCCAGCCTTTTGGTTAGCAGTCATAGCACTTAACCACTACACCACCAGGGTTTCCAAATTGGACATAGAATAGGTCAAATATTTTTATCCCCAAACAGGGTAAGATGTTCAACTACATTTATTTAACTTCCTATACCTTTTAAAATCCAATTATTTTCTGCTTTGAATTTTTTGTTGATATCATGTGTTTTCATTAATGGAAGCATGCTGAATCATTGAGTATGTTTGATTTTTTGGTTGCTTACATGGATTTTGAGAAACATTATATGGGCATACATGTTAGCCACAAAACTCAGGGGGTACTCTGGTGCCATGATTGGTAAGCACCAGTCTGGCCCACCAGGCCTGGGTGGCAGGCTTTGTTACAAGGCACCTTCCATTTGGTTACATCGGGCACCTTTGGTTTTCCAAATATGACAGACACGAAAACAAAAACAAACTCACCAGGGCTCCCTAACTATTACATACCCCAAAACCAAACCTGTTGCCATCAAGTTGATTCTGACTCATAGTGACCCGATAGGGCAGAGTAGAACTACTCCACAGAGTTTCTAAAGAGTGGCTGGTGGATTCGAACTGCTGACCTTTTTTGTTAGCAGCCTCAGCTCTTAACCACTGCACCACCAGGGCTCCAGCTACTACACAGACCAAAACCAAACCAAACCCAGTGCCGTCGAGTCAATTCCAACTCATAGCGACCCTATAGAACAGAGTAGAACTGCCCCATAGAGTTTCCAAGGAGCACCTGGCGGATTCAAACTGCTGACCATTTGGTTAGCAGCAGTAGCACTTAACCACTATGCCACCAAGAAACCATGAATATGCTTACAAGGCTTATCTACTTGTACAAAAGCCAAAAGAGATAAAAAAAAAAATTTACCCAATCACACTTCTTGTACCCATACCCAGCACTACATAACATTTAAGCCAGATACCCCAGTTATCTTGTGCCAATGAATTTTTTTTTTTTCTTTTTTCACCTTTACACAAGTCTCCACTGGAGGGTAGCAAATACTTTTACTGGACAAAGTAGCATCCCAAGTAATCTGAGAGGCAGAAGATGTGGGTGGGCAACTGTATATCCCACAGGTCATGAAAGGAGCTTCTGAGTCCAACACAGTGAATAGTTAATGTCGGTTTTCCTAGAGTCATCCTAGACATTTATTCATGGGAATGCCTGCTTAACTGTCACAATTACTTAACATTTCTTGATATATAGATATACATTTTTAGGAAAATAAGCCCTCTTCATCACTTAAAATATCAATAATGAGCAAGAAAAATTTTCAATTCCACTTACATGAGGACCCACATTATCCCAATTTAGACTATTCTTCCTTTTTTCACATCCTTTGGTGGACTTTTTCTTCTTGATAGGTGCAACAATTTCCCTGGAGGAAAGTAAATATTTTGACTAAATCACTATAGATGATTAGATTTTCACGGTATCCTATGCACATTCCACTATAGTCCAGAGACATTGCAGCCTTTATCAAGGCTCCTGAGTTAAGTGAGCAGAACAGGATATTCAGATAAAACTAAAAAGGCATTGAAAACAAGAATGTGGCACTGCATAATCTGTATTTTAAAGCATACTTTTTTGTTATATAATAGCATATATTCATTTTATAAAAACTGAAAAATACATCAAAGTATGAATAAAGCATATGCCTACAAACCAAAAGCTTGGCAGTTCAAATCTACCAGCCTCTCCTTGGAAACCCTATGGGGGCAGTTACTCTGTCTTAGAGGCTTGTTATGAGTCAGAATCAACTCATCAGCAACGGGTTATAGAGTTGAAATAAATCAGAGATAACAATGATCAACATTTTGCAACACTTTATTCCAATTCTCTAATTCACTAATACAAATTGGGTTGTACTCTACATATTATGGCAAATTCTCATTTAGTAATACATGTGTCATTTAATAACTGGATCTACATAACAAAACAAAGATCACCAGTAAAGGCAAATATGTAGGTAATTATAGAAGATATTTTAAATGCATATACCTTTGTTTTTTTAAAACTGATTTTAAAACTAATCACGTAAAACATTATGTATATAAGTTTATTTTGGGGCCTAAAATATACTGAAATGTAATATGTATGATAGCAGCAACACAAAAAAGGCAGGAACAAGGCTGTAACAGAGTAAGAAAATGACACCAAATTTTAACCTGAGTCCACAAGAATAAATGAAAAGAACCAAAAAGTTAATATAACAAACTCTATAAGTAAAAAAAAAAAAATAAGTATATACTATATATTTGCTCTTCCTACCTCTCTTTGCTTTTTTAGTGAACAAAAAATTACAACAATGTCTGTTGTATTTGTAATACATATAAATGTAAAATGCATAATAATAATACCACAAAAAGGGGGAGTAGGAAACAGAGCTATGTAGGAGTAAGATTTTTATATCATAACCCATAAAAACCCATTGCCATCATAGTAGAATTAAATTAGTGCAAATCTGAAGAAGACCTAAAGGCACAATTAAGAAAATAATTCAAAAAAAATAGTTAAAAATTGCTAAATGAGGAACAGAGGAACAAAAAAAGACATGAGACGTAAAGGAAACAAAGAGCAAAATGGCAGGCATAAATCCAACCATATCAATAATGAAATTAAATGCAAACGGATTGAACAATCTAATCAAAAGATAGAAATTGACAGGCTGAATAATAAATCAAGATCCAACCACATGCTGCCTATAAGAGACACACTTTATGTTAAAAATACCAAAAGGTTGAATGAAAAATAACGGAAAAATATATACCAACCAAACAACAACAATAAGGGAGATGGGGTGGCTATATTAGTATCAGTCACAATAGACT
This sequence comes from Loxodonta africana, assembly GCF_030014295.1. Lineage (NCBI taxonomy): Eukaryota > Metazoa > Chordata > Mammalia > Proboscidea > Elephantidae > Loxodonta > Loxodonta africana. The sequence continues at coordinate 33,574,828 of NC_087349.1, forward strand.
TTAAAATATGTTACTAGAGCTAAAGAAGAATATTATATAACGATAAGAGTCAATTTATGAGGAACATATAACAATTATACATATATATATACCAAACAATTGAGTTCCAAAATACATGAAGTAAAAACTGACAGAATTACATGGAAGAACAGACAATTAAATGAAAATATTTGGAGACTGAAATCCCCACTTCCAATAATAGATAGAAAAACTAGCAGAAGACAAGAATGAATAATACAGAAGACTTGAACAAAATTATAAACCAAGACATCTATAGAATGTGCCACCCAACAACAGAAGAATTTGCTTTCTTCTCAAGAACACATGGGGCATTCTCCTGGACATACTGTATGCTAGGCTATAACATATGCCTCAATAAATTTAAAAGGATTTAAATCATAGACAGCATTGTGAATTTTCATTTCCCAATCTCAAAACTTATTACAAAACTATAATAATCAAAATAGTGTGTACTGATTGAGGATAGACATATAAGTCAATGAAATAGAATTGAAAGTCCAGAACCAAACCCTGACATTTATGGTCAACTAATTTTTGAGAAGGGTGTCAAGACAAAAAAATGGGGAAAGATAGTCTTTTCAACAAATAGTGCTGAGACAACTGGATATCTACATTCAAAAGAATGAAGTTGAATCCTTTCCTCACACCATACACAAATGTTTCCTAAAATGGAGCATAGACCTAAATATAAGAGCTAAAACTACAAAACTCTTAGAATAGAACATAGGAGTAAAATCTTTGTGGCCTTGTATGAGGCAACAGATTTTTAGATATGCTATAAAAAGTATAAGTGACAAGAAAGATAAACTGGACCTCATCAAAATTAAAAACTTTCATGTAGCAAATGATAACATCGAGAGAATAAAAAGACAAGACACAGAATAGGAGAAAATATTTGCTAATTATATATCTTAAAAGAGACTTTTATTCAGAATATATAAAGAACATTTAAAACTAAATAATAAAAGATAGGCCCAATTAAGAAATGGTCAAAAGATCACAACAGTCATTTCTCAAAAAAAAAAAAAAAGTATATATATATGGTTAATAAGCATATGAAACTATGCTCAACAATCATTAGTCATTAAGAAAAAGTAAATCAAAGCAGGGCTTCAAGCCAGTTCCTTCAGGTTTGAACCCCTGCTGACAATTTGCATTTTTAACAAGCTCCAAGGTGATGCTCATGCTGCCTGTTAGGGGGCAATTCTGAGGACCATTAGTAGAGTAATGGTCCTAAACATTTATCATACATAAGAATCACCTAGGAATCTTGTTAAAATGTAGGTTCTGATTCAGACTATTTGGGTTAGAAATGCACTCGTGCCTACCAATTCTACTTTTTTTCTGTTTGTGAATTTCTAACTTTTTGATTTTCTACCTTTGAATCAATTCTTCTGTTTTCCTTAGCTTAAATTTTACTTCATGTAAGTTCTGAATAAAAATACTTAGTTCTTTAATTTTATTTTTCTTGCTTAATAATTAAAGGTTTTAAAGTCCTGAATTTGCCTCTACTCATATTATTGGCCACATGTGCTTTAGTTTGCGTGTTCTCTTTTTTTCCCCTGAATATTATATAATTGAAGTTTTAATATTCTCTCTGAACAAGGAGTTATTTAGCATTTTTCCCTTTTTTTCTGTCAAAGGGGCTAGTTTTTAATTAACGGCAGTGTGGTCAAATGAAAGGTGCTTTGGGGATCATATTGCAGCAAACTTTGTGTCCTAATATAGGATCTATTTAACAAATACTCTATGGACACATAAAAACCAACTTTTTAAAATTTAAACTATTATTGTTATATTATTTGTCTTTACCTTCAAGAAGTATTTATGGGTTTAATTTCTATTTTATAACCTAAGTTTCAATGCTCTTTACTCCATCTTTTTATGTTACACCTACCATAGTTTTCATTAATTTACTTTGATTCATCCTGGTTGAATGCCATAGATTGTTGTTGTTGTTGTCATTAGGTGTTATTGAGTTGGCTCCAACTCATACTGACCCCATGTACAACAAAACAAAACACTGCCAGGTCCTGCGCCATCCTCACAATTGTTGCTATGCTTGAGCCTATTGCAGCCACTGCATCAATCCATCCTGATGAGGGTCTTCCTCTCTTTCACTGACCCTGTACTTTGCCAAGCATGATGTCCTTCTCCAGGGACTGATCCCTCCTGGCAACATGTCTAAGGTATGTGAGGCTAGTCTCACCATCCTTGCTTCTAAGGAGCATTCTGCTTGTACTTCGTCCAAGACAGATCTGTTCCTTCCTGGGCAGTCCATGGTATAAGCAATATTCTTTGCCAACACCACAATTCAAAGGCATCAATTCTTCTTCGGTCTTCCTTGTTCATTGTCCAGCTTTTGCATGCATATGAGGCGATTAAAAACACCGTGGCTTGCGTCAGGTGCACCTTAGTTTTCAAGATGACGTCTTTGCTTTTTGATACTTTAAAGAGGTCTTTTGCAACAGATTTGCCCAATGCAATGCATCTTTTGATTTCTTGACTGCTGCTTCCATGGGTGTTGATAGTGGATCCAAGTCAAATGAAATCCTTGACAACTTCAATCTTTTCTCCATTTATCATGATGTTGCTTATTGGTCCAGTTGTGAGGATTTTTGTTTTCTTTATGTTGAGGCGTAATCCATACTGAAGGCTGTGGTCTTTGATCTTCATTGGTAAGTGCTTCAAGTCCTCTTCACTTTCAGCAAGCAAGGTTGTGTCATCTGCATAACACAGGTTGTAAATTCATCTTTCTCCAATCTTGATACCTTGTTCTTCTTCATAGAGTCCAGGTTCTCAAATTATTTGCTCAGCATACAGATTGAATAGGTATGATGAAAGAACACAACCCTTATTTGCCCAGCATACAGATTGAATAAATATGGTGGAAGGATACAACCCTGAGGCACATCTTTCTGACTTTAAACCATACAATATCCTCTTGTTCTGTTTGAACGACTGTCTCTTAATCCATGTACAGGTTCCTCATGAGCACAGTTAAGTGTTCTGGAATTCCCATTTTTCGCACTGTTATCCATAATTTGTTATGATCCACATAGTCAAATGCCTTTACAGAGTCAATAAAACACAGGTAAACATCTTTCTGGTATTCTCTGCTTTCAGCCAGGATGAATCTGACATCAGCAATGATAACCCTGGTTCCACATACTCTTCTGAAGCCGGCTTGAATTTCTAGCACTTCCCTATTGATATACTGCTTTAGTGGCTTTCCAATGATCTTCAGCAAAATTTTACTTGGGTGTGATATTAAGGATATTGTTTGATAACTTCCACATTCAGTCAGATCACCTTTCTTGGGGATAGGTGTAAATATGGATCTGTTCTAGTCACTTGGCCAGGTAGCTAGCTGTCTTTCAAATTTCTTGGAATAGATGAGTAAGCACTTCCAGAGCTGCATCCATTTGTTGAAACATCTTAGTTGATATTCTATCAATTCATGAAGTCTTGTTTTTCACCAGTGCCTTCAGTGCATCTTGGACTTCTTCCTTCAGTACTATCGGTTCTTGATCATATGCTACCTCCTGAAATGGTTGAATGTCCACCAATTCTTTTTGGTATAGTGATTCCTTCCATCTTCTTTTAATACTTCCTGCATCGTTTAGTATTTTCCCCATAGCATCCTTCACGGTGGCAACTCGAGCCTTGAATTTTTTCTTTGGTTCTTTCAGCTTGAGAAATGCCGAGACCGTTCTTCCCTTTTGGCTTTTTAGCTCCACATCTTTTCACGTTTCATTATAATACTTTGTTTTCTTGAGCCGCCCTTTGAAATCTTCTGTTCAGTTCTTTTACTTCATTTGTTCCTTTTGCTTTAGCTACTCGATGTTCAAGAGCAAATTTCAGAGTCTCTACTGACATCCATTTTGGTCTTTTCTTTCTGTCTAGTCTTTTTAATGACCTTTTGCTTCATCAGGTATGATGTCATTGATGTCATGTCACAAGTGGTCAGGTTTTTGGTTATTAGTGTTCAACGCATCAAATATATTCTTGAGATGATCTCTAAATTCAGGTGGGATATACTCAAGATTGTACTTTGGCTCTCGCGAACTGGTTCTAATCTTCTTCAGTTTCACCTTGAACTTGCATATGAGCAATTGATGATCTGTTCTGCAGCTGGTCCCTGGCCTTGTTCTGACTGATAATATCAAGCTTTTCCATAGCCTCTTTCCACAGACGTCGTCATTTTTATTCCTGTGTATTCCATCTGGTCAGGTCCAAGTGTATAGTCACAGTTTATGTTGGTGAAAAAAGGTATTTGCAATGAAGAAGTCATTGGTCTTCAAAATTCTATCATGTGATCTCCAGCATCATTTTTATCACCGAGGCCATATTTTCCAGCTACTGATCTTTCTTCTTTGTCTCCAACTTTCACATTCCAATCACCAGTAATTATCAATGCACCCTGATTGCATGTTCAGTCGATTTTAGACTGCAGAAGTTAGTAAAAATCTTCAATTTCTTCATCTCTGGCCTTAGTGGTTAGTGTGTAAATTTAAATAATAGTTGTACTAACTGGTCTTCCTTGTAGGCATATGGATATTATACTATCACTGACAGCACTGAACTTCAGGATAGATCTTGAAATGTTCTTTTCAATGATGAATTCGATGTCTTTCCTCTTCAAATTGTCATTCCCGGCATAGTAGCCCTTCCCCAGTTGCCTTTTGAGTGCCTTCCAACCGAGGCAGCTCATCTTCTGACACTATATCAGACAATGTTCTGCTGCTATTCATAAGGTTTTCACTGGCTAATTCTTTTCAGAAGTAGACTGCTGGGTCTTATTTCCTAGTCTGTCTTAGTCTGGAAGCTCAGCTGAAACTTGTCTGCCATGGGTGACAATTCTGGTATTTGAATAGCAGTGGCATAGCTTCCGGCATCACAGCAATAACGCAAGGCCCCACCATACGACAAACGGACAGATGCACGGGCGACTGTAGGTTATTAAATAATTATTTTCAGGAAGGGTATGTGAGTGGCATACTTTCTGAGTTCTTGCATATCTAGAGCTCTTTCTATTGCCTTTACACCATAAAAAGCCCTGGTGGTGCAATGGTTAAGAGCTTGTCTGCTAACCAAAATGTTGGTGGTTCAAACCCACCAGCCACTCTGTGGGAGAAAGATGTGGCAGTTTGCTCCTGTAAAGATCACAGCCTTAGAAACCCTATGAGCACTTCTACTCTGTTCTATACAGTTGGTATGAGTTGGAATTGACTCGGTGGCAATGGGTTTGAATTTTGGTTTTGGATAGTTCTTAGGTCATGAAAATTTTTCCCTTTGAGTTTCGTACACATTATTTTAGTGTGCTCTGTAACTCGACCTAAAATTACTTTTCCTTCTTCTCACATAACCTAGTATTTTAATGTTTTGGGGTATTTAGAGAGGTTGCTTTTGTTTAGGCCTGGGTATTTGTATAATTTAATTGTCTTTAGATTCATACATGTCATCAGAAAACTTTACCTAAATCTATGAAGGAGACCTTGTGTTCTGCACACCCAGATTTATTTTCTTTTGAATTAAGTTTACTTTTTTGTTTGTTTGTTTGCCACCCCCCGCCCCCAGTAGTATAATAACTACTGCCTGTCTTCAGTTCTGGTTTATTTTTACAGAGCACCTAATATCCACATATTTAATATCTTTTCACATCTATGTCTACTACATTGTTTCTTGTTTTCCTTGGTCTTTATTCTGTTTTCTTGATGGCTTCTTAAGTTTGTCTGCCATGTCTCCATTCAGTTTTCTGCCATGTGCATCCTAATCCTTACTGCATTTCACGCAAATTTAAAATTTTTAACTTAATTGTTAACCTTGCAATTTTTATATCCTCTACATGTCTTTTCCCAGCCTACTCTTATATTTCTTTACTTCTCATCTCAATCTAATGTGGTCAGGCCTTCCGTATACTTAGGATTTCATCATAGAAAACAATTTGCTCTACCTAGCTTAAGTAGAAATATACAGGATGCATGGCTTACGGAACTGCCAAAAATACCGAAGAAACAAATGATAGGTTGGGACTCAGGAATGACTCCCACGGCCACACTGCAGAACGTGGTCGCTAAAACAGATGTCGCTTCTTCTATGATCGGAAAACCACCTTCCCCTGTAGGGCGTGGCTGCTGCTGGCCCTGGATCCAGACTACCACTACCACAATCCACAAACCACTATGATCAATCAGTAAGGCACTGTCATCAAGAAATTGCTTTGTTTATGATAACAGCTCCAAACCAATGCTATGCCTGTTGGAATCTGTACAGCAGAATGGATGCCACCTATTCTGCCTTGACATCCATGCATCTGGTGACCAGGCTCTGGGACCTCTGCTAATGTTGCAGCTGAAAATAAATCAAGTGCCCCTTTGATCACCATTGCCAGTAGAAATAGCAAACCCTTTTGCTTCACTTCCATCTTCCAAGTCTTACCAGTGTGCATCCGAGTCATGGAACCTTACTCACATCCAGAAACTTGGCTGTAGTGCGACCTGGAAATAAAACATGGTTTTTCATTTCCTAGCATTTGCAATATTGGAAGCCACCTTGGGAGAGATTTCGATGGGTATTGAGTACTGAACTACTATATCTACCATAATCCACCACTTTAGATATTTACATTTGTACAAGTCCTCCTTTCCAGTCTTAACCTTTCAGATTACAGCAATAGAACAAGAGAATGTATTCTGCAGTAATGCACCTTTCCATGTACAAATGAAAAATATTTCACCTTCTCTTCAAAAAGGGAAACCTAAAATCTCACCAGTCACTATATCTAACGGGGGAAAATTGTTTGACAAAAATAATATGTATGTAAGTGTACAGGAAGACAATATGAGCAGTTATTTTAGTCCTTATTTCTGCAACTGATCATGAGGACATTATTATTGTTTATGACTTTCTTCAGTCCCTTTTCTCAGTTATCCTCACATTTGGACAACATATCAAATGAGCTGGATTTTTACCTTATGAGGTAACCCGAACTTTCATACCTGAGAGTCTGAGCATTTTTGATCCTGCCTGCTATTCTATAAAGTTTTATGGGTAGACAAGGCAGAACAAGGGTATCTCCCAGGGGATTTCGTGAGTTCCATATATAGCTCTCCCTGCTGCACATGGTAACAGCAACCTTATTCCCCTTAATAATCAGGATCAGTGACCCCATTGTTGTTGTTGAGGTGCCATCAAATTGATTCTGACTCATAGCAACCCTATGTGCAACAGAACGAAACACTGCCAAGTCCCATACCATCCTCAAAATCGTTGTTATGCTCGAGCACATTGTTACAGCTGCTGTGTCAACTTATTGACCCTCTACTTTACCAAGCATGATGTCCTTCTCCAGGGACTGGTCCCTCCTGATAATATGTCCAAAGTACGTGAGACAAAGTCTTCCCGTCCTTGCTTATAAGAGGTATTCTGGCTGTACTTCTTCCAAGACAGATTTGTTTGTTCTTCTGGCAGTCCATAGTATATTCAGTATTCTTTGCCAACACCATAATTCAAAGGCATCAATTCTTCTTTGGTCTTCCTTATTCACTGTCCGTCTTTCTTATACATACGAGGTGATTGAAAATGCCATGCCTTGGGTCAGGTGCACCTTAGTCCTCAGAGTGAAATTTTGGCTTTTTAACACTTCAAAGAGTTCTTTTGGAGCAGGTTTGCCCAATGCAATACCTTATTTGATTTCTCGACTACTGCTTCCATGGGCACTGACTGTGAAGCCAAGTAAAATGAAACCCTTTAAACTCAATATTATCTCTAATTATCATGATGTTGCTTTTTGGTCCAGTTGTGAGGATTTTGGGTTTTTTTTTTGTATGTTAGATGCAAGCCACACTGAAGATTGTAGTCTTTGATCTTCATCAGTAAGTGCTTTAAGTCTTCTTCACTTTCAGCAAGCAAGGTTGTGTCATTTGCATAACACAGGTTGTTAACGAGTCTTCCTCCAATCCTGATGCTGTGTTCTTCCTCATATAGTCCAGTTTCTCAGATTATTTTCTCAGCATACAAACTGAATAAGTATGGTGAAAGGATACAACCCTGAAGCACTCCTTTCCTGACTTTAAACCACTCAGTATCTTCTTGTTTTGTTCAAACGACTGCCTCTTGGTCTATGTGCAGGCTCCTCATGAGCACAATTAAGTGTTTTGGAATTACCATTCTTTAAAATGTTATCCATAATTTGTTATGACCCACATGGCCAAATGCTTTTGCATGGTAAATAAAACACAGGTAAATACCTTTCTGGTATTTTCTGCTTTTCAGCCAAGATTCATCTGATATCGGCATTCCACATCCTCTTCTGAGTCTGGCTTGGATTTCTGGTATCTCCCTATGGATGAACTTCTGCAACCACTTTTGAATGATCTTCAGCAAAATTTTGCTTGCATGTGATGTTAATGATATTGTTCAATAATTTCCACATTCTGTTGGATCACCTTTCTTTGGAATGGGCTCAAAGATGGATCTCTTCCAACCAGTTGGTCAGGAAGCTCTCTTCCAAATTTCTTGCCATAGATGAGTGGGTACTTCCACTGCTACATCCATTTGTTAAAACATCTCAATTAATATTCCATCAGTTCCTGGAGCCTTAATAATTACCCTAATAAACACAAAGTCCCCTCTTTGTGTTGGTCTAATTGCATGAGAAGTGCTATTTTGAAAGGTGGCAGTCTGAACATTTAACTCAAAGAACTTTTGATGTGTCCCCTGGAGGAAGTATTCCTCCCTGGGTCACCAAGATCTCTAAACCGATGGAAGCAAATTCACCAAAATAAGAAAATTAAAAAATTGCAAGCAGATCATTAAATGTGATTAAGTGGAGTGCCATTCCTGTTACTATCCCTTAGTGCCAAGATCAGTGTGCTCCAGCTAGGAGAGAAAAAGAACTGCATTGCATTTGCTGGTTGAAAGCATATCCCATCTTGTAGGTAACTCCCAACCTGACAAGGTATTGACTTAGAATTTTCAGTAGTCTTTTCTATCATTACATAAGGTCCATTGTTTCTGAGTACATGCTAAGAATAGAGAATCCCTTGGGAGTCAGCTCACTTTCTTGCCTTTTTCCACTGTATAATTTCACCTTGGCTCCTTCACTTACTACCTGACTTTGGATCAGATACTTAATCTTTCTGTGCTTCAGTTTCCTTGGCAATAAAATGGATCTAATAACTGTAGCCACCTTACAAGATCAATGGGGACATTAAATGTGATAATTCATGTTGGACATTTAGAGAACTTTCTGGTACTTAATAAGCTCTAAGTAAATATTAATTATTGTTATGCTGCCCACCGGGAAAACAAGAAAATGCTGCGGTATCTCCAAAAAACTTGTTAGAAAACTACTAGCAACAGCAAAAGGGATCCCCAATTTAAACTCCCCATCAACTCCATGGGTTCTCCTTGCCTCCAGTGTTCATGTTCTCAGTCAAAACGTGTCAGGGGTCTGCTATCCTCTGAACACTTTCCGAGACTCTGAACCACTTTCTCAAGAGGGGAATTTTCAGCCAGCCTTCAGTGTCTTGTCTTTTTATCTGCACTAAATCTAGCAGAAATACTTTGCTATTTCTGACAAAGGAAATGATAACTCTTCTCTGGTTCTTTAACTGATGCAGATTAGTGTCTATTTTTATATTCCTTTGGTCATTTCAGTAGATATGTAACAGGATGGAAATTAGACCCTTCGATTTAAGCCACCAGCTTTCTCAGTATCCCAGAGCATAAGGAGCACCTTCATTTTTTTTTTTTTTTAAATTACTTGCCTGTAGCCATACTTAATAGCTAGTACGACACTTAATATTCAGAGAGACAACTGTGGAGAAAATATCTTTCAACATGAGCTTCATTTACTGGCTTACATCTGTGTTGTTTATAAATTTTAGCTCAAATCTCTTCACTAGTTCTTTGTATGTTAATATATGAAATTCCCTCTTTCTGCAGTTAATGTAATACAGATCTAATCCTTATGCAATGATTCTAGCCTAGGCTTCTTTCCAGTCCTCTGGAGTTATTTATATGCAATTTTCAAACAGAGATGATCTTTCTTATATGCACTAATAATATTTACATTTTTTAATGGAACACAGACTCAAAGTTGAGGTAAAAGGTTATGAGGTCAAAGAAACATAGAGATTAGATCTTTAACCCAGGCAGACAATGTTACATATTGAATATATCAATATCATATTTTACAACTTTCATGCTCTCATTACAGACATAGATGCCTAATAGTAGGGTTTCTTCTTTAAAAGAACAACTGCGTTTGTCAACAGCTATTAAGGAGCCCATATCAGTGGCTATTATGATAAAAATGTATCAGAACAATTCCAAGCAACGAAGTCCAATACATTGGATGGAAATAAAGAATGGTTCATTTTCAAACCATCAGCGACAGAAAAGCCAGTGTAAAATCATAATTAATGGAACACGTTTTTCAGGAGTAAAGTTGCTATTTGCAGGAAAGCTAAGTACTTAAGGATTATTTTAATGGTGTTTTATACAACTCTTAGTTAATTTTAAAAAAAGTATTGTGGATGAATACAGAATCAAAGCAAAGTCTGAAGGCAAGAAATAAGCTCATGGCTAAATGCTTTCACATTTCCCTGGTTTTCTAGACTCATCTCTCCAGAGAATACAGAGCTTTATGAATGCAGTTTGTAGACCTCCCATTAGCTTGCCCAGCTCTTGTTGCCATCTCACATTAGAATAAGGTTTTTGGTGGAACAGCTGACTCTTTGTACTCTCTATTGTATGAAGTTAGATCTTTTGTAGAGGCGATGAATAGCTCCTTCAGTGTCTCACAGAAAATTTCCTACAGTGTAGCTCGAGTGCTATTGGTTTAGACTGCAGACACTAAGCATTATGAGATATTTTTCCTTCCTTTGCATTTACTGGGTCTTATTACTAAGTTTCATGTCCCGGTATCTGAAAATAAAATACATTTATAATTTATCCTTAGAAAATCTGATAGCTACCTCATTCAGCCTCTAAATTTGGGGGATATAATTTTATGAAAATTAGTATTACATCAAGGATCAACAGATTTTTACTTGAAACAGGCAAATAGTAAATATTTTAGGTTTTCTGGGCCCTATGGTCTCTTACAGCTGCTCATCTCTGCTGCTGTAGTATAAACGTTTCCAAAAACTACATGTAAACAAATGGGCATGGTTGTGTTGCAATAAAACTGAATTTACAAAAAGAAGCACCCAGCCTGTGAGCCTTAATTTGCCAATCCCTTTTTTTTTTATACTAGATAACAACATCTTCATGCAATGAGTAACTCACTCCTTTATATTTTTCATTAAAATGCTAAATAAGAGTATATTATTTTGTTTCTTAGTCCTTTACAAGAAGTATATGATATAACATTTGCATACCTTTATTGGGCATGTGTTGCTTTTACATATAAACTATATTTACTTTTATAAAATAAATTTTCTAGAATCAAAAGGATTATTTTATAATAATTTTTAAATGCATGCTTTCTAAGGAGTACAGTCAGAATACTCCTTAGAAGTGAGGACAGCGAGGCTTCGTCTCACTTACTTTGGACATGTTATCAGGAAAGACTAATCCCTAGAGAAGAACATCATGCTTGGTAAGGTAGAGGGTCAGTGAAACAGAGCAAGACCCTCAACAGATGGGTTGACACAGTGGCTGCAAGAATGGACTCAAACACAGCAACAACTGTGAGGATGGCACAGGACTGGGCAGTGTTTCATTCTGTTGTACATGGGCTCGCTATGAGTCAGAACCAACTCAATGGCACCTAACAATGCTATCTAACATTGTAAGTATTTTATTTCAAAGCATTCATCTCTATGTCTCTTATTTTTATTGAATTTACGTAAATAAACAGCACAAAAAGAAAGGCAAAAACTTTTTTTAGCCTTAAAAGAAATGGCCTAGGATGAATGTAGTAGCTCACGTTGAAACGAGTCCCAATGTGAGAAAGAAACCAAAAGTTATGAATTAGAGCTACTTTGACCAGAAATCATCCAATACAGCCTGAGCAATGCATCAGTTAAGGCATTCAGAAATATGGGCAGAAGAGTAATGAAGAATTTATAACTTTTCAAAATGGGGACAATGTAATCCCATACATCTGACATATGAATAAATTCCATTTGAAATCTCCAATAGAAGCACTGTATGCTAAAGAACAAAAGAGGATGCTTAGGTTGTTTTTCATAATTTTTCTAATTCTTTGTTTTAGTGGAATAGAAGAGTTCTGTGGGACTGAAAGAAAAAAAAGAAGCCCTCTCTGATTAGCTCTGCTTTTGAAAATAGTACCTGCCATCTGAATAAAGTACAGTGCCTTGAATGATGGCGATGTTGTCAATGATGTATTTTTAATCAATATAGTTCTAACGGAAGGCAAGGTCTTTTCTTTATTTCACATTATCGTATTTACCATTTTGTCTGTTTTTCCGCCAGGTAATAAATAATAAAAGACGCTATCTTCGAAAATAGTGACAATGATAGAAGAAATTCTTATTCTCAGTTTTACCCATAAAGTAGCAACTATCATATTAAAAATTGTAACAAATGTGGTAAGAAATTAAATCTCTTCTGTGAAGATTAATAAACACCCAAATTTCCAATTATAAGTAATACTTCTGCAATTTCAACAATCCATACAGAGAAACAGTAGGGTCCCACAGACTGTTTCTTTTATAGATAAAATATTGTCAGATATTTCTAAAGGAGCTTTGTACATGTAGGAAATGTACAGTCCTGAATTTGAAGAAATACATTCTGGAAGTTCATGTTTTGCACACTGTCTTAGTTATCTAGTGCTGCTGTAACAGAAATTTGTTTTCTCACTGTTTAGGAGGCTGGAGGTCTGAATTCGGGGCACCAGTTCTATGGAAAAGCTTTCTCTTTGTGTTGGCTCTGGAGGAAGGTCCTAGTCTCTTTTGAGCTTCTCCTCCTGGGTGCTCTTCATGTGGCTTGGCATCTCTCTTCCCCATCTGTGCTTCTTGCTTGTTTCTTTAATCTCATTTATATCTCAAAAGAGATTGATTTAAGACACACTCTACACTAATACTGCCCCATTGACATAACAAAGAAAATCCATTCCAAAATGGGACTATAGGATTTACAACACATATTTTGGGAGGACACAATTCAATCCCTAACATACACTAACAATGGGCTAAATCCACTGAAGGAGATACAAAGATAACTGAGGTACTCAGTGGCTCTTTTGTCCAGATTAAAGCCTATGGAGGTGGTAGAGAAAGGTGACTATGCCACATAACTTGTAAGCCACATGACTAGTGCAGTTCTGAATCACAATGTAGAAAAAGAGTAAGATAAGAAAAATAGAGCACCTTTGTGTCAGGGAAGTCCCCACACATGTGGTCGCCATGAGTCAGAATCAACTCTGTGGTAACTGTACTAGTATTGGTGTCAGGAAAGGGTATACTAACAAGGAGAGTTTGTGCATGAATTGTTAGGGTCAGGAAAAAGAGCAATGTGATTGGAAAGTGTGAAGAACATTGTAAGTGTTGACTTTTTCACTACTGCAACTAGTCCTTGGCCTTAGATCTCTAGTGTTTCATCAGCTATCCAATGTCATTGTCAAAACTAGGCTCTACATACTAATAATTAAAAGAGACCAGAAAGCATTACTTACCCTGGATTCATGCACTTTTCTTACAAAAGTAGAGTAATAAGCCTTTTGGGAGACTTCAGTGTGTTTTCTGATGAACCAGAAACCACAATGGGATTATGATACTCAGTTTTAGCCCTAGGTAAAGTCAGGGAGAGCAGTGTCTCAAAATTAGAATAAAATGAAAGAACTCATTAAAGACATGTTATAACCAGGAGCATTTAGTCTTCATTAGGTAAGACTTTGAAAGAAGGTTATAATAAATAACCCTTCCACAGCATCAAGAAATATATTAGGATTTCTGCCTAAGACACCAGCACATAAGTAAACACAATAACTATCTGTGTGGAGAAATTGGTAATCACCTAATTTTTTTTACCAAATCCTTCTCTAGCAAGAATCCTGTCTTGTTATTCTTGGTAACTTCTATACCACATGCCTAGCAGATATTAGAGACTCAGGTTTGTTGAGGAATCAGTTGATAAATTCAGTAACTTCAGCTCTAAATAGACACTAAGTAAAAAGCAACATTGTCTTCCAAAAATAAAAGCAAGAAGTATCACTTAAAAATATCAGAATCAATGAAAATTATACTGCTAACACATTTAATAGATGAAAACATTTGGAGACCGTCCATTGACAACTCTAGGTAAGAAGATGCAATAAGAGAATTTTAACTTCAGTTATTCTAAGCCTCCCAATTCATCAGTGTTTCTCCCAAGGCTTTCTCCTTCTCTCTGTAAATGCCCACATCCCAAGAACCGTCCCCCCCAAAAAAAAAATTGCCATTGAGTCAGTGCCTACTTATAGAATTTTTCCATAGGGTTTCTAAGACTACAAACTTTATGGAAGCAGACTGCCATGTTATTCTCCCACAGAGTGGCTGTTGGGTTTGAACTGCCAACCTTTCCATTAGCAGCCCTGTACTTAACCATTGTGCCAGCAGTGCTCTTTCATCCCAAGAAAGGTTCTGGTAATTATTCCAAGTCTTAAAGAAAAACAATAGCATAAACAGTCACCTGTTCATTCATCTATCTGTTATAAACAAGGGTACAATTCAAATATGAAAAGCAGATTTATTACACCCATAATTCAAATCCAGTGAGCATGTGACCCAGAATAAGCATATGTTGTTGTTGTTGTTAAATGCCATAGAGTCAATTCTGACTCACAGCAATCCTATGTACAACAGAATGAAACACTGTCCGCTCCTGCGCCATCCTCACAACCCTCGTTATGCTTTAGCCTACGGTTGCAGCCACTGTGTCAATTCATATCATTGAGGGTTTTCCTTTTTTTCACTGAACCTTTACTTTACCAAGCATGGTGTCCTTCTCCAGGGATTGGTGCCTCCTGATAACATACAAACTGAGACGAAGCCTTACCATCCTTGCTTCTAAGGAGCATTCTGGCTGTACTTGTTCCAAGACAGATGTGTTTTTTCATCTAGCAGTGCAAGGTATATTCAATATTCCTTGTCAACACCATACTCCAAAGGTATCAATTCTTCTTCAGCTTTTGCATGCATATGAGGCCATCGAAAGTACCATGGCTTGGGTTAGGCACACCTTAGTCCCCAAAGTGACTTCTTTGTGTTTTAACACTTTAAAGAAGTCTTTTGAAGCAGATTTGCAATACGACATTTGATTTCTTGACTGCTGCTTCCATGGGCTTGATTGTGGATCCAAGTCAAATGAAATCCTTGACAACTTCAATCTTTTCTGTTATCATGATGGAGCTTATTGGCTCAGTTGTGAGGATTTTTGTTTTCTTTATGTCGAAGGGCAATCCATACTGAAGGTTGTAGTCTTTGATCTTCAGTACGTGCTTCAAGTCCTCTTCACTTTCAGCATGCTAGGCTGTGTAATCTGCATATCACAGTTTGCTAATTGAGTCTTCCTCCAATTCTGATGCTGCACTCTTCCTCATATAGTCTAAATTCTGAGATTATTTGCTCAGCATACAGGTTGAATAGACATGGTGAAAGTATACAACCCTGACACACACATTTCCTGACTTTAAACCATGCAGTACTCCCTTGTTCTGTTCGAGCAACTACCTCTTGGTCCATGTACAGGTTCCTCATGAGCACAATTAAGTGTTATGGAATTACCATTCTTTGCAATGTTATCCATAATTTATTATGATCCTCACAGTCAAATGCCCTTGCATAGTCAATAAAACACAGGTAAATATCTTTCTGGTATTCTCTGCTTTCAGCCAAGATCCATCTGACATCAGCAATGATATTACTGGTTCTATGTCCTCTTCTGAATCTGGCTGGAACTTTTGGCAGTTCCCTGTTGATGTACTGCTGCAACTGCTTTTGAATGATCTTCAGCAAAATTTTACTTGTGTGTGATATTAATGATATTGTTCTATAATGCCTACATTCTGTTAGATAATCTTTCTTTGGAATGGACACAAATATAGTTCTCTTCCAGTTCATTGGCCAGGTAGCTTTCTTCCAAATTTCTTGGCACAGAAAAGAGAGCGATTCCAGTGCCGCATCTATTTGTTGAAACCTTTCAATTGGTATTCCATCAGTTCTGGGAGTCTTGTTTTTCACCATTTCCCTTAGTTAGCTTGGACTTCTTCCTTCAGTACCATTGATTTTTGATTATATGCTGCCTCCTGAAATGGTTGAATGTTGACGAATTCTTTGGTACACTGACTCCATGTATTATTTGCATCTTCTTTTGGTGCTTCCTGGGTCATTCAATATTTTCCCCACAGAATTCTGCAAACGTGGAACTTGAGGTTTTAACTTTTTCTTCAGTTCTTTCAGCTTGAGAAATGCCAACACTTCTCTTTTGGTTTTCACTCCAGGTCTTTGCACATTTCATTACAATACTTTACTTTGTCTTCTCCAGCTGCCCTTTGAAATATTCTGTTCAGCTCTTTTATTTCATCATTTCTTCCATTCACTTTAGCTAACTCGGCATTCAAGAGTAAGTTTCAGTGTCTCTCTTGACATCCCTTTTGGTCTTTTCTTTCTCCTTAATGACCTTTTGTTTTCTTCACGTATGTTGTCCTTGATGTCATTACACAACTTGTCTGGTCTTCAGTCATTAGTGTTGATTACATCAAATCTATTATTGAAATGGTCTCTAAATTTAGGTGAAATATATTCAAGGTTGTATTTTGGCTCTCGTGAACTTGCTTTGCTTTTCTTCAGCTTCAACTTGAACTTGCATACAAGCAATTGACGGTCTGTTCTGCAGTCAGCCCCTGGCCTTGTTCTGACTGAAGACATTGAACATCTCCATTGTTTCTTTCCAGAAATGTAGTCAATTTGATTCCTGTGTATTCTATCTGGCCAAGTCCACATGTACGGTCGCCGTTTATGTTGTTGAAAAGAGGTCTTTGAAACGAAGAAGACATTCGTCTTGCAAAATTCTTGCATGTAATCTCCATATTTTTCAACTATTGGTCCATCTTTACCTCCATCTTTCACATTTCAATCACCAGTAATTATCAGTGCATCTTGATTGCATGCTTGATCAATTTCAGACTGCAGATGTTGGTGAAAATCTTCAGTTTCTTCATCTTTGGCATTAGTGATTGGTGTGTAAATTTGAATAATGGTCGTTTTAACTGATCTTCCTTGTAGGCATATGGATATTATCCTATTGCTGACATCATTGTACCTCATGACAGATCTTGAAATGTTCTTTTTGATGGTAAGTGCAATGCCATTCCTCTTCAAGTTGTCCTTCTTGACATAGTAGACCATGTGATTATCTGATTCGAAATGTCTAATAACAGTCCATTTCTGTTCACTAACAACTAGGATATCGATCTTTATGTGGTCCATTTCATTTTTGAAGACTTACAATTTTCCTAGATTCATACTTCATTCATTCCACATTCCAATTATTAATGGATGTTTGTAGTTATTTCTTCTCATTTTGTGTTGTGCCACCTCAGCAAATGAAGGTCCTGAAAGCTTGACTCCATCCACATCATTAAAGAGGACCTTACTCTGAGGAGGCATCTCTTCCCCAGGTGTATTTTGAGTGCTTTCCAACCTGAGGGTCTCATCTTCCAGCACTATACCAGACAAAATTCCACTGTGTTCATAAGGTTTTCGCTGGTCAATTCTTTCAAAAGTAGACTGCCAGGTCCTTCTTCCTAGTCTGTCTTAGTCTGGATACTTCACTGAATGAGCATATAATATATATGAATTGATTTATTTTAGGCCTTAAGTTTAAGCAATTTTTATAGTGTGATCTTGCCATACTGAGTATAATCAATTTTTTAAAACAGATTTTCATATGATATGATCCATAGTTGACAGCCAACTACCTATTCAAGTACCATACCAAAGAAAAAACCATCCGACCCAACCCTGGAGGAAACACTGGCTTATTGAGCTTACAAAAACAGTATGTAATTTTTCAAAGTTGTGCTTTCCTAAGGAATTCTAAGGTAATTTTAAACATGTATGATTTTCATCTTAAATGCTGACTTCAAAAGAAAGAGTTAGCTCCCACTTTCTTAGATATCACTCTTGAAAATAATACAAAATCTATGTCAGCATAATACCATTTCTGAGAAGTCTTATAGTAAGGAAATCTGTTTACCTTGTTTAAATCAGCATTTCCCTAATATATTTGACATAGAATCTTTTTTTTTGTACAACACTTAGTAATATCTCATAGGTTGTAGAACTGAAGAAATTTAGAAAATACCTCTCCATAACCATCCGTCTTCTAGTACTTGGTCGTATTATTAAATTGGGTTGTTAGTATGAGGCTATGCAGGTAAGAATAATAACTAATTAAGAGTAAAATATAATGTTTATTTAAATATAAAAGTAAAATATAATGTTTATTTAAAAATTGGTGCAATCATCTAAACTTACTTGATCTCCAAATATTTATACATCACTTACATATCTTATATTTTTGTCTGCCTATTATAAATATAAAACATTTACATTTCTCCAGAAAAATTATCTAATACATTTGGTCGTAATATATATGATTATAAGATTATTTTCTTTCAATATGTACAATATATAACTGTCTTAGTTATCTAAGTGGTGCTATAATAGAAATACCACAAATGGATGGCTTTAATGAAAGGAAATTTTTTCTTTCACAGTCTAGGAGAAGTCCAAATTCAGAGTGCTAGCTCCAGGGAAGGCTTTCTCTCTCTGTCAGTCTGGATGAAGGTCCCTGTCATCAATCTTCCCCAGTCAAAGAACTTCTCAGAGCAGGGGGCCCAGGTCCAAAGGACTTGCTATTCTCCTGGCTCTTGTTTCTTGGTCCCCATGTATGTCTGCTCACTTCTCTCTTTTATATCTCAGAAGAGATTGGTTTAAGGCAAAACCTAATCTTGTAGATTGAGTCCTGCCTCATTAATATAACTACTTCTAATCCTGCCTCATTAACATCATAGAGGTAGGATTTACAACACATAGGAAAATCACGTCAGATGACGAAATTGTGGACAATCACACAATACTGGGAATCATGTCCTAGCCAAGTTGATACAAATTTTGGGGGGACACAATTCAATCCATGACAGTAACTAAAATAAAAATATAACTGAAAGGTAAACACATGCCCAAACTCAGTTTTCCCTTCTGAAGGCTCTCTTTTTAAGAAGCAGGAAAACTTTAAAACTCCCCAGGAAAATTCTCTGCTTGTTACAATGGCCAGAATTACATTATATTTCCAAATGTAAAGCAATCACTGATCAAAAAAATGGAATTGCAATGATTGGTTTATCTCCCTGGGGCCTAAGACAGCACAGCCTACATAGAAGCATGTGTCTGCCTGGTTCCTGAGCTAATTGGGTTCTTTGAACAAGAACGCAGGATAGTATTACTGTTGAGAAGACTACCAACTCTGTCTGGCACAACAGGTAAAGTCACAGAGGTGTGTAAGTGCATGGTATGAGGAAATGACAAAAACTATGTTGTCAAGGCAGCAAGGTATGTGAAAGGAAGTACATATAGTTCTGGCAAAGTAGCTTAGGTTGAAATTGGGAAGAGAATTGCATACCAAGCTAAATGTTTGAGTATGCTGCTAAAAAAAAAAAAAAGCCACAGATCTGGGATTTAGAAAGAACAGCACTAACCCTAACCCTAATCCTAACCTTAAATCAAAAGAAAGTATTATAATGGCATGTTGCTAATAGAAAGTGCTATTGTGAACCAGTCTCTCAGGGGTTGGCCCTTTTGCTCAGGATTCCCCAGGTGGGAAGCTGTTTTTCTGTGACTATATATAATTTCCATCTTACTTTTGATTAGCTCCCTATATAATGACTTGAGGTCATTATGTAGCTTCTGTGTATGCCTAGGTGGTTGAGGTTTCTCTTTAAAGTTAGTAAAATTATATTCTTGCACATCACTGTTGGGGTGCATATTTTGCAATATAATGCAAATTTTATTATGTTAGGGAGACCCTCTGGTGCCTCCATAAGTAGGGTAGCTAAAGAGGAGGGGTGAGCCTTTGAAGGGACGATACCAAACAGCTCTGACAGAATCACCACTTTTTTCCATGTGCAAAACTCAGCATTGTCATGTTTCTGCATTCTGAATTACAGGAACAGGTCTATGATCCTCTATCACTAGACTCCTGACTTTACTGCTTCTCTCCTCTGCCCATCTGTGTCCTAAAACAGCCTCTGACAAAAAAAAAAAACCCATTGCCGTTGAGTCAATTCCAACTCATAGCGACCCTACAGGACAGAGTAGAACTGCCCCATAGAGTTTCCAAGGAGTGCCTGGTGGATTCAAACTGCCAATCTTTTGGTTAGCAGCTGTAGCTCTTAACCACTATGCTACCAGGGTTTCCAAAGCAGCCTCAGAATGTGTAAATTATCCTATATGGTCCAGACCCATAGGATATGCCCAGGAAGGAAACTGCCTGGGCTTAAAGGCATGGGTGTTCTAGATCATAAACCCCTTAGAAAGGAGAAATGCCCTTGGACTTTTCTGCAGTGTTCTAAACCTGAAGAAATAACATATCACTTAAAGGTTAGGCATAATATTACTTATCTTGAAACCTGAAAGTTAGAATTTGGGGAATCTACTGTTTACATTTGTTAACATTTAGAATCATTTATTGAGGACTTACTATGTGCTAGTTTCTCTGCTAAGTATTTTGGGTGTGTCTAGAATTGATTAGGAGGGCAGCTTCTAAAAGAGACTACATGTATGTTAGCCCTCTCTTGATTTTTTACTAGCTTGTGACTTTGGGCAGATAACTTCAACTCTCTGTGGTTGTTTCCTCATCTATAAAATGGGGAGAGAAAGAGTGCATCATTCATAGCGTTGTTGTGAAGACTAAATACTTTAAAGTGTTTAGAATATTACTCATCATGTACCAATACCAGCTGCTGTTGAGTGGATTCTGACTCATGTCAACCTCATGAATGTCAGAGGAAGGTTACAGTGGTTGCTTTTTTGGAAGTAGATCAACAGGTCTTTCTTTCCAGGTGCCCTGGGAGAACTTTAAAGAGCTCCAACCTTTCGGTTAGCAGCTGGGTGTATTAACCCGCACACCACCCAGGGACTATTCATGACATGGTAATTGATAAATAAATAGGAATTAGCTATTATCATTGTTATTATGTATTACTTTCTTTGCTTCACAACCCATATATGAGGTAGGTACTATTATTATCAGGCATGAAGGAACTGCAGAAAAAAGAGATTAAAAACCTTTCAAATCACACAGCTAGTAAATTGTAAAGCTTGAATCTGAATCCAGGTCCCTCTACTCCATAACTTGTGCTATTAGTCATAAACTAAACAGCTTTTAAGACTATAAAACTTTCGCCAGAATTCAGGAGTCCCTGGATATAGAGAAGAGATGAGGGAAAAACACAGTTGGGCCTTACTTTTTTCCTTCCATTCCTTTCATGATTCATGGTTTTCAGAAACAGTAGAGAATATTCTACATTAAGTAATACAGATTGTACTCTGGGGAATAATTAGTCTCATGTAGGCAAGAAACAATCCACATCCTCATTTCTAATTCAAATTTGGTCACAGGCTGAAAATAATAGTAACCAGAAATTGCACAAGAAAAATGCAACCTATCAATCAACCAGGTAGCCTGCATACTATTAAAGACTTCATTTGCTGGGGCTAGGAGTCCGCCTTTTTCAGTTAAAAGAAGACTAATACTTAGCATATCAATATTTAAGCTGAATCTATTTTTATTAATTAGGATTTGATGGTTGTCAGAGACTCACAGCAAATCGTCAATTACCTTGTACCTGGATGTCTCTTATAAGAATACCACATTACACAGCCATAAAAAATTCAGAAATAAAGGAGAATGTGCAGGAAAATCTTCATTTAAAATTGAAAGAAAGAAAATTAACCCTTATTCTGTAAGAGGGCTTATATTTAACTTTGTGTCTTTCTAGGTTTTGAAAGTATTAAAGAACACCGTGGGTGCCAGTTCTTTTTTGTTCTGCCTAATCCAATTGAATCTACTTTAAATAGTCATAATTGGTGATTTTCCAGATCAAAGGTCTTTCTCAAATCAATGAGCAGAGCTTGTCTATATTGATTACTAGCCATGCCTATGAAAATATCATTCATTACCTCGGGAATGATAGTGGAACGAAGAGGCTAACACCAAATTGGAAGGAGATCAATGAGTTTCATGTAGATAAAAATAAGCATGTTACCTGAGAAGGGAACATCAATTTTTTATGGACTTTGGACCAAACAGCAAAGGAAAAAATTATCTAGTAGGTCAGCCCTCGGAACATCTTCTGACTCATAGTGGAACTTCTAACAGCAGAATTTCATCAAAGAGGACAGGAAAGAAAAGGACTGAGAATTCTTAATTTCTATTGATTGCTATGAAAAATCTGTACATTTTCTTTTTTAAAATCTAAGCCTTACATTCTTTACATATTTATGAAAAATAATCAAAATATCTGATTTTTTTTTCCCGTGAAAAAATGAAAGTCTTACATAACTGACAGCTATGGCTTCTGCCACATGAACAATAAAATGGTTGAGTATGAGAATTATTAATTTGGAACAACTTAAACTAAGAACACATCTGAATAAAATGGTGGATCTTTTTAAAAACTAACATTTTTGATAAAATTTTATTTTTCCTCCAATGTGTTTATTGTCATCAGTAGGTTGAATTATCTCCAAATATTGCCAAGACCATGAAGGTATCCCTGCTCCCCTGGATGAGTCCCTGGTGGCACAAGCAGTTAAGCGCTCAGCTACTAACTGAAATTAAGCTAACTGAAATGGGTAGTTCAAACTCACCGAGAGGTGCCTCAGAAGAAAAGCCTGGTGATCTGCCATGAAAACCCTATGGAAAGAAGTTCTACTCTGCAATACATGGGATCACTATGAATCAGAATCGACTCAATGGCAACTGGTTTCATTTTTTACTACAATGGATACCCAGAAAGTTTTGGTTTGACTGAGAGTTGCTATTATTGTTATCTGCCATCAAGTCCAGAAGCTGAAGGTAAAGGGTTAAGTTTATAGCAAACGTTTAGGACAATTCCCAACAAGACAGTTATGCTAACAGAGGTTTTTTTGCCTAATGTCATCTTGAGCAAGATGGTTGAAGAATTCCTTTAGCAGCCCCTCACCTGTCCTCTCAAATTTGTCCATTCTGAATTTAGAACAGTCTCTGACATATATTCATTAATCCAGAACTTTGATGACTCTATTTCTAGGGGCTATTCTACTTTCTCTGCAAACTAAGAACTTCCTGGAGATTGAATTCTCAAACTTTGTGTTTTTGCTTGGGATATAGCTCCAGAGAGTGGAGGATTTGCCCCATATTGGAACCCTCCACAGTAAGCCAAAAATTATAGTTATTAACTTCTATCACTAAAATAAACAGATTAATTGGAATGAATACATGTAGTGAGTACTTCTAGGATAGATCATTTTCCACACATGATTAGCATGGTAGTCCACAGGCCACAAGTAGGAATAGCTAGACATGGACCGTGATACTCACTAGTATATTTTTGTTTCCATGGCCATCGGGCTTCCTGGAAGCTCCCATTCAAGGAGAAACTTCCTGAGGTTCTTCAGATCAGACATTGGGGAAATCCAATAGACACAGAAAGGTTGGGAGAGTTAAAACTACAAATAAAAATTAATGCAGAAAAATTCAAAGTGTGCTGACATCAAAGAGTCTCCCCCAAGATCAGTTGGCAGGGCAAGGTGGTGTGGTTTATAGGTAGTGGCAAGAAGTCTCAGCATTGTGTGAGTGAACAAGGGATAGGGCAAGGAACTCCACCCAAGGTTATATGAAGGATTTCAGAGATACGGTCCAAACCCAGAACTGAGAGGAACTGGCAAGAGCTTGAGGTTCCTTGAAGAAACTACACCCCCAGCAAACATCTGGAATGGACTCAGAACCAGAAACTAGGTTAGGAGCATCGTCCACCTTTGGTCCCAGACAGGAGGAAAGGTACAACTCACAGCCCACATGCAAGGTTTGGATGTGAGTCCAGATCTCTCTCATTAGTGGGATGGAACTACAAGGTTTAGGAGGGTACCTGAGAGAAATAAGGCACAGTTGGAGGCTTTGGATGGCAAGTCTCTGTTACAGCTAAAGCAGAGCCAAGGCCAGTGGGGACTAATACTGGTGAGAAGAAAGTTCCATTGTACTTATCAAGGACCCTGATGTAGAATTGACTTAGGAGATTGGGAATAGGACCAGAGCCTCCCTCAACCAAGTAAGCACTAGAGTTCTAGTGCTCAGCAGTGCATGTGCTGAGTGGAATTGCATGGGATTTATGCTTTCTTTGTGCATGCCTCAGTTTCTTAACATTTATTATTTTTGTAAGAACAGAAAGATATGATTTCAACATATACTAACCAGATAAGGGACAGATATTTAAGTAAATGAACAGTATACTTCTTTTTTTTTTTCTCTCTATATCTATAAACAGGCCATTTTGACTACATAAAACTTTATCTTATCTATCTGCAAAAAAATGAAACAAGACCCATACCTCAGTCCATGAACAAAAACTAACTCAAAATGGATCAAAGACCTAAATATAAAATCTAAAACGATAAAGATCATGGAAGAAAAAATAGGGACAATGTTAGGAGCCCTAATACATGCCATAAACTGTATATAAAACATTATAAAGAATGTAGAAGAAAAACTAGATAACTGGGAGCTCCTAAAAATCAAACACTTATGCTCATCCAAAGACTTCACCAAAAGAGTGAGAAGACTACCTACAGATTGGGAAAAAGTTTTTAGCTATGACATTTCTGATCAGTGCCTGATCTCTAAAATCTACACGATACTGCAAAAACTCAACTCCAAAAAGACAAATAACCCAATTAAAAAATGGGCAAAAGATATGAATAGACACTTCACTAAAGAAGACATTCAGGTAGCTAACATATATATGAGGAAATGTTCACGATCATTAGCCATTAGAGAAATGCAGATCAAAACTATGATGAGATTTCATCTCACTCCAACAAGGCTGGCATTAATCCAAAAAACACAAAATAATAAATGTTTGAGAAGCTGTGGAGAGATTGGAATACTTATACACTGCTGGTGGGAATGTAAAATGGTACAACCACTTTGGAAATCGATTTGGCACTTCCTTAAAAAGCTAGAAATAGAACTAGCATACGATCCAGCAATCCCACTCCTTGGAATATATCCTAGACAAATAAGAGTCTTTACACAAATAGATATATGCACACCCATGTTTATTGCAACACTGTTTACTATAGCAAAAAGATGGACCCAACGAAGGTGCCCATCAATGGATGAATGGATAAATAAATTATGGTATATTCACACAATGGAATACTATGCATCGATAAAGAACAGTGAGGAATCTGTGAAACATTTCATAACATGGAGGAACCTGGAAGGCATTATGCTGAGTGAAATTAGTTGCAAAAGGACAAATATTGTATTAAAAAAAAAATATTTGACCAGTATTATAAGAACTTGAGAAATAGTTTAAACTGAGAAGAAAACATTCTTTTGTGGTTACGAGAGGTGGGAGGGAGGGAGGGTGAGAGAGGGGCATTCACTAATTAGATGGTAGATAAGAACTACTTTAGGTGAAGGGAAAGAGCACACAATACAGGGGAGGTCAGAACAATTGGACTAAACCAGAAGCAAAGAAGTTTCCTGAATAAACTGAATGCTTGGAAGGCCAGCGTAGCAGGGGTAGGGGCCTGTGGACCATGGTTTCAGGGTACATCTAAGTCAATTGGCATAATAAAATCTATTACGAAAACATTCTCCATCCCATTTTGAAGAGTGGCGTCTGGGGTCTTAAACGCTACCAAGCAGCCATCTAAGATGCATCAATTGTTCTCAGCCCACCTGGATCAAAGGCAAATGAAGAACACCAAGGACACGAGGTGATTACGAGACGAAGAGACAGAAAGGGCCACATGAACCAGAGACTACATCATCCTGTGACCAGAAGAAGTAGATGGTGCCCGGCTACAACCAATGGCTTTTGTGACAGGGAACACAAGAGAGAACCCCTGAGGGAGCAGGAGATCAGTGGGATGCAGACCCCAAATTCTCATAAGACCAGACTTAATGGTCTGACTGAGCCTAGAAGGACCCCAGTGATCATGGCCCCCAGACCTTCTCTTGGCCCAGGACAGGAACCATTCCTGAAGCCAACTCTTCCAACATGGATTGGAGTGGACAATGGGTTGGAGAGGGATGCTGGGGAGGAGTGAGCTTCTTGGATCAGGTGGACACTTGAGACTATGTTGGCATCTCCTGCCTGGAGGGGAGATGAGAGGGTGGAGGGGGTTAGAAACTGGTGAAATGGACACAAAAACAGAGGATGGAGGGGGGTAGCGGGCTGTCTCATTAGGGAGAGAGTAATTGGGAGTGTGTAGCAAGGTGTATATGGGTTTTTGTGTGAGAGACTGACTTGATTTGTAAACTTTCACTTAAAGCACAATAAAAAATATTTTAAAAAACTTTATATTAGAGTAAATAATTCTTAGAAATAGTTTTTCTATTAGATAAGAGGCAACTGATCAATAGTCTAAATGTATTCATTCATTCACCAAATATTAATAAGATATGTATACAGATATTATTGTTTAACAGAGTACAACTAATATTCACAGGAGGAAACATTATTAGAAAATTAACAATTTAGAGCACAATTTATATTTTCCTTGGGAGGAAAACAAAACAACGAAAATCTGTGAAGTCTCTATTATGTGATTGCAGCTATCAGTACATAATCCTATATGGATTATGCAATCAACTACAAGGAGTCCCTGGGTGGCACCAACTAACCCAGAGTTGGTGGTTCGAATCCACTCAGAGGTGCCTTGGAAAAAAAGGTATGGTGATCTGTTTCTGAAAGGTCACAGCATTAAACACCCTACAGAGCACAATGCTACTCTGCACACAAGGGCCCATAATGGGTCAGGATTGACTCAGCGGCAATTGGTCTGGTTTTTCTCTTTTATCAAAACTGTAATATTGAGAAAAACCAAAATACTTGTAGAAATTCAAGCAAATTATCTTTTCCAGTAGGAATTCTAATGGCCAAACAAACTGCTGATGTCAATAGTGTTCTGATTAGAGATATCCTAATGTTGTTTCATGCTATTAGGTGATTTGAATCTTTAGTACTAAGATATTACTTTAATAAGTCCCTAAGAAATTATTGCAATGATAAAATTATGATGTCACCTAAGGGAAAACTGTAAAATTATACTGGAAGATTAAGATTTGAAGCTGAAGAGCATTGATTATCTACCCTGGCACATCAGACACTTTCTGACTCATATATTCAAAGGGATATTTCTCCCTATATGTAAACTGTTGGCCAAAAGCCTGTTGTTCATGGCTCATTGAACCTCTTGATTATTTCACGATGCTCTTGTAATTTTTAACTGTTTCTTAATAAGTATTCAGAGAACCGCTGTTGCTTTCTGGATACCTTATACCAATTTCAACTTCATGATTTAAATATATTTGTTTTTGTAATAGTATAGCTGCTAGCATTTAATCCTTAAAAAAAAAACATTTTCAAATGTACTATGAATGGTGGAAAAGGCACCCATATTGTTGGTGGAAATGTTTTCTAGAAACAAACTTTATGGGAAGCATTATGATATTTCCAAGAATTATGCTGCAGGTATACCATGTGCAAAATGACGTATGTACAAGGTTGTTTTCCCCCGAAGTATTGTTTGTAGCTCAAAATATTAGAAACAACCTATAAAATTGAATTATTTCCAAAATATAATATTGAATGAAAAAAGTAAGATGTAGACCAATACATAATAGACTGCTACAACTTATAATTGAAAAGAAAGTAATACACCTGCATATTTGCTGACATACACATAAAATATAACAACCCATGTTACACAGATAACACAGGCTTTCTTGCTGAAAGTGAAGAGGACTTGAAGTACTTACTAATGAAGATCAAAGACTACAGCCTTCAGTATAGGTTACACTTCAACATAAAACAAAAATCTTCACAACTGGATCAATAAGTAACGTCAAAGCAAAAGGAGAAAAGATTGAAGTTGTCAAGGATTTCATTTGACTTGGATCCACAATCAACACCCAAGGAAGAAGCAGTCAAGAACTAAAGATGCGTTGCCTTGGGAAAATCTGCCGCAAAAGACCACTTTAAAGTGTTCAGAAGCAAAGATGTCATTTTGAGGACTACGGTGTGCATGACCCAAGTCATGGTATTTTTAATTGCCTCACATGCATGCAATTGCTGGACAATGAATAAGGAAGACCAAAGAAGAATGGACACCTTTGAATTATGGTGTTGGTGAAGAATGTTGAAGGTACATACCACGGACTGCCAAAAGAACAAATCCCTGTTGGAAGAAAGATGTACAGCCAGAATACTCCTTAGAAGCGATGATGCCAAGACTTTGTGTCACATATTTTGGACATGTTATTAAGAGGGACCAGTCCCTGGAAAAGGACATCATGTTTGGTAAAGTAGAGGGTCAGAGAAAAAGAGGAAGGCCCTCAACAAGATGGATTGACACAGTGGCTACAACAATGGGCTCAAGCATAACAACCATCATGAGAATGGCACAGGACCAGGCAATGTTTCATTCTGTTGTTCATATGGTTACAACGAGTCAGAACTGACTTGAGCGTACCTAACAACAACACACAAAATAAATCTGGAATGATATACAAACATTAATAACATCGGCTATTTTTAAGACAGGGAACTGGATAAGGGGCAGATGGGATAAGAAGGAGACTTTTTACCATAAAACTTCAATACATTTGAATATTGAATAATGTGTTACCTATGAAATCAATATATGTTTCAACAAAACTTGAAGTAGATTGTCTTGGCAGTAATTAGAAAACTAAAATAATACTGGGATAATTAAATAATTTGGGGAAGAATTCGCTGTGCATGCCAGAATATAAGGGGTTCCTCTCTGCTCCCCATTATCTTTTAAACTAGGGTACCAGTTGCTCTACATTTGAGTCCTTAAAAAATATCTCATGTTGTAGGTATTCTTCTAAATACCTTATTTTGAATATCAACGTTTGGTTTGATGAAGTCATCTTGTTAGTGTTAAACATAAATCAATACTAATTTTGTGTGATGTTAGAGGTTAACTAATGGAACTGGTGTAAAATAAGAAACAAAGTGTATTTATTTTCTATTAAATGTTGGATTTGGTTATAAATAATCTGTAAAAATAACAATGTATTAGATTATGGCTTGGAGATGAAAACAACAATGAGGAGTGTGTCCCAACTTTAAGCTCATGGTTTCCTTTCTCTTGGGATATACATTCCAGGCACATGTCCTATAGGAATGAAAAAAAAAAAAGCTGTTTTCAAAACAATCATTAAGTGGAAATAACAAAGACATTCTCAGGAAAACTTTGTTTAAAAGCCTCAAAAAAAGGCTCTAGTAACAACTAAGAGACTGAAATCAAAAAGTGTATGTGATCTATTGCTATGGGATCAAACTGAAAACAGCAACTCAAAAGAATAGATAGGAAACTTAGGGGCAGTGCACTTATGTTAATGGGGGAAGAAAAGGAGGGTGAGAATGGTTACGAAGAATGTAATCAATGTTGCTGAATAATTGGTGTATCCTTTTGCTATGTGTACTCTCAACAACAGCAAAAAAAAAAATAAATTATTTTTAAAAAGATGTACTGAAGAATTGAATAAAATGTTTATGAAACTAGAGAGTAGAAACAGCAATACTCAAAATTACCATCTTATTGTAACATATTATGCAATTTTAAACTTGTGCAACTAAGGTAATTATTTTAAATATCATAAGTAAACATTTGACTACTTCAGCTGCATCCCTAAACGTTTTTATGTTCAAATTGACCAGAAATAATTATATCTTCTCATTACGAAATAGGGGATTGCCTTACTTCATGGTTACTTTGTATTTGGCGGAGTCCCTTGGTGGTACAAATGGTTATGGTGCTTGCTACTAACTGAAAGGTTAGTGGTTCAAGTCTACCCAGAGGCATCTTGGAAGAAATTCTAGCAATCTGCTTCCTAAAAATAAGTTATTAAAAACTCTGTAGAGCACAGTTCTACTCTGACTCACATAGGGTTGCCATGAGTCAGAAATGATCGGACAGCAACTCGTTCTTTCTTTTTTTTAATTTGGTTGCTGTTACTGTTATGTTCCATTGAGTTGGTTATGACTAATAGCGACCCTATGTACAGCAGAATGAAACACTGCCCGGCCCTGTGCCATACTCACAATCATTGCTATGTTTAAGCTGACTGTTGCAGCCAGTGTCAACCCATCTTGTTAAGGGTCTGCCTCTTTTTCTCTGGCCCTCTACCAAGCATGATGTCCTTCTCCAGAGGCTGGTCCCTCCTGATAACATGTCCAAAGTATGTAAGACACAGTCTCACCATCCTTGCTTCTGAGGAGCATTCTGGCTGTACTTCTTCCAAGACAGATTTGTTCATTCTTCTGGCAGACCATGGTATATTCAATATTCTTGCCACCACCACAATTCAAAGACACCAGTTCTTCTTTGGTTTTCCTTATTCATTTATATTTGGTAGTAAAAAATAAGATATTTAAAACTTTCCCAAATAAATTTGTTTTCAATACTTTCCAAAACTGGAGGTCAGATTTCTTTTACTTTGTGCTTTTCTAACCATATAGCATTTTTTATGTATGGTTTTGTAAGACTTTCAGGTAACTTTTACTCCACATCACTATAAAGTATCTTGTAACTGCAGAGATAGCATAAAAACAGGTAAAATTGCCTTTTGAATCACATTATGTTAGATGCATTACAAGGCAAGAAGCAGACATAATTCCAAACTAAAATCATTTTAATAACACCTTGGGTCTCTTTGAGATTTTATTTCCGACAGTGTCAGGGGGACTACAGAATAAAAGCCTTTCTGTTTCATTAGCAAAGACCACTGTATCATCACAGAGTTTGCAAATTATCCACAGCTATTTCAAATAAATACTCCTCCACAGCGCAGTCCTCTTAAAACATTTTGGGTAGATGAAACAAATCAAATGAACTCGTGCACCCTTGAAAAAAATACGTGGAAGTTGAAAACACAAATACTACCGTGGCTTATGGAATTTGTAGTTTAATGAATACAGGGGGGCTGAAATGCTAATCTTTTATTTATTTAAAACAATGAGGAAGGTCATGAAAATAATTCACCATGCTGATTCTGGCATCTAAAGGGAAAGTGGAGGGCCTGTCAGTAAAGAAAGAAATGTTAATTCAAAATTAATTTGCTGTATCGAACTCATGCTGTTTACTGTAGTTTTTGCTGTGAGGCCACTTTTTTAACTAAGGATAAAAACTATTTTATAAGTTTTGTTCTATGATTTATGCCTACATAAAGGATAAGGACTAAATATAATTTTTGAGGCAAAAATTAAAATTCATGATGAGCTAAAAAAGGTAAATATTAATGAATTTTTAGGACATATTTTATCTTTTTTTTTTTTTACCTTGTCTTTACTACAAGACAATCATTTACATGTAAATAGACAAAAATTGAATTAAGCTAATGCATTAATTTGATTAGAGAGTCTCAACAAATTTTCATTTTTCCTTCAGTGGAATTCCCATATTTAAGGCTTTCAAATAAGGGTCACATGAGCACATCTTGTTTTGTCAGGTGGATGGGCGATGCTATACAGAGCCTTGATAAAAAACAGCTGTCATGACCTGATACTGGTTAAGACTGAAAAATCAGACTGTGCAAACAAATACTGTATCTTGGCTCAAAACACTTGCCACATCTGCCAACAATTAGTTCTATATCAGACCTAGAAAGGGTTGCTGAAAAACAGAATCGGATTTCAGAGCAAGCAAATAAACAAGGGGCCCTGCATCATTAGTCATCAAGTGGTTGCAGAGTTATCCAACTTCCAGACTGAAGCTCCATGAACAAGCCTACAGCGCAGCAGATAGCCTGAGTTAAAAGGGTTGTGGGGACTCGGCAAATTGATAATCTAATCAGGCCACTGACGTATGGGTGCCACCCAACAAGTGTTTATTATTTCAGATAGATGAGACCATTTAGGGAGGTTAAGAGCACTAGCCTTCAGAAATGGAAGATTCTAAAGGCACTCAGATGTCATCTGTTGGCATTTCTGGCCAAGATTTATGACACAGTTCAAGGTGGCATTAGATAAGAAAGAACGAAGACTTATCTTTCCTGTTGTGCCTTCTTTCCCTCCAGAAATTCCCTTCTCTCGCCACGTTTTTAGCCTTCCTTCAAGTGCAATTTAACTTTACCGAGTTGATGGGCCTATTCAGGATAGTTTTAAACTCCTTGGCCCTCAAATGTGACTTCCTTGATGGATTATTTCTCGTAGAGTGATCCACTATTGGGTATTTTTGCTCACTATCAAACCTGAGAGTTGCCATGTTCCTCTAACTCATACCTGGCTTCTTGGTGTTGCAGTCTGCTGAAGTGTTTCGTCCCAACAGTTATAAACACATCTGGGCTGACAACATACCTGTCACAATCCAGAAACCCTCCCACCCTGTCAAGTGAGCTGTCATGGTTTGCTGTCCTGGTCCTAGTGCTTTGACAGGCAGATTACTCTCTAGGTGCTAAGTCAGTTTCCTTCTCTCCTTCTCCTCTCATAGTGGACACCCATCCTAGAGAGCTGAACTGCTGGATGGAATGCATCCATCTTCCTGCCCAGAGCAACAGGCCTTCTCCACAGAGCTTCCCCCAACAACATGCTTTTCCCAGTAAATTTGTCGTCTTTGTGTTTCCTTCAGACTTGGGTTAGTTACCTCCTCTGGACTGTTAATCAACAGATTCACTGCTAAGTCTTTTGTTTCTCTCCTAAACTTTCATAACTGTATCTCTCTTGGTTCTCTTGTTGCTTAGCTGTGGGTCATAGATGTTGGAAAATCAAGGGTAAAACAAAGGAGATATATATATATATGTATGCATGTGTATATGTGTATTTACGTATGTAGATATATACATATATACACATATGTATATATACATACGTGTGTGTGTGTGTATATATATATATACATATATACATTGCCATCCAGTTGATTCAAACTCATAGCGACTCTATGGGGCAGAGTAGGGTTTCCAAGGAGTGGCTGGTGGATTTAGTTAGCACCTGAGCTCTTAACCACTGTGCCACCAGATATGTGGGAGTCCCTGGGTGGTATAATGATTAATAGAACTCAGCTGCTAACTGAAAAATTGGCAATTCAAGTTCCCCCAGATGCTTCTTGGAAGAAAGGCCTGGCAATCTACTTCTAAAAAATTAGTCACTGAAAACCCTATGACACACAGTTCTATTCTGACATACATGCTGTCACCATGAGTTGGGATCAACTCGAAGGCAACTAGTTTTTATGCAAATATGTGTATATGTGTAGGTGTGTGTGTATATATGTAATCTCTAGAGCCATGTTTTGGATTGCGTATCTGCAGAATGTGAGTAATTAAGTTGCATAGGGAAAAAGATGTATTAAACAAATGATTCTTTTTAGACCCATTCAAGGTGTATTCAAGAATAGTATTTTAAATATTCATTAGTAGTAGAGCAGAAAAGTTTGTCTACAGAGTCTCTTCAATATAAAAGGAAGATGGACTTTTCTACTCCTATATTCCACTTGAAAGAATAATTTAATTAAAAGGCAAAGCTGGCAGGAACTTTATAATCTGCATGCACACAGGATATTATATAATGGCCTTCATTTAAAACTCAAATCATTAAAACTAGTAAATCTAACTGATGACAAGGGAGATTTCAACATCAGGCCCGACAGCTTAAAAATATGAATAAAAATCATAGCTTAAATGAATCAGTCCATTGAGAACTTATGGCAAAGTAAAATGAGAGAAGAAAAAAGTTACCTAAGAAATGAATCCTGCCGCTGCACTATTTTATCTTTTGACATGTGCTTTTTTCTTCTCTCTCTCTCTTTTTTTTTTTCTCAGAATTTCCTCCTCTGTATAAAATAAACCCAAATCTATTTCCTAAGGAAAAAATGACCTTAGATAATTGGGATGCACCAGAGAAAATAATCTGTAGCGCTGGCTAAACCATTTCTTCTTCACCCCAACCACTTTTGTCACATCATCTCCAGAGAAGTGAGCATTTCAAATAAAGTAGGGGAGCTGCATCCCCTTAGAGAAGAAGGAGAATTGACTATTCAGTAACAACAGCTTCTGGACGTTTTTCAGCAGTGAAACACGAGCTGGAAGCTACGTGTTTAGTTTCCCTAATGCATATCTTTGTTTTGGCACCAACTTCTTCATGTGATAGTCACTCCACACAAATACAGTTAAATCAACATTTCAATGGGAGCCAATTCTCTTCTAGTTGGTTGAAATTATTTCTAAGTCTAGAGCAAAGCAGAGTAACTAAATGAAATTTTTATTAAAATTATATCATGGTAATACTTCACATTCACCATGTTATCTTAGTTTCTCTCTTTTTAAAAGGACAGATACTGTTTGTATCTGTCCTTTTTTCTGTTTTCTTCTTCCTCTGAGCTACCATTCTAGTTTCCCTTTGTCTCCTTCAGACCTGAGTTTCCAGGCTGCGACTACCACCAACTCTCTTCCTCACGATGACTTCAGAAGGGAGCAAAAGAAACTCGGGGCATGCTTATTTAGAACTATGATGCCAGAATTACCCGGAGAAAGATTAAAATTAAGTCAAAGTGGTTATTTGATGTAATGTAAAAAGAAATTGTTAGGAGCTCATTACAACAGTCTTAAAATTTACCTGTTGCCACATTCAGAAATTATCTGTACTAAATCAATAAAATGAAGAATAAAATATTTCCTCAATGGGTGAATGTGTTTCCTTTAAACAACCATTTTGGCTACGTATTTAAACATGAACTGACCAGTCACTCTAGTTAACCCAAATAATGCAGCAATACTATTAGTCAAACTAATTATTTAAGTGGATCCCTGATGGCATGGTGGTTAAGAGCTCAGCTGCTAACCAAAAGGTTGGCAGTTCGAATCCACCAGCCCCTTGGAAACTCTATGGGGGCAGTTCTACTTTGTCCTATAGGGTCACTATGAGTCGGAATCAACTCAATGGCAATGGGGGTTTTTGGGTTAATTACTTAAGCAGATGTGACTAAACAGATAAAGATATAGATACATATATCTGTTTAAGTAATTAATTATATTTGTATATATATGTTTAATTAATTATATATATCTACTTAAGTAATGAATTATATATATATATATGTGGTATTAGTGTAGTAGAAGTTGATAAGTAACCTTAGCAAGGAAGATAAGTCTATAGACCCCTTATCTGGCATAGTGACTTTATAAAACAATTACCCTATTATTTCATCACTAAAAATAGACGGACTTTTTTATTTTAGTAGAAAATATTCATTGGGTTAGGAGTCTAAAGACTGAGTCCTAGCCTCCATAATCCTTCTGGCTTGGTAATGTTGGGCAAAGAATACATATACTCTCTGGTCCTCTCTTTTCTTTGTCATAAAAGCATTAGGCTAGCTGGATGATCTCACAGTTCCATTTCAATTTTTACTATCTATAGCTGAATGTAACCTTAGGTCAGGAATATGCGTCCCATAGGACAATACAAATATGAAACTGGATAGGTCCTCAAGTCACTAAATTTCAATGAATATGTATTACTAATTAATTGTAGTAGTATTATTAGCATTTCATAGTGCAGATAAAAAGGGAATATGAGTGTAACTATGTGAAACATACAATTATTTCAAAACACATTTGATACTCTATATTGTATTAATGGAGTTTCTCTTGTTAAAAGTAATCCCCATAATGTGTTTTTAATAATTGCTTGGATTTTCAAGGACTCTGGCTTACAATAAAATAATTAAAATCTAAATTAAGGCCGTAACAATAACCTTAAAGAGGCACATAGAACAACAAACAGAAACCTTCACGTTAATTGACATTAATTTGAAAATCAGGTTATTTTACATTCGGTTTCATAGTATCTTAAAAATGTACATGTGAAATTTTATATGCTATTAAAGAAATGGTGAAATATGATATTCAGTAGGTAAACTTCACATTCTTTTTGAGATAATCTCTGGGACATTGTCTGTTTAATTGGGGAGAATAAAGGAAAATGAATTCAATCAGATGTAGTGATGAACTAATGCCAAAAATATCTCATTAAGCTTTTAAGGAGTACTATAGTGCACACTGGAGACCCTGGTGGCACAGTGGTTAAGTGCTACGGCTGCTAACCAAAGGGTCGGCAGTTCAAATCCTCCAGGCGCTCCTTGGAGACGCTATGGGGCAGTTCTACTCTGTCCTATAGGGCCACTACGAGTCAGAATCGACTTGACAGCACTGGGTTTGGTTTTTTGGTTTTTGTAGTACACATTAGCCTAATAATTAACTGTGTGAAATTTGGCAAAGATTTATCAGACACCTTTTATTTACTTGCTCAATCATTCTCTTATTCAACGAACATTTAATAAAGAAATTAATTGGGGTATAAGATAAAGTATGAACTTATGGAGGTTGATATCCCAGTTCTGCTAGTTACAAGTTATAATCCAGTAACTTCACAGAACCTCATTTTTCCCTACTGTTAATAATTCCTAACTCACATAGTTGATGTGGAAAATGTAAGCAGTAACAATGTAAAGTCATGGAAAAAAAAAAAAGCTTCACCGAACTGAATTTTCATATCCTCTATCCTACCACAAACAGGTCCTGTCGTTGTTGGCTGCCACCGAGCTGGCTCCGACTCCTGGCAACTTTACATACAATAGAACCCAGCACTAGAGGTGCTTAAGGTACACAAATGAAACGCCATTACTACCCTTGGGGAATCTCAAAGTCTAGTATGTGGGTCTACTGATTTTGGATATGGGAGGGAAGTGGAGCAGAATGGTGAGGTGATAATTACTTTGGGAATCCAGGGAACTGGGCAACTACATTCAGTGTGCAGATAAGAAAGCCTCCATAGAGAGGTACATTTTGACCTGGATCAAATGTACCTCTAGAGAAAGAATGGGAATATCCACAGCAGGGGGAAGAGGGAGTAAGTATATTCCAGGTGGACAGAACAGCATGTGAAAAGCAGTGTTTTAAGAGGACCTGGAATAACCAGAGAAAAGGGTGAGACATTCAGGATGGCTGAAGCATGCTGGATGCAGAAGGCAACATGACAGATGAAATAGGCAATGGAACACATGGTTAGTGTGAAGATCTCTGTATGGTGGTAGAAAAAAAAATTGTGATTTATTCTGTAGATTAGCCCAAAGAGAAAATAGATCTGTTTTGTTTTGTTTGGTAGCACCGGTTTTGCCTTGAAGAATTATATTTAGGCTGCAGAGAAGAATAAACAGGAGTCAGAGTCCTGTGTCTAAGGTATGAAAAGGGAGGTTTGATGTATAGACATGGAAACAGCAGCATATAGAAGTGCCTTCTAATCCATGGAGATCACTATGATAATCTTGGAAGAATATAAGAATGAGATTAGAAGATGTACTGTTTTTTTCGGGACCGCCATAATAAATTATCACAAGCTGGGTGCCTTAAAACAACAGAAATTAATTTTCTTACAATTCTGGAGGCTAGAAGTCTGAAATCAAGGTTCCAGCAAGGCTGGTGCATACTGGAGGCTCTGAGACATCTCTGAGATGCTCTGCCTGTCTCCTAGCTTCTGCCCATTGCCAGTGATCCTTGGCGTTCCTTGGTTTAGAGACACATCACTAGGATGGATCTCTGCCTCTGCCTCTGCCCTCGCATGGCGTTCTTTCCAATGTGTGCATCTGTATCTCTCCTCCTCTTCTTGTAAAGGTACCAGTCATATTGGATTAGAGCTCGCCCTGAACCCAGAGATCTCATTTTACCTTGATTACATCTGCAAAGACCCTATTTCCAAATAAGGTCACATTCACAGGTACAAGGGGTTAGGATTTCAACGGATCTCTTTGGAGGATACAATTTAGCCCAAAACAGGAAAGAATGAAAGACAGAATCTATGAAGCACCAATATTTATGGGGTTTGAGGAGGTGGCAGATCAAACAAGATGGATTTTTTAGAAAGCAAAATCTAGAAAGAGAAAAGTGGATGGGATTAAACACCCCCATCCTCTAAGACAGGCACAGAAGAGGCAACTGGGGCCTCAAGGGAAGGCACATTTCGTCACCAGTCATTGTGCAAAATGCTTATTTATATGATCTAATTTAATAATTGTTATACTTGGAGAATGGTTTAGTGGCCTCAAATGCCTAGTAAGAAAATAGAAGTTAACAAAGCTTCAAAGGATTACCCAAGAACACACAGCTGTGAAGTAGCAGAAGTGAAATATCTAAGAACAGCTGCAAAACCAAACCCACTGGCATGAGTCAATTCCAAATCATAGCTACCCTATAGGACAATGTAGAACTGCCACATATGGTATCCAGGTCTGTAAATCTTTATGGAAGCAGACTGCCATGTCTTTCTCCTTTGAAGTAGCTGTTGGGTTCGAACCTCTGACCTTTTGGTTAGCAGTCCAGCACTTAACCACTACACCACCAGGATTCCAGTATAGCTGCAAGAGAATGGTCAATTGAGTGAATTCTTCAGTGATGGGCTATTTTCTCTGTGAAGACTGAAGCGTGGGATAAGAGTATTAAGGAATAAGCTTTTGAAATAGCCTTTCTAGAGAGTATGAGGAGCCCTGGTGGCATAGTGGTTAAGAGCTCAGCTGCTAACCAAAAGGTCAGCATTTCAAATTCAGCAGCCACTCCTTGGAAACCCTACAGGGGCAGTTCTACTTTGTCTTACAGGGTTGCTATGGGTCAGAATCAACTCAAAGGCAATGGGTTTGGGTTTTTTGTTTGTTGGTTGGTTTGGTTTTGGTTCAGAGAGTGTGAAAGGGAGTTTATTAGAGAAAGTAAACATTGCTGGACCCTGTGGAAGGTAGAAACTGTAAACTCAAGGGTGGTACCTATTTTTTTTTTTTTAATAGTTTTTATTGAGCTTTAAGTGAACATTTACAGTCTGTCACATATAAGCTTATATACACCTTACTCCATACTCCCACTTACTCTCCCCCTAATGAGTCAGCCCTTCCAGTCTCTCCTTTTGTGACAGTTTTGCCAGTTTCTAACCCTCTCTACCCTCCCATTTCCCCTCCAGACAGGAGATGCCAACACAGTCTCAAGTGTCCACCTGATACAAGTAGCTCACTCTTCATCAGCATCTCTCTCCTACCCTTTGTCCACTCCCTTCCATGTCTGATGAGTTGTCTTCGGGAATGGTTCCTGTCCTGGGCCAACAGAAGGTTTGGGGACCATGACCACCGGGATTCCTCTAGTCTCGGTCAGACCATTAAGTGTGGTCTTTTTATGAGAATTTGGGGTCTGCATCCCACTGATCTCCTGCTCCCTCAGGGGTTCTCTGTTGTGCTCCCTGTCAGGGCAGTCATCAGTTGTGGCCGGGCACCATCTAGTTCTTCTGGTCTCAGGATGATGTAAGCCTCTGGTTCATGCGGCCCTTTCTGTCTCTTGGGCTCATAGTTATCGTGTGACCTTGTTATTCTTCATTCTCCTTTGATCCAGGTGGGTTGAGACCAATTGATGCATCTTAGATGGCCGCTTGTTAGTATTTAAGACCCCAGACGCCACATTTCAAAGTGGGATGCAGAATGTTTTCATAATAGAATTATTTTGCCAATTGACTTAGAAGTCCCCTTAAGCCATAGTCCCCAAACCCCTGCCCTTGCTCCGCTGACCTTTGAAGCATTCAGTTTATCCCAGAAACTTCTTTGCTTTTGGTCCAGTCCAGTTGAGCTGACCTTCCATGTATTGAGTATTTTCCTTCCCTTCACCTAAAGTAGTTCTTATCTACTAACTAATCAGTAAATAACCCTCTCCCACCCTCCCTCCCTCCCCTCCTCGTAACCACAAAACTATGTGTTCTTCTCAGTTTATACTATTTCTCAAGATCTTATAATAGTGGTCTTATACAATATTTGTCCTTTTGCCTCTGACTAATTTCGCTCAGCATAATGCCTTCTAGGTTCCTCCATGTTAGGAAATGTTTCACAGATTCATCACTGTTCTTTATCGATGCGTAGTATTCCATTGTGTGAATATACCACAATTTATTTAACCATTCATCGGTTGATGGACACCTTGGTTGCTTCCAGCTTTTTGCTATTGTGAACAGAGCTGCAATAAACATGGGTGTGCATATATCTGTTTGTGTGAAGACTCTTATTTCTCTAGGGTAAAAAAAAAAAAATTTTTTTTTATATTCTGAGGAGTGGGATTTCTGGGTTGTGTGGTAATTCTATTTCTAACTTTTCAAGAAAACACCAGATAGATTTCCAGAGTGGTTGTACCATTTTACATTCCCACCAGCAGTGTATAAGAATTCCAATCTCTCCGCAACCTCGCCAACATTTATTATTTTGTGTTTTTTGGATTAATGCCAGCCTTTTTGGAGTGAGATGGAATCTCATTGTAGTTTTAATTTGCATTTCTCTGATGGCTAATGATCGAGAGCATTTTCTCATGTATCTGTTAGCTGCCTGAATATCTTCTTTAGTGAAGTGCGTGTTCATATCCTTTGCCCACTTCTTGATTGGGTTGTTTGTCTTTTTGTGGTTGAGTTTTAACAGAATCATATAGATTTTAGAGATCAGGCGCTGGTCGGAGATGTCGTAGCTGAAAATTCTTTCCCAGTCTGTAGGTGGTCTTTTTACTCTTTTGGTGAAGTCTTTAGATGAGCATAGGTGTTTGATTTTTAGGAGCTCCCAGTTATCGGGTTTCTCTTCGTCATTTTTGGTAATGTTTTGTATTCTGTTTATGCCTTGTATTAGGGCTCCTAAGGTTGTCCCTATTTTTTCTTCTATGATCTTTATCGTTTTAGTCTTTATGTTTAGGTCTTTCATCCACTTGGAGTTAGTTTTTGTGCATGGCGTGAGGTATGGGTCCTGTTTCATTTTTTTGCAAATGGATATCCAGTTAGGTGGCACCAATTTTAATAACTGTGGTTTTGACCGTCATTGTTTGCCAACATCGTTGCAGAAGCAGAGAATGCACTCATAAAGGTTGTGCTTCATCCAGTTTTGCTCTAATTTGGGGTTTCTATGGATCTAGATACTGTTGGTAAAGGTCTCAACACAAAAATACTTACAGCAGTTTGCTCAGTAACTGCTATTAGCTAAGCTGGCCAACTGGGTGGTAGAAAGGGTGGGGCTGTGGTTTAAAGTGGGGGTTTAAACTGGAGCTTTAAAGTGGGGCTCAGATACTGGTTCCTGAAATTATTACCAGGAGGAAGTTTGGGTCCTGGGTAGTGATACTATCAAAATTTTCAAAAGAGGGTAGAAATGCAAATTTTAAATATCTGACTTTAAAATATTGGCCTCTGTTTTTTTTTCTAATACCATATTTAATAAACAACGTATAGCTGACTGTTTTGTGACTTCAGCTCTAAGTGATTCTCTTTGTGAACTCACAAAGTCTACCTAATTACATATGAAAGTCAGCGATGGTTTCTGTTTCCATTCAGATGTTAGTCCTGCCAGAAGTTAATTTCACCCAAGATTTGGAGGTTATTCAGCAATAGAGGAATTTGGCTGATGTCTTGGGAACTGTAACCAAACCTGAATCCAGAGACCATGTGGGGATTGGGATATCATCACGTTCCTGCTCTGTCACCCCATCCCTGTAAATCATGTTGAAGTGGAAATGCGTAACTAGTGGAAGCTTTCCCACACTCTACACCGTGACAGACTTCTGGGATGCCTAGGGAAAAACATATTTTAAAACAATTGAATTTTTAGCTTGACACTTCTCAAAACTTTTTTCTAGACAGGTAATAAAAAGTTACCTTCTGAATGTATTCTACAAGATAACACTGAAAGAAGATTAATAAAATGTCTTTCTCATCTTCTACACGCATGGCATGTGCTATATGCTAGAAACACAGAGGTTCAAACCACTATCATCTTTCCCTGATACTTAAAATAGTAGAAAAAAGCACAGATCAGAACTGAATGTTCCTCCACTCTTGTCACTTGCATACAAATGTACTCGGATGACATAGCACTACTTAGGGTAAATCTGGGGCAGAAATAACTCTGGCTTCTGACTGATTTCAGTCTCACTTGTTCCCGGTTTAGAGATAACAGATTAGTATGAAATGGAAATAAGTCAAGGTCATGGTTTTTTGGTCATAAGTGAAATTCATTAGCCTCAGCCTTTTTTTCTATATCTCCTCTGACTTGTGCTGAAACTTTTCCTATTCAGATGACTTATGTGGAGAATTTGAGTAACATTTCTGTAGTAGGCTTCAGTATGATATTCACGGTCTTTTGTAAGAAAATTACACTACCTGTCAAATTGATGTTCAAATGCTACCATGCCTTTATGGGATGGCTTTCCTCTCCTTTGATATTATATGTTTCCAATAGAGCAGACAGATTTGTTTCGAGTTGAGATGAGACATTCATTATTAACTCAAAAGGGTTTCATTGGCTGATTAGTTTGCTCTCCAGTCAAGTTCTGAACACTCACATTTATTTTAACTATTTTTGACCTGCTAGTAATTTCCTTTCTAATAGACTCGCTTTTTCCATTTTTCCACATCTGGAAACAGTTTCTTATTTCTTTGCTTAGCACAGAGAAAAATAGCACTCCCTGACCTTCATCGTCTCCTTATCTAGGTGATAACAACAATTACAGATTGAGGATGGTTTTATTTGTTTGTTTGTTTTTTAAACTACATAGGTTTTGCGCAAATTAAAGAACAGGATACACTTTGGGTACACCATTTGTGCTCACAATCAAACATGACTACAGATTTCTTTCCTGTAAGTTGGAGGAAAAGTATAAGATAGCTGGAGGAAAGGAAAGGTACCCCAAAAGTCAGTGGGCAACATGGTGCCATGCTGAAAGGAAGGGTAGTCAGGCATCCATCAGTGCCTCACGACGCTGTGACCATGACTCATGTGTGGAAGGCAGAGCTGTGGTCATTTGACTGATGGCTACTGAGCTACAGTAGAGGCGAGGCCCCAGGATAGAGCACCCTGAAGAACCACGGCTGATTGGTACAGACGTGAAGCACAACTAGCACAGTGAACTACACACCCTCTGCCTGGAGGGAATCTTTTTTTCTTTCCCTTGAAGGCTGTGTAACATTGGAAATGTTATTTAAGTTCCCTGGGACTCAGTTTCCTAATTTGCATGCTGTGATCTTGCACAAAGCTGTTATAAGTGTAATGGAGAAGAACAAAATGTCATTAAAATTCACAAATATCTATAGATGCTATCTCCTCAGGGACTAGCCTCAGGGCAAATGTGGGAAGGACAATGTTCAGTAGAGCCATGAGTGCTTAATTGCTCTGTGTGATATAGTAAGAATTTTGAAATTTCTGGGAGGAAGAGGAACCTAGGAACATTAGAAACATGAGAAGCCCAGCAACTCTGGGGCTGGGGGTCAGGGGAGGGGATTCCAAACAAAGTTTGTCAGGGTTTTGAGCCAATTTCATTTGAATAGAAAAGAGCCAGTTTTACTTGGTTACAAAGAAGACAGACATCTCAATTCAGGCTAGCCACACTTCAAGTTCTCAGTAGTCACATGGCTATTAGCTACTGTATTGGACAACAAAGCTAGATCAAAGGAGAGAAACATATACAGATGTCCTCAGATACATAAATTATCTGCTACTACTAAACCCTTCCCTGGACATAGAGCATTCAGCCCCTGGATGCTCACTCTCTAGGTACAAAAGACACAAATGGCACTTTGAAATGACTGATTTTCTCTTCATTAGTTCAGATAAAATTCTGAGTAAGCCTATGTATCCAACACACTCTTTTTTTCTTACAGTTAAACTTATATAAGATTAAGTAGAACTTATTTGAAGCATCAAGTCACGCACATGTTATGTGAAAGTAAAGATCTGGTTCCATCTATATATGGCTGCACTAATTCAGAATTGTGATATAATCATATTTAAGTAAAAAAATCTTTTTTGTCTTTCTCAGCTTTTTTTTTTAATTTTTATTGTGCATTAAGCGAAAGCTTACAAATCGAGTCAGTCTCTCATATGAAAATTGATATACACCTTGTTATATACTCCTAATTGCTTTCTCCCTAGTGAGACAGCACACTCCTTCCTTCCACCCTCTATTTTCATGTCCATTCGGCCAGCTTCTGACTCCCTCTACTCTCTCATCTCCCCTCCAGACAGGAGATGGCAATATAGTCTCATGTGTCTACTTGATCCCAGAAGCTCACTCCTCACCAGTATCATTTTCCATCCCATAGTCCAGTCCAATCCCTGTCTGAAGAGTTGGCTTTGGGAATGGTTCCTGT
This sequence comes from Loxodonta africana, assembly GCF_030014295.1. Taxonomy (NCBI): domain Eukaryota; kingdom Metazoa; phylum Chordata; class Mammalia; order Proboscidea; family Elephantidae; genus Loxodonta; species Loxodonta africana. Next base: position 33,619,298 of record NC_087349.1, read on the forward strand.
CTTGGGCTAACAGAAGGTCTGAGGACCATGACCTCCAGGGTCCTTCTAGTCTCAGTCAGACCATCAACTCTGGTCTTTTTAGGAGAATTTGGGGTCTGCATCCCACTGCTCTCCTGCTCCTTCAGGGGTTCTCTGTTCTGTTCCCTGTCAGGGCAGTTATTTGTTGTAGCTGGGCACCATCTAGTTCTTTGGGTCTCAGGATGATGTAGCCTCTGTTTGATGTGGCCCTTTCTGTCTCTTGAGCTCAGAATTACCTTGTGCCTTTGGTGTTCTTCATTGTCCTTTGCTCCAGGTGGGTTGAGACCCACTGATGGCCAATCGCTAGCATTTAAGACCCCAGAAGCTACTCTCCAAAGTGGGACGCAGAATGTTTTCTTAATAGATTTTATTATGCCGATTGACTTAGATATCCCCTGAAATCATGGTCCCCAAACCTCCACCCTGCTTGCTGGCTTTAGAAGCATTTAGTTTATTCAGGAAACTCCCTTGCTTTTAGTTTAGCCCAGTTGTGCTGACCTTGCCTATGTTGTGTTGTCTTTCCCTTCACGCAAAATAATTCTTACCTACTATCTTTTTTTTTTTTTTATCTAATTAGTGAAAACCCATCTCCCTCCCTCACTTCCTCCCCCCTCTTGTAACCATCAAAGAATATTTTTTTCTCTGTTTAAACTATTTTTCCAGTTATTATAATAATGTTCTTATACAATATTTGTCTTTTGCAACTGACTAATTTCACTCAGCGTAATGCCTTCTGTGAAATGTTTCACAGATTCATCGTTGTTCTTTATCGATGTGTAGTATTCTATTGTGTGAATATACGATAATTTATTTCTCCATTCATCCATTGATGGGCACCTTGGTTGCTTCCATCTTTTTGCTATTGTAAACAGTGCTGCAATGAACATGGGTGTGCATATATCTATTCATGTAAAGGCTCTTATTTCTCTAGGATATATACATCGCTTTTGGTAGAATAGACATTTTTACAATGTTAAGTGTTCCTATCCATGAGCAAGGTATGTTTTTCCACCTATGTATGTCTCTTTTGCTTACTTGCAGTAGTGTCTTGTAGTTTTTTGTATAGGTCTTTTACATCTCTGGTAAGATTTATTCCTAAATATTGTATCTTCTTGGGGGCTACTGTAAATGGTATTCATTTGGTGATTTCCTCTTTGATGTTCTTTTTGTTGGTGTAGAGGAATCCAACTGATTTTTGTATGTTTATCTTGTATCCTGATGCTCTGCTGAGCTCTTCTATTAGTTTCAGTAGTTTTCTTGAAGATTCCTTAGGGTTTTCTGTGTATAAGATCATGTCTGTTGTGATATCTTCCATCTCATTTCTTTTTCACGTTTTTCGCTTCCTCTCTTGTTTTTCTTTTGTCAGTTTGGCAAATGGTTTAGCAATTTTCTTAATTTTTTCAAAGAACCAGCTTTTGGTCTTGTTAACTCTTTCAATTGTTTTTCTGTTTTCTATTTCATTTAATTCTGCTCTAATTTTTCATTATTTGCTTTCTTCTGGTTCCTGTGGGTTTCTTTTGTTGCTCTCTTTCTATTTGTTCAAGTTGTAGGGATAATTCTTTGATTCGGACCCTTCTTTTTGTATGTGTACATTTATTAATATAAATTGACCCCTGAGCACTGCTTTTGCTGTGTCCCAAAGGTTCTGATAGGAAGTGTTTTCATTCTCATTGGATTCTATGAATTTCTTTATTCCATCCTTAAAGTCTTCTGTGACCCTATTGTTTTTGAGCAGGGTATTGGTTTCCAAGTATTTGATTTCTTTTCCCTGCTTTTTCTGTTGATTTCTACTTTTTGGCCTTATGGTCAGAAAAGATGCTTTGTAATATTTTGATGTTTTGGATTCTGCTAAGGCTTGCTTTATGACCTAATATGTGGTCTTTTCTAGAGAATGTTCTATGTACACTAGAAAAGAAAGTATACTCAGCTGCTGTTGGGTGAAGTGTTCTGTATATGTCTATGAGGTCAAGTTGGTTGACTGTGGCATTTAGATCTTCCATGTCTTTATTGAGCTTCTTTCTGGATGTTCTGTCCTTTACTGAAAGTGATGTGTTGAAATCTCCTACTATTATTGCAGAGCTGCCTATCTCACTTTTCGATGCTGATAGAGTTTGTTTCATGTATCTTGCAGCCCTGTCACTGGGTGCATAAATATTTAATATGGTTATATCCTCCTTGTATATTGTCCCTCTAATCATCTTTTTTTTTTTTTTTTTTAATCATCACATAGTGCCCTTCCTCGTCCTTTGTGGTGGATTTAACTTTAAAGTCTGTCTTGTCAGAAATTAATATCGCAACTCCTGCTCTTTTTTTGATTATTGTTTGCTTGATATGCGCTTTTCCATCCTTTGAGTCTTAGTTTGTTTCTGTGTCTAAGTCTAAGGTGTGTCTCTTGTAGGCAGCGTATAGACGGATGGTGTTTTTTAATCCATTCTGCCACTCTCTGTCTCTTTATTGGTGCATTTAGTCCATTCACATTCAGCATAATTATGGATAGGTATGAGTTTAGTGCTGTCATTTTGATGTCTTTTTTGTGTGTTGTTGACAGTTTCTTTTTCCCACTTAATTTTATGTGCTGAGTAGTTTATCTTTATATATTGTCTTTTCCCCTTATTGTTTTGATTTTGTTTCTGCTGAGTCTCTATTTTTTCTTGTATTTTATTTTTATGAGTAGGATAGTTAGTCTCCTTAATATTTACCCCAATTTTCCTAAGTTTAAACCTAACTTTTATATTTTTAGGTCGCCTTGTCTTCTTCTCCATATGAAAAATCTACGACTGCATTTCTTAGTCCCTCTTTATTGTTTTAACATTTCCTTTTTCATAATAACACTCCTGTTTCCCTGTTGTGAGCATTTTTTAATCTTGATTTACTTTTGTGATTTTTCTGTCTGGGTTGACATCTGATTGCTGTGTCCAGTGTTCTAGTCTTGGATTGATACCTGATATTATTGATCTTCTAACCAGAGAACTCCCTTTAGTATTTCTTGTGGTTTTGGTTTGGTTTTTACAAATTCCCTAAACTTCTGTTTATCACGAAACATCCTAATTTCACCTTCACATTTGAGAGACGGTTTTGCTGGATATATGATTCTTGGCTGGCAATTTTTTTCCTTCAATACTTTGCATAAGTCATCCCATTACCTTCTTGCCTGCATGGTTTCTGCCGAGTAATCCGAGCTTATTCTTATTGACTCTCCTTTGCAGGTTACTTTTCATTTATCCCTGACTGCTCTTAAAATTCTCTCTTTATCTTTGGTTTTGGCAAGTTTGATTATAATATGTCTTGGTGACTTTCTTTTAACATCTATCTTATGTGGAGTTAGATGAGCATCTTGAATAGATATCTTCTCATCTTTCACGATATCAGGGAAGTTTTCTGCCAACAAACCTTCAACAATTTTCTCTGTATTTTCTGTTATCCCTCCCTGTTCTGGTACTCCAATCACTTGTAGGTTATTTCTCTTGATAGAGTCCCACATGATTCCTAAGGTTTCTTCATTTTTTAAAATTCTTTTATCTGATTTTTCTTCAAATATATTTGTGCCAATTGCTTTGTCTTCAGGCTCACCAATTCTGCCTTCCTCATGCTCAATTCTGCTCCTCAGACTCTGTAATGAGTTGTCTAATTCTGTAATTTTATTGTTAATCTTTTGAATTTCTGATTGCTTTCTCTCTATGGATTCTTGCAGCTTATTAAATTTTTCATTATGTTCTTGAATAACCTTTTGAATTTCTTCAACTACTTTATTTGTGTGTTCCTTGGCTTGTTCTGCGTATTGCCTGACCTCCTTCCTAATTTTGTTCCTAATGTCTTGAAACGTTCTGTATATTAATCTTCTGAATTCCGCATCCAGTAATTCCAGGAAGGCGCTTTCATCCAGGAGATCCCTGTATTCTTTCGAGAGCTTGTTGAGGCCATCATGGTCTGTTTCTTTATGTGACTTGATATTGACTGTTGTCTCTGATCTATCTATAAGTTATTGTATTAGTTTATTTTATGTTTGCTTACTGTATCCTAGCTTCTTGCTTTGCTTTGTTTTGATATGCCCAAATGGGTTGCTTGAATGAGCTGGCTTGATTATTTTCGCCTTTGAAGCTCTGATGTCCGGTCACCAGATGGCTAGAGCTGTGATCAGGTATATCATTCTAGGAGTCCATTCACTTTTCTTGTATGAAGTTTGCTCAGGTGTCCAGGTAGCTGATCATCAAGTGTGTGGTACAGGCTCTGTCCTACAGTCTTAGAGGGGCAGGGGTGATTGGTATAGGTACTGGTATCTGGTTGCAGCAGGGGGTCACACTCTGAACAAGGCAGGGGCCTGAGAATTCCCCCAAATGTCTATGAGGAAAGCACATCCCTGTTCCCTAGAGCATACAGGTGGGTGGGTTCTGCAGATGGACCATGAGTACCCAATGCTTTTGTTTGCAAGGACTGGGAGGAACGAGTTATCCTTGGACCCCTCTCATGGGTGGCTGGAAGACCTGAGTGGAGCCACCAGTTCATATGCCCCTGAGGTAGATGGGTAAGGACCCTATTTAATAGGCAAAGTGGTGTCAAATATCAAACACCCACCTTTTCACTGCACAGCTGAAATGGTTGCAGTCTGCCAACAAGGGCCTGTTCTCCTGAAATAGGCCCATACAGGTCCATGCAGGGGGGGAAGTTATTCAAAATCCATGGACCATTTATGCCTGCACAAGAACTGCTTCTGTCCTGAGCTCCCCCAGTTAGTGGGGCTGGCAAATTATCTCTTCCCCCAATTGTGAATTTATTGCTACTCCAAGCCTGGGAGAATGGCTCCAGGTGCTCAACACGGCCTATCTCAGGCCCAGGGAAATCAACAGCTACCGAAGCCGGCTTGGTGGTGGGGGGCACAGTAAAATATATGCAAGTACTTAGCTTTTGCTGAGAGAGCCGTTCTTCTTTGGTTCCGGAGGTGTGAGTAGGCTCTGCCTGGCTGCTTCTCCCTGAGGAACCTGCGGCCTAATGCTATCACCAGCCCCCTGAAGCCACTCCCGGGAATGATGCCTGAGGGATCCCAGCGATTCAGGTCCTGTAACTCCTCTCTGCTTCTGAACCAGCTCCCCCTCCGACTGCCTCTCAGTCTGTTTTCTAACTTTCCCTTTGACATTCAGGGCTCCTAATTAGCTTGTCATAAATATAATGTTTCACTTGTTTTTTCGGGTCTTTGTTGCAAGAGGGATGGCAGGAAGTGTCTGGCTATTCTACCATGTTGGCCCTGCCTCTCTTAAGTAAAATCTTTGTAGATTTGTATCCTTAAACTTGAGACACTATGAAAACCAACTAGAAAACACACCATGCTCAGAAATTGTATATGTTGAAGGAATGGATATTTGACAAAGGACTGTCAGTTGCCATAACAAGTCTCATGGAGTCCATTCCAACTTATGGCAACCCCACTTGTGTCCAAGGAGAACTGTGGTTCATAGAGTTTTCAATGGCTGAGTTTTCAGAAGTAAATTACCAGATCTTTCTTCTGTGGAGCCTCTGGGTGGACTCAAACTTCTAAGCTTTTAATTAGCAGGCAAGCATCTTAACCATTTGCACAACCCAGGGACTCCATCAATTGCCATAAGCACAAATTAAATAATATTTTTTTTAATCTGAATAAGAAAACTATTGTTGTGAAAATACTTAGGTTTGCTTAAGATAGTATCTTATTAAAGGAAGACAATTTATGTCATGCCCAATTAATTGTTATTTTTGTGCAAAGGTTTATAAATTGGATGAAGCTCAATCCTAAAGTACGCCTCTTTAAATTTACCCAAACCCAATCAAGACCGTCTGTCTGAATTTGTTGTTCTATTTTTTTTTATATAAACAACATTAGAATTTGTTCCCAAATATCATTTGTACCTTGTAACTCACATATGTGACAAGGTATATAAGCAAATTAATTCGAAGAAATGTTTAAAAACATTTTATTGTGTTCCTATGATACCTACTCAGAAGACACGACACATTGAAGTAGAAAAATATTGTCTCCTAGTTGTCAGAAAAATTTCTGTGTCTGCTTGTAACTCTATAGCTACAAACGTGCTATTTTTGGTTGCTCTTTTGGCTATGCAGTCACTGGAGACCGTGAGGAAGTGTCCAAGCTTGGGTGCAGCATTTGTGTGACAGTAGAGAAGTTGTAAGTAACTGAATGACGAGTAGGATGTTTCTAAACAATTTAGGCAGAAATTGTATTTTAAGAAAACATTGAACTACATGTATAGGTTAGTCTGTAGAAGACTTGACAGCATCCCAAGTAGCTAATTAATTAAAATGAAAAATATGAAATGAACCATATTATTTTATAAGAATTCTTTCAGGTGAGCTTTTTTAAATGGAAAGGTTAAGAAGCTGGCTTAGTCTCACAGTTATTGACAGAATCAGGAACAAAGCTAGGTTTCTTATCTACTCAGTCTAGTAATTTTTCCAGGATGTTCCTACTGCTCAAAATAAAGAGACTGAATTATCATTTCCCCCCCTGGTTTTTCCTAGATAATAAACAATAAGAGAAGCTATCTTAGGAAAAGTGACAATGATGGAAAAAATTCTGAACCCTAGTTTTATTAAAAATAATATGGCTAATTTTGAGCAAAGGAATTGCTCATATGGGATTTTAGGTAGAAACCGTTGTAAACCGCCTCTGTTCAAAACAATTTCAACCCTATAGACAGTGATTGTTTCTGTTCATATTTTTTTTCCTATAAAAATGCCTGTTAAATGAGATAATGCATGTAAAGCACTGGGCTTTTAGCACAATGCCTATTATTATTATTATTTTATCATTGATAATCATGTACTGGACTTTTCTTCCAAATCAGAGATACATGTGTGATAACACTTATATCCATAGATCTTCAAACTTGAAGGACAACAGTATATCTATTTGTGAAATATGTTAAAGCACTGTAATGGGTGTCATTAAATTGTACCTACCTGAGGCAGTATAAATCATCCGAGTAAATGAACCAATTAAAAACCAATTACCAGCACTGTCTGACAATGGAAGATTGAGGAATGGAAGGAAAGGCTGATGTGGCCTCAGCAAAGCTGGTATGAAAGCTCTACCCTTGAGGTTCCAGGGAGTGGATTTGACAAAATGGTTAGGTGGTAACTCTCCTCTCAGTGGCATTAAATCCTGTGTTTCGTGTAAAAACAGGTTCTAGGTGGCTAGCTACAAAAATCAATTGCAGTGAGAAAATGATTGTATGGATGAGGGTTCTTCATCTGATATTTTGTTCATTTAGGTTGAAATTTACTCGGAGCAAATAGTTTTCCTCTGAAAATTGTCTAGATTTGGGTCTATGATTTAAGATCCTTCAAATCAGTAGATGTCATAAAATTATGAGTCTGCTCTTGAGGTGAGAAAATTTGCTTGAATCAGATGGGCAGTCTTAATGGGAGTTGAAATCATCATTTTAGTGACAAATTTCTTTGATATAGTTGAGGGGAAGTTGAATAGCTATTTTGGGGCAGTTGTTTTATAATAGGCTACTAATTCGTTGATTCAAGAGGATTTTTTAAATTTTTTCTGTGTACATGTTGGGTGTTTGCAATGACACAGAACACATTCATACACCAGCTACAAATGCTTGCAGAAATCATTTTTGTTATCATATAAGAAAAAGCAAGTCAACATTTCCCCTTTAAAACAAAACTTTTGGTCTATTTTATTTTTAATATCCTATGTTTTTATCTGCAATTTATCCTTTTCCGGATGTTGTACCACATAACAACAGGAAAACACTCCAGGCTTTTCTCTTATATTGTGTTTTTGAACGTTACAAAACTGCCACCCAAATGTGCATCTATTGCCTCTCAAAGCTGCATTTCATCAGCATCCTAATAATGGCAGGCATTCCTCTAAAGCAGGGCTCTAAAGTTTAACCCACATTACAATCACTTGCCTGCTTCTTAAGGCTGTCCTTCTTACCCCCAGATATTCTGATTTCCTAGGTCTAGGCTGGGGCCCTGAAGTTTGCAATTTAGCAATTGTCTGGTGTCTGATGGCTACATACTGAGAAGTACTTTCCTAAAGGATCCCATCCTGGCTTTCTTTCCATTGAATTAATAGCTACACTAGGTGTTTTTGCTCTCTCTGATCATGCAGTTTGGACTGTCAATCCTGTCTAAACTGACCAACTGATTTCCCACTGACCATCGTATGCTTCAGTGGGATTGGCCTGACTGCCATAGATGCATTCTACTATTGTACTGTATTCACCAGGGCTCTCGTCTGCAGGTAGGAGAAACCAGTTTGAACAAGCTTAAGAAAAAACAAGAAATTCTTAGTATGGTACTGGGACATCTCATGTAACCAAGCCCAAGAAAGGGTAAGGCCAGCTCCTAGGACACCCAGAACCCTAAAAACAAATGCCTCGGTACCCTCTTTCTATCTTTGTCTTTGATTCTCTCTGTGTGTTGGCCTTATATTTTTTTTGGTGCAAACTGACTTGCCAGTGTGTTTGAGAGCATGGAAATGGGTCAGTCCAGAGTTATACTTCTTATATATCTAGAAAGTTCTGCCTAGCATTGTATATGGTTCAACGTAAAAAATCCAGAGAAGGGCTCTGCCTGGTCTTGCTTGATCAGGTGTTCATTTCTACTTTGAGGCAGGACCTGTAAGACCATATCATCTCCATTTGAAACACTGAATGGTGAAGAGCTTCAAAAAAAAATAATGGTCCTGCCCTCAGAAAAGGAAGAAATTCTGAGTAACAACAGATAATCAGTTTTCTGATACTTACGTATTGTGAGACAGATTCTTTTTCTAATTTGCTACCTATCCTCATGACTTGAGTGAGAAAGACTAAATTCTAGAAATCGTGGCCTAAGAAGGACTCCCTGACTCAGTAAATAGACATTTTTCTCCGTTTTCCTACTTCAAACTTCTCTCCTGTGTTACTCCTAACACAATCACACATATACACACTCACACATACACACACAAATAAATTCAATGATAAATTCCGAAATGTCACAGCAAAAATTTTTAGCATTTTAACTCCTTAAATCTTTTCTGTCTGTCATATCTAAGTTATGGTCTCATTAAAGGACCTAATTATAAATTTCGAAAGAATGGTTTTCATTTTTTCCTTCAAAAAATTGAAAGTAGTCATTTTTTATTGCTTAATCTTTTCTTCATAGGAATAACAAAGAAAAAGACAGTATCTAATGCCAGTGTTTTGGTGAGTCTGTAAAGCTTGCTTGTTTCTGGCATAATTTCTGTGAGGATTCCTTAAATTCACAGAAAAATTTTCTCTGTTTAATAATCATAATTTGCACCTTATTTAAACGTTTTTATTTTCTTCCTCATCATTTGAAAGATTTAATGGTCTGAGGTAACTCAATAAATTTACCAAGTAAATTTAAAAACTAGCATGTAAAATGATTTAGTGCTAGGAACAACGGCATTTCTTAGAGAACTAACATTAAAAATAGCTTCTCAGAATAGTCTATCTTGATTAATAAACCAGTCCTTCTACTATTACTAAGAACACAAAAGTAATCAGGACACTATTCCTGCCCTCAAGGAATTTACAATCTGTTGGTAGAGATGGTCTTGATAATTCAATGAAATATAACACTCACAAAGCTAGCTGAACAAATTGCCATGGAAACAACAACAACAACAAACAATATTGCACTTAGTCTCCTCTAAGGTTGTATTTTGATGGAGGGAGGGAGGATATGGTCAGCGTTGGGTTATTGGGAAAGACTTCCTGACAGAAAACACCAGAGCTAGGTCTTACAGATTTTTTTTTTTTTTTTTAATTCTTCTTTTTCAGAAATGTAGGAATGATATTTCTAGATTTGGAGTTTTAGTCAAATCATACTCAATTTAAACAAATAAATAGTTTAATTTTGTCATGTGAAACGATGACTGGGGTCAAGCTATCCAGAGCTGGATCTGATATGTTCAATAGTATTACCAAGGACCAAAATATCTTTATCTTTCTGATCTTCCATCCCTAGCATGTAGCTTTCAATCCCTATGGTCTCCAAGATGGCTGCTACCTCAGGCATCACACTCATGTTCTAGCAAGAGAAAGAGGGAAAGAAGAAGGGTAAAATATTCCTTTGACTCTTTGCGTTTTTATTTATAATGGAAACACTCCCCCAGGCTTCTGCTTGTATCTCTGTGGCTAGAACTGAGACTCACGGCCCTTCCTAGACACAAGAGGAGGTCAAAGCCCAAGCACTTCTCTCTACCACATCAGAAGAAAAGGAAGGCAAGGAGAAGGGAGTTGAAATGCGGTTTAGTGAACCACCCCACAATAACTGCTATATGGAGTTTGCCTGAAGACAGGTTTAATCTGCAGACTTGGGCTTTCTATGATATTCCAGTTGCTCTGCTTTCTAACTCAGAGGTACATACAGTTCCCAAAAAAGGTACTGAGTCTGTTCTTCATATCAGTCATCTTCTCTAGTAACTTCTAACCCTGTACATTTTTCCTGCATTTTGGAAAAGTTCTTCAAGATTGTGCATCGCATCAATTAATTTTAAGTTTTTGGCAGCACTAATTTGCATTTTTACTTGAATCTACAATCAGCACCCATGGAAGCAGCAGTCAAGAAATCAAACAATGGTGAAATGAGAAGGCAGAGGGGAACAGACGCTTGTTGAACGGACACGGGAAACACATGGTGGAGAGAAGGAATGTGCTGTCACATTGTAGGGAGAGCAACTAGGGTCACATAACAATGTGTGTATAAGTTTTTGTATGAGAAACCAGCTTGAGTTGTAAACTTTCACTTAAAGCACACTGAAAAAAAAAAAGGACGCATTGCATTGGGCAAATCTGCTGCAAAAGACCTCTTTAAAGTGTTAAAAAGCAAAGATGTCACCATGAAGACTGACCCAAGCCATGGTGTTTTCAATTGCCTCATATACATGCAAAAATTGGACAATGAATAAGGAATACCGAAGAATTGACACCTTTGAAATATGGTGTTAGCAAAGAATATTGAATATACCATGGACCACCAAAAGAATGAACAAATCTGTCTTGGAAGAAGTACAGCCAGAGTGCTCCTTAGAAGCAAGGATGGAGAGACTATGTCTCACATACCGTGGACATGTTATCAGGAGGGATAGGTCCCTGGAGAAGGACATCGTGCTTGCTAAAGTAGCGGGTCAGCAAAAAAGAGGAAGACCCTCGACAAGATGGATTGACACTGTGGCTGCAGCAATGGGCTCAAGCATAAAAACGACTGTAAGGATGGCACAGGACCAGGCATTGTTCTGTTCTGTTGTATGTAGAGTAGCTATGAGTCGGAATCCACTTGACGGCACCTAACAACAACAGCAGCAATTTGCATTTTTATTCTGCTCATGTATTCTTAGTTTCCTGTGGTTGTCTTAACTCTAGTCGCTCTTCTCTTGCATACTGATCATATTTATTTCTTCAATAATGAATATTCATGCTCACTGCTCGCAGTCTAATTCCTCCATTTCTGAAAGGTTTTCATCTTGTGCAACACTTATGTAGTGATATGGAGTTTTCTACTTTTATTTCCTCATCCTCTGCTAATTTAAACCAATGTTTAGGTGGGTAGACATAAGCCCCAAGATGCAGTATACCAAGATGTTTTTCAGCTTCTGATTCCACCAACAATACTTCACTTGTAGAGAAATGAATGCACCCTAATTCTAATTCTATTCTCCCTAATCCATTCTTGCTTGGTGGTTTCCTAAGGCTTTTCACTTCTAAATGAATGAATGAATGTGAAAAGTAGGAAGTGGAGAAGTAGGAGATGTGGCCACCTTTAAAAGCCTCACCCATGCAAAATAAATTAGGTGAACTAGTTTTTTGGTTAGTATAGTCTACAGTTCAATGATTAGATAGTGGAGAGGTATGAAACATCTTCCTACCATTTAAATAGATAAGGTTCACCACTTGTCTATCATTTTGTCCTACTGTGGTGGCTTGCATGTTGCTATGATACTGGAAACTACGCCACCAGTAGTTCAAATACCAGCAGGGTCACACACTGTCAGTGGGTTTCCTTGAAGCTCCCAGACTAGTATAGACTAGAAAAAAAGGCCTGACGATCTAATTCCAAAAATTAGCTAATGAAAACTCATAATTACAACAGAATAATACCAAACAGTGCTGGCACATGAGCCCCCTAGTTTAGAAGGCACTACATATAACCACAACAATGGACTCAAACATACCAACAATCACGAAGATATGGAAGACCAGGCAACATTTTGTTTTATTATATATAAAGTTGCCATGAGTCAGAGCTGATTTGATGGCAACAAACAACAATAACATTTCATAATGTGGAAGATAGGAAGGCTACACAATAAAGTCTAGACAGGTATTTCTCAATATTTCTGGCAGTAGTTTGTTAATTCGCCTTAGTTTTCAATGTTAAGAGCTTTTGATGTTTTCTGGTCTTCATGGATATTTAACTGTAGGATTGGAATAGGCTGCATTGGAGGGTACATTTTACGTAAGAAATCTCCAAGCTAAGTTTTGAAAGATAATCAGACGGAAACTCAGAGCTGGAAGAAAAGTAGAGCAATAAAGACCTGTGTACTGATTCTGCACCTCCTATGATACCATTCTTGAACAATATGTATTTTAAAGTTTAGATGCACATACATTTGGAATTTCATAGAAAACTCAACTCTAGGTCACTTAATACAAGACAGTGCTCACAAGTTTATGTACTGGTCACTGTGTTTTCTTTATCAGAATCTCATAAAGAGCCTCTGAATCACTGTTCTCTATTTTAAAATACATTCCATTCTTGTCAACATTTTTTATTAGCAATTTTCATTGTCTTCATTATTTTCATTTGTTCCTCCTTATTTAAATTCTTTAGTCTTTTTTAAAGACATTTTCAAAATAAGCTTAATATACCAGCCTTCTGAGAGTAATGATTCTTTGCTTCCTTTCATTTATTAGTTGCCCTATTTTCTCTTTTATTTCTATCTTCCCACTAATATATCTGTTATATATTTTAAAATCCTTTTTCTTCTTATAATCTATCAAGTTAGCATTTTTTTTTCTTGCTGATTTCTATTTTATTTTTGTCCTTCTATTTTTTGTTATTGTTGGAAGGGGAATGAATAGAAATACATGGTAAAATCAATCCTGATATTCTAAATTGGCTTTTCTTTTACTTTTCACAGTGTTAATCCCTCTATTATAAAAGTGGTCCTCCATTTCCTTTGATTCAGTGACTTTTCTCAGGGACCGCTAATATGTCTTCAGGTCACCAATAAACTACAGAAAAGAGACTCATTGATATATTAAGAAAGATTGAATATTACTTAACAATTGTTTAAGTGTGTCTGTTCACTCACTTCCATCCCAATACATGATTCTGTTTGTTCCTTACTTGTCATGGGATATAATTTAATCTTAGAAAAAGACTTAGAAGATAAAACAAACATATTTTCATGTATGCATAGTAATATAAATTAATAGGAAAATACTATGAAATGGAGATTTATATCAGATCTTTGCATCATTTTAAATTAGCTCCAGCATTCTTGGTTTGCAAATGCGTCTTTAAACTAGCTAGAATTTGTTCTTAGTCAAAAGGCCAGAAATCTGAATAACACTAGGGGGGCAGCATGGTGTAGTAGAAAGAACACCAGACTTGGAGTCAAGGAGTCTGGGCTCTAGTCTTGTCTTTTCTATCGGCAAAGAGAATAACCCCCTAAATATTTTCTGGTTCTTTTTCTCATTTATAAAAAGAACAGCTATGAACCACCTAATCCAAAGGGGGCCCCTTCAAACTCTAAGAATTTATGTTTAATTACCTTTTTATAAATAGTTCATATAAAAGTGAAATTAAAGCCAAGTCTAATCTCATATTAAACCAAAAAAAAAAATTAAAAAAACCTGTTACCATCAAGTCTATTCCCGCTCATAGCAACCCTAGAGGACAGAGTAGAACTGCCCATTATGGTTTCCAAGGAGCTCCTGGTGGATTTAAAACAGCCGACCTTTTGGTTAGCAGCTGAACTCTTAGCCATTATGCTACCAGGGTTTCCAACTTTATATTAGTGGGATTTAAATGAAAACAGTGTGGTGCTCCTTCCATCTCTACAGTTTTCATCCTTTATCATTTGTTTGTGTGTAGGGAGTGGAGGTGTTTCCACACCGCAACCCCCAAGAGGGCATATTGTACATTATGACAGCTGAGCTGACTGTGGGCCTATGAAGATTCAGTGAAATGGCCACAATTCCAATTGCAATTTTCAGTAGCTATAATAAAAAAAACTTTGAAAAAGCTGTGCCTCCGCAGTGGCTCATTTATGAGTTGTGCTGAGAGTATAATTGAGCTCTTTATGCACCAAGGGGCTTGTGAGCTGTTGGGCACTGTCAGAAAGGGAAACCCTTGGGAGACCCTATCATTGTTTGTCATCACAGTGAACAGAAGCCACTGATGGTGCTGACCAAAGGTGATAAAAGCCACTGTTGGGAGACATTGACCATAATTTTGGGGGGAAACTCCCTATAATCAAGATTTTTAGACTGAGTATTATACCATGAAGAACCTTTCAAAGTGTCTGGTCTATTCCACCATTCAAATACACCCCCTTTATATGGACACGCTTTGCTGAGAGAAGCAACCCTATTTGATTTCTAACATATAGATGGTGACCATATTCTCTGCCTTCTGAACTCTCACCACTGATTACAGCTGATTGCACAGGAGGTGTCCATTGCTTACTACCCAAAGTAAAATTTGGATGGTCTCTTCTGCATACAAAACAACCTTCTGGATGCCCTGCGTCTTCCCCCACCAAAAATTTCTCATCAACATAACCAAGAGAGTCAACTAATGTAGAGATATTAAATTACTTTATGCAGGCTTTGGCCTTGGAGAAAAGATTTATAGAAATTTAGAATATCAGCACAGATCAAGTGAGCTATTTAAAAATACAGTGCAACATAGTGTGGTACATAATTTCTCCTCTTCACCACCAAGATCATTGTTCAAAGGTACTCTTTTTCAAGGGCCTACAGTGTAAAGGAGACATAAACAGAGCTGTTTTGTTTAAAGAGGCTGGGATAGGGCTGACAAGTGTACTCTTCTCCCCATGTTCCCGGTTCCTACCATTTACAGCACATTTTGGAAACCTCTAGTTTGCCTAGCAGATAATCAATTTTTAGAGCTCAAGGTATCATTAGCAATTTTGTTGTCAGTGATCTACGTATTAACTGGAAGTTAAGGTTTTCTTTTTCCTGAAATAAGACTTCACAGGATCAGCTCTATATGTTAGAGCTTATTATTTTTTCTTCTAGAAACTTCTGACTGTAAAACTGCCTCGGAGTTATATTTTGTGAAGATAATATAATTAAGTTTTCAAAGACGAAGTCTTAATTTCCTTTTAATATTTCTTTTGTATCACACAATTTTTACAGCAAAATAGTGTGTTAAATAAAATCAATTGTTAAGACATAATTAAAGATTAGCCATTTTCCATTCAGAAAAAAAATATGAAATGTGAAAAATCTGTGGGTCTGGTTTCAAGAGCTCTCTTTCTACATTGGCCAGATAGATTCTAGATTTGAAACCCCGTGGTTTAAAAATGGAAAGTTTAATTCAATTCCAAATCTATGTGTTAGCACATTTTAGGTTATTTTTCAGCAATTAATGCAATAATATATCTGGAAACTGACAGTTAAGATCCTAAAGTGCTACATCCAAAAACGATTCATTCACTTCCACCCTTGCTATTTGTCAGGATAACCTATCTACCCTACTGCTAAAGGTATTGATGAAGGCTCAGTGGTGGATTCTTTCTGATAAAGAATAAGAGGTCAATACTATTAAATATAATTGCATTATATTAATTTTATAATTGATTAAGCTCTTCCAACCTCTTATCTAGTCTTTGTAAAGAAAATAATCATCAACTTTAAGCCAGAATAGCTAAGAGAGAAAAAAACTGTGCATGAATTTTGAGTATATGGGAATGAGATATGCATATGTGGTAGTTTTAGGTAAAAGAGGTACTAAAAAAAAAAAAAAAAAAAAAACCGTTGCTGTGGAGTTGATTCTGACTCACAGTGACCCTATCGGACAAAGTAGAACTCTCCCAAAGAGTTTCCAAAGAGTGTCTCGTGGGTTTTAACTGCCGACATTTTGGTTAGCAGCTGTAACCAGTACACCACCAGGGTTCCTAGGGTTGCTAGAAGTTGAAATCGACTCGATGGCAACGGGCTAAGGTAAAGTGAGAGCGAGGTGATTTCTAACAGACTTTGAAAGCCTTTACAGATTATCAGAGAAAGATGAGCTCAGGAAAAAAAAAAAAAGGACCAAATAATAAATGAGAGGGTGCGTGTTATTAATAATTCTGCTAAAAAGGCTGATATATTGAGCTCATTTAAAAAAATCTCTCTTTAACAAGAAAAATGAAGAAAGTAACGTGGGCAATTAGCTACTGACATGATCACTGCATATCTAGGTAATGATCAAAAGCGTGTGGGTGGCATGGCCAGCCGAACCTGGCCGAGAAGGGTGTGCTTGCTGACACTAGGCAGAGTCTGGGGCGTTATTAACTATTTAAAGTTCACAGGGAATGCATTATTCACTTGTTTAAGATTCTTATACTTATTTTCCACTTAGCCATTTTACTTTAAAATGAACTAACATGCCGTACGTTTAACATGAAATAGTTTAATTAAGTATAAAATAAACTTACAAATTTCAGTCTCTCTTAAAAGGAAGTAAGCCTTATATAATTAGAAAAAGAGACTACACTTTCAGAATTTCATTTAGCTTGGGAAGAAACCTTTTCTATACAAAATATAGTATCACTGACATGTTTAGGAGAAAAACGGATCCATAGACATATTTGCTTATCACACTACTTGATATAAGGAGCCTTGGGTGAAAAAGTGGTTAAGAGTTTGGCTGCTGACAAAAAGGTGGCCAGTTCGAATCCACCAGGTGTTCCTTGAAAACACTATGGGGCAGTTCTACTCTAACCTATAAGGTCCCTATGAGTTGGAATTGATTCCATGGTAGTGGGTTTGGTTTTTGGTTTTGGTGGGGCTCAGTGGTTAAGCACCGGACTATTAACCAAAGCAGTTGGAACCCACCAGCCCCCTGCAGAAGAAAGACCTGGCAATCTGCTCCAGTAAAGATTTCAGCCTAGGAAACCATGGGGCAGTTCTACTCTGTCCTGTAGCGTCACTATGAGTTGGAATTGATGGGACTGCAATGAGTTTGGTTTTTATTTTTATTACTTATTGATATTGTGTTACTTTGTTTTGTTATGTTACATTATATCATGTCACTTCATATCATATAACCATGTAATTTATCGTGGTATACTATATTCCACAGAAGAATATGTGGTCTATGAAGCCAGGGTTTTGCTTCCCCCCCCATTGCTGTTTGGCTGGAATATTACGGTTCCTCAGTAAATACTTGGTGATGAATGAATGAGTGAGTGGTTGATACTTTAATAAAATAATTAGATACAATAAATGCTTAAATACCGAATGCTTCAAAAATCTTCATAGGTGTTATATTTCTTCATGTCTTCCAAACAGATACACTGGCAATGACACTGCTTTCAATCAACATGGTACTATAAATTCTAGCTATTAACAAGACAATAAAGGGTACAAAATTTAGAAAGAAAAGAGTAAAACTAACTTTCTTTGCAGAAACTATGTGAAGTTATCAATATTACAGGATAAAAGGTCAATAAAAGTCAATTGTATTTATAAAGATTAGGAGTAACTAAATAAAACCTAAATTTATACACGATAGCATCATATGCCTAGGGACAAATATAATTAACGGTGCGTTTTTTTTTTTTTTTAAACCCTTACACTGAAAACTCGAAAATGTAGCTGAGAAAAAAATAGAACTAGAGAGATATTCAATATTTATGGGCTAGAAGACAAAGTTGTTTGGATATCAGTTCTCCCCTAATTGATCTAAAGAGTGAATGCAATTCCAATCAAAGTCCCAGAATGTTATTTTTTTGGAAATTGACAAGAGGTCCTAAAACTTATATGGAAACCCAAATTTCTATGATAAGACAAGATTTTCTGGGAAAAAGAGAACAAAATTGCAGGATTTACATTGCCATATTCTAAAATGTACTATAAAAACCTATAGTATTTAAGACAATTTGGTATAGTCACAATGATAAATAGACTAATGGAATGAAATAGAACCTAGAATGGACCCAGGAATATTTAATCACTTGGCTTATGTCGAAGGTGCCACTAAAATTCAGCTGGGAAAGGATTGCCTTATCTTTTAAATGGTATTTAAATAACTACATACCTGTATGAAATAAATAAACCTTGACTTTTACCTGTCATGATATAAATGATGTATTGTGAAAAGTAAAACAATAAAACTTTTAGAAAAAACAGAAGAATATGGCCTTGGTATAGGTAAATATTTCTTAGATAAGACACAAAAAATACTACCATAAACAATAAAATGAATTAGTTATATTTTAATAAAATTAGAAACTTGATTTGTTAAAATTTATTATGAAGTGAAATGACAAGGCACAGAATAAGAAAAAATGTTCACAATACATATGTCCAGCAAAAGGCTCATAGTCATATTTATAGAGAATACTTGCAACTCAATTATAAAGAAAAAAACACAACTTAAAGTGGGAGAAACACTTCAAAGAGCAATTTAAAAAGAATATGTCCAAATGGCCAATTAACATTTAAAAATATACTCACTATCATGACTATTCAAGGAAGTACAAACCAAAACCACAATGAAATACTGCTGCACCACCATCACCAGAACGATTAGATTAAAAAGCCTGACAGTGCATGCTGTGGATGAGAATGCAGAGCAACAGAAATTTTATACATTGTAGGTAGGAGTATAAATGGCACAACCACCTTGGAAACTTGGCAGTATGTATCTAACCTATGATCCAGTAATATTAAGAATAAACAGAGGTGGAGCCAAGATGGCAGAAGACACAGATAATTCCGGCGAACCCTCTTTACAATAAAGTCCTGAAAAAACAAGTGAAATGAGTATATTTGTGACAAGCTGGGAGCCCTGAGTTTCAAAGGCAAGCTTAGAAAATGAACTGAGGGACAGGGGGAAGAAGAGACCATTCAGAACCAGAGAGGAGTTACTGGACCGGAATTGTGGGGAGCCCTCAGGCACCATTTCCAGAGCCGCGGCAGTGGGCTGGTACTACGGTTCGGCCATAGTTTCCTCAGGGAGAGGCTCCCAACCACACAGCCTACTCACACCTCTGGAACCTAAGAAGAACGGCATTCTCGGCAAAAGCTAAGTACTTGCATATATTTTACCGTGCTCCTCCCCCAAGCCAGCTTCAGCGGCTGAATTCCCTGGGCCTGAGTTAGGCCCTGGTGAGCACCTAGAGCTATCCTCCTGGCTTGGGGAAGGAAAAAATCTGCAACTGGGGGAAAAGATAATTTGCTACTCCACTAACTGGGAGAGCTCAGGACAGAAGTGGCTCCTGTCCAGGCATAAACCGTCCATGGACCTTGAGCACCTTTCCCTCCTGCATGGACCTGTGTGGGCCTATTTCGGGAGAATAGGCCCTTGTTGGTGAACTCCAACCATTTCAGCTGTGAGAGGTGGGTGTTTGATGTTTGACATTGCTTCGCGTGTTAAACAAGGTTCTCACCTACCCTCATCAGGGACCTAAGGACTGGTAGCTCCACTCAGGTGACCCAGCCACGCTCGACAGGGTCCAAAGATAACTGGTACCTCCCAGTACTTCCAAACAAAAACCTTGGGTGCGCTTGGTCCATCTGCAGAACCCACCCACCTGCACGCTCTAGGTAATAGAGACACGTTTTCCTCAGAGACACTCGGGGGTCAGTTCTCAGCCCCCTGCTTTGTTCAGAGCATGACCCCTGCTGCAATCAGATACCAGTATATACGTCAATCACCCCTGCCCCTCTAAGACTGTAGGACAGAGCCTGTACCACACACTTGGTGATCAGCTACCTGGAAACCTGAGCTGAATTCATTCCAGAAAACTGAATGGACTCCTAGACTGATATATCGGATAACAGCTGTAGCCATCTGCGGACAGGACATTAGACCTCCAAAGGCAAAAATAATCAAGCTAGCTCGCTCAAGCAACCCATAGGAGTATACCAAAACAAAACAAAGCAAGAAGCTATGACACAGTAAGCAAGCATAAACTAATAAAATAACTTATAGATGGCTCGGAGACAACGGTCAATAACAAGTCACATAAAGAAACAGGCCACGATCACCTCAACAGGCTCTCAAAACAAAGAATTCAGGGATCTTCTAGATGAAAGTACATTTCTAGAATTACCAGAGCCAGAATACAAAAGTTTAATATAGAGAACCCTTCAAGACATCAGGAAGGAAATGCAATACGCAGAACAAGCCAAGGAACACATAGATAAAGCAATTGAAGAAACTGGAAAGATTATTCAGGAACATAATGAAAAGTTTAATAAGCTGGAAAAATCCATAGACAGACAGCAATCAGAAATTCAGAAGTTTAACAATAAAATTACAGAAGTAGACAACTCAATAGAAAGTCAGAGGAACAGAATTGAGCAAGTAGAAGCTAGAATTTCTGAACTCGAAGATAAATCACTTGGCACTAATATATTTGAAGAAAAATCAGATAAAAGAATTTTAAAAAATGAAGAAAACTTAAGAATCATGTGGGACTCTATCAAAAGAAATAACCTACGAGTGATTGGAGTACCAGAACAGGGAAGGATAACAGAAAATACAGAGAGAATTGTTGAAGATTTGTTGGCAGAAAACTTCCCTGATATCATGAAAGACGAGAAGATATCTATCCAAGATGCTCATTGAACTCCACATAAGGTAGATCTTAAAAGAAAGTCACCAAGACATATTATAATCAAACTTGCCAAAACCAAAGATAAAGTGACAATTATAAGAGCAGTGAGGGATAAACAAAAAGTCACCTACAAAGCAGACCCTTGGCCAAACTGACAAAAGAAGAACAAGACAGGAAGCAAATAACCCAAATAAGAAATGAGACAGGCAATATTACAACAGACTCAACTGAAATTAAAAGAATCATATCAGATTACTATGAAAAATTGTACTGAAACAAATTTGAAACCTAGAAGAAATGGATGAATTCCATAATAATGTTTTGTGGTGTAAAGACACCACAAAACATTATTAAGAATGCAGAAGAAAAACTAGATAACTGGGAGCTCCTAAAAATCAAACACCTATGCTCATCCAAAGACTTCACCAAAAGAGTAAAAAGACTACCTACAGACTGGGAAAAAGTTTTTAGCTATGACATTTCTGATCAGTGCCTGATCTCTAAAATCTGCATGATACTGCAAACACGCTACCTACCTAAACTAACACAAACAGAGGTAGGACAACTAAATAGACCCATAACAAAAGAAGAGATTAAAAAGGTACTCAAAAAACTTCCAACAAAAAAAAGCCCTGGTCCGGATGGCTTCACTGCAGAGTTCTACCAAACTTTCAGAGAAAAGTTAACACCGCTACTACTAAAGGTATTTCAGAGCATAGAAAAGGATGGAATACTACCTAACTCATTCTATGAAGCCACCATATCCCTGATACCAAAACCAGGTAAAGACACCACAAGAAAAGAAAATTATAGATGTATATCCCTCATGAACGTAGATGCAAAAATCCTCAACAAAACTCTAGCCAATAGAATTTAACAACATATAAAAAAAATAATTCACTATGACCAAGTGGGATTCATGCCAGGTATGCAGGGGTGGTTCAACATTAGAAAAACAATTAATGTAATCTACCACATAAATAAAACAAAAGACAAGAATCACATGATTTTATCAATTGATGCAGAAAAGGCATCTGACAAAATTCAACACACATTTATGATAAAAAACTCCCAGCAAAATAGGAATAGAAGGAAAATTCCTCCACATAATAAAGGGCATTTATACAAAGCCAACAGCCAACATCACCTTAAATGGAGAGAGCCTGAAAGCATTCCCACTGAGATCTGGAACCAGACAAGGATGCCCTTTATCACCACTCTTATTCAACATTGTGCTGGAGGTCCTAGCCAGAGCAATTAGGCTACATAAAGAAATAAAGGGCATCCAGATTGGCAAGGAAGAAGTCAAAGTATCTCTATTTGCAGATGACATGATCTTATACACAGAAAACCCTAAGGAATCCTCCAGAAAACTACTGAAACTTATAGAAGAGTTCAGCAGAGTATCGGGATGCAAGAAAAACATACAAAAATCAGTTGGATTCCTCTACACCAACAACAAGAACATCGAAGAGGAAATCACCAAATCAATGCCCTTTACAGTAGCCCCCAAGAAGATAAAATACTTTGGAATAAATCTTACCAGAGATGTAAAAGACTTATACAAAGAAAACTACAGTACACTTCTGCAAGAAAACAAAAGAGACTTACATAAGTGGAAAAACATACCTTACTCATGAATAGGAAGACTTAACATTGTAAAAATGTCTATTCTACCAAAAGCTATCTACACATTTAATGCAATTCCGATCCAAGTCCCAATGACATTCTTTAATGACATGGAGAAACAAATCGCCAACTTCATATGGAAGGGAAAGAGGCCCTGGGTAAATAAGGCATTACTGAAAAAGAAGAACAAAGTGGGAGGCCTTACTTTACCTGATTTTAGAACCTATTATACTGCCACAGTAGTCAAAACAGCCTGGTACTGGTATAACAACAGATATATAGACCAATGGAACAGAATTGAGAATCCAGACATAAATCCATCCACATATGAGTAGTTGATATTTGATAAAGGCCCCAAAACAGTTAAATGGGGAAAAGACAGTCTTTTTAACAAATGGTGCTGGCATAACTGGATATCCATCTACAAAAAAAATGAAACAAGACCTATACCTCACTCCATGCACAAAAACGAGCTCAAAATGGATCAAAGACCTAAATATAAAATCTAAAACGATAAAGATCATGGAAGAAAAAATAGAGACAACGTTAGGAGCCCTAATACATGGCATAAACAGTACACAAAACATTATTAAGAACGCAGAAGAAAAACTAGATAACTGGGAGCTCCTAAAAATCAAACACCTATGCTCATCCAAAGACTTCACCAAAAGAGTAAAAAGACTACCTACAGACTGGGAAAAAGTTTTTAGCTATGACATTTCTGATCCGTGCCTGATCTCTAAAATCTGCATGATACTGCAAAAAAAAAAAAAACTCAACTACAAAAAGACATACGACCCAATTAAAAAATGGGCAAAAGATATGAATAGACACTTCACTAAAGAAGACATTCAGGTAGCTGACAGATACATGAGGAAATGCTCATGATCATTAGCCATTAGGGAAATGCAGATCGAAACTACAATGAGATTTCATCTCGCTCCAACAAGGCTGGCATTAATCCAAAAAACACAAAATAATAAATGTTGGAGAGGCTGTCAAGAGATTGGAACACATATACACTGCTGGTGGGAATGTAAAATGGCACAATCACTTTGGAAATCGATTTGGCACTTCCTTAAAAAGCTAGAAATAGAACTACCATATGATCCAGCAATCCCACTCCTCAGAATATGTTCTAGAGAAATAAGAGCCTTTACACAAACAGATATATGCACGTCCATGTTTATTGCAGCACTGCTTACAATAGCAAAAAGATGGAAGCAACCAAGATGCCCATCAACGAATGAATGGATAAATAAATTATGGCATATTCACACAATGGACTACTAAAAGCCCAGTGCCGTTGAGTAGATTCCGACTCATAGCAACCCTATAGGACAGAGTAGAACTGCCCATTAGAGTTTCCAATACTACACACTGATAAAGAACAGTGAGGAATCTGTGAAATATTTCATAACATGGAGGAACGTGGAAGACATTATGCTCAGTGAAATTAGTCAGTTGCAAACGGACAAATATTGTATAAGACCACTATTATAAGAACTTGAGAAGTAGTTTAAACTGAGAAGAAGACATTCCTTTGCGGTTACAAGGGGTGGGGGTGGGAGAGGGGTATTCACTAATTAGATTCACTAATTAGATAAAAAAAAATTAGATAGTAGATAAGAACTACTTTAGGTGAAGGGAAAGACAGCACACAATACAGGGGAGGTCAGCACAATTGGACTAAACCAAAAGCAGTTTCCTGAATAAACTAAATGCTTTTAAGGCCAGTGTAGCAGGGTCAGGGGTTTGGGGTCCATAGTTTCAGTAGACATCTAAGTCAATTGGCATAATAAAATCTATTAAGAAAACATGCTGCATGCCACCTTGAAGAGTGGCGTCTGGGGTCTTAAACACTAGCAAGCAGCCATCTAAGATGCATCAATTGGTCTCAACCTACCTGGATCAAAGGAGAATGAAGAACACCAAGGACACAAGGCAATTACAAGCCCAAGAGACAGAAAGGGCCACATGAACCAGAGACTGCATCATCCTGAGATCAAAGAACTAGATGGTACCCGGCTACAACCGATGACTGCCCTGACAGGGAACACAACAGAGAACCCCTGAGGGAGCAGGAGAGCAGTGGGATGCAGACCCCAAATTCTCATAAAAAGACCAGACTTAATGGTCTGACTGAGACTAGAAGGACCCTGGTGGTCATGGCCCCCAGACCCTCTGTTGGCCCAGTACAGGAAACATTCCCAAAGCCAACTCTTCCGACATGGATTGGACTGGACAATAGGTTGGAGAGGGATGCTGGTGATGAGTGAGCTTCTTGGATCAGGTGGACACTGAAAGTATGTTGGCGTGTCCTGCCTGGAGGGGAGATGAGATGGTGGAGGGGGTTAGAAGCTAGCGAAACGGACATGAAAAGCGAGAATGGAAGGAGAGAGCAGGCTGTCTCATTAGTGGGAGAGTAATATGAGAGTGTGGAGCAAGGCGTATACAAGTTTTTGTGTGAGAGACTGAGTTGATTTTTAAACTTTCACTTAAAGCACAATAAAGATTATTAAAAAAACAATAAACAATAATTCGGACTCATTGTCGTTAGGTGCCGTCGAGTCGGTTCCGACTCATAGCCACCCTATGCACAACAGAATGAAACACTGCTCAGCCCTGCGCCATCCTTACAATCGTTGTTACGCTTGAGCAAATTGTTGCAGCCATTGTGTCAATCCAACTCATCGAGGGTCTTCCTCTTTTCCGCTGATCCTGTACTTTGCCAAGCATGATGTCCTTTTCCAGGGACTTATCCATCCTGACAACATGTCCAAAGTATGTAAGACGCAGTCTCGCCATCCTTGCTTCCAAGGAGCATTCTGGCTGCACTTCTTCCTAGACAAATTTGTTCATTCTTTTGGCAGTCCATGGTATATTCAATATTCTTCCCCAGCACAATTCAAAGGCATCAATTCGGTCTTCCTTATTCATTGTCCAGCTTTCACATGCATATGATGCAATTGAAAATACCATGGCTTGGGTTTTTTGGGGGGTTAGGTGCACCTTAGTCTTCAAGGTGACATCTTTGCTCTTCAACACTTTAAAGAGTTCCTTTGCAGCAGATTTGCCCAGTGAAATGCATCGTTTGATTTCTTGACTGCTGCTTCCATGGGTGTTGACTGTGGATCCAAGTAAAATGAAATCAAAATTCTGACTCATAGCAATTCTATATGATAGAGTAGAACTGCCCCATAGGATTTCCAAGGAGCAGCTGGTAGATTCAAACTAGTGAACTTTTGGTTAGCAGCCTGACCTTTTAAACAAGACAGCAAAATATTCATGGTACATAACAATAAATTTCAATTCTAGAGGTTTTACAAATCTACACAGATATTAATTTATAATCTTAGAATCTGGTGGCTGTATTTTTTAACCAGGTGTTAATACCTCTTAACTTCATAAATAAAAATGATCAAATAAAATACAAGTTAGTATGTTCTTTTTTTAGTAATATTAAAGTGGCATTAAAATTTCACGAATTGGGTAAATATTGTGGTGAAATCTAAGCCTGAGAAGCAGAGACTCGAGCACAATGAGGGGCCTTGGAAGAAAAGGTGACTCTAGTGTTGCTGCCAGTAATCGCAGACACACTCATTAGGTCTCATAGTCAGAAAAACAAAAACATACACACACAAAGTTTGTACCACTAAAAAACCAAATATAACAGGATCACGCTGTCTAGTTTTAGTTCCCCAAATGGATGAACCCTTAAGCATTTCCTGCAAGTTACTGATACCCTAATGGAAACGATATGATCATTGACTTTTGCAAAGCTGCTGTCTGAAGTTAGGACATTACTTTTGTTTACATGATAATGAGGAGAGTAAGTGGCTTATTTTGCACCATGAATAGCCTAATTTAAACTTGCAAGGTTTTTTTTTCTTAAATGCCTCATGTGATTTTTATTTGGCAAATTGGACTTTCTCAAGTCTTTGCAAATCAGCTTTTCTTTTCTACATGATATTGTCTCTGAAGCTTCCTTCCAAAACAGTGAAGTATTTGTACCTGTATTAGTGTTTTAGCTGCCTTCAAAACACTAGAGGCAGTTGTGTTTCACGTGCAACAGAGAATATAGGTTAATATAAATACATTCACAGAATAGCTGTTGTGGTTTAGTATCAGTAGTTAGACACACTGGTTTCAGTAAAAACTATCCTTTCAATACAAAAAAAAAGGCCATTTTGATCTATTTTAACCAAACATTTTAAGTTACCTGGTGACCGTAACCTAGCTATCTTAAAATATTCATTTAAATGACAACGTAGTTTTGCCTTGTTGGTCAATGGGGTCCACAACTGAATCACATCTTCTCATCTCTGTAATATTTTGGAACTACACGGTTTTTTAAGACTAATGCCTGCTTGAGTAGGGTATAGTGGAAACTCAGAAAATCTGCAACCAGTTTAGTCATTTCAGAATCAGACAGTGTTTCAAGGTATCTGAGAAATAGTCTACTCTGTAACAAACAAGGCATCTCCAGTTGGTGCAAATGTTAATGAGCTCAGCTGCTTACTGAAAGGTTGGGGTTTTGAGTGCACATAGAAGCATCTTGGAAGAAAGGCCTGGTGACCTACTTCCAAAAACCAGCCATTGAAAACCCTCAGGAGCACAGTTCTACTCTGACACACACGAGGGCACCATGAGTCGGAATCCACTGGACTGCAACTGGTTAAAAATTGTGATACATAAAATCAGAAGACGCAGAGCTTACAAAATCCAGAAGCCATAAATTCAAATCTCTTAAATAATCCAAGGAGCAAACGTTTTAACTATTAAGCAGTGTTACTAAAAGCTTGGAAACACGATGCAGTCATCCTAATTGGAATGGTCTGGTAGACATAGAAATGTGCCAATTAAAAATAATCATGCTAATTGGTGGCACAGAAAAACACATAGTTCTTCAATAATCTCCCTTTTATTACATTATTTTATTTAGGAGAAAATGTATTTTAAAATGTCAACATTTTACAAACTGCAGCAAGATGTGGAACAAAAGGGAAGACCCCAAAGAAGATACCTAAAACCAAGAGTAGCTGGCTGGGCAGAGGAGAGACTAATTAGCGTCTAACGCATCTACAATCAAACTTTCTTCGCGTTCAGGCGGCAGGATCTAGCCTACACTAGAGTCAGGGTTTAAGTGTAATCTTCAGGCGTCGTGGAATATAAATCTCAGTTAAAACCATAGTGATAGTCAAGAAATGAGCCCTTTCTTCGGTTCTGAGCAACATACTAAAAAAACATAAGAGTTTGAAAAGGAGTGTTTTTTTTTTCCCTCACCAAATTGACAATGATATAAAATTTTCTAACTTTAAAGATTTCTCTTTCATTTTTAGCCAGCTTACTTGATCCGGAGGTTAAGAATAGCTTTCTTTAATAGTGTCAGTCTGGAAAAACACTTTTTCAGAGGAAGTAGCTAGTCAGTCGCCATCTCGGCAAAGGGTAATGTAAAGAAACTGGGATCATCCAGAACCCTCCTCCTCTTGTCTCCTGCTTCTTCCGCCACATCCACCTGCTTTTGCCTCAAACTGTGACTTGAAACTGAGAAAAAACAGATGGACCTGGCAGAAGCATGTGACCAAAGCTCTGCGGAAAAGTGCCTTTACTACAACACTGACTCTGTAGCTCACAGCTAATTAATCCCACACTACAATGTGACTTGGCTAGTTGTATTTTGAATGTCCTCATGTGGCCTCTCTTGACGGGACTTGCCACCAAGGGTTTTAAGCTTTCACCCTATTTAATATTCATGTCTAAAGAAGCAAGGTGCCTTGGGATATTAAGAATTTTTTAAAAATTGGTCCTTTAGGTTTAGATTATAATGGAAAATTCAACAGCTAGAGCTGCTGGAGACAAAAGGTGAACAATTCACATTCTGGACGTAAACTATCAACTATCTGCTGAATAGGAAAAGCCGTAATTATGGGACAGTGAAGTGACAGTTTTTGCAGTTCAGCAATTTAGTAAATGTTACCCGTAAGAAATTAATATCCCACATGATATGATGCCTGAGTGCAGAGTTGTTCACAGTAGGAGCATTATTTTGATTAAAGATTTAAGTTGGGTGGAGGGGTGGATCAGATTGTAAAAATACATGTACTTTTTAATTTATGATGCTCTATTCAAGGAAAAAAAAATTTTTTTTTTTTTTATTCAAAGAAGCATCAACCCTTTATGTATATATCTTATTGCCTGTTATTCATTCAGGTCATTGGCATCTACAGTGACTTGTGCCATACTTAAGCCATAGAAAGCTGATTCAAAAATTGTTGGAATTAATTTCATTAAGAGTCCACATTGCTGCTGACGATTCTCCAGTCTTACAGCATGTGTGTATGGTATAAAGCAAGTATAACTGAAGAAAGACATAGATGTCTTCTCTGAACTTTTTTCTGCAATAACTCTTGGGTTAATTTGTTCGTGGCTATTTGAGCCGCCCACCAACGGTTCAGTGGGAGATAGTGTGTCAACCTGTAAGATTATGGTATATTCACACAATGGAATACTATGCATCGATAAAGAACAATGGTGAATCTGTGAAACATTTCATAACGTGGAAGAATCTGGGAGGCATCATGCTGAGTGAAATCAGTTGCAAGGGACAAATACTGTTTGAGACCACTATTACAAGAACTCGAAAAACAGTTTAAGCAGAGAAGAAAATATTCTTTGATGGTTACGAGAGTGGGGAGGGAGGGACGGAGATGGATTTTCACTAGTTAGATAGTAGATGAGAACTATTTTAGGTGAAGGGAAAGACAACACACGATACAGAAGAGGTCAGCACAACTGGACTAAACCAAAAGCAAAGTAGTTTCCTGAATAAACTGAACGCTTCCAAGGCCAGCATAGCAGGGGTGGGGGTTTGGGGGCCATGGTTTCAGGGGACATCTAAGTCAATTGGCATAATGAAATCTATTAAGGAAACATTCTGCATCCCACTTTGGAGAGTGGCATCTGGGGCCTTAAACGCTAGCAAGCGGCCATCTAAGATGCATCGATGGGTCTCAACCCACCTGGAGCAAAGGGGAATGAAAAACACCAGAGACAAAAAGTAATTATGAGCTCAAGAGACAGAAAGGGCCATATAAACCAGAGATTACATCAGCCTGAGACCAGAAGAACTAGATGGGGCCTGGCTACAACTGATGACTGCCCTGACAGGGAACGCAACAGAAGACCCCCGAGGGAGCATGAGAGCAGTGGGATGCAGACCCCAAATTCTTGTAAAAAGACCAGACTTAATGGTCTGACTGAGACTAGAAGGACCCTGGAGGTTATGGTCCCCAGACCTTCTGTTAGCCCAAGACAGGAACCATTCCCAAAGCCAACTCTTCAGACAGGGATTGGACTGGACTATAAGATAGAAAATGATACTGGTGAGGAGTGGGCTTCTTGGATCAAGTAGACACATGAGACTATGTAGGCAGCTCATGTCTGGAAAGGAGATAAGAGGGCAGAGGAGGTAAGAAGCTGGCGGAATGGACACGAAAAGAAAGAGTGGGGGGAAGAAGTGTGGTGTCTCATTAGGGGGAGAGCAATTAGGAGTATCTAGCAAAGTGTATATGAATTTTTGTATGAGAGACTGAGTTGATTTGTAAACTTTCCATTAAAGCACAATAAGAATAAAAAAAAAAAAAAGAAAGAAAGAAATTCTCAAGTCCTAACCCCTGTACTTATAAATATGGAAAGGAAAAAAAAAAGATTTGCTGTGTTGCTGTTAGGTGCCGTGAAGTTGGTTCCAACTCATATCTACCCTACATACAACAGAACGAAATTCTGCCTGGTCCTGCGCCATCCTCACATTTGTTGCTATATTTGAGCCAACTGTTGTAGCTACTGTGTCAATCCATCTCATTGAAGGTCTTCCTGTATTTCTTGACCTTCTCCTTTACCAAGCATGATGTCCATCTCCAGGTACTGGTCCCTTCTGATAACATGTCCAAAGTTCATGAGACTACATCTCACCATCCTCCCTTCTAAGGAGCATTCTGGGTATACTTCCTCCAAGACAAATTTGTTCATTTTTCTGACAGTCCACAGTATATTTAATATCCTTTGCCAACACCATAATTCAAAGGCATCGATTCTTCTCAAGCCTTCCTTATTCACTGTCCAGCTTTCCTATGCAAATGAGGATATTGAAAACACCATGGCTTGGGTCAGGCGCACCTTAGTCCTTAAAGTGATATCTTTGCTTTTCAATACTTTAAAGAGATCTCTTGCAGTGGAGCTGCCAAATGCAATGCAGTCTTTTTTCATGACTGCTGCTTCCATGGGTGTAGATCGTGGATTCAAGTAAAACGAAATCCTTGGCAACTTCAGTCTTTTCTGTTTAGCATAATGTTGTTTATTGGTCCAGTTGTGAGGATTTTTGTTTTCTTTATGTTGAGGTGTAATCCGTATTGAAAGCTGTAGTCTTTGATCTTTATCAGGAAATTCTTCAAGAGCTCTTCATTTTTAGCAAACAAGGTAATGTCATCTGCATATCAAAGGTTGTTAATGAGTCTTCCTCCAGTCTTGATGCTGCTTTCTTCTTCCTATAGTCCAGGATTTTGGATCATTCGCCAGCATACAGATTGTAAATGTATGGTGAAAAGATATTACGCAGACACACACCTTTCCTGATTTTAAACCATACAGTGTCTCCTTGTTCTGTTTGAATGACTGCCTCTTGGTTTATGTATAGATTCCAAGTGAGCACAATTAAGTGTTCTGGAATTTCCATTCTTCGCAATGCTATCCATAATTTGTTATGATCCACAGAGTTGCATGCCTTTGCAAAGTCAATAATACACAGGTAAACATCTTTCTGGCCTTCTCTGCTTTCAGCCAAGATCCACCTGACATTAGCAATGATGTTCCTGGTTCCACGTCCTCTTCTGTCTCCAGCTTGAATTTCTAGTAGTTCCCTTTTGATGTACTGCTTTAACTGATTTTCAACGATCTTCAGCAAAATCTTACTTACTTGTAATATTAGTGATATTGTCTGATAATTTCTGATTCTGCTGGATCACTTTTCTTTAGAATGGACACAAATATGGATCTCTTCCAGTCAGTTGGCCAGGTAGCTGTCTTCTAAATTTCTTGGTATAGAGGAATGAGCACTTCAGCTTTGCATAAGTTTGTTGAAACATCTCAATTTGTTTTCCATCAATTCCTGGAGCCTTGTTTTTCACCAATGCCCTCAGTGAAGCTCGGACTTCTTCCTTCAGTACCATCAGTTCTTGATCATATATTATCTCCTGAAATGGTTGAACATCGACCATGAAATTCTCATCATTTGTTTGGTACGTTGACTCTATGTTTTCCTTCCATCTTCTTTTGATGCTTCCTGTGTCATTCAATATTTTGCCCATAGAATCCTTCAATATTGCAACTTGAGGCTTGAATTTTTTCCTCTATTCTTTCAGCTTGAGAAATGCTGAACGTGTTCGTCCGTTTTGGTGTTCTAACTGCAGCTCTTTGCACATGTCATTATAATACTTTACTTTGTCTTTTTAAAGCCAACCTTTGTTATCTTCTGTTCAGCTTTTTTACTTCGTCATTCCTTCCTTTCACTTTAGCTACTCTACATTAAGAGCAAGATTCAGAATCTCTTCTGACATCCATTTTGGCCTTTTCTTTCTTTCCTGTCTTTTTAATGACCTTTTGCTTTCTTCATGCATGATGTCCTCTCACAACTCTTCTGGTCTTCAGTCCTTAGTGTTCAGTGCAACAAATCTCCTTTTGAGAAGGTCTCTAAATTCAACTGGGATATACTCAAGGTCATACTTTGGCTCTCGTGGACTTGGTCTAATTTTCTTCAGCTTCAACTTGAACTTGCATATGAGCATTTGATGGTCAGTTCTGCTGTCAGCCCCTGGCCTTTTTCTGGCTGATGATATTGAGCTTCTCCATAGTCACTTTCCATAGGTTTAGTTGATTTGATTCCTGTGTATTTCATCCAGTGAGGTCTTCTTGTATAGCTACCATTTATATTGTTGAAAAAAAGGTATTTCTAATGAATAAGTTATTGGTCTTCCAAAATTCTAGCATGCTCTGGCATTGTATCTATCACCAAGCCATATTTTCCAACTACCAATCCTTCTTTGCTTCCATCTTTCACATTTCAATCACTAGTAATTATCAATGCATCTTCATTGCATATTTGATCAATTTCAGACTGCAGACATTGGTAAAAATCTTCAATTTCTTCAACTTTGGCATTAGTCATTGGTACATAAATTTGAATAATATTCAAATAACAATCAAATTATTTGAATAATAATAATAATATTCAAATAATATTCGAACTGGTATTTCTTGTAGGTGTATGGATATTATCCTATCACTGACAGTGCTGTACTTCAGGACAGAGCTTGAATGTTCTTTTTGACTATGAATGCAATGCCATTCCTCTTTAATTTGTCATTTGCAGCATAGCAGACCATATGACTGTCTGATTCAAAATGGCCTATACCAGTGCATTTCAGCTCACTAATGCCTAGGATATTGATCTTCATGCATTTCATTTTTGAAGACTTCCAGTTTTCCTAGATTCATACTTTGTACATTCCACGTTTTGATTATTAATAGATGTTTGCAGCATTTCTTCTCATTTTGAGTCGTGCCACATGAACAAAGGAAGGTCCCCAGAGTTTTTCCCTATCCATGTCATTAAGGTCAATTCTACTTTGAGGAGGCAGTTCTTCCCCAGTCATATTTTGAGTGCCTTCTAATCAGAGAGCACTATTCTTCTGTCAGTTTGTCATACTGTCCTGGCTTGCATGTTGCTGTAATGCTGGAAGTTATGCCACTGTTATTTCAAATACCAGCAGGGTCACTCAGGGTGGACTGGTTTCAGCAGAGCTTCCAGACTAACACAGACTATGAAGAAGGACCTGTCAACCTATTTCTAAGAAAATTTGCCAGTGTAAACCTTATGGATAGCAGTGCAAAGATTTACAGCCTTGGAAACCATATGGGGTAGTTCTACTCTGTCCTATAGGGTCGCTATGAGTTGGAATCGACTTGGTGGCAATGCCTTTGGTTTATCCTTCACCGGGGTGCATGTTTTGGTTTATTCTTCACCAAAGTGCATGTTTGGAAAAAACTCCCAAGTGATGCTAAGGGTCATCTTTGAATCACCATAAAGAGAAGTTAAAATGAGAATGTAGGTGATTTCCTGTTCTTTTATTTTAGGAAGAAGAATTTGGAAACCATTTTATTTTTTATTTCTTTGTAGCTCCTTCCTTGTCTTTCACTATACTCTCAATTTTCATCATCCAGATTTCTTCCCCTTCATAATATCAACTAATCCACTCCCACCAATTTTTGTATGATATATCGGATTACCATATTTGATTCACATAATAGGCCAAATGTTACTGGTTTCTACATTTTTCTGATGAAAGAGCTGGGAGGAAGAGGGGAAAGCATTCAAAAAAAGTTAAGTTATAAGGCACACTGAGAGTTAAGTAGTCTTTTTTTTTAACGTTTGTTTTTGTTTTGTGTTCTTTGGTTTGGCTTTCAAACCCATACTCATTCTTTTTAGGATATTGCCTGGGTTTTTCATTGCCAATAATTAAATCTGGTGGCACAGAGGTTAAGAGCTTGGCTGCTAACCAAAAGACTGGCAGTTCGAATCTACCAGCTGCTCCTTGGAAACCCTATGGGGCAGTTCTACTGTGTCCTATAGGGTCGCTATGAGTCAAAATTGGCTTGACAGCAATGGGTTCATGTTTTTGGTTATAACTAAATCAGAGTCCCTGATTGGAACAAATGGTTAACACAATTGGCCACTAATGGAAAAGTTGGACGTTCCAGTCCACACGAAGGTGCCTAGGGAAAAAGTTCTGGTGATCTACTTGTGAAAAATCAACCAGTGAAAACCCTGTGGAGCACACACTCTGAGACACGTGAGATCGCCGTAAGTCAGCATCTAGTCGAAGACAACTGGGTTTACAATTCAATAGGATTCATTCTACTTCTTAACCGAATGTCAGCTCCCAGCAAAGTCCACTTAGTGAGAAAATCCTCATCACGGGACAATTCAACCCTGAACATAAGGGCAGCTGCCTATATGTGATGAAGGCCAAGTATATCTATCTTTGCCTTATTATATTGTGGATTAAAATAATGTTCCGTATGTTCAAACAGATGGTAATAATGGATAAAATGACTCATATACCTTTGGATTTAGAAAGCATATTTCCAGAAATCCACTGTTAAAATAAAAATTCCCCTGGGAAGTGTAACATATAAATTTAATATTAGGTATTAAAACTTACAGTTGGACTAATTTTCCTAGTAATCTTTCATTGCTTTGGCAAATAGAAGTGTTTGACATATAGGGAAATCTGGATTTTTTAATAGGCAAGTGAATATGGGAAAGGTCTAGAAACCAGAATGGTCCCAAGACTTGCACTGGCATGGGGAAATACAATGGAGAAACACAGAGACTTCTAGGTAGTTTGTTGCCCCTGGGCATCTGAGAGAAAAAGGGTTTGGGTGTACCAAATACGGGGAGAAAAGACCAGCAGGTGATAGGGTACTAAATATAAAACCCTGATGAATTCATATGCTTTGTACAGACTAATGTGGAACTTAAGCTTAGTCCAAGTAGGTAATAGATGTAAAGAGCCTTAGGCTTGGAAAAAGCAAAGCATTCCATAGTCTCGTTTTGAACTTTGCAGATAAGTAAAGGGAATCTCAGTTATATCAAGGGGAGCACAAGGTAATGTCTTTCTTCATACGTGGTAAATGTTTTTAGTGTAAATCTTTTTTTCATCTTCTGGCATAGAAGCAGAAACGCAGTAGGTTCTCACTAAGTATATATTGATTGCTCAGATGCCAGTCATTTATGCTTTAATTTGAATGAGTTAATCAGTGTTTTAGTTTTTACAGAGTCATTTCTTGATAAGTAGTACATCTAAATGGAGTTTAAAACCAGTTTTCTCTGGTTAAAAAAAAATTTAGATTTCAACAGTTTTTGAAGAGTAGAATCTCTGATTTGGGATAAGAGTAATTACCACTTTATGTCAGGTTCAGCATCCAGGTGATTTCTTTTCTCTGTATCAGTACCAAACCCATAGAGAACCTGGGTTCACATCAACATGTGAATATATGGCACAAAAAATTGGCATCATCAAGAAGAGATCTTGGGTGGGAGGCCATGTGGAATATGTTACTACTGGTAGACATTTTGGTAAGTAAATTTTTGTTGCTAACCTAGTTGTTTTTAAATCAGGTGATAGACAGAAAGGGTTTCTAATACCATAGTGATAGAAGGACATCTTTCACGAAGAATGGTTGCTGATATTCTTTGTTTTGCTACAAATATTGTAAGTTTCATCCTCAGAAAATTAACAAGGATTTTAAATGACTCATAACCTGACAGTAAGTTCTAGTCATTAAGTTGATAAAAATGTGTTTTTATTTGAATTATGTAATAAACGTAAGCTTTTTTGCCTTTTGTTTAGCTGTGTATCCAAAAGTGTTTAGCCTTAAAAAGAACTTTGTGAAATAAGCAACTTTGAAAGACAGCCTTTATGATAAAACAACCAGCTCGTCCACCTTATTCAGGTATTTTTATTTTTTACATTGTCCTTCTTTTCCCACATGAAGAAACTCTGACTTCTAAAACTCTAGAGCAGTCATTCAAAATCATCCCCATTTCATTAAAGCTATAAATATGACCATTCAAACTACTAGATTTTTTTTCTTTTTACGAACATTTCTCTTCCATTGAACACACTAAGAATGACTTAAAAAATGTAATGTAAGTGTAATTAGAATGCCGGAAGAAAAAAACAGAGAGAGTAAGAAAGAAGAATTACTTGAAATTTTTGACTGACAAGTTCCCATTGCAAGGGGGGCTAACGCATTATAACTTTCAGGTTTTGTCATCTCCATCTCACTTCTTGGTAGTGAAGCCTCTGCCGAGACTTCCCCCCCGCTCCACCGCGGTTCCCCGCCCTCCAAGCCAAAGCTTCTAACTGCGGTTTGGCCTGACCATGCTGCGGCCATAACCACGGTTTGAATTTGGTGCCAGAATCCTGCGCATGCGCGAACCAAGGTTTTAGCGCATGCGCGAACCAACGTTTTAGCGCATGCGCAGGACCTGAGGTTCTGTGTCCTCAGCCTGTCCTTGGACGGGAGTATCACGGACACGGTTCAACGTCCGGACCTCCAAATGTGGACGTGGGAGGGCTAAGGGCAGAGAGTTCTGGGCACTAAACACAACCCCCAGACCACTGGAAATAAAGAGCTCCCTAATAACCCCCGCAGACAGGGAACACGTGGCCTTATGGTGCCTAGACTCCACATTGCTACTTGTCTGTGCAGACAATAAATTTCCACTTTGTGTTTCCCTTACACCTGGTGGTGTGGGTTCCGTCTTATTTCTATTGGCTAATAGGACAGGACAAGAACCCTCGTTCAGTTACAGTAGATGCTTGGGGAGTGAAATGTCACATCCCGTGGCATGGTGTTTTACTGAAAGTGGAGGGTCAACCTGGCCTACCTGAGGTGCGAAAGGAGAGAGAAAGAAGGAAGCAGTGGGGAAAATTTGGGAAGTGTAAGTTTGAGAAGCACCTGTCTTTAGAATCCTTTGGCATTTACTGTGAGAAGTCTGGGTAAATCTAATTCCTGGGTAAGGGGTAGAGCTAACTGAAGTTTTCCACAATACTTGGACATCAATAGGATTAGAAGCTGTTTTCTTTAGATTGTTCTAAGATCTTTTGCCACCCACCCCAATCTATCAGTTTGTCATACTGTTGTGGCTTGCCTGTTGCTGTGATGCTGAAAGCTGTGCCACTGGTATTTAAAATACTAGCAGGGTCACTCATGGTAGACAGGTTTCAACAGAACTTCCATACTATGATAGACTAGGAAACAAAGCCTTGCAATCTACTTACAAAAATTAGTCAATGAAACCCTATTGATCACTATCACTACAGAATATTGTCCAATACAGTGCTGGAAGATGAGCCCCCCTACTTTGAAAAAACCAAACCCATTGCTGTCAAGTTGATTCTGACTCATAGTGACCCTATAAGACAGGGTAGAACTGCCCCATAGAGTTTCCAAGGAGCGCCTGGTGGATTTGAACTGACAGCCTTTTGGTTAGCAGCTGTAGCACCTAACCACTACACTGCCAGGGTTTCCCCTAGGTTCAAAAAAAAAAAAAAAAAATTTCAAAGGCACTCAAAATACACAGTGGTCACCACAATGGATTCTAGCAAACAGAGCTTCTAACTGTTTGATTCTGGTCCAAACCCCTGCTGAGAATTTGCAGTTCTAACATGTTCTCAGGAGATGCTAATGCTGCTGGTTAGGGACCAATTCCATGAACCACTAGTAGAGCATTGGGTCTCAAAACTTATTATACACAAGAATCACCTGGGGATCTTGTTAAACCGTAGATTCTGATTCAGTATATCATATTGAGGGGAAATGTAATTTACAGCAGGAGTTTGAACCATAATCAACTGGTTCGAAGCTCTAGAGCAAACCAACAATAATGAAGATGGTACAGGACTTTTTTTTTTACAGGACTGGGCAAGTTTTCTTTCTGCTGGACATGCGGTTGCCATGAGTTAGAGCTGACTGGAAGGCAACTGACAACAAGACCTTTCACCGTGGCACTTATATCTCAGGGGGTTGATAACTTGTATGTTTAGGACCCATAAAGTGGTGTATCACAGCGCTGGGTTATTTTGGGGCTGGAGGAAATAAGACTGCAACTGCAAGAGAGGCGAAAAAGGTCTGCTGTTTATTGAACTTACTGTCATGTAGTAAATAGCATAGCACTTGTTTAATGCTTTTGTTTCTGGAAAAGGGCTGCAGTGGTTGCCAAGAGCTGCTTTCCCTTAAAGACTGTCCTCTGACCCTATGCGGTTTGAGATGTTTAGACACAGGAAGCTCAGGCTTTCTTCTACTTTGTCGCGAATTGAATATTCAGTTTGAATAGTTTCCTGTTTTTTTTTTTTTTAACTGACTTTTAAATCCTTCTATAATTCTAATTAAGCTCATCTTCATCTCTGGAGCTTGGCTAGCTCTAAGGCAAGAAATAAAGGAAGCTTGCTCGCCAGGCCAGTCTTCCTAAGCCCTCACATCTCTACTTGAATTGATTTGCATTATAATGTACTTGGGCAGGAAGATAGGTAAATTGAATGTGTGATTAACTGAGCAAAGAATAAAGCCCATATAGAGTTAACATTATTGCTAGACTACTTGCAGGTCATTTCTGAAGGATGGAAACAGGACTTTTTAAGAATGGATGTATGAAATATGATGATTATCTTATTGAATATAAAACATTTATTACATCATCCAGTTCTTTTTTATTTAACATGAAATGTATTAAACAATTTCTAAGATGAGAGCTAATCATGCTCGGTGGAGGTGCCCAGGGCTGGCAATATGGGAAACCCACTGGAGCTGGAAACGATCCTTTTGGTACTAACTGGGAGATCCGGTAAAATAACACAACCCTATCCAGGACACTAGGGTTTTTACATATAGTGTAAAAACTGTAAAAACTGAATTAATGAGTTTTTCTAATCTTTGGTGAAACTATATATCCTACTGCTTTTGGCTTTTGGGGGTGTTAGTGCAGCCCAAGACATCTTTCCTGAAAAAAAAAAAAAAAAAAACCTTAGAAGACTTAAGGAAGCAGCTCTGTGAAAGTACATTTTAAAGCATTACCCAGCACATAGGCAGGTTTTCCTCTCAGCACGTAACAGCCATGCCACCTGACTTTAAAGCATCCAGGGTCAACATTCCTTTTGACATTGATCATGAATTCTGGGCTTTCATGCTCTTGACGTTTTGTGTGATGATTTGAAAGTTTAATGTCTTTAGACTTTCAGAATAGAGTTGCTCAAGTAAAGTCTATATTAATCATAACAATACATATATAAATGGTAATATTTCATTGCCTCTTTCTCTGGAAGGGTGTCCATGGACGGATTTTGCCTAATCAAGTTCATAGTATTCGTGAATCTGCATGATGCTTCTGGTTTCTTCTCAGTCTTGGCTCTTTCCTCTCCCGTTTAAAACCAATCATACTAAGAAAATGTTTATTTGACAGGGGAAAAAAAAAAAAAAAAATCCTGTAAATGGTTAAGTGCAACGGCTGGTAACCAAAAGGTCGGCAGTTCAAATCCACCAGACGCTCCTTGGAAACCCGAAAGGGCAGTTCTACTCTGTCCTACGGGGTCGCTATGAGTTGGAATCGACTGGATGGCAACGGGTTTTTGGGTGTTTGTAATTACCATATAGCATGGAATTAAGTAGTGAATTGTAATTGAATTACGCACGACAGGATGTGCAGGGGATGATGTGTTTGTTTATTTAGATGAATCTTATCCCTAAAAATTGACTAGAATTCTTTAAGAAGTAACAGTTTATCTTGCATCATTTCAGCAAATCATTATTATTAGTGTTATATATGCCATCAACATGTAAGATTATGTATATACTTATAAGAATAAGTAAATTATAATAATGTTTCTCTTTTGCAATGAATTTCCAGGTTACTGGTTGGTTTTTTTTTTTTTTTTATGAAAAGGTATAATAATTATCAATTCTGAAACCTAACTCAGCATTCAGCTCTGACCTAAGGGACATAAATTAATACATGGAATTGAATCATTAAGGTTGAGATTACTTCTCTCCTTTCTCAAAAGTAATTTTTAATTACTTACTGGAGATCTCAGAATATTAACTTTAGCATGTAAGTTAAAACTTATAGGATAGCATATAATTTGCCTACTTTAATATTTGAGGTTTTAATTGGATTGCAGTGCCGCCTTTCTTGAAAAGTAGTCCTAGCTGTCAAAAGAAGAAATGAATTTTTAGCCAGTCAAAATACAGCATATATAAATCGTCAAGGTAGCATGATAGATTCCATGAGCCATCCCAGTACCTATGTCCGTTAGTAAGAACAAGCAATAGTAAAAAAAAAAAATGAATCCAATCACATGGTGACAATTCTAACAAGAATTTGAAATGCTACAAACATAACCCATTCTAGTTACTGAACCAAAACTGAAGTGTCTTTTTTTTTTTCTTTTTTTGGTTTAATTTAGGGTCTCCATGACTTCCTACTTTTGACTATCATTGTTGATGGGTGCCCTCGAGTTGATTCCGACTCATAGTGATGCCATGTGACAGAGTAGAACTCCCCTACAGGGTTTTCTTGACTGTAATCTTTATGGAAGCAGATTGCCAGTCCTTTCTTCTGCAGAACTGCTGGATGGGTTTAAACCGCCAACTTTTTGGTTAGAAGCTGAACACTTAAACCATTGCACAACTAGGGCTCCTTCTTTTGTAGAAACAGTATTAATTGTGGTCATCCACTTTCATTATAAAACTGATCAGTGTATTCACTTTGTTAAAGAGAATTATCCAAAACTTTGGAAATAAGACAGAAACATAACTGTGTTTCCTTAATGTCATACTGGAAAATTAGCTAACAAGTCTGCCTGAGGCTGAGGGTTATCTGACACTCTCTGGAAACTTTGTTTTATTTAGAAGTCACACTTGATCAGGGCCCAGGTGTTTTACAACTGGAGCCTTGGTGGTACAGTGATTAAGCGCAGTGGCTGCTAACCAAAAGGTCGGCAGTTCGAATCCACCAGCCACTCCTTGGAAACCCTATGGGGCAGTTTGACTCTGTCCTATAGGGTCACTGTGAGTCGGAATTGACTCAATGGCAATATGTTTTGGTGTATTTCACAACTAAAAGTTAGAAGCTAACTTTTTGGAAAACTGCCCAGTTGCAAAATAAACTTAAAGGTACATTTTCATTGATTCCTTGGATTAATTGTCTTTCTGCAATTCTTCTTTCTATGGCTCTGTGCAATCTCTGGGCCTCTCATCTTTTTGGAGCCAGCTTTGCCATCTTGTTGGTTTCCTCATTAATGAGTTAAATGAAATGTTGACAGGTGCTCACTATTTATTGGTGAGAATTATGTTTCTTTTAATAGTTTGAGAATTATGCTTTAATAACTGTAAGGCTTTTAGAAAAAAGAAGAAGAAATAAGAGAAGTGGAAATATAAGCTGAGAAAGAAGCTGGAGAAGGACAAGGATGAGGGACAAAACAGAGGAAGAATTAGGCATTTATCTACTGGATTATTCTGGATGGCTCATTTATTCCAGCTGTTGTGATAAAATCATATAAATGTTTTTAAATCTTTTAATGAATAAACTGAAATTCTCTGTTTAA
This sequence comes from Loxodonta africana, assembly GCF_030014295.1. Taxonomy (NCBI): domain Eukaryota; kingdom Metazoa; phylum Chordata; class Mammalia; order Proboscidea; family Elephantidae; genus Loxodonta; species Loxodonta africana. The sequence goes on from NC_087349.1 coordinate 33,660,992, forward strand.
AAACATATAACCCACAACTGGGACCAATAATCAGAGATGGAGAAAATAGACTTGCATTGACTCAAGTAATATTTGATAGAACGTTTTATGGAATGGAGGCTTTTGTCCAGTATTCAATCTAGTAATTAATATACTGAAAAGGTTTTGTGGAACACTTCCCTGTCATAAATTTCAGTGAGTGTTATCTGTTTATTCATGTTTGTACAATGCATATACACATTTTTCTAAAAATGTAAAATGTTGACCCCACACATAAAGTCTTTATGGATAAGGAGAAAAGGTTTCAAATAATATTTAAAATTGCACTGCTTGTCAAAGCAAAAGGGAAAAAAAGACCAAATGCTGGAGTTTAAAGACAGGAATGCTTTGATTTTGCTTAAATTATTTCTGCACTAAATATGAATGATACCATACCTTCCTGAAATTAGAAATGGAAAAAAAAAGGGGGGGGGGGAGGAAACACACATGCATGTATTTGCTCATTGAGGACCTCTTATATAAAAAGAAAGGTCTGCATATAAAAGACAGTCCAGAGACATCTTTGAAGGTTCTCTTTCAAAGCAGATCCACTTTCCTGTGTGTGTCTGGGGATTTCTGTTATTAATTGAAGTTAATTTTCTAGGATATCAGTTTGCCATGCACGTGGGAAAGATTGATAGCCTCTTCGATTCTCAAGAGTGTTGAAAATGACACTGTTCCATCACCGGGTGCCTTCACTTTTATCATCACAAATCAAATTATAAACATCGGGGCAACCTTGCTGGAATCTGGCTTCGGGAGATTTCCATAAGATTAATTAGGCGGCCAAAGCAAAGATGGTAAAATAGAAAGGGGAGGGGGCGGAGGGAGGCGGGAGAGTGGAACCATTCATTCCTCACAGAATGGGAAGTCAATTCAACAATGGGTAATTAGCGTGGGCCATGGATTCTCAAAGGCACTGAGGACACTGGACTCTTCCTCACACTCTGATGTTTAGTGCCGTATTGTGGACCCCTCATTTAATTAGTGCACTTTGATACCCACAGGAGTTTGAGGCTCCGGGGCATGCTAAACACAGACTGACACCAGCGAGCTTCTGCCTCCTTCCACTCTAATTAGAGACACAATGAGCTGCAAAGACAATGTTTTACTCCAAGATTTCTTCTGCAGATACCTCTGGCAGGAAACAATCATTTATTTTGTGTCTATATTGGTATTCAGATTAAATTGTTGGCATGCAAAGAAGAGCTAAGGGCACGTATCTATTAAAAATGCTTAGCAAGGTTCAAAATGATGGAAGCAATTTGTGAGGAAAAAAAAAAGATATCTTCCCTTTTGGAAACTATTTTGCTCTTGTCTAATTAGACGCCAACTTTAAATCGCAATGCACGTTGCAGTCTAAAGTAAATATTGGTGTTTTCTTGCTAGAGCAGTAAGTTCTGTGTCTTAAACAAATGATTCTAAAATTAACTAAAAGAGAGAGAGAGAGTGAGAAGGGAAACCCCTCTCCGCCTCTGAATTCAACTGTATCAAAATAACTAGCCAGCACTGGGAAATGACAGAGGTCATTTTTATAGGAAGATTGCTAATCTGTCTAGAGCTCTGTAAAGAAAGCCCTGAAACATTTGCAGTGCCGAGTTAAAAAAAAAAAAAAAAAATTATAATGTTAGTTTTGATGGACAGTTCCATGCTGATTGGAAGAATATAAATATCCCAAGGGAGACTGCATATTGAAAATTAATCTCAGCATCCACAAAATACTAGTATGTGTCGCTTTAACTATATGCTACAAATCCTGAGTCCCTAAAATTTAAACACAGGACAAATGTTTCTCTGTGATATTGTTGTCTGTGTGTTTCTGTAACACACAATCAGCTTGCAAAATAAAATGTCTCAAAGCTGTGCCAACCAAAATCAATCAGTGTTATTACCTCCTTCTGCAACTATTTGTCTACCCATCCACCTACCTGCCTGACAAAAGAGAACCAAAAAACTGGCTCCCTCCCCACAAGTGAAAAAAAAAAAAAAATCCATTCTGAGATTGTCTCCACAAAACAAATAATGCCCTAAGTTTCAATGCCATTTGATGTAATCTTTTTTCCCCCACATGCCTTATCACTCATTGTGAAATGAAAGGAAAGGCATTGTTTGAGTAGGAAAAATAGCTTGTCCTACTGCTTAAAGTTTCCTTGATACCGTCCCACCATGTTTTTCTCCAGCTCCTTTCTGAATTTACATTTATGCAAAGATCTGTGCAATGATCGTTAACTAGGTTTCACTTCCAGTGCCAAACCCAGTAGATTGTGAAGATCTCCTGGGAGGGCGGTTCTAAGGAAGATTGTTAATTCAGTGGGAAAAGATGCCATGATTATTTAGCAGTGCCTTTCATTGGCTACCTTGGGTTGCAGTAAGAATGAGGGACCAATGGGAGTGGCGATAACTCTGCCCTGGATTGATGGGCTAGCTGTTTAAGTCTAATTTACCTTTTTGTGCCAGTTACAGGTCTCTCTTTAACAGCTTAGAGAAGCTGTGTCCAAACGTAGGAATCTAGTGGAATCTCTTTTACCTATTTCTCCCTCTCTAGATGTGTTCCTTATGGCATTTTAGACTCTGTTTCTTAAAACTGTAATCTTCCTGAATCTTGGCAGACTATTATCTGTGCTTGACTTCCTTTACACTGTAAGGAGTCCTTGGGTTAAGAAGCTGGGCTGCTAACTGAAAGGTGGGAGGTTGGAGTCAAGCCAGAGGTGCCAATCTTCTTCCGAAAAACCAGTCATTGGAAGCCCTGTGGAGCACAGTTCTATCCCGATACTCATGGGGCCATGATGAGTCTGAACAGACTCAACAGCAACTGGCAAGCTTTGCCAGTGAATAGCGGATCGGTACCACGCCTGAATCTCAACGTAAAACACTAAGCAACCTGGCCAACAAAATCTGACTGTGATCCTAACTAGTTATTGACGAACTTTTCTACCTGGGACTGTCCCCTTATGACTGAACAGTTCAAAAAGTTCGTGGCTAGTCATCAATAAACCATTGCCCTGATCTGTGTACACTGGGGTTTTGTTGATATTTGGATAATGATAGAAGTGTCCTATCCAAGTGGGTAGAAAAGACTATATCTATGAAAGGGAATATTTAAAATGTACAATTAAGCCTAAGTTAGAGAAAATTCCTTTTTCTTGTCCATTTGAACTGAAAAGATCTTTTCTAAGCACTCAGTGGCTATGCTTATATTAACCACTTTATATTTTATACCAGGAGCCTCTGTGCCTATACCTTTTGGGAGAGTGTTGGCAGTAACAGGTGCTATAAAACTTCTAGCACTAATGCTTTAGTTAGCGTGAGTTAAAAGCAGAATCCCCTCTCCCCATCTAAGTCTCTGAAGTAACTGCTAAATAATTAGCCAGCAATACTTTAGATATTAATGTTTAAAATCATCCAGCATTTGAAATCCTGAACATAGCTTCAGTATACTTTCCTAAATGAAGATTCTTGCTTCCAGCTGAGAAGGCAGGGGGTTCTTTACAGACATAACAGGAGGGACAACGTGCTCGAGGAGAGACAGTCAGCCCATTATGAATAGTTTACAAATGGTTAATATGCCTTCCCATTTTCTGCATGTCCCGTTGAAAATCATCTCATCTATTATTAAGACATGCACTAGATTATAGGTACTTATGGGCAATACTTGATTTATTTTTTAAAGCGACAGAACGAGGAAACGTTCCTTGAATATGCAACATCCATAGAAAAGTTGAACTTCTTTGGTCACAAAGGTGAGCAATATTCCCAAATCACCTATTTGCAGAGTAGAATTATGGTACACTGATTTGTATTTAGACATCCCTGAAGACAGAAGAACATTAAATGCCAGGTAGCATTTGGCTAAATGTGACAGCAAGAAGCACCATGCTCTGACATTATTTTCGATTACAAGCTATGCCAAAAGCCATTTCACGGCACTATCAGAAAGAAGTGAAGGGATCCCAATGAAAGGTTTCTCTGCTCATCACACCGGCTTTTTAGAGTTTCCCTTATTCCTATTAGCCTATTTTCTTCCTGTTCTTCTCTACTTTCCCTTTCATTTAGAAATTCATTTCATTCCCTCCTGTATTCAGTGACACGCCTTGCTTCAGGGGCCCTTTATAGTAATTTATTCCATATGCTTATTATCCTTTGTGCAAAAGAGTTTTTGCCTTGTCCTCTTTTTCCTTGTTCCCAACTTTCTCATTTTCAGATCATATCTACTCACTTCTCTGGTCGTGAAGCATAAAGAGTTTGCTTGGATCAATTTTATCAATTCACCTTATATTTTTTAAACTTCAGCTGGGTGACATGAAGTCTTTTCCTACTGAGAATTTGCTCAGCTTTCCCCATCTTGTCTCATAACTTAATCCCTGAGACCTGGTATCATTCACATAATTATTCCACATGGTTCCCCTGAAGAGTAATTAAACCTTACAAAGGTTTAGTGACCAGCACTGTTTAAATTATATAAGGCAACTTTTATAAAAGTTTTATCAATAGCAATATTACAATGCTCTGATTAAAAAAAAAAAATTGCATGTCCCAAATTATATTTACCATTGCTAAAAACAACACAAAACATAAACAAAAATCTGTATTACATACTTCAACAGACATCTATTACCTATCTTTTGACAAAGAGAGGAGGTGTGTGTGTGTGCGCACCTGCATGCATGTGCCTGTGTGTTAAACAATCTTATTAAGTAAGGTAAAGACACAGCTTTTCTTTGCAAAAGCACACCAATGCCCAGATTTCTGCTGGGTTCATGCTCACACAGTTTACAGGGCTAGCTTAATAAAATCACATTAAATCGTAACCCTGCTCCCCCCAATCCGTGAGACTTCCCGTACCCCATTTGGTAGTAGTGATACAAGTTAAATACGTAGGTATTGTATATCCTTTATGCACAAAGCTCCTGCCCATACCTATGGGGCTGTTTTAGTCAAATAGTGAAAGAGTGGATATTTATACACAAGGCTGCCAAGTAAATAAGAAATAGGCCCTCTAAAAGTTAGTTTAGTTAAGACAACACCATTTTTTTCATCATTTACTACTTGCAAATTTGAAGGTATTTAATTGAATACTAATTTTGACCTATAATAAATATTGAAATGAAGTCTTAAAGGTATAAGATGATGGAAGCTTTAAAAACATCTTTGTTAATGGTGGATTCTCTCTCAAAAGGAAGAATAATGCTTATTTTTAAAAGCCTCATTCTGACCTTTACTTAGTTTGAATTAGGCGACTTGGGAAAAACGAATTCTTCAATAACTGCACTTACTTAAAAATTGTTCAAATGAAGTTAAATTATAAAATGATTATTTTTAAACACAATGAAACAAACCTTTTAGAGGTTTGCCTATGCCCAGATGTCTACAAATTGCTTGTGTGTAATATCCGGTATTAAAACTGAATGACTGTGGCTGGAGGGCAGTGTGCAAACTGCCCAGACCTTCATATTATCTTAATGGCTTGGAGCAGCAATTCTGAACTCACTCGCTGTCCTCTATTTTCTGAAATACGGCTTTGATGTTCGCTGGCCCTCCATACAGACAGTCGTTTGCCGTCCAGTCGATTCCGGCTCATCGCGACACTATGGGACAGAAAAGAACTGATCCGTGGTATTTCCGAGGCTAGAATCTTTATGAGAGAAGATTGCCAGGTCTTTTCCCTCACGGAGTTGGCTGGTGGGTTTGAACCACTGACCTTTTGGTTAGTAGCTGAGTGCTTAACCGTTATGCCACCAGGGCTCCTTCCATATAGAGAGAGGGCCCCTATATGAGCAATTTCAGCTTGAACATTCTTTTGACTAATACCCACTCCCAAAATGACTTTAAAAAAAAAAAAAAATTAAGAGCAAAATGATGGGTAGAGTTGCCAAAAGGGTCATGGGAACATTAACTGTTTTCTTTCTTAGAACAGTGGTTCTCAACTCATGCTACACAAAAGAATCACCTATGGAGCTTTAAACCATGCTGATGCCCAAGACCAACCCCCGGGGAATTAAATAAGAGTCTTTAAGGGTGGGCCTTGGGAATTGGTGTTTTTAACCTGAGTGAAACCACTGTGCAATCAGAGTTGAGAAGCATCTATTTCAACCAATGGTTCTTACCTGGGTTGGGGTGCATATCGTAATCATTAGATAGCTTCCGGAATGAACAGGATATGGAATGGAGCGGAGACAATATTGCCCTGCCTACTTGTTTCTCTGAAAAAGAATCTGAATTTGTCCAAGGACGTATGTATTAATAGGGTCAAGCAACAAAATTAATTTGATCCAAGATCTGTAGTTCTATCTTGCAGGCTCAAAATTTTTATTTAGAATTTGGGAGATGTGCGACACGTCTGTATTTCTCAAGGTGTTTTCTGTAGAACAAAAATCCTGTGGTGTGTTTTAGTTACTTGTTTCCTCACAAAAATACATGTAGTGGGGGCAGGTCTTTGTTGTAATAAGATTGGAAAATGTTTCAAGCAGTGCAAAATGGATTTCTTTACTGTGTGATGTATCAGGGCCTTAAATGTGCTTATATGCACAGGGGATCTTCTAGAGCAGTACTCCTCAAACTTTAATCTGCATAAAAATTGCCTAGTATCTTTTACAAGTAAATGTTGCGATTCGGTAGGTGTGGGACCAGAGATTCTGGATTTCTAACAAGTTGCCAAATGATAATGAAACTACCGGTCACTGAACTACACTTTGAGTAACAAGGATCTAGAGCAAGGATCCAAAAATCTTTTCTATAGACAGCCATAAGAAAAAAACCCATTACCATTGGGCGGATTCTGACCCACAGCAACCCTACAGGACAGAGTACAGCTGTCCCATAGATTTTCCAAGGAGCACCTGGTGAATTCGAACTGCTGACCTTTTAATTAGCAGCCATAGCACTTAACCACTATGCCACCAGGGTTTCCATTGCCATAATGCAAATAAAATTTACTCTGGCCCAGAGCCACCTGTAAGGCTCTTTGTCTAAAGGTTTGAAAAGAGACCAAAGCCACACTCTGCCTGCCTTTGGGAATCAAACCGGGGTGTGTGAGCTCTTCAGGCAGCTCCCAGACTAGCTGAGCCATTCATCACCACAGGCCATATAGCACCTGCTGCAACTACTCACCGCTGTCATTGTAGCACGAAGCAGCCATAGACAATATGTCAATGAATGATCATGGTTGTGTTCCAATAATACACATTTATGGACATTTAAATTTGTATTTCATATGATTTTCACTTGATAAGAAGTATTATTCTTCAACTTTTTTGAACCTTTAAAAAATGTCAAAACTATGACCATTCTTGTACAAATCTTTTTTGTGGATAAAAGCACTCATTCCTTTGGGATATATCTGTTAGGACAGATATATCCCTCCCAAAGGAATGAATGTGTGTGTATATAAATGTATATATATATATACACAAATATATATTTATATATAGATATATGTGAATAGAATTGCTGGATCAAAGCATAGACATATGTTGAACTGTTTTAGAGCCTACCCAAACAGTTTTCCAAAGTAGTGGCACCATTTAACAAACAATTTGTGCCACTAGTAATGAATGAGAACTCTAGTTGTTCTACATCTTACCTCCTTTTATTTCTTAGCAGTCTTTTTATTTATTTCTTCCTATATACACAGAATAACTCCCACGTGTCTGTCAGTTTGTCGTACTGTGGGGGCTTGTGTGTTGCTGTGATGCTGGAAGCTATGCCACCGGTATTCAGATACCAGCAGGGTCACCCATGGAGGACAGGTTTCAGCTGAGCTTCCAGACTAAGGCAGACTAGGAAGAAGGACCCAGCAGTCTACTTCTGAAAAGCACTAGCCAGTGAAAACATTATGAATAGCGGCAGAACATTGTCTGACATAGTGCTGGAAGATGAGCCCCACAGGTTGGAAGGCACTCAAAAGATGGCTGGGGAAGTGCTGCCTCCTCAAGGTAGAGTCGACCTTAATGATGTGGATGGAGTCAAGCTTTCGGGACCTTTGTTTGCTTACGTGGCATGACTCAAAATGAGAAGAGACAGCTGCAAACATCCATTAATAATCGGAACCTGGAGTGTACAAAGTATGAATCTAAGAAAATTGTAAATTGTCAACAATGAAATGGAATGCATAAACATCGATATCCTAGGCATTAGTGAGCTGTAAGGGACTGGTATTGGCCATTTTGAATCAGACAATCATATAGTCTACTATGCTGGGAATGACAACTGGAAGAGGAATGGTGTTGCATTCATCGTCAAAAAGAACATTTCGATATCTATCCTGAACTACAATGCTGTCAGGGATAGGATAATATCCATACACCTACAAGGAAGGCTAGTTAATACGACTATTATTCAAATTTACGCACAAACCACTAGGGCCAAAGATGAAGAAATAGAAGATTTTTACCAGCTGCTACAGTCTGAAATTGATTGAACATGCGATCAAGATGCATTGATAATTACTGGCGAATGGAATGCAAAAGTTGGAAACAAAGAAGAAGGACCAGTAGTTGGAAAATAAGGCCTTGGTGATAGAAACAATGCCAGAGATCGAGTGATAGAATTTTGCAAGACCAACGACTTCTTCATTGCAAATACCTTCTTTCACCAACGTAAACGGTGACTATACACATGGACCTCACCCAATGGAACACACAGAAATCAAATTGACTACATCTGTGGAAAGACACAATGGAAAAGCTCAATATCATCAGTCAGAACAAGGCCAGGGGCCGACTGTGGAACAGACCATCAATTGCTCATATGCAAGTTCAAGCTGAAACTGAAGAAAATCAGAGCAAGTCCACGAGAGCCAAAATATGACCTTGAGTATATCCCACCTGAATTTAGAGACCATCTCAAGAACAGATTTGACACATTGAACAATAGTGACCGAAGACCAGGCGAGTTGTGGAATGACATCAAGGACATCATACATGAGGAAAGCAAGAGGTCACTGAAAAGACAGGAAAGAAAGAAAAGACCAAGATGGATGTCAGAGGAGACTCCGAAACTTTCTTTTGAGCATTGAACATTGAGCAAAAGGAAGAAATGATGAAGCAGAAGAACTGAACAGAAGATTTCAAAGGGCCTCTCGAGAAGACAAAGTAAAGTATTACAACGACATGTGCAAAGAGCTGGAGATGGAAAACCAAAAGGGAAGAACATGCTCGGCGTTTCTCAAACTGAAAGAACTGAAGAAAAAATTCAAGCCTCAAATTGCAATAGTGAAGGATTCCATGGGGAAGATATTAAACGATGCAGGAAGCATCAAAAGAAGATGGTAGTAATACACAGAGTCGTTATACCAAAAAGAATTAGTTGATTTTCAACCATTTCAAGAGGTGGCATATGATCAGGAACCAATGATACTGAAGCAAGAAGTCCAAGCTGCTCTGAAGGCATTGGTGAAAAACAAGTCTCCAGGAATTGATGGAACATCAGTTGGGATGTTTCAACAAACAGATGCAATGCTGGAGGTGCTCACTCATCTATGCCAAGAAATATGGAAGACGGCTTCCTGGCCAACTGACTGGAAGAGATCCATATTTATGCCTATTCCCAAGAAAGGTGATCCAAATGAATGTGGAAATTATAGAACAATATCATTAATATCACACGCAAGCAAAATTTTGCTGAACATCATTCAAAAATGGCTGCAACAGGGAACTGCCAGAAATTCAGGCCGGTTTCAGAAGAGGATGTGGAACCAGGGATATCATTGCTGATGTCATATGGATCCTGGCTGAAAGCAGAGAACACCAGAAGAATGTTTATCTGTGTTTTATTGACTATGCAAAGGCATTCGACTGTGTGGATCATAACAAATTATGGATAGCATTGCAAAGAATGGGAATTTCAGAACACTTAATTGTGCTCATGAGGAACCTTTACATAGATCAAGAGGCAGTTGTTCGGACAGAACAAGGGAATACTGATTGGTTTAAAGTCAGAAAAGGTGTGCGTCAGGGTTGTGTTCTTTCACCATACCTATTTAATCTGTATGCTGAACAAATAATACGAGAAGCTGGACTATATGAAGAAGAACGGGGCATCAGGATTGGAGGAAGACTCATTAACAACCTGCGTTATGCAGATGACACAACCTTGCTTGCTGAAAGTGAAGAAGACTTGAAGTACTTACTAATGAAGATCAAAGACCACAGCCTTCAGTATGGACTGCACCTCAACATAAAGAAAACAAAAATCCTCACAACTGGACCAATGAGCAACATCATGATAAATGGAGAAAAGATTGAAGTTGTCAAGGATTTCATTTGACTTGGTTCCACAATCAACAGCCATGGAAGCAGCAGTCAAGAAATCAAAAGACGCATTGCATCAGGCAAATCTGCTGCAAAGGACCTCTTCAGAGTGTTGAAAAGCAAAGAAGTCACCCTGAAGACTAAGGTGCGCCTGACCCAAGCCACGGTATTTTCAGTCACATCATATGCATGTGAAAGCTGGACGACGAATAAGGAAGACCGAAGAAGAGTTGATGCCTTTGAATTGCGGTATTGGCGAAGAATATTGAATATACCGTGGACTGCCAAAAGAATGAACAAATCTGTCTTGGAAGAAGTGGGGCCAGAATGCTCCTGAGAGGCAAGGATGGCGAGACTGCGTCATACATACTTTGGACATGTTGTCAGGAGGGATCATTCCCTGGGGAAGGACATTATGCTTGGCAGAGTACAGGGTCAGTGGAAAAGAGGAAGACCCTCAACGAGGTGGATTGACACAGTGGCTGTGACAATGAGCTCAAGCAAAACAATGATTGTAAGGATGGCACAGGACCAGGCATTGTTTCATTCTGTTGTGCATAGGGTCGCTGAGTCAGAACCAACTCGATGGCAGCTAACAACAACAACAACACACAGAATAAAGGAAATGGAAAGTCTAACCCTTCTAAAAGGCTATCTCGAAATAGTGTTAAAAAAATTGGAAAAAATCTCCAAACAACTAGATGTGTGCCCACCCTAGACAATTCTAAAAGGGTGATTTTTCAAATTAAAAAAAAAAAAAAAAAATGAAATGGCCATCACAGAACTCAGAATAAGAGCTGAACACAACTATTGACAGAGAAAAGTTCATCAGGAATATGGACACACATTATGTGTTAGGAGGAGTAAACAATAGTGAGCAGGAGATACCAGAGACAGATAAGAATGTGGATAGAACAGGAGGGATGTGTTGCAAGGTGACTGGAAAATAGAATGGACACTAAACAGTGGTAGGTGGTGGGCCAGTGGAATAGCCATGTATTGAACACTCTGAGTGGTTTTTCTACTGTTTAAAAATCAAGCATGGAATCATACTTTTACACATCCATTTCCTATGACAAGTTACACCCTTCCATACACTTGCTAATAGACTAATATGATTCTACCCGTTGCCGCCTGAGTTAATTCTGACACATAGCAACCCTATAGGAGAGAGTAGAACTGCCCCATAGGGTTTCCAAGGAGTGGCTGGTGCATTTGACCAGCTAACCTTTTGTTTAGCAGCCATAGCTTTTAACCACTGGGCCACCAGGGCTCCCACTTTTTGTTCATCAAGGACTCTCATTTGTTTATACACCTGGTTTTGGTTCAAGTACGTAATTGACTAAGTCCCTTCCTCCCACTCATGCTGAACTCCTTCCCAGCAGACTCATTTTGGTTTTGCCTCCCTCGTGCTGCTTCACAGCGGTGTGGCATCTCTTCATGTAACACGTTTCCATTTCTAGACCGTTCAACAACTTTCTAGACCAGTTTCAATAGCTCAGCAGTATCACCTGAACGAGTTTCTCTAAATCAGTCTTCCAAGGCTAAAATTAATCGCTAATCCCCCAAAAGCATTTTAAAGACCCCACACTGACAGCATGAGGTTAAAAGTAACTGCCTGAACAAAATTTTAAAAAATAAATAATATTCAGCTGTGTTTACTGACTTCCTGTCCTTGCTTACAGACTCAGTTTGGTCATGAGTATTATTTCATGTCTGTGGAGCATTTACCATGTGTGGTGATAAAAAATTTAGAACCAGCTTGTTATAACCTGCTATCTCAGTTACCGCAATAAATTTCTTAAAATCCACTTAAGGGGCTAAAACATATTGAGCAACAACAGCATTAAATTTTTCTTTAGTCATCACTACATTATAAGAAATGCCTGGTGATCTTCAAAAATCAACCAGTGAAAACCCTATGGATCACCAAGGTCTGCTCTGAAACCATGGGAATGGCACAGCATTGGACAGCCTTCAATACCTTGTGTCTGAGGCCGCCATGAGTCTGGGAAAGTCTACAACAGCTAACAACAACAACAACGCATTATAAGTAATCACTCTTGTAGAGGTGCGTAGAAAAAAATAGGCCTTGCCACCCTGAAGATCCTTGTTGGAGCAGTTGCCATTTGGCAATGTGGGTACCAAGAAATACCAATGATCTGCAAAGAGCACGCGGATTTAATTTGCTCGTCTCTTACGTTTCACACAATGCTGACCAGGAAACTTCAGATGAATGTAGTCAAACACATGAAGCATCATAAACCAGTGAAACAGATTATATCTGCTTGTTTAGTTCCAGGTTGCTATCCCTATAAGTTAATTACCTTTTTTTCTTCAAATACTGATTTTTGAAAAGCCATCTCCCTTGCTAAACTATTGCCTGTTTATTTTTTATTAAAAGTTGTACAGAGTATCTTCTTAGATACTAGGCAATTGTTTAAAGTTAACCCAACAAGAACAGACTACAGCTGATGGATTTTCCTGGATTCTTGGAAGATTAAGATAAGAATTTTAGCAACTGTTCTTTATTTCAAATATCGAAAAAGGGTAAATACAACAGAAAGAGATCTAGACAACCTATACGTGGAATATAATTATATGACAAAGGATATCAACAAAATTTTGGAAGCAACCTACTTTTTTTTTGTTGTTAAAAAAATCTAATTATCCTTAAAAACAACAACAGTAAAGGAGAAAGCAGCATTTATCTTTTACATATGAACTAATTTCCACAGCCTTATAAAATTATGCACTAGGGTAGAAATTCCTACATTATTTATTTCAGTTTTATATTTAGAAAGTCACTTACATTAGAACTAAGAGATCAATTATTTCCTACTTCATATTACCTTTAAAATTCCTCAATGCCTTTTGCATTCTACATCCACTTGTTAGTTTATGACTGCCAATTAACATATGATGCAAGAATGCATATACTGTCAAAAATCACTGACTTTATAACTTTTTTTCTCTCCAATTTTGTGTTTGAAATAAGTGAATCAAAGACCTTTTTTTCACCCTATTGTTTTTACTCTAAAAGCCACTCAGCCCTTAATAAAAAGCAGTAATAAGGACTAGTTGTAAAATAATCTGTCCATCAATCAGGCACTTAGACTTTGGGCAGACCACTCATAGAGCTTTAGAAAAGATTAAAAATAAAATAAAAATAAAGAGAAATCGCAATTAAATCCAGATCGAAAAATTCCATTTTATATTGATTTTATCACTAGAATTTGGAAAGAAGCCTGGTGACTGTATTGATTGTAGAAAAAGTCTTCCCCTGTGTCTTCCATTCCAGTGCGTGGGGAGAAGACAGCACCCCCTTCTCCATTTTTGATCCCCATTGATCTCTTGGTTAATTTTGGGAATTTTATTCTATTATCTACAGTGAAGACTATGAATGAGGGAGTCAAATCCCTAGAAATAAAATAGAAAACAATACATCACATGCCTTTTTTTACGAAGTTAAATTGTAAATAATGATACCTTAAGTGAAGATTTGAGGTCATCTAACCTGTATTATACTTGTTGTTGTTGTTAGGTGCCATTGAGTTGATTTTCAGGCTGTTTCTCTGTTCCATCCTGTCTTTTCAGATAGAAACATTGGGAACATAACTAAACTTTCAGGGTTTTAAGGCCTTTTTTTGTTTTTTTCTTGGCCTATTCTACCTCTTCCGGTATGGCCTCTAAAATTGTGTGCATCAAATCATATCCTCAAACACTGGATTTTTATCTAACTACCAGAAGTGTTTGCCCAAATAATCTGTGTTTGCAAATTTAGAGGCTGGGTTAAGATCATTTGCAAAAATTGGCCCTGAAAATGTCAAGTACATACAGCCTTTATATAGCGTCATAAATATTAAAGGATGGAAAACCTAGATCATTAAGTTCCAGGGAAATACTACACCATAGCCAGTTGCTTGGCAAAGAAAAAAGCGAGAGGCTTCAAGTTTTCTTTGGGGTGTTTGGAGTCTCAACTTTAAAATCTTCTACCTTAAACATATAGTAGGGGAATAAATTTACCCAAAGAATTTGGTCTTTGTCCTTGATTCCTGAGAGGTTATCTCTCTAAAACCTTGGAATTTCCCCAGTGATTGAAGTGTCTTTGATTAGGCCATCAAACCACAGCTGAAAGTTTATGCTAATAAGGTAACTTGGTGGGAACTGGCCAGACCAGAAAGACTACCTAGGTAGTATCAGCTGGATCTCAGCAAGGAGTCTTTTTTTTTTTTTATGGTATGTGAGCATGTTTGATTGAATCAGCTTCCCTTCCCTCCTCGATTCAGACTCATAGCAACGGACCCTACAGGACAGAGTAGAATTGCCCATAGGGTTTCCAGGGCTGTAATCTTAAGGAAGCAGACTGCCGTATCTTTCTCCCACAGAGCTGCTGATGGGTTCGAACTACTACCCTTTGGTTAGCAGCTGAGCATTTAATCACTGCTCCACCAGGACTCCTTAATCATGCCTACATGAGGCCTCAATAAAGGCTCTGGATGTGAAAGCTCAGGGAGCTTCCTGGTAGGTGATAAATGTCGATGCACGACATGGGAGGCTATCTTGTCCCGTTTTGAGTCATGGAAGCTCCTTGTTGAGAACTCTCCCAGTCCTAGCCCTATGCATCTCTTCATTTGTATTCTCTTTGCTATAATAAAACTGTAATTGTTTAAGTATAGCTTTTTCTTGAGTTCTGTGAGTCAAGCGGTTCTAGCAAACTATCAAACCTGAGGGAGTAGGGAGAGCCAGCAGGTCAGAAGTAAGGGAGCCCTGAGGACCCCTGAACTTCTACCTGGTATCTCGAGGAGATAGTAGGAAAACCCCAAATCTGTAGCCAGCAGTTCAGAAGTGATGGTGAGTGTCGTGTGGTTGGCATTTGGAGTTTTGGGCAGACTTGGCAGTCTGGTGAGCTGTGCCTTTTAACATGAGAGATCATACCTAGCTCTAGGTGGTTATGGTTAGAAGAAGAAATGCTACATGTGCAGTAGGAAGTAGAACAGAATTGAGCTGAACTGATCTTTGCAGTTTGGTGTCAAAGAAGTGGAATAGATTGTATGATCTGAGAAATGAGAATTGATTTACTTTTCTACACACGTACTATTACAGGCTGCTGGATTAAAAAAAAAAAATCCTGAGCGATTTTTCTCTTTTCCTTTTTAAAAAGTGTACATTTTCATGTTCTATTGGCCTATTGAGCTGTTTAATTGGATAAAACCTCAAAAGGGAGACTATTCTGCAGGGCTGCCTGGGACTGGCCTGTGCGGGACTGAGGCAATAAGCATTACAACTTACAGTAAAATTCTGCCTGCGACACGCCAGAATAACCATTGCTTCCTATTATTTATTTTTAAAAATATACATTGAGGAATAATACAGACTACAGAGAGTCAGGGGTGTTAGAAATGCAGAAATTTGAGTTTCATGACATCTTTGTAGCAAACTGTGTTCAGAATATAGTGTAACAAAAGTTGATAACTACCAAGCCATAAGATCTTAGTGAATGTTACACGATAAAGACAGAAGGTTTTCTCTAACGATTTCAAAAATAAAAATTCCTTAGGGCCACTTTTTACTTATTCAAGAGTAAATAAAAGAAGAAATAATAATAGCAAGAATAACAATTCCTAATAACATGCCTTAGTGTTCACAAAACAGTTTTGCACAAACTGTCTTATTTGATGTTTACAACATCATGGCTGGTTAGCATTATTATTCTATTTTCAGATGAGAACGCTGGGAACCAGATAACTGAAATATTTCATAAAATATCATACCCTTAATAAGTGGCAGATTCAGAATTGAAACACATGAGATTTGACTCCAATGCCTAGGGCCATTGCTGTTGTTAGGCACTGCTGAGTTGGCTCCAACTCATAGTGATCCTATGTACAACAGAACAAAAACCCTGCCCCATCCTGCACCATCCTCACAATTGTTTTTATGTTTGAGCCCATTGCTGCAGCCACTGTGTCAATCCATATCCTTGAGGGTCTTCCTCTTTTTCGCTAACGCTCTACTTTACCAAGCATGATGTCCTTCCCCAGGGACTGGTCCCTCCTGATAACATGTCCAAAGTATGCGAGACATAGTCTTACCATCCTTGCTACTAATGAGCATTCTTGCCGTACTTCTTCCAAGACAGGATTTATTCCTTCTTCTGGGAGTCTGTGGTGTATTCAGTATTCTTTGCCAAACCATAATTTAAAGACATCAATTCTTCTTTGGTCTTCTTTATTCATTGTCCAGCTTTCACATGCATATGAGGGTCTGCCTCTTTTTCAACAACCCTCTACTTTACCAAGCATGATGTCCTTCCCCAGGGGCTGGTCCCTCGTAAGCACATGTCCAAAGTAAGTGAGTTGAAGGACTTTGACTTTATTTTTCTAATCATTTTAATTTACACAACCTTTTTGTATTTCTTTTTGGCAACAAAGAGAGGGGATTTTCAATGTGGACTTAAGTTTCTTAGAGGGTATCGAATTTTTCTGTGGGCTCTAAATAATGGAAAATAGCTCATATTTTTTAAAACTAAGAATTTTTAAATTGTTGGTATTTTGTTATTTAGGTTTTATTATCACCTGGACATAATAAATTTGGAACATATTATCATCCTGGACATAACAAACTTTATTCTCGGTGAGCTAGGTTACACAAGACATCTGAACATAATTCATGACTGTGAAATAGAGTAAGGGATGATTTTTCAGTGTGGTGGAGAGTGTGGCCTTGCATTGACTCCTTTCTAGAACTTTTAGGATCAACCTCTCTGATCTACTGAGCTGTATCTTTGAAGAAATCAGCCACACCCTGGTCTGAACTCAGGGTTGGCTGCAATGCCCAATGACATCTTAAGGGAAAAAGAAAACATTTGGGAATGTAGGGGAGGGAATGTGTGCAGGATTCTATTCTTTCATCCTTTCCCTGTTGTTTACTTCTTGCTTACTTTCCTCATCTCCCTTGAAGAAGGAGATACCTTTCTGGTTGGTTAGCTCTTAAAACACTGATGGGGCCACTTTGCTAAATACAATTAGAGCACAGTAGGAGGCCATATATGTGAGTGTGGTTCTCTGGCATCTCCTCCACTTTGCACTCTCTTGCACTCACTGGAACAAGTGGCTCATGGACCCAAGGCCTGACCCTTTTTAGCAGATCTGACCAGGGCTCCCTTTTCTGACCCCTTCATCAGCATGGGCAGAGAAGAAAAGGACCAAGAAAGGCAAGCATCATAACTTTTCATATTCCCAAGCAAAAATCACAAAAATAAGCATTTATTGAAAAGATCTCCAAGTTTAAAAGAAAAACAAAGGAAAAAACCTCCCTTGTCTACATGTTCCCCTCCAGTACTGGTAATCCTGTATTCCCTCTCCTTCTCACTTTCCTGACACAATTCTGAAGTCTTCACCTTCTCATTTTGCATTCCTTATCCTCCTACTGCAATCTGGATTACTCCTCAAGCAGCTCACTAAGACTGCCCTCTTTTGGATCACCTTGAATTCCATGATACCACATCCAACAGACAGTTTTTTCTTTCCTGTTTTTCACATTAAACTTCACATGCTTGTCTTTCCCTTCTCCAATCCATTCTTAAATCTACTTTGTTAGTTCCATTTAGTTTTGAGATTGTTGTAACTTCCTGGTGGGATTGCTTTTTTATTATTATGAAGTAACACTGTATGTCCCCTTTTTTCCTTAAATTCTGTTTCATCTGGTATTAAAACTTTGAAACCAGTTTATTTGGTTAGTGTTTCGCTGGCATATATTTTACTGAGATTTTAATATGAACTGTTCTATACGGTTTTCTTTGCCATTTCTTTGAAGATATTCTGTCTTTTCCCTCTAGCTGATCTGCTTTGTGTCCATCATGGATTGAATTCTGTCCTCCCAAAAATGTGTGTATCGATTTGGCTGAGCCATGATTCCCAATATTGTGTGGTTGTCCTCCATTTTGTGATTGTAATTTTATGTTAAAGAGGATTACAGTGGGATTGTAACACCCTTGTTAAAGTCACATCCCTGATCCAATGTAAAGGGAGTTTCCCTGGGGTATAGCCTGTGTCACCTTTTATCTCTCAAGAGATAAAAAGGAAAGGGAAGTAAGCAGAGAGGGGCAGCCTCATACCACTAAGAAAGCAGTGCCAGGAACAGAGCGCATCCTTTAGATCCCGGGTCCCTGCACAGAGAAACTCCTAGTCCAGGGAAAGATTGATGAAAAGGCCAACAGAGAGAGAAAGGCTTCCCCTGGAGCTGACACCCCAAATTTGACTTCTAGCCTACTAGATTATGAGGAAATAAACCTTTTTGTTGTTGTTGTTAAAGCTTCCACCTGTGGTATTTCTGTTATAGCAGCACTAGATAACTAAGACATTGTCATTAGTTTCTGCCATTTCACTATGATGAATTATGATTTAGATTTTTTCTTTTTTCTCAATTTACCCTCCCTGCAATTTTCAGGCCTTCTGCATGGGCTATGAGTCAGAATCGACTTGATGGCATTGGGTTTGTTTTGGTTTGGTTCTGTATCTCTCAATGGGAGTCATCCTTATAGATGGAATTTTCTCTACCATTATCTTTTAAAAATATTCTGTCTCATTCTGTCTCTTCTCTCAATCTCTTTCTCTCTCTTCCCTACCTGTCTATATCTATTTATCTATCACCTATCATCTAATCAGTCTTGCTCTCACTCTATCTCTTCTCATTACTCTCTGTCTAATGATTTTTCATCTACTGGGGTTTTAAATCCATACTCAAATACTGAAATGCTTTTTGCACCAAAGTACTATTGCATATCCTCAAGAACTTGTCTCAGAATCCTTGCCATGCTGTGTGTATTTTCACCTGTCTCCTTAGGCATGAAGCTTTATATAAGCAAAGTTCCAGCACCTGTATCACTAGCAGCTGTCAATCCACAATATCCCCTGGTTTCCTGAAGTCACACTACTGCATGTGAGAAATTTTAATCCCAGTTTCCCTAGATGAGCTGTATCCAAGCTGCCTCTGCTTTCTCTGGGCCTTCAGCACAACGGGCTCATGGCTTGTACATACTCTTCACTTCCTGTGTGGTCTACAGGGATGATTACCTCATTTTTTGCCAGATTGGGTCTTTCTTTTCTTTTTTTGTACTTTATTAGCACTGTATGGTTGGAACCATGGAATTAATGGAAAACACAAATTTACTGTGTCCTCTTACCTGGAAGGCCAAATTATTTTCTATATTGCTACTTCTTATTTTTCTAAAACACAGTTTTAAGCATATTTCTCACTTTCTTAAAATAATTTATTGACTCCTCACTGTATTAATCTGATAGGGTAGTAAAGTCTCTGGTTCAGAAATCTGAGACTAAAGCACTTTTAATTTTAAAAAGTGTTATTTGAATCTTTGGTGATAATAAATTCCCATAGTGAGATCCCAGATTACAGCTTTAGATGAACTCTTCTTGTTGAAAAAGACTCATGTCAAATTCAACCAGAAGTAACCCATTTTAATAGGTTCTCATGAGAATTAACTTGACAAATCATATCTTCCTGAACAGATTTTCATGTGGAAAGAGAGCCTAGGTAGCAATTTATGGCTCAAGGATAAAAATAATACCTGTCTTAAGCACCTTTGGAAACTCTGGTGGCATACTGATTAAGAGCTACGGCTGCTAACCAAAAAGTCAGCAGTTTGAATCCACGAGGCACTCTTTGGAAACCTTATGGGGCAGTTCTACTCTGTCCTATAGGGCTGCTCTGAATCAGAATCGATTCAATGGCAAGGGTTTGGTTTGGTTTTGGTTTTGATAAGAATGCAGAAAGTTGATACATCCATTATATACAAATTTACCAATTTGAATTGTCTTTATAAAATTTTAGGTAGGATGTATAAGTGTTCCTTGCAAGGTATCTTAATACATTTGAAGAAGTTAAGTTGTATCAGTTTTCTATTGCTGCTGTAACAAATTATGAAAAATTTAGTGTCTTAAGCAAGACAAATTTATCTCTTTACAGTATGGACATCAGAAGTCTGAAATGGGTCTCAGTGGACTAGAATCAAGGTATTGGCAGGGCTGCATTCCTTCTGGAGAGTCTAAGGGTAAATCTGTTTCCTTGTCTTTTTCCAGCTTCTCAAGGTAGCCCACAATAGTTGGTTCCTAGCCCCTTCCTCTATCCCAAAACAGGCAGTATATTATCTCTCTGACTCTGATCCCTTCTGCCTCCCTCTTCTATCTTTCCAGGGCCTCAATTATATTATTGGGTCCACCTAGATAATACAAGCTAATCTCCCTATTTTAAGATCAGCTGATTAGCAACTTTAATTACATCTGTAATCCTAATTCCTTTTTGCCATATAATCTAATATATTCACAGGTGCCATGGAATAGATTGTGGACATCTTTGGGTCCATTATTTTGCCTTCCACAGGACTAGTCAATAAATCTGCAAAGTTTATTATGAAAAATTTTCAATAAATACTAAACACTTTCCCCCAATATTTTTGTCTGACTTGGAGGTATTCTTTTATGTCATAAAAAGTGCTTCTGACATTAGAGACCCTGATACCTTCACTTTGGAGGTGTGAGGTACAATTCATAGCATTTGTAGACTAGGCACTATATTTGATTATATTTCATTTGGTATGTTTTACCTGAAATGGTTGGAATTGATTAAATTGTAAAATAGGCTTTTATAATTTCAGAAACATGTTTTAAAATATTTTCATTCATACAGGAGTGTAATTAATATTTATATTTTGTCTTATATTGGATAAAAATTAATATTTCCTGTTTTGCTTGCTGTACTATTATTTTTTTGAAAATGTAAAAGTAATTTGCATTAAATATTAAGTATTTCATCAATCTTAAAAACAAAACCCACTGTTTTCAAAAATGTGTTTTCCGAAGCCATAGGCCAACACTTCTCATAAAGAATTTATATTTAAACAGATTTTTAATAGATATCTATTTTTCCACTAAAATAGGCTTTCTGTTTAATGCTAATACAATGACCTTAAAAATGTTTGCCATTATTAAATAATATAACGAGAATGTTCTAAATTTTTCTTATTTTCCTAAAACTGAATGTCTTATTTCCTTGGAAAAGTTTTATGTATATATATATATATATATGTGCGTGTGTGTGTGTACGTGTGGGAGACCTGGTGGCACAGCAGCTAAGAGCTATGGCTGCTAACCAAAAGGTTGTCAGTTTGAATCCACCAGCCACTCCATAGAAACCCTATGCAACATTTCTATTCCATCCTATAGGGTTGCAATGTGTCGGAATCAACTTGACGGCAATGGGTTTGGTGCATAGACAGACACACATATATATGTATATATTTATATATATATATATGTACAATAGTACTAAACAAGCTATGTCAACATCTTATAAAACACACGTATTTCACAGAAAACAATTTAAAAAATCTATAGTCTACTACCACAAAATAAGAAATGTATAATCTAATTGCCAACTCCTTTGAAAACAAGCTAAAATACTAAATAAAAAATATTTATAAAGCATTTTCTTAAGTGTTTCAATAAGCATGTAAGGAAGTAAAGAATATTCAGTTCAAATATTAATACAAGGCAGGAAGCTGTCCACTGCATGTATCAAAAAAAATTACTTAATAGCTCCCATGTTTGAAAATTAAAAAACACATATATGAATGAATCATGGATTAAAAGCAATACCATGATCAAACAATATTGAAAACACAACTTATCAGAACTTAAGAAATCCAGGTAAGCAGGATTTAGAGGGACAATCATAGCCTTAAAATGCTTAAATTAGAAAAAAAATTAAAGGCTGATAATTAATGAAAAATTATTCAACTTAGGGAAGAAAGAGCAGTATAAACCTAAAGTAACTGGAAGGAAGGAAAAATAAAGATAGGAGAATGAATTAAGGAAACCAAAAAAACATATTAAAAAGAATCAACAAAACCATATATTCTTTATTTTTTTTCCAAAAAAACTAGTAGAATTCGTGAACTTCAGGAAATCTCAAGATAAAAAGAGAGAAGCACCAGCAACATAAGTAACATGAATAAGGGCAGAAATATAGGATGATAAAAAGATAAGAAGATAATAGGAACATCTTTATGACAATAAATTTGAAAACTTCAATGAAATGGACAAATTCATAAACGAATATAACTCACCAAAACAAACTCAGTAAGAAACAGTCATGTGAAGAGTGTTATAGCCTTTAACAGGATTAAATCTGCAGTTTAAAATTGTTCCACAAAGAAAACTTCAGACATAAACAGTTTTACTAAAAAGTTCTTCCAAATACTCAAAGACGGTATAATTTTATACGAACTTTTCCAGAGTATTAAAAAAAAGAATGCATTCCCCAACTCATTTTATGAGGCTGACAAACTTAATGGATAGCAAAGACTGACAAATATGAGAAAGAAGGTTAAAAACCAATGTCACACACGAACATAGATACAAAACTCCTAAACAAAAAATCCAACAACGTGTGATAAAAGAGAGAGCCACCCAGACCAAATTAAGTTTTTCCAAGAAACGCAAGGTTACTTGGAAATTTAAAAAATCAATATTTAAAAAAAAATTTATCACATCAAAATTTCAAAGGGGAAAAATCATATATATAACCCTCAAGAAGTGCAGAAAAGTATTTGATAAAATACTTTCAAGATAGAAGCCTTTTGCAACAAAGCCATAGAAGGGAAATTCCTTAACCCTGGTAAAGGATATATATTAAATAACCTACAGCAAACATCAGGCTTAATGTTAAACCCTCTTTGTAATGTTCTGATATTAGAATGACCTTTCTTATCAGTAGGGAAAAGATGAGTTTTCAATAAATGTTTCTGTGGCAATTGGTTTATTCATTTGGAAAAAAATAAAATTTGACCCTTACCTCACCCAACATATGCAAATAAACTCCAAGTGGATTAAATACTTAAATATAAGTGGCAAATCTATAAAAATATGGCAATGGGGGAAAAATAACTGATGAACTTGAGAGAGGGAAGCTTTGCTTAAACAAGATATAAAAAGCATAAACCATAAAAGAAAAGATAACTATATAAAGCCACATTAAAATTCTGTACTTATGTTCATTGGAATACCCCATGAAAAGAGTACAAAATCAAGCGACAACTAGGGAGAAGATATTTCTAATCTATTTCACTGACAAATGATTTATATCCAGAATGTATAAGGAACCCCTATAAATTAATTTATCTTTTCTTATTAATTTATAAAAAAAAAATTTTTTTATAAATTAATTTTTTCCAATAATTCAAGTTTCTCAAACTTGGGTTATTTAGTATTCCTTTATTTCTCAGTGGGCTGGAAATATTCTTCCATGCCATCTGAGGTTGGATATATTTTCCAAGTTTTTATATGCCCATGAATAAATAGCACAACTGATAATGACATTCTCAGATCTTGCCCCATATTTTCTGTCAGTTTATATTCAGATGCTAATCTCTATGGGCTTGCTTTTGTTTGCTTTCTTCCTATATCCGTACAGGAATTCTTTTTTCTTTATCTGTGAGAGTTAAAATTTCCACGTGGTATTACAGTATTTTGAAGAAGCCCTGGTGGCACAGTGGTTAAGCACTCAGCTGCTAACTGACAAGTCAGTGGTTCGAACCCATGAGGCACTCGGAGGAAGAAGGATGTGGCAGCCTGCTTCCATAAAGATTATGGCCTAGGAAACCCTATGGGCGGTTCTACACTGCCCTAAAGGGTCACTATGATTGGAATAGACTTAATGGCAATGGGTTTATCATGGTATTTGAATTGTTTTTAAATATGTTTTTAGTATTAAAAAGTTTTAGCCTGCAGAAAAGTTCTAAGAATATAATAAACAACCTTATATCTTTCATCTAGTTTCATCAATTAAGATATTGCTACATTTACTTTCTCTTTTTATTTTTGCAGAGTCATTTGAGAAAAAGTTGCAGATACCATGATCTTTGACTCCTAAGTATTTTAGCATGCATCATTAAAGAAGAAAGATCTCTCAAATTATCATAATACAATTATCAAACACTGAAAATTTAGCAATAATAATTAAATCTAATAGACTAGATATTAATTTTGCAAACTGTCCCAAAAATGTCCTTTATAACATTTTTTTTTTTGATTCAAGATTCAGTCCAGGATGTCTTAGATAGCTACTGCTGGTATAACTGAAATATCACAAGAAGATGGCTCTAGCAAACAGAACTTTATTCTTTCACACTCTAAGAGGCTGTAAGTCCAAATTTCGGGTACCAGCTTCAGTAGAAGACTCTCTCTCAGTTGGCTCTGGCGGAAGGTCCTTGGCCTCAATCTTCTTGTTGTCTAGGAGCTTCTCAGCACTGGGAACCCATGGCCAAAGGACACATTCCACTCCCATCTCTTCTTCTTGGTGGTATTGAAGTTCCTCTCTTCCTCTTGGAGTCTCTCTATATCTCAAAGATATAAAAGACTCAACATACAACCTAATTCTGTAGATTTAGTCCTTCCTGCCTGATTAATATAACTGCCTCTAATCCTGCCTCATTAACATCATAGGGGTAGGATTTACAACACATAGGAAAATCACATCAGAT
Source organism: Loxodonta africana (assembly GCF_030014295.1). Classification (NCBI taxonomy): domain Eukaryota; kingdom Metazoa; phylum Chordata; class Mammalia; order Proboscidea; family Elephantidae; genus Loxodonta; species Loxodonta africana. The sequence goes on from NC_087349.1 coordinate 33,685,817, forward strand.
CACAATATGGTTTTCAACCACGCAATACTCGGAATTGTGGCCTAGCCAAGTTGACATACGTTTTAAGGGGACACAGTTCAATCCATCACACAGGATTACTACATGAATTTGTCATTTTTGAATAAGTTTTCCTTCTTCAAAGAGAATTGTTTCAATTGGGAGAGTCTGTTTTGTTTATTCATTTCTGTATTTGCAATTGTATATGACTTGGATCATCTAGATCTCCTCTGTGACTCTCATATTTATTTTCTTGATGTTTATCTCTTTATCCACCTGAAATTGGTCTCTCAAATTTTTCTTTATCTCATTAAGTTGATTTTCTGCCCTATCCGATATAAGGTTCAATCTTCCCATTATACTTTTTAATTGGGCAAATTATGGTTTTGTATTTTTAAATTCCCATCTATTCTTCACAAAATACAGTTTCTTCTTTCTTAGTAACTATATGCAATCGTTTCATAGAGGTGATATCTCTTGAGTCTTGGGTGAGAATACATCTAATCTCCTGGTTCTTAAAAAAAAATTTTTTTTTTTTAAAGAAAAGTATACTCCGAGCCTTCAAAACAAAACCTTGTTTTCTGGTTACAATTTCTTTAAGTATGTTGAGTAATGTTCATCTGTTTACTTTTTTGGAACAAAGCCTCACTATGTCAGCCCGTGCTTACAATGGCCACCAAGTCTAGAAAGAAGACTTACTATGCTGATTTTCTGCTTATGTCTTCTTATAGAAATCCTACCCTTATAAAAAAAAAAACTACGTTATTAATTATTTAATGGGTTTTCTAGTTTTCCTGAGCAATGTGATATGCACACATGCACACACATCTATGTGTATGTATGTATATGAACATATATAAATACACTTACATAAACGTTGTTGTTAGGTGCTGTGGAGTCAATTCCGACTCATAGCAATCCTGTGTACAACAGAATGAAATTCTGCCTGGTTCTGCAGCATACTCACAGTCATTGCTATGTTTGAGCCCATCGTTGCAGCCCCTGTGTCAATCCACCTCATTCACGGTTTTCCTCTTTTTCACTGACCAAGCATGATGTCCTTCTCCACGGACTGATCCTTCCTGATAACATGCCCAAAGTATGTGAGACATAGTCTCACCATCCTTGCTTCTAATGAGCATTCTTGCTGTACTTCTTCCAAGACAAGATTTATTCCTTCTTCTGGCAGTCTGTGGTATATTCAACATTCTTTGCCAACACCATAATTCAAAGATGTCAATTCTTCCTCGGTCTTCTTTATTCATTTTCCAGCTTTCACATGCATATGAGGCAATTGAAAATGCCATGGTTTGGGTCAGGCCCACCTTAGTACTCAAAGTGACATCTTTGCTTTTTAACACTTTAAAGAGATCTCTTACAGCAGATTTGCCCAATGCAATGCATCGTCTGATTTCTTTTTTTTATTATTATTATTTTTTATTGTACTTTAGATGAAGGTTTACAGAACAAACTAGTTTCTCATTAAACCGTACACATATTGTTTTATGACATTGGTTAACAACCCCATGACATGTCAACACTCTCCCTTCTCAACCTTGGAGAAGCTTTCCTGTCCTCTCTTGCCTTCTAGTCCTTGCCCCAGGGCTTTTGTGTCCCTTTAGTCTCCTTTTGTTTTATAGGACTGTCCAATCTTTGGCTGAAGGGTGAACCTCAGGAGTGACTTCATTACTGAGCTGAAAGGTTGTCCGGGAGCCATACTCTCAGGGTTTCTCTAGTCTCTGTCAGGCCAGCAAGACTGGTCCTTCTTTTTGAGTTGGAATTTTGTTCTACATTTTTCTCCATCTCTGTTCAGGACCACTATTGTGATCCCTGTCAGAACAGTCAGTGGTGGTAGCCAGGCGCCACCTAGTTGTGCTGGACTCAGTCTGGTGGAGGCCGTGGTAGTTGGACTAATCTTTCCCTTGTATCTTTAGTTTTCTTCATTCTTCCTCACTCCTGAAGGAGTGAGACCAGTGGAGTATCCTAGGTGGCTGCTAACAGGCTTTTAAGACCCCAGCATCTGATTTCTTGACTGCCGCTTCTGCGGGTGTTGATGGTGGATCCAAGCAAAATGAAATCCTTGATAACTCCAATCTTTTCTCTATTAATCATGATGTTGTTTATTGGTTCAGTTGTTAGAACTTTGTTTTCTTTGTGTTGAGGTGTAAACCATATTGAAGACTGTGGTCTTTGATCTTCATTGCTAAGTGCTTTAAGTCCTCTTCACTTTCAGCAAGCAAGGTTGTGCCATCTGCATATTGCAGATTGTTAGAGTCTTCATCCAATCTTAATGCTGCGTTCTTCTTCATATAGTCCAGCTTCTCAGGTTATCTGCAGAGCATGCAGATTGAACAAGTATGGTTAAAGGATACAACCCTGACGCACACCTTTCCTGATTTTAAACCACGCAGAATGCCCTTGCTCTGCTTGAATGACTGCCTCTAGGTCTATGTACAGGTTCCTCATGAGTAGAATTAAGTGTTCTTGAATTCCCATTCTTCACAATGTTATCCATAATTTGTTATAATCCATACTGTTGAATGCCTTTGTATAGTCAATAAAACACAGGTAAAATCTTTCTGATATTCTCTTCTTTCGGCCAGGATCCATCTGACATCAGCAATGACTTCCCTTGTCACATCCTCTTCTGAACTCCTTTAAATTTCTGACAGTTCCCTGTTGATGTGTTGTCGTAACTGCTTTTGAATGATCTTCAGCAAAACTTTACCTGTGTGTGCTATTAATGATATTGTTCAATAATTTCTGTATATACATACATACACGTATATATACGTCATTTTGTGGAAATATTTAATGTGGAAGAGTGAGCAGTTTGTAACCTGTATTCTTATTGCAAAGGAGCCCTGGTGGTGCAATGGTTAAGTGCTTGGCTGCTTACTGAAAGGTCAGTGGTTTGCACCAGCCATTCTGAGGGAGAAGAAAAGGTGGTGAACGGCTCCCATAAAGGTTACAGCCCAGAAAGCCCTGTGAGGCAGTTCTACTCTGTCCTATAGGGTTGTTATGAGCCGGAATCAATTTGATGGCACACATCAACACTCTTATTGCCATTTTACCTGAAAGACCTTCTTGAGAAAAATACCTAAGCATCAATATAATAGAATTGACAATGAAATATTGATTCTATTGACTACATTAAAAATTTTAAAACTTTCCATCAACAATACATTAACAAATAAAGATAAGCAAAAAAAAAAAAAACCCATTGCCATTGAGTCGATTTGGACCTATAGCAACCCTATAGGACAGATTGGAGCTGCCCCATAGGATTTCCAAGGAGTGGCTGGTGGATTTGAACTGCCAATCTTTTGGTTAGCAGCCTGAGTTCTCAATTACTGTATTAATATTTTTATATAATGCATACTTACAAATCAATAAGAAAAATAATATTGCCACTATAGGAAAATTGGGAATCGTAATTTTCTAAAGTACGTATAGAAAATATACAGATGGCAAACAGTACTCGAATAATGTCAACTAAAACCAAATAAATACCAATAAAACCAATAATAAAATAGCATTTTTCCATTTGGAATCAGCAAACATTTAAACAATAACGTCAATGTTTATGCAGTGAAGTGGGCAATCTCTTGTACTTCTGGCTTGAAATATAAATTATACAGATGTGTTAGAGAGTCAATGGTCCCTTTATTTAACATTTATTAAGTAGTTTCTGTGTGCCTGGCTCAGTGCTATGTTGCTTAAATACATCATTAAAATCAGTACGTTTAAAACATCATGAAGTAGAATCGATTACCAGCTCTTCTTCTGTGGTGAGAAAAGTGAAGTTAAGAAATAACTTGCTCAAGCTCTCACAGCTAGTACAAAACAAAGTCCAGCTTCACACACCTAATTCTATCTAACAGCATACATTCTTTATATGTGGTCCTAACTTGTTTACCCAACAGCATTTCCCAGGAAATCTTTTAATAAAAAAATAAACAAAAATCTTTGTCTGACCCATGGTGTCCAGAATCAGATCCTCTGGTGTGTTTCTGAATGATCACTAACGATCTCCAAAGGCAATTTCTATTTTGCCTACCAAGCACAGGTTCATGAGATCAAATTTTGGAAATCACTATGTATCTCTGTTGTGCGCTACCAAGTCAATTTCAACTCGTAGTGACCCTATAGGACAGAGCAGAACTGCCCCATAGGGTTTCCTACGCTGTAATCTTTATGGCGAAGCCCTTGTAGTACAGTGGTTAAAGCACTTGGCTGCTTATTGAAAAGTCAGGAGTTCGAACCCACCAGTCACTTTGCAGAAGAAAGTTGCCTCAGTCTGCTTCCGTAAAGACCGACAGCCTTAGAAACCCTACAGGGCAGTTCTATTCTGTCCTGTAGGGTTGCAACAAGTCAGAATTCACTTGATGGCAGTGGGTTTGGATTTGGTTTGGGGATCTTTATGAGAGCAGATTGCTGGGTCTTCCCTCCCACTGAGCAGCTGGTAGGTTTGAAGAGCCAGCCTATCGATTAGCAGCAGAGTGTTTAGTCATTGAGGCACCAGGGCGTCTCTGCCTAGCCTTTGTTATGTATACTTTCTGTATGCTCTCAAATCACACCTGATTCTGTAATGTTCTTAAAACACATATGTGTAAGTAGCTATTATGTATGCTTCTATAATGTTTTACATTGTTATGATGTTTTCATAGCACCTATGTAGAAGTCACTTAAAATGTGAAGTCAGAAATAGAAAATTTCTGAACTTAAAAACGGATACATATATTTCTATAATGTTCTCTGACTATTAACTGTAAGTTGTTAGAAAGTTGTTCTAATCTGGAAAATAAGATGATAGAAGTATGTGAAGTAGGTCGTAAACAACTTTCTGAAATTGGGCTGTGTACCTGCACTCTCTGATAACAGAATATAACATTAAATCAAATCTCTATAAATTAGCAAAACATAAATATGTCACTAAACATTTCCCATAATTTTTAATTAACTAACTTGGCCTTGAAACATGTAGTAAACAACAATATAAATACATCATACAATAATTCCTTAATTGGCAATAAAACATAAACATACCAATTATAGTTGAACATGACAGCACACAGGGTATATAAACCATGGATTTCTGCTCTTTTTTGGAGAAAGAGACAGAAGCAAAGGGTCTGACTGTCTGAAGACGGAGAAGTCTGCTAAGATATTGCTCGCCACAACCAACATTGGACTCTAGCTACGGGGGACCTCTGAGTTCGAGGGGTGGTCAAGTTTCTGCCTGGAGACTACTCATTAATGGTAAAATCTTGAGGTCTAAAGATCTGGACTCTAACACTTAAACTAACATTGTAATTGTTAATTCTGATTCTTTAATGCTAAATGAATGTCTTGAGGTCTTACTTGCATGCCTTGCCATGACTACTTTGCAATAAATTAAGCCAGTTTATGCACGATGAGCCTGAGCATTTCTTTATTTATTCTTAAGATAAAATCCTCCAGGACAGCCAGAAAATAGCTCATACTCTTTGGCCTGGTAATTGGATTTCTAGACTTTTATCCTAAGAAATCGTTGTTGCTGTAGTTAATTGCAGTTGAGTAGATTCCTATTCATGGTGTCTTCATGTGTACAGGGTAGAACTGTGCTCCATAGTGTTTTCAAGGCTGTGACCATTAGGAAGTAGGTCACCAAGCTTTACTTCCACGGAACTTCTGGGTGGGTTTGAACCACCAAGCTTTCATTTAGTAGTCTAGCACTTAACCATTTGTACCACCCTGGGATCATCCTAAGAAATTATTAGAGGTATATCCAGATTTCTGTATAAAAACACTCATTATAGGTTTACTTATAGTTGTGAAAATAGTGAGAAAACAATAAGTGAAGGTTTGATTACATACATTTATATATAGATCTATGTACCTATATACACACACGTACATAGATAATGATGGATCATTATAAAGACATTATAAATCCCATATTCAATGTTGTTGTTGTTTTTTAATTACATTAGAATACTCACATAGAATATTGAATGAAAGCAGCAGGATCCAAGATGTGTATAAAATATAATCCCACTTTGGTTTTGTATATTTATATGTGGGGAGGAAAACCTTGGAAGGAAATCCATCAAAATATTAACAGTTATTTTAAAAACCTTCCTTCTATATTTCCCTATGTTGAAAATTATCTACAATAATCATTACTTTTATAATCAAAAAGAAGTATTATTTAAAATTAAATCTCATTATCTAAAATTGAATTCTTTAGCTCCCTTCCAGAATGCTCTTCCCTTCCTGACATTTCTATCACTACTAATAGAATCATCATTTCTCAGCTTAAGCAGACTTACAGTTCTGAAGACTTATTTCTTCCCCTCCATTTTACGTCACTTACAAGTGGACACCTCAAGGATTATGGCAAAAAGCCTGGGCATATAATCTTCTCATGGTGCTGGGGGTGGGGATGATAGCTGGAAACAACACTACAGTTGATTATAGGTGCTCTGATTGTTTGGCCAGACCTGAATCACATGCCTCCACCCTGGAGCAATTGTGCAGCTTAACTTGAACCATATGCATGGACATGGGGGTGAGTTGGCACCCCAAAGGAAATTTGGGGTGCTATTGGCAGAAGGTGATAGATGTTAGAAAGTTAAAAAAAAAAAATGTCCACTGTGATACTACTGATTACTGTTTTGGGATGTACATGCCAAATATCCTCAGGAACATATCTCTCATCTGGCCCTACTCATTTGGATAAGAGACCTGCTCTCTTAGTCATCTAGTGCTGCCATAACAGAAATACCACAAGTGGTTGGCTTTTTAACAATGAGAAACTTATTCTCTCACAGTCTAGTAGGTTACAAGTCCAAATTCAGGGCGTCAGTTCCAGAGGAAGGCTTTCTCTCTTTATCGGTGCTGGAGAAAGGTTGTTGTCCTCAATCTTCCCCTGGTTGAGGAGCTTCTCGGGCGCAGGGACCCCATGTCCAAAGACTGTGCTCTGCTCCTGGTGCTTCTTTCTTGGTGGTATGAGATCTCCAACTCTGCTTGCTTCCCTTCCTTTTTATCTCTTGAGAGATAAAAGGTGGTACATGCCATACCCTAGGGAAACTCCCTTAACCTTGCATCAGGGAAGTGTCCTGAGTAAGGGTGGTGTTACAAACCCACTCTAATCCTCTCAAAATAAAATTACAATCACAAAATGGAGGACAACCACACAATACTGGGAATCATTGCCTAACCAAACTAATACACACACTTTTGGGGGGACATAATTCAATCCATGACACTTGCTTATAGTTGATTTAACTCTGTGCTTCATTAAGGCAAGGATTATGAAATTTATACCCTTACAAAGACAGTACAAAGAGTACCTGGCAATGTCACCGAATTGCCTTTATTTGTTAGTTAAATCATGTTCTCTTTCATGTGTTATTTATTTTTTTGCTTTCTTAAACAGTTACTGAAACATCGTATGTTCCAAAGCTTCTACACTTGTTTTCTTACCCTACCCAATTACTGAGCTCAAAATTCAAAGATATTGTTCCTGCTTCTTGTAGTTTTCACTTTATAATCTGAAAATATTTGCTATATTTAAAAAAAAAAAAAAGAGGTTATAAAAATGTTCAAGGCTCTCCCATTTAAAAAAGAAAAAAAAAAAGCTCTCTTCTGTATCAACTTTTATTAAGTAACAAGTAATAGAAGCCTCCATGGGAATACTTTCCCTTAAGAACTTAATAAGCTTTCAGTCTATTTTCCTGTGGTCAATTCCATGTGCTAATAACTACCTTCAAAAATTTTGCCTTGAAAAATGCTTCTCAACTTTAATGTGCTTACAAATCACCTGGGACTCTTGTTAAAATGCAGATTCTTATTAAGGAGGTCTAGATGGAGCTTGAGATTCTGCAATTCTAATACACTCCAAGACAATACGTATGTTGGGGTAGCAGGAGGAGTCTGGGGTTACTCTTAATGGTCAGAGAATTCTAGGCACTTAGATTTCTAAATGTTCTACTCAGCTCCCTAGTTTTCATTTTTAATGGGAAGTTTTTAGTGGGAAGTTTTAATGGCTAGATTTGTGTGGGCAGAACCACCGATAATCCTACATCTGTCCTAGCTCAGTTCCTTTGGTTTTTTTGAGAACATTCAACCAGAGGCCTCTTTTTACTAGTTTTATATGCTAATTGTCTTTTATTTCCATGCCTCTGCAAGGATGGCAAACTTGTAGACTGTAAAGCCCTTGTTACCCTTTGTCCTACCTTCTTCATTTAAACATTTCCACACTTTGCAATCAATTCTCTTGAAAACAAGAAGCCCAGATGCAAAGCATTCCAAGGGTGGCTAACTCAGTGAGTGAATAACATCATCATTATCTTCCCAGCTTCATAACGTGCCATCCACAGTTTATTGTATTGTTAGGCTAGGATCCTTCATTTGCTCAAGATATTTGCTTGACGTTCAGGGGTCACGTACACCTAACAATATACAGAGGTAAAAAAAGGGTGTGTTCTTTTTTACACATAACATTTTAGGAGAAGGAATCATTTCTAAGCACAATGCCCGTATGTCTCAGTGAAAATTCTATTGCCTATTCTGGCAAGGAAAATACAGTGCCATGACTGGCTTAGAATATTCTACTGTTCTAATATTTTATTTGCAATATTTATCTCTGATGACTGAGTAAAGGTAGTCCTGCTTCTTCTGATACACATGAACATCATTTTCCAGAAGACAATTAAGGCTCTGTTAGCAAGAAAGATGGAAGGAAAGGGGTGGCTGTCCCACTGCAGTCCCACCCAGAAGTGGCCTTGCAAGACATGTGAAAAGAAATCCTCCTAGTACTTCCCTGTAGTTATCCACTGCATGTGGAAAGAGAGATAACTTCAGGTACAAATCTACACTGACCATATTGATAGTGGCTAACAAGTTAGCTGACTTGTTAGGGACTTAGAAAAAAAAAGGAAAATTGAAAAAGGGGAGAGGTATAGGAAATGATAATTCTGGACAGGCAATATTTGTACTTCATGTAAATGCTCAACAGAGATAATCCATTGCAGAAGTTCTCGACAATTAGTTAGGTAAAATGACCTATCCAGTGAATGGTAGTGGTTTCCTTGGGAGCCTAGAGCCTGTGCAGTGTACCATGTATAAAGTGATTATAGAAGCAGGGATAGAGGCTATGCATGGGCTTTCTGCCAAGGCCGATTTGGCTATTGCCACTGCTGAGTGTCCAGTCTGCCAACAGATTGGAAATACCAGTAGATTGAAAATATTGGACCCTCCGATCGCAGGGAGGGCAGTATCTTGTCCTCACAAGTATCGATACATATTCTGGGCAAGGATTTGCCTTCACTGCCTGCAATGCTTCCATAAGCAATGACATTCATGGTCTTGTAGAACAATTTATCCACTGTCACGGTTTTCCACATATATCTACTCTGACTAGGGCTACGTTTTATGGCAAAGGAAGTGTGGCAGCGGGCCCACACCTGCAGAATTCACTGCCTCATCATCCAGGAGCAGCTGGCTTGACAGAACAGTGAAATGACTGGTAGACTGGAACTTCCTACCTTTCAGTCAGGCATCTGAGCGCATTGATCGTTCGCACCACCTAGGCGCTCCTTCCATGCTCCATGGTCAATCATATTTGCTCTTGCCTACCAATCTACGGCATCCTCACCCTGCAACGCTGGGCCATTTGAAGTCACCAAAATGCACTGTGCTGTTTCATGCCCTCGTTTTCTTTCTCAAATTGTACTCGCTGAATCCAATGGCTCCTAGCCCCAATTCATCCTGTTGTTTACTTTCATTCAATTCATTCCTCAAAATTTCTACAAGGGTAAAGGCCTATAACTTGCATATTCATTTCCTCTCTCCTATGTATTGTGGATGAGAGCTAACAGGTGCTCAGTAGATGCTTCCTAAATTCAATGAAATTGAATCATTATGCCTTACGAAGATTTTTTTCCCATACAGTCTTTGCTGAGTGTGTCCCAATAGCCTTTCTACATTGGCAGGGTAAATATTTTTGTCCCCAATTCGCAGATATGTGAGCTGAGATTCAGAGAAATTTAAGTAGTTGGCTGAATGCAACATGATTAATGACTGAGGTAGTAGTAAAGTTTGTGTCTTCTGATTTTTTCTTCCCAGTTCATGGTAGAGGTCTTTGAGTGTTATGTACTTGGGGTCATGGGAGCCACTTGGATTCTGCAGGCTTCCAGAGTCCTCATTGCAGAAGATGCCATTTTTGGTTTTGTTCTGTTTTGATTTGGGGTCTTTTTTTTTTTTTCCATTCTAGCAACAGGCAGAAGGTCCATTTCCATAGAGAAATTTGTGGCTGGAGGAAAAGGAAAAGTCTTCTCCTCTTCGAGCTTCAGAGGTTCCTCTAAGACACATCAGGCGAGAATCAGGGTTGTTTTGTTATAAGGATTTTTTTTTTTTAAATAATAAAAACACTGTATTACATTTGCAATTTTATCCTCCTTCACAGTATTAAGCACGATTTCAAAAAAAAAAAAAAAAAGCTTAAACATGCCATTTTTATTAATGGCCCATTGAAAACCACCAAACATTTTGATGTCAATTACTAAAACAAGGTTTAACGCTGTCAAAAAGCATTCGTGCTAAAAACAGTCATCCTCTCAGTATTTTCATCTGCAAAGCATTACAGTTTATAAAACAATTTTAACTCTGAATATGTAAGGCCCTATATGAAGGTTTCCATATGTTCGGAATTTTATTTGTGTGTTTGATTTTAAATTGCTTTGAAAAACAGACAGTTGAGGTTTATAGAAAGGAATCTTTCTTTTAGGAAATAAATGTCTCCAAAGTGCAGGGCACCAGCAGTAAAAACACTCTGACCACAAATCAGAAACACATTGGGAAGTGTTTGTTGAGTACACCTTCTGAAACCAGTATTTTGTTTCTATTTGCTGGAAAATTGAAAAATCTGTTGTATCTTGGCACGGCTTGTTGGCCTAGCCCCAGACCCTTCTTGCAGTAGATGGCATTATTGTATACACAGCTAGGCCGCCTTGCCCTCTGTTTTCATCACATAGTTTTGAAATACGAAATGTACTTGGAAACAGTACCATTAGTTAGCTATAGTTGTCCTCTGCATCAAATTAACTTGCATATTTATTTTTTCTCAAAAATTGGGTCTATAACCAAAAAAAAAGAGAGAGAAGATGACAATTAATCAGTATTGCAGCTGCTGAGTGGCATCTGGCCAAAAGCCACCAGGCTGACAATGGGAGTTTGGAGTGTGTTTTTGCAAGGCTAATTGAAGGTGAATTTAGATGGATTCAAGATTTATAAGCCCTCAAATGTCCTGACTGGAGCAAAGTTCAAGTAAAGTAATCCACTGTTCTCCGTGCAGACAGGGCCCAGCCCGCACTGCCTGCAGAGTTAGTCTACGGTCAGAGAGAATTTTAAAAACAGGCAGAAGGGCTGAGTTTCCCTTCAAAGGTCTTCTAATAACTGAGAGGATTATACTCTTTTAACCAGCTAAGAAGGTTAGGTGGTTTTGAGCGGGTGCTTTTGTAGCCATCAATAATTCTAAGTTTACACTTCAAGGATCACCTCTAGCATGTATCTCCTTTAACACCTTAACGACCGTGAGAAACTCATACACCCACTTTACGATTTTATAAGAAGTTCGGAATAAACAGCAGATCTTTTCAAGGAATTGAAAAGACCCTTAGGGGAGTGGGGGGTAGTACTGGAGTTCAGAAACAATCTAGAGGACCAGTTGATTAAACATATTTAGCCTGTTTAAAACAGTTTTCTTTAAAGCATTCTAAATATAAGAATATAGTCTTTCAGGATAATTGCCAACAGAAATAGGAAGCAGGGTGCAACATTGGATTGCTGTAATACAACTAGCATATTAAAGGCTAATATTATCAAATTATAAGGAAGTTCAAGTATTTGTTCTCTAGTAGCATGCACACAGACACAGACACACACACACACAGAAACTTTTTTCTATATGAAATGCCAAGGATTGTTTATTAGAAATGAAAAGAGACAGATAGGAAATAGCTATTATTTTTAACAAGGGAAGAAAAAAAATAATCATTCTTGTGAAGGAATGCTCTTTATCAAAGTAGGAGTCTTTCCCCCACCCCCATCTTGTTTATCATTATCAGTACTGAGAGTTAAAATACTCCACAGGGCAGTTACTCTAACAGACACTTAAAAGGTAAACAATCAAAAGGCTAAAGTGCAACACAGATTGGTTAAAAAATCAATGGAATTGTCACATAAGAACACACTGTTATTATTATTTCATGAATTTCCTTTGAAAGAGTCTCAGAAAGAGACACCTACAGAAAGTACAAGGAATTGTAAATTACCTCATTTTAAAAATAATAGAATGACATTTCAACATTAATAAGTTACAGCTGGTAAACAATAGTTGATGTTTACAATGGCTCTGAGAGAAACCAGGGAAGAATCTTTGGGAATTTTAAGTAACATTGGCCTTTATAACTATGAAAAGAAACAAGATAATTAAAGTCATTTTTTCTTTCTTTTAAAAATATTATTCATAAACTTCTCTAGTATATTTTCCCTGGCAGTATCGAAGTTAAATATGGATTTTTAGACTACAGAGGAAAAAAATAATTGTACAGAGCCTTGTAAACTGCCAGACGCCAAGCCAGGGGTTACTCATTCCCTCTATACTCTTAACTTAAACAGTCCCCTTTCCCCACCTAAGTACATCTTTTCTGCAAACATTCATATGTTGTGCATGGGAGCCTGACAAGGTCTTTTGTCTGCTTCTTTTATTTTAAGGTCTCTTTCCACCTATGCTGGAATGGGGCAGTGTGACATAAAACAGTCTAGCCAGGCTGTAGGGACATGCCCTCCCTGGGAGAAAATTCTGATCTCTGTTTCCTCCTCTTTTGTAAAATCAAAGAAGCTCTCAGGACAGAGAATCACATCTTTGACCATGAACCTTATTTCCTAAGAAATGCAGCACCATCTTTCAAAAGAGAATTTGTGTTGACCTTTATATTTCACTGGCTTGGGGGCTGAAGGCACCCAGATGCCTTTGGTATGATTAGATGTATTTGACTACTTTTTGAATTCTCCAGTTTTATTCACACCATGAAGTCCTGCGTGGACTCAGCCTTCTGCTCTGAGGGTTTCTATCTTCAGGAGCTGGAATTGAGTGGGATCCTCTGTAGCAGATGCCCAATCTAGTGCAACTCACGGAGGGCACACCCCAATCACACCCAGAGAGAGTTGCAGGAGGTGCACGCAGGCATACTACCCATTAGAAAAGTAGATTAATTTGGGCTTTTTTTTCTACTATTTTAGATGCATTCTAAACTAACCAGCTAATCAGTTGCCTTCAAGTTAATACTGACTCATGGTGACACTATGTGTGTCAGAATAGAACTGTGCTCCACAGGGTTTTCAATGGCTGATTTTTTGGAACTAGATCACCAGGCTGTTCTTCTGAGGCACCTCTGGTTGGACTCAGACTTTCAGCGTTTGGGTTAGGAGCAGAGTGTATTAACTGTTTGCACCACCCAGGGACTCTATGCATTCTAAAGGATGGACTTTTTCCCACTAGGCAGTATAGCATTCCTACTAGAATAGACCAGATGCTTCGATAACAAATGCCTGAAAGAAAAGTACAAATAATGAAGTTGATTCTAAAGAAGATTTGAACTTTTTCATTCCTTTTTTCTTTTTTCTTAAATCAAGCAAAGGGTAATGAGATAGGGAAGAAACAGGGACTGAATTCCTAGGCAAGAGCCCTGCAACACCTGCAATTCGCATCTTACTTACAATACTATGTGTTTGGCTAATGCAAAACCCTCATCCTGGAATGCATGATAAGGAAAGAACAAACAACGTACTCCCTTGGAAGATGTTTTTCAGAAGGACTAACCAGATCTGCTCCCTGGAGCATGCACAGACATCCGCGAGGTGACCAATGGATGACTTCTGCCTGACGCAAGTACCCAAGACAAGAATCGAACCGGCACCACAGGAGGGAATGCACAGGCGCAACACCTGGTAATAAGTCCTGCTACAAATCCCAGAGACTGCCAGGGCAGGAGCCATCTTGAAGACATTTTAGAAAGCTGCTGTGCACACACTTTAGTTAACAAATCCCCGCCCAGACAGGACACTTCCTGGAAAACCCTGCCTATGTCCAGTAGTTGGAAAATATGGCCTTGGTGATAGAAACAATGCCAGAGATCGAGTGATAGAATTTTGCAAGACCAACGACTTCTTCATTGCAAATACCTTCTTTCACCAACATAAATGGAGACTATATACATGGACCTCGCCAGATGGAACAAACAGAAATCAAATTGACTACATCTGTGGAAAGAGACGATGGAAAAGCTCAATATCATCAGTCAGAACAAGGCCAGGGGCCGACTGTGGAACAGACCATCTATTGCTCATATGCAAGTTCAAGCTGAAACTGAAGAAAATCAGAACAAGTCCACAAGAGCCAAAATATGACCTTGAGTATATCCCACTTGAATTTAGAGACCATCTCAAGAATAGGTTTGACACATTGAACACTAGTGACTGAAGACCAGACGAGTTGTGGAATGACATCAAGGACATCATCCATGAGGGAAGCAAGAGGTCACTGAAAAGACAGGAAAGAAAGAAAAGACCAAGATGGATGTCAGAGGAGACTCTGAAACTTGCTCTTGAGCGTCGAGCAGCTAAAGCAAAAGGAAGAATTGATGAAGTAAAAGAACTGAACAGAAGATTTCAAAGGGCCTCTTGAGAAGACAAAGTAAAGTATTTTAATGACATGTGCAAAGAGCTGGAGATGGAAAACCAAAAGGAAAGAAGACGCTCAGCGTTTCTCAAGCTGAAAGAACTGAAGAAAAAAGTCAAGCCTCGAGCTGCAAGAGTGAAGGATTCCATGGGGAAAATATTAAACGACGCAGGAAGCATCAAAAGAAGATGGAAAGAATACACAGAGTCATTATACCAAAAAGAATTAGTCGATATTCAACCATTTCAAGAGGTGGCATATGATCAGGAACTGATGCTACTGAAGGAAGAATTCATTGGAGAAAAACAAGGCTCCAGGAACTGATGGAATATCAATTGAGATGTTTCAACAAACAGATGCAGCGCTGGAGGTGCTCACTCATCTATGCCAAGAAATATGGAAGACGGCTTCCTGGCCAACTGACTGGAAGAGATCCATATTTATGCCTATTCTGAAGAAAGGTGATCCGGCCGAATGTGGAAATTATAGAACAATATCATTAATATCACACGCAAGCAAAATTTTGCTGAAGATCATTCAAAAATGCCTACAGTAGTACATCAACAGGGAACTTCCAGAAATTCAGGCCAGTTTCAGAAGAGGATGTGGAACCAGGGATATCACTGCTGATGTCAGATTCATCCTGGCTGAAAGCAGAGAACACCAGAAGGATGTTTACCTGTGTTTTATTGACTATGCAAAGGCATTCGACTGTGTGGATCATAACAAACTATGGATAACACTGAGAAGAATGGGAATTCCAGAACACTTAATTGTGCTCACGAGGAACCTTTACACAGATCAAGAGGCAGTTGTTCGGACAGAACAAGGGCATACTGATTAGTTTAAAGTCAGGAAAGGTGTGCGTCAGGGTTGTATTCTTTTACCATACTTATTTAATCTGTATGCTGAACAAATAATACGAGAAGCTGGACTATATGAAGAAGAACAGGGCATCAGGATTGGAGGAAGACTCATAAACAAGCTGCGTTATGCAGATGACACAACCTTGCTTGCTGAAAGTGAAGAGGACCTGAAGCACTTACTAATGAAGATCAAAGACCACAGCTTTCAGTATGGATTACACCTCAACATAAAGAAAACAAAAATCCTCACAACTGGACCAATAAGCAACATCATGATAAACAGAGAAAAGGTTGAAGTTGTCAAGGATTTCATTTTACTTGGTTCCACAATCAACAGCCATGGAAGCAGCAGTCAAGAAATCAAAAGACGCATTGCATCAGGCAAATCTGCTGCAAAGAACCTCTTCAAAGTGTTGAAGAGCAAAGACGTCACCCTGAAGACTAAGGTGTGCCTGACCCAAGCCATGGTATTTTCAATCACATCGTATGCATGCGAAAGCTGGACAATGAATAAGGAAGACTGAAGAAGAGTTGACGCCTTTGAATTTTGGTGTTGGCGAAGAATATTGAATATACCATGGACTGCCAAAAGAATGAACAAATCTGTCTTGGAAGAAGTGTGGCCAGAATGCTCCTTAGAGGCAAGGATGGCGAGACTGCATCTTACATACTTTGGACATGTTGTCAGGAGGGATCAGTCCCTGGAGAAGGACATCATGCTTGGCAGAGTACAGGGGCAGTGGAAAAGAGGAAGACCCTCAACAAGGTGGATTGACACAGTGGCTGCAACAATGAGCTCAAGCATAATGATTGTAAGGATGGCTCAGGACCTGGCAGCGTTTCGTTCTGTTGTGCGTAGGGTTGCTATGAGTCGGAACCGACTCGACGGCACCTAATGACAACAACAATAACGATGCCCATGAATAAACATAAATCCTTTCCCCACTCAAAAACCTTTAAAAACCCATGTAAGTTCTTTGTTCAGGGAAACGGGGGTAAGTGTTGTCTAAGCCCTCCTCATCTTCACTTGCAAGCCTCTTCAATAAAGTTTTGCTCATGTGGAAAATTCTCCATGCCTCACCTGTTCATTCTTCACCAGTGAAAGGCAAGAAACTCCTTCAATTAAAGGCTTAGGGGAGCCGGCAACAGTAAGTTCTGAAGAACCCAGGACCGTATCTAAAGCTTCTCCTCTGACTGATCAGAAATATAGTTTAAGATTGGCCCTTCCATTGGTATAATAATCTCAAATGTAGCAAAAGTGGGAAAGAGGAGAATCTTCTCCATCTCCTCCTTATGATTGATGACATTCCACTTCTTTGACACATTCTGTTGTTATTTTAGTATGGACTGTCCCTGTTTCTGTATTCTTAAAAAAATGCACAGAGATTGACTTTAAAAATGGGTGTATTTATCATTTTAAGACACTCAGTTAATGTTAATACAGTAATATTAAAATACATTTTTCCCCTGAAGATTTAGCTACCCTACTGTGTTTGGAGTAATTTTATGTTGAAATTTCTTCCCAATGTATTTTCATCACTCTGGGGCAGCAATTGCAGTACAATTTCTTCTCCAATTTTGTCTACGATGGCAGTTATTATAAAAACAATAGTGAAAGAGAAATGTAGTGCTTTTCTGCCCAGAGAAATTTCTTAACCACTTCCAAAGACAGTGCCAGGAATCATAACCTATTAACTTATGCTTTCTCTAAGAATGATCTTTTAAGATGGATTTGGAGGTCCAAAAGATGCCACTAATATTTTTATCAACTCATTATTAGATAAACTGATATGAGGTCATTTAGCCAATCAGTTGCATGTAGCTGAATGTGACATAGGACTTGTATGTGCATACCCATGGACACAGACACATCCCCAAGCATAGCAAAGCCTGTAATGGTGCATCCAACTACGTTTCTTACACTCTAAGAAAAAAAAACTAGGCCAAACCAAACCAAACCAAAGGAAGCCTGTCTTGTCAGATGCTCTTGTTAATTTTCTTCCGTGACCCTTGGGGTCCGGGAGAAAGAAGATTCTAAGTTTATTCCTTTAGGTTCTTTAGAATATGAACTTCCTTCCACTAAACCTCCACTCTCCAGGTTTGCTTATATTATGAAGAACCAGTTGGAGTTTTAGAAAACAGTCAGAACTGTTAAATACTGCCGCTTACTTTCTTGGAAAATAATCTTCTTAGGCTATCATTTGAGGATATGGGGCCTGTCTGAATAATAGACTAATAACTATGGCTCATTTTTAGATGAGACTGCAAGAGACATATAAAGTCTGGGACTACTGCTCACCTCCAGCAGTATACATTAGTCTGTTGAAAACTATGGAAGTGTGTAAAAAAGAAAAAAAAGGAAAGAGAAGATCTTGTTATCTTTTGAAGGGTCTGTGAATCCCTTTTGCTATTGCTTAGCACTTTTATTCATGATGAGAAATGAAAGAGGGAAAGTTTATAAGGAGATGGAAGGAAGTTCACTCTCCTCACTTGATATTAGTAAATGTTCTAGGTGATGTGCATGTCCATCTGAAATCTTTATGCAGGTTACCAACTCTTCTAAGGCATTTCTTCTGCTTTCGGGATGATTTTGACCTTGTATGCAGTTTTTCTGGAACAAGGTGAGACTGAGAACACAGCAGAAGTCAAGTGCTCCTCAGGTTGGTAGATTATTGCATAGCTGGCATCTCTAAAAACAATCCGCAGAAATTTAAAACAGAAATGAAACCTATTGCTGTCATTCAGCTAAAAGTCTATTAAGAATCCCTAGGTGGCATGGAAAGCATTTAGACTCATTTCATTCACATGTCAGGTAAAGACTTTCATTTAGCAATGAGATGAATGCTGAATAATGGATCTTTTGAATAATGTAATTAAGAATTCATTAAGGGGGACTTAAAAAAAGCCAACAGAATGCAGTACGAGTGTACTCCCTACACTGAACTCCCAAAATGTATCATAGAGTTGATGATTAAAAAAGAAAATCAGGTGAGAACCAATTAGAAAAATACTGGCATTTCATTTACAAAACACTGACATTAAAATTCAATGAGGAACAAATACATGTTGGAATTTATTAGAAATTAGGTTAAGTCAGGATTAAAGATCATTTTTATCATTTTAAGATGTTCTCATAATATGACAAAGGACTCAACCAACTTTCTATATTTGCCTGAAAAGATTTCTTGGTGTTCATCATGTGAACCTTATCATATTGAAGAAATTCACTTTGTTCTTGGTAACTGACTGAATGAGAAATGGCAAACTCTTTTTTTATTCTTTGTTTTTATATGAATTTAATTGATGAAAAGCTTTAAACAGACCCAAATGTGGCAACAGCAGGTTAGAGATTTGCCCGGAGCAAGAGCTGGAATTCCTGTTATCTTGAATTGCTGTTATCTCCACAGAGGAAGTGAAGAATTTCACTGCTTTCTTATTGATCAGATATTCTTACTGTCCCGTTGGCATGGCTTATACCAGACTGCTTACATAGGACAGAAAGAAGCTGGAGGTAGAGGAGTCTGTGTATATCATATTTCAGTGGCTGAGGACCTGCGAGAATCTTTTCCATAGAAAACGCTAGTTTTCACCATCTCTCTTTAGTAATTTTTGTTGTTGCTGTTATGTACCCTGGAGTCAATTCTAACTCCAAGCTACCCTGTAGGACAGAGTAGAACTGCCCCGTAGGGTTCCCTAGGCTGTAATCTTTACAGGGGAGCCGTGGTGGTACAGTGGTTAAAGCCCTTGGCTACTAACCAAGAGCTTGGCAGTTGGAACCCACCAGCCCTTCTGCAGGAGAAAGATGCAGCAGCCTGCTTCGGTAAAGATTTACTCTTTATTTCGGTAAAGATTTACTCACTATGAGTCAGAATCCACTGGATGGCAGTGAGTTTGGTTTTTTTTTGTTTTGGTTTTAATCTTTACTGGAGTGGATCGCCAGATCCCTTCTCCCTTTGTGGGTTTGAATTGCCAACCTTTTGGTTTGCAGCAGAGCATTTAACCACTGAGGCACCAGGGCTCCTTTAGTAATAAGGCCATTTTATTGAAGCCTGAGGAATACTCATGTCTTCAGAGCATTTGCCATGATCCCTTTGTGGCTAGGGAAAGGGACTCTATTCAGTACTTGTGTGTTACAAGCCATGCCTGTATGTAGTGTATAATTTGTTACTTTTTTCAGTCAGCTTTTTTTTTTTTTCCAGCTTTATGAAAGGAGCCCTGGTAGTGCAGTGAGTAAGAGCTCGGCTGCTAACCAAAATGTGGGCAGTTTGAATCCACCAGCTGCTCCTTGGAAACCATATGGGGCAGTTCTACTCTGTCCTTTAAGGTTGCTATGAGTTGGAATTGACTTTATGGCAATGGGTATTCAGCCTACTACAGCTGTGTGCAAACAAACGTCCATGTTGTGAAAGATCTATTAAAAAAAAAAAAAAAGCTGTCGAGTCAATTCTGACTCATAGTGAACCTATAGAATCTATAGGACAGAGTAGAACTGCCCCCATAGGGTTTCCAAGGCTGTAAATCTTTATGGAAGTGGACTGCTACATCTTTCTCCTGAAGAACCGCTGGTAGGTTTGAACTGCCGACCTTTGGGTTAGCAGCAGAGTACTTAACCACTGTGCCACCAGGACTCCTTGTGAAGCATCTATAAAATATGGAGAGGGTCAAATGGCAAGGAGCTGTGGGACACTTCCAAGACCTAAAAGCCTCAGTCATGCAACTACAAGCATATTCTTTTCTAGTTGAGCCTCTAGATGAGGCTTTTTTTTTTTTTTTTTTTTTTTGGCTTCTTTTGGTTCCTTCTCTCTCTTTTACCATCTTCCTTTTCTTTCTCAAGAGAACCTGATGCTGTTTGCCATCTCTACTGCTTCTTGATGGGCTGAGCAGCATCACTCATCTAGGGAACCACTTCCTCAGTTCCCATTGCCAAGCCTGTGGGCTACCTCGGGCCTTTTTTTTTTTTTTTCTCAGTTTCTTGTTTCTCTCTACCTTCCTTCCTTTCTGTTCTCCAGAACACCTGGTGCTCTGTGCTGTCTTCACTCCTTCTAGACAGGCTGTGCAGCACTGCTCAGCTGGGGAGCTCCTTTGCTGGTCTGCGCCACCATGCCAGTGGGCTCCTGGGGGCATTTTTTAATTTTCTTGGTTTATTGTCTCTCTCTACCTTCCTTCCCTTTAGTTCTCCCAAATACCTGGCACTGTGTGCCATAACCACTCCTTTTTGACAGTCTGTGCTGTGCTGCTCAGCTGGGGAACCGCCTCCCTTGTCCACACCGCCACGCCAGTGGACCCCCTTGGGGCATTTTTTTCCTCTCTTTTCTCAGTTTCTTGTCTCTGTCTATCTTCCTTCCTGAACCTTCTCCCAAAAACCTCACATCTTGTGCTATCTCTGCTCCTTCTTGATGGGCTGTGCAATGCCGCTCAACTGGGGAGCCACTTCCAGCAGGCTTCTTTTAGTTTTTTCTCAATTTCTTGTCTCTCTTTACCTTCCTTCCTTTTCTTTTTCTTGACCACCTGGCCATGTGTGCCTTTTTCTCTTTTCTTTTTTCCTAGTTTCTTATCTCTCTCTCCTTTCCTCCTTTCCTTTCTCCCACCCACCTAGCCACATGTGCCAACTCTGCCCCTTCTTGACAGGCTGTGCCACATCACCCAGCTAGAAAGCCACTGGCACATGACTTCCCTGGGTCTGCGCCACTCCAATGGTAGGCTCCCAGAACACCTTTTTTTTTTTTTTTTTTTTTTGGCTCCCGTTCCTTTCTCTTTTTTCTCTTCTTCCTTACATCCACTTAGGTTCACACATCACATTCTCCCACTCCCTCCTGCCCATCTGCACTGTGTGCTGAGCACTGCACCCCTAAGTGGTACGGGCATAGACCATCAGGCCCTGCCCCCTGGTCCCACCCTCTTGGGCCCAGTATGTGTCACAAAAGACCCATCCCTGCACCTCCCCCTTCAATGGGCCTGCCCTGCTGCACCATAGCTGAGAGACTGGCCCTGCCCATTTGAAAAGTGTTGAGAAATATCGTGTCCTCAGATGAGTAAACAATAAAGAATGCCCAGTCTGCCTTCCCAGACATAACCAAATAAAACAAAAAAGCAGAATGAAACAAATCTACAACCAGTAAATGAAGAAAATAATTAATGAATGTCCAAAAGACATCAGACCATATCAAAATATATTTAAAAAAACAGGACAGGATGGTTCCAGTAAGCCTCTAAAATAAAACACCAGATAACCTTCCAGTAGAAGAAAAGACACTAGAAATACCTCATAGGGAATTCAAAACTCTAATATTCAGGGTTTTGCAAGAGACGACGGAAAAAGCAGACAAAAATAATGAAAAAATAGAAGAAATCATGGAAAATACAGACAGAATAACAGAAAAGACAAATAAAACAATGAAAGAATTCAGAAAAATAATACAGGAACAAAACGTCTAGTTTAGAGATGTGAGGAAAGTTCAGCATTTTGCCTAGAACATGGGTGAGCCAAGATTCAAACATAGGCTCTTCTGACTTTATGTATTTTCTCTGACACCACTTTTTTTCTATGTCATCCCGACAGATGCCATTACAAACAGAAAATTGTTTTAATTTGAATTATTCCATATTTTAGCTAGAGTTATGAAACACTGAATTCCACTTCTCAAAAAATCAGGCTGCTCCATAAAGTAATGACCACATTTCCAGTTACTCAAACGAAAAAGAACTAAATCCGTTGTTGTTGAGTCGATTCCGACTCATAGCAACAGTATAGGACAGAGTAGAACTGCTGCCTAGGGTTTCCAGGGAGCAGCTGGTGGATTTGAAATGTGATCTTTTGGTTAGCAGCCGAATGCTTAACCACTGTGCTACTAGGGACCCAGTCACTCAAGGCATGCACAGTTGATTCCAGTCTATTCTCCTACTACCCTTTCCTTTGCATTTGTACTCAAAATGATAGTTTTTTTTTTTTTTTTTTTTTTTTGTGGGGCCTTCACCAGCACTTCCAGATCTATTTCTAGCTGTTAGCATTTGGAAAGTGGAAAAATGTTTAAACTTATTCTGTAACTTAGATTTATTATACAGCTAATCATATATATTTTTTCTATTCTAAGCCCTGTAATGACTGTATATCTTTAAATAATGATAAGTCTGGTAAAGACCAGAGCCATTCTAATATTTTCTTGTGCATTTCATATCAATTCCAAAGCCTTCCAGATAGAATTTGTACAATAAATGTGTGTTTAAGGAGTAAAGGGATGAATGAAATGACAATAGAGAATAGAGATTAAAAAGTGTTGCTGTTGTTAGTTGCCATCAAGTCGATTCAGACTCATGGCAACTCTA
Organism: Loxodonta africana; assembly: GCF_030014295.1. Taxonomy (NCBI): domain Eukaryota; kingdom Metazoa; phylum Chordata; class Mammalia; order Proboscidea; family Elephantidae; genus Loxodonta; species Loxodonta africana. Next base: position 33,708,731 of record NC_087349.1, read on the forward strand.
GCTGTGCAGAGTAGAACTACTCTATAGGGTTTTCTAGGCTATGACCTTTCAGAAGCAGATTGCCAGGCCTGTCTTCAGAGGTACCTCTAGGCGGACTTGAACTGCCAACTTTTCAGATAGTAGTTGAGTGTTTAACCATTTGTGCCACTCAGAGACTCCTATAGATGAAACGTAATGTGCTTAAGTTAAAAACAAACAAAAAACAGGTGTTGTCAAGGATGTGGAGAAATTGGAACCCTGAACCACTGCTGGTGGGAATGAAATATGTTGCAGTCTCTGTGGAAGAATTGTTTGGTGGTTCCAAGCTAAACAGGATTATCTGACCCAGCAACTCTACTCCTAGGTGTATACCCAAAATAATTGAAAACAGGTAGTCAAATACTGGTACACAAATGTGCATCGCAGCACTATTCACAGTAGCAAAAAGGTAGAAACAACTCAAATATTCATCATCTGAAGAATGAAAAAATGTGTCATATTCACACAATGAAATAGTATACAGCCACGGAAAGGGATGCAGCTCTCATACATGCTATGACATGGGTAATTCTTGGAAATACACTAGATCAAAGACGTCAGACACAAATGATCACATACGATTCCATTTACAGGAAAATGTAGATTATGTAAATTTATGCTTTTTTTTCCCATGTAAAGTACTTAGCACATTTTCAAACAATAAGTGTTCAAGGTACAATGTTTGCTAATACTAGTAAAAAACATATTCTATCATGATAACATTAATAATACAACTATAAATTAAAAATAATATTTAGTTGTCTCTCCAAATTCTATTTAGTCTCTTGATTCTTCTATTTCCTAACACTCATATGTAATTTAGAGACAGTGACTTTGTGAGTAGAATGATTTAGTCCAGTTTTCAAATTGTGTTCCTTGGATTGAAAGGGAAGGATACTGTAAGAGAAAATAGGTTGGGGTGGCTCCAGGTTTTTCATTCATATTCATATCTGCTATCATCACTTTTACATAGTGGGGGTCATATTTTTTAAAAAAAGTATTGAACACCCTATGTAAATAGATAACAGGAAAATTATTCTCAGTTTTTCCTAAGGCTAATAATTGGTGGCTCCAAGTATGAGTCCTAGCTTCAGCACAAGCTGAATCAACCTCTGGGATTCATGCCTATTAAATTAGTATTAGAAGACAGAATCTATCAGGAACTACTTCTTAAGAGGGCCTGGAGAGCCTCTTAAGGACAGACCTTGTCCCCTTGGAGGAGAAAACCAGTAGGCAAGCTTTTCCCAGACACACTGCCTTTGGCTCCAAAAGGAGTCTTTCCAAAATGGAAAGACATTTCATGCAAAGTGAAGCGCCACTAGGCTCCATCGCGTTGAAGACTGGAGACAATTCAGTTAGACTTTGTGTCCTCAACAATTTTAGCAAATCAATCACTGTTGGGCTGCTGAGGGAAGTGGCAACCGTGGCTAATGACAATTACAGAATTAGAGGGCAAAGTACTGAGTAAGTCATATGTTGGAAAGAAGGACAAATTCTGGCATACACAGAGAGGTTCTCTTGAGTTTCTATGCTTAAAGACGGTGACACTTTACTGGGAGTTGAGAGGGAAAGGAAACACATGTTAGGTTAAAAGTGTTGTTTAAGAGCATGGCATTATGTTACCAGTGAGCTATCATTTACACATTTAAATGGCTGGCACTACCTGTTAACATTTAGGTGAACACAGATTTTGAGGTGCCCTAGTTTTGATCTTCCTTGTAACCTGTGAATTTTTTCCATTATTGTCAGAGTGATTCAAAGATTATTTTAGCATTTAGAAATTATGACCTCAGCCATTTTATAATTTAACCAACTCTGACAACTGGTCACAGCCAGGGCATTGGCCAAGCCAGAATGATAAAGAAAGTCCTCTAAGGTTATGGCAAGAGACTGCAGCGATTCTTTACAGTTGGGAGCCCATCCAGTCTGGGCAGGAAAGGCAAGAAGACAAAATATTGGTGAAAAAAGCCTAAAGCTAGTAATTAGTAGCAGGCAAAAGCAATGGCACATTTAGATTATTGCGCTTCACTTTGTATTGGTATCAGCTCCTGAATATTTCAGCAGCGTTCATTTACATACCCACTGAGGATTGCTGAGCAGAAATTACCCTTTGTTCTCAGGCATAGAATTCAGTGGGGTTACAAGTTATATCTAGACTTTGCCCCCTTTAAATAGAAGGAGCTTTGTGATGATGTGTGAAATGATATGTAGTCTTCACTTTTGTTAAATAAAAGCACACGATTTTCCTATGGAGTCATTTGTAAGAGTTCCCAACCTGAGAATCAAAAATGTATATGTTGTGATGAGGCTTTTTTGTGATACTATGTTCAAAGTCGTTGTAAGTTGCAATTTGTGGCACCTGTTTTGTATTTGTTTCCTCTGTAATGCTTGTCACACCCATCTCTGCCAGTCCTTCTCCAGTACTACCACTTGAGTTCAGAGAGGGTAAGCAACTTTCTCAAGGTCACCCAGTTAGTAGTTGAGAAACAGGGTGTCTCTACCCAGGCCCAGACAAACAATGGCTCAGACAGGCTACCAAATTAAGTCTAAGTGTCTGAGGCAAGTTGTTCTTATATGACAAATTTAGTATCAAATGTAAAATATATGACCTGGTGCAATGAAACATTTGGGCTTTGAACACATTTATTTGGATAGGAAAAAAAAAATAGGAACCAAGTTTTTAACTTCATACAAAGAATACTAAGAAATAAAAACTGAGTTGATAAAGAATGGAAGAGACTGAATAGAGAGGGAAAATATTTTCGCAAAGAACTTTCTAAGCAACTGAAGTATCTTTTTCAAGTCACATTCTTTTCTGTTTCCACCCTTGCTCCACGGTCTTCACACAGGCTCTCTGCCCAGCAATTTCAGATGTATTACAAATACCCTCTTGTGAACAAGAGCAATGATTTTCCTCCACGCGAGGCCCTGCTGCTGATGACAATCCGCCCCAGGCAGCCTTTCACTTACCAATCGCTGTGGGCTCCAAAATAAGTTTTTTTTCAAAAGTGAATCAGAGCGGAGGATCCAAATGATAAGTCAAATGAAGGGATGCTTGTGTTTTCACAGCTTGTGTTTTTGAAATGGTCAAAAGTCACCGAGCTGACCCACCCACAAGAGCCCTCATCATTACATTCATCTATTAACAGGCATTCCCTTTTGAGTTCAGGCTGGTAACCTCTTCTCCAGAGTCATGTTTGAAGATTAGCCTTGTAGTGAGGCTAATAGCAATCCCTCCAAAATAAACCACAACCTATATTTCCTTGTTATTCTGTTTTAAAGTTTTGTCTAGTTCATCAAAGTTTTGACATCTGGAAGCAGGAGACATCTTAGAGTTCACATCAGAAGCAGCTATTAAATGAACACAAAAGAAACATAACGATTTTTCTAGAGAAGACTTGGAAAGAAATTTTCCTCTGGATAAGGAGATTTTTGGTTATTGACATATTTAACTAGTCATTAATCATCATAATGAAAATTAAAGCTGAAAAAGCCAGAACTAATTAATAAAAAACTAAGGCCATTTGGAATCAAGACAGGATATCTAGAATTTACTGAAAAAATCTTGGTCGAATCTCTACTCTCTGTACTCAATCACTACTATGTGTAATACTCTAGGCTCTGAGCTATGCTCAACTCTCCCTCCTTTCAGAAGCTTTCATTCTTATTGGATAGAAAATACAAGGGCACGGAGAACTGCAACATAGAACAGAGTCAAGGACAAATGAGTTGGAAGTGTAAAAAAAAAAAAAACTAAACCAAGAACTCAGAAAGCAGAGGCCCTTTGGGCTTTGGTGGTAAGGAAAGTTTCATAGACCGGGGGGATAGAACGAAACCTAGATTTTAGTGAGTGGAGATTTTAATTTTAAAACAAATAACCAACAGTTCTATTTTGTGTGCTTAATATGTTCAATGATATATACTGAATGCTCTGTATGACCACAATGTTAAACATTAAAGTTTGAGAAATGTGGTTCCAAAAACATAGAGGACCATGGAGGAATACCTAAATCCACTTGGTGGAGTGAGTGAATGCTTCAAAGAAGAAATGTTTGTGCTGAGTCTTGAAAGCTTGGTATACCTTTTGCAAGTGGACAAGAATGAAAAAACATTTTAAACCACTTGACATCAAATACAATAGACTAAGTTCATGAACTAAACATATGACCAGGAGAAACTTGTTGTTAGCTCTCATGGAGTTGGCCTCCAACTCATGGTAACCCCGTGCACTAGGAAAGAAAACACTGCCCAGTCTCATGATCGGTTATGGATCAGACCATTGTGATCCATGAGGTTTTCATTGGCTGATTTTCAAAAGTAAATCACCAGGCCTTTCTTCTCAGTTCTTCTCAGTCTGGAAGCTCAGCTGAAGCCTGTTCAGCATCATAACAAAACACAAGTCTCCACTGACAGACAGGTGTTGGCTAGAGAGGAGATGTATTGGCTGGGAACCAAACCCAGGTCTCCCTCAGGGAAGAGGAGAATTCTCCCACTGAACCACCCCTTCTCCCAGAACAAACTAAACAAAAAATAGTTAAAACCATCTCTTTGTTTCACAGGATTTCTTGGAAGAAGATTTCATAAGTGCCTGACTACCCATTCCATTTGTTTTTAACAGATACATGTTTACACTCTTACCATGCTTAGAGAGGGATGACAAAGTTTTGGGGTTACAGTTTAATTTGCTAAGTTTGCCCTCAGAGTTGGGTTTACTTCTCATAAACATGTGCATACATGATCTTTGATGGCAATTTTAACACTCGCATTTGTGATGCAAATCTAAAACTGAAGATACATTTCCCTTTCCGATGGATTACTTGTGCTCAGAGTAGTTGAGGTGGACACTAGAGGATTTTGCTTTAAACTTTCATCTGTGCCCTCAAAATCACATTCTTCTAGAGACCGCTGTTAACAGGAGTCTGTATTTTCAAGGGCTGCAGCTGACTGACAGCAGTAGGAGAGTGGCTATACAGAGGGGAGAAGTCAGTCTGTATTAAAATTTAACTGCATATAATACGTGAAGTAAGGCCACAAATGCATTCAAACTTTCAAGCACATTTTCAAAGATCAAAACAAAGCATAGCTAGTGGAATTTGAAAGTAAGGAACATTTGGAATATGTGTTTTTGGACTAAATGACAACCCCAAAAGGATCTGTGCTTACATAAATACATCTATATGGAGTAGTACCAGAATATAATGTTATTATATATTCAGGTGAGACAAACAGCTTTTTGCTGTTGACTGTCAGAGTGTTTTATTGAAAGTTGTACTCTACAAAAGAAAGCCAGGTCAATGCTGGGGTAAGTTTCTGGTGGGTTATTTAAACTTCTGAGAGGGTGAATGCCATTTAGAAATAATGTGGTTTTTATTAAATAAATCTGTCTAATAATATTAAGGTGCTATTTCAACGTTAAGAACAGACAAAGCCAATCTTAACTACTAAGAGATGCGGGGCAGAAGGTTGGGGTCATGGGGGGAAGGAGCTGGGCACTAGTTGCACCTGGTTAAAGCTGACACTGAGAACCAGAAAAGTCTGAAAAAGAAAACCCCCCTTTCCTGCCATATTAAAGAATGGTTTATTTTTGTTTAAATTCCCCCTTGCTTTACGGAATTTTCAACAAACTGATATATACGATTTGAATATATTTCTCATATGGAGTGGAAGCAATAGACTTTCTTGAGACAAATATGAAATTAGGAAACTTTATTTTCGATTATTCAGTGAAGACTGAAAATAAAATAAAGCTATACAAGGTAAACCAAGGGGATATTGTAACTACGATTGACTTTACTATGAGATTCTAACATAAATATTAGAAATGTTAAACTAAGTCTGAATCTGCAGTTTCTTAAATTATCATGAACTAGTAAACAAATTTCTATATTTTTAATTGACCTAAAACTCACAAGGACATAGAATACCACTAAAGTCTAACACTTTTGTGTATTTATCTTAGTTGATAAAATAAATTTCCTTATCCCAAGGGATAATATTTAAAATCTTATTAATATTATCCTAATAGCATCTTTTTAAAATTTTTCAGTAGCACTAATGATATTTTCAGAAAACAGCTTTAAATGCATAATTAATATTAGCACCATTATGCAAAAATTGGTTTTGGTATATGAATTGAAACCAAAACTTTTTTAAAAATCTTGACAGTTTTGCAGACTGCAACTAGATGACACGGATATGTAAATCCCAAAAAGCATTAAGTTGTAATAGGAGAAGTATGACAATATAACCACTTGATATTTCTCATCAAGTAAGAAATTTGGTGTCCAGAAGGAATGCGTTCATTCTTTTGAGGGAAGTTAGATGCCAAAGCTAAGGAATACCTAAAAAAAAAAAAAAAAAAAAAAACTGTTCCTGTTGAGTCGATTCCAATTCATGGTGACCCTATAGGACAGAGTAGAACTGCTTCATTGAGTTTCCAAGGAGCAGCTGGTGGGTTTGAATGGCCAACGTTTTGGTTAGCAGCCAAGCTCTTAACCACTGCACCACAGGGCTCCAAACTAAAGGAAAATAGTAAACAGCAAGAAATCTTTCCCCTGACAACCCATAGCAGACTCTGGAAATGATATGGGATACTGAAATAACTTGTGTGGGGAATTTAGACATTAAAAAGCAACATCGTGTTGTTCTTAGAGCATTTTGCCCATTTTCTATTAGCAAATTGGTCTGAAAGAAAGGGAGAAAGGAGAGAAGGAAGGAAGGAGAGAGAGAGAAAGGAAAGAAGGGAGGGAAGGAGGGAGGGAGGAAGGAAACAAGAAAGGAAGGAAGGGAAAGAGAAGGAAGGACATACATTAACTGGAATAGAATTTCTTAAATTGAAGGTTTATAATTTCTAAAAGTTTTGAGAAATATCTTGAAGTGTCCCTAGTAAGTCAACAGTAAGATTAGGCCTTGGACAGATGGGTGATTCATCGGTACTTCCCTATATAACATTAATTTTCATCGTCCTTAGTTATTCCCATTAGATTTTCATGTGTCATTCACCCTTCCTCACGATATTTCTCCTCTGGTCTGAAAGAGAAAGATAATGTTATTTTCTTCTTTTAAATCCTGGCATGATTTGTGTGTGTGTGCGCGTGTGTGTGCGTGTGTGTACGTGAGTGTGAGATGTAAGGCATCTCTCTCTCTCCCTCTTTCTCACTCTCATCCTTTCTGTAGGGTGTGATCTTTGACATGGTTAGTGCACGGCTTCACAGGTAACTCAGATCTCTTTAAATCTTTACAAGTTATGGTAACAGTTTTTCATTAAAATATTCCAAAATTATAATATTATTTAATCTTATCGGCTCTTTTAGGGGAAGTGACAAAATAAAATTTTTTTAGCTATATTAATTTAACCCTTTCTTATACCTTCTGCTTCATTTTTTTGCATTTTATCAATACCTTTTCCTAAAAAACCTTGCTTGCTGTTACTGATACAATTCCCTTTTTTAAAAGTGTCACCACAATCCTCAGGTAGCATGGATTTCTGTTTCTAAATTGACCCATCTCGTCTTCCTTCTTCATCTAGCCTAGTACACACATTCAGTCAACAAGAATTCTCTATCTCATCAGTAGTGTCTCATATGTCTTTTCTTTTTCACTGTCACTGTCCTAGAAGATTAGAGATTAGGTAGCTGCTATAGAGTTGACACTGACTCATGGTGACCTTATGTACAACAAAATGAAATGTTGCCCAGCCCTGAGACATGCTCACCATTGTTGGCATGAACTTGAATAAGTTCATTGCTACTATTATTGTGCCAGTCCATCTCACTGAGGGTCTCCTTTGTTCTAGTTGACCTTCTACTTCACCAAATATAATGTCTACCTCCAGCGATTGATCACTCCTTATCATGTGTCCAAAGCAAACAAGTCGGACAATATTCTGCTGTGATCCAGAAGGTTTTCACTGGCTAATTTTTGGAAATAAATCACCAGGCCTTCTTTGTCTGTCTTAATTATCTAGTTAGTACTGCTAGAATAGAAACACCACAAGTGTATGGCTTTAACAAACAAATACTCTCACAGTCTAAGAGGCTGTAAGTCCGAATTCAGGGTGCCAGCTCCAGGGGAAGGCTTTTTCTCTCTGTCAGTTCTGGGGGAATGTTCCTGTCATCAATCTTCCCCTGCTCTGGGAGCATCTCAGCTCAGGGACCCCTGGTCCAAAGGATGTGTTGCACTCTTGGAGCTTCTTTCTTGGTGGTGTGAAGTCTCCCTGTCTTTCTGCTTGCTTCTCTCTTTTATGTCTCAAAGAGATTGACTTAAAACACAACCCAATCTTATAGATTGAGTCCTGCCTCCACAGCTGGCTCTAATCCTGCCTCATTAACATCACAGAGGTAGGATTTACAACACATAGGAAAATTATGAGATCACAAAATGGTGGACAACCACACAGTACTAGGAACCATGGCCTACCGAAGTTGACACACATTATTGGGGGACACAATTCAATCCATGATAGCTTGGAAGCTCCTCCGAAACCTGTCTACCATGAGTGGCCCTGCTGGCACTCGAAATACTAGTGGCATATACTCTGACATCACAACAGCACACAGGTCCTCATTAATTGTCTTAGGGATTCTTGAAATTTTACTAATTGGTCTTTCAAGTCACTCAAAAAAAGAAAAAAAATTGGTCAATAAATTCAGTTTTAGAACTTGCTATTGAGTTGCCCACCATATCATCCAATGTCCCCCATATCAGTGATTTTCAAGCTTAAAAATTTTTTTTTGATAGTAAGAAATAAATTTTTCATTGTAATTGGGTGTATCTGTGAATATGGATTTATATGTATATACCTATATCATTATCTATATCATCTGAAAAAAAATTCATAAAATATTTGTTTTTACTGCCTGGGATGTTCTGTAATAACTTTTCTACTTTGTTCATTCTATATCATTCTCTTATAATATATTGTATTTCAATATAAAATTATTTCATTTGTTGATCTAAAATTTGTAAAACACTGCATTACATGATCTTCTCTCTCCAAGGTTAGTACCAGGGAAGAACTTTCTTATTCATGAGCAGTTGATGTGCTTCCTTTCCTTTGAGCCATTTGTAACTTGCTGCTTTGTCCTTTTTACCTTGCCTGCCAGGAAACTTAATGTAGATTTTAGGCTCAATTATAGCAACAGTATTAATCTTTGATGCTGGAATGTTGGTGTTCCTAAATTTAGCTCTGATTCCCTCTTTTTATTTCTACTTCATTATTTTTGTTTTATTTATCTCTTTGCAAAGAGCCTTGAGTCCTCTTGAGAAAAAGATGGAAAATGAATAAAAGAATTAATGAATAAGTAAGATAATTGAAGCTAATGATCCTGGAAGAAAGAGGCTATATTATCTGATAAGACTCTGAACTACAATATTCTTGTTAAATGCTTTGGTATTACGTATTCTTCTTCTTAAGGTAATTTTTACCTTGTTATATGTTAACTCAAAAATGTTCTTTGTGGTGATGAAGTAAAGATGTATGTTAACATGCTGCCTTCTAGGTTCATCTCTCTTCATTATCGTGTATGAATAGTCACCAAATATGGATGATATCATAAACAATTCTGGCTATTCTTTGTTAATGCAAAGAAGATACAGTAATTAAAACCATCAATAATGAATCATGATAATTAAAGTCATCAATAATGAAAATTTAATCATAACCAGTAATTTTAATATTTCTTCTTAGCTTTCTTACTGGAGTTGTTCAGCCTTCCTTCCTATATCGTCATGTCTATTAAAGGAGATAATAAATAAACAATCAACAGTTGCTATACCAAATTTCAAAATAATAAAAAGTTTATCTACTTTTCTCACTTAACCAAATTCACTGTCACGTATGGATTAAGTGTTCCAATGGGAAAAAAAATAGTGGATAATAAATCCATTAATTCTAAGATTCCATTTTTCCGTAGAGAAAAAAAATGACACTTTATCAGGGAAGTAAGATGGTATGAGTATGTTCTCCCAACATGTGTTAATATCACAATTGCGAAAACCTTTGTTATTAAACATAGTTGAAAGTGTTCAATGTCTTCTAAATGATATTATGTCTCCTAAGAGATCCACAATTTTAAAAGGTCTCTGAAAATTACCATTCTCTAGTTTATCTCCCTTGAGTTGCAATACTGAAGGATTCTATAGGGAAAATAGTAAATGACTCAGGAAGCATCAAAAGAAGATGGAATCAATACACAGAGTCACTATACCAAAAAGAAGTCATCGATATTCAACCGTTTCAGGAGGCAGCATTTGATCAGAAACCGATGGTACTGAAGGAAGTCCAAGCTGCACTGAAGGGAATGGTGAAAAACAAGGATCCAGGAATTGATGAAATAAGTATCAATTGGGATGTTTTTACAGGTGGATGTAGCGCTTGAAATGCTCACTTGTCTGTGCCAAGAAATTTGGAAGACAGCCACCTGGCCAACCAACTGGAAAAGATCCATATTTATGCCTATTCCCAAGAAAGGGTGATCCAACTGAACGTGAGAATTATCGAACAATACATGCAAGTAAAATTTTGCTGAAGATCATTCAAAAGCCGCTGTAGCAGTGCATTGACAGGGAACTGCCAGGAATTCAAGCCAGATTCAGAAGAGGATGCGGAACAAGGGATATTATTGCTGAGTCACATGGACATTGGCTGAAAGCAGAGAATACCAGAAAGATGTTTATCTGTGTTTTATTGACTATGCAAAGGCATTGGACTGTGTGGAAATAACAAATTATGGAAAACACTCTGAAGAATGGGAATTTCAGAACACTTAATTGTTCTCAAGAGGTAGTCATTTGAATAGAATAAGGGGATACTGCACGGTTTAAACTCAGGAAACGTGTGTGTCAGGGTTGTATCCTTTCACAATACCAATTCAATCTGTATGTTGGCTAAATTATCTGAGAAGCTGCACTATATGAAGAAGAAAACAGCATCAGGATTGGAGGAAGACTCATTAACAACCTTCATTATGCAGATGACACAATCTTGCTTGGTGAAAGTGAAAAGGATTTGATGCACTTACTAATGAAGATCAAAGACAACAGCCTTCAATATGGATTACACCTCAACACAAATCCTCACAACTGGACCAATAAGAAACATCATGATAAATGAGAAAATGTTGAATTGTCAAGGATTTCATTTTACTTGGATCCACAATCAACGGCCATGGAAGCAGCAGTCAAGAAATCAAAAGACGCATTGCATCGGGCAAACATGCTGGAAAAGACCTCCTTGAAGTGTTGAAAAGCAAAGATGTCACCTTGAAGACTATGGTGGGCCTGACCCAAGCCATGGTGTTTTCAATTGCCTCATGTACATATGAAAGCTTGATGATGAATAAGGAAGACCTAAGAAGAATTGACACCTTGGAATTGAGGTGTTGGTGAAGAATACTGAATATACCATGGATTGCCAAAAGAACAAACAAATCTGTCTTGGAAGAAGTACAACCAGAATGCTCCCTAGAAGCACAGATGCCAGGACTATGTCTCACACACTTTGGTCATATATCAGGAGGGATCAGTCCCTGGAGAAGGACATCATGCTTGGTAAAGTAGAGGGTCAGCAAAAAAGAGCAAGACCCTCAATAAGATGTGTTAACACAGTGGCTACAACAATGGGCTTAAGCGTAACTGCAATTGTGAGGATGGCGCAGGACGGAGCAATATTTTGTTCTGTTGTACATAGGGTCACTATGAGTTGGAACCAACTCAACAGCAGCTAACAACAACAACATAGTTTATTTCCAGTTTTACGTTTACTAAAGAATTGCGTGTTAGAAGTTGGAGGTCTATTTTCAAGCAATATACCAATATTCCTCAAAGTGTAATCTTGTACATTTTCAGAAAACTTGGTAAATATTAGTTTCACGAATACACTATGTTTCTTGTATTAGTCCATCAGCAAACAGTCAACAGATAAAACTCGTATGAAGGGATAATTCATTATGTTGTTATCTATCGATTTACTTATTTTTGTTTGTATATAAAAATCTACCTATGAATCATATGCATATATCACGAAGTGCCTTAAAAATCAAATATGAACTTTTGGACTAAAAATTGGAATAGGATTTAACAGACATTATTTCATTTCTTAATTACCCATGTATCTCATTTTGTGTACAATTGGAAAAAATGTCTCGGGTTAATTAACTATAGTTTGTGATTGTTAACAGCAGTTTCTAGTCCATGCTTAAAGTAGAAATCTTTTCCAGAAATGATTCAAGTATTCATATATATTTAAATATATAGTAAATGAATGTTTTACTTTTTCATATTAATCTGACCATGAAAGCTTTAAACCATGATGGTAATTGATTATGTTTTTATAGTTGATGGTTCTACAAGGGCCTTGTATTATCATTTTATGCTAGAAAAGTTAAATTTTTACCACCGTTGAGAAGACATAAAATTTTCTTAAATTTTTAACAATCTATAAAGACTTATAAAAGAAAATTAATCAGCAATTCACATTTGTATCACTAATATATCTGAAATATATAAGAGGAAGAGATTAGCATATGGATTATACAGCCAGCATTCCTGGGTTCAAGCCCCAGTTCCACTAGTTAATAGCCTTTAGACGGGTGACTAAGGAGACCTGGTGGTGCATTGGTTAAAAGTACTCAGTTGCTAACCAAAAAGCTGTTGGTTGGAACTCACCAGATACTCTGCAGGTGAAAGATGTGGCAGTCTGCTTCCCTAAAGATTTATAAACCTGGAAACCCTATGGGGCAGTTCTATTCTGTCCACTAGAGCCACCATGAGTCGGAATTGACTGGATGGCAGTGAGTTTTTTGGGCTCAGAAGGGTGACTTAATGTCTCTGTGCCTCAGTTACCTCATTTTCAAAATGGGGATAATAGTGTGTCATCTAACTTAGAAGGTTGTTGTGAGGACTGAATGAGTTAATATTTGTAAAGAAGTCGAAACCAAGCTGGGCACATAGTAGTAACTATGTAAGTATTTGTTTCAGTTAAAAAAAAGAGAGAGAGAGGATTTATAATGCTTCAGATAAAATATTGTGATCTTAATTTTAAAAATATATTCCATTTTTAGGCTGAATACATGGTCAGGTTATGTAGAAATAGTTGTTTTTAGTTTTTTAAACAGCATTACCACTCTCCAGACTTTTTTTCAAATGAAATCATATGGACAATCTCGAAATAGAAAACAAATTGACTCATGGAAATGGAGACAGATGGCATGGACTGTTTCCTCTGCTACCTTTCAGTCACCTCTCTCAGAAGCTTCTGGATCATTCCATGGAATCCTAGGTTCTAAGAACAAAAGTTTTAAAATCCCTGATTTTTATTATAGCCTTCTTTTATAATGAGGTGACTGAGGCTCAGAGTTGTTAACGGTTTACTTTTAAGGTAATACAGTATATTAGTCTGTAGTAAACACCAGAAACTAAGGATCGTTGCCCATATGACACTCCCTTCCATGGTGCCCTCAAAGCTCAAAGTGGTTGGGCCCTTGCTACCAGCAAGAAGAAAACACACTTACGATTTTATTTCCGGATGGACCCAATGTCTCACTTTAGAGATACATCTTTGGACAGTATTCCTACAACTAAATACCTCTCCCTCCCAACTATCATTATGGACCATATGAAAGAAAAACATAATTTTTGCTATCTTATTTGCTCATCAATTAAGTAGGTTCTCCATGTGCAAATCAATTAAGGCTGAGTCAAACATGTTAAAAAATATATTTGAGTTAAACATACATTTGAGTGTGAATTTCAGTAGTTACAGAGGATAATGCCAGCATCTAGCAAATTATAACTTGTATCTATCTGCATAGTAAGGAGCCCTGGTAGCGCAGTGGTTAATATCTGGGCTGCTATTGAAAGGTGGGCAGTTTGAACCCCCCAGCCTCTTCACAGGAAAAAAATGTGGCAGTCTTCCCCCATAAAGAGTACAGCCTTGGAAGCCCTGCGGGGCAGTTCTACTCTGTCCTCTCGGGTTGCTATGAGTTGCAATCGACTGGACAGAAACAGACTTTGTTTGTTTTTTAATCTGCATACTATTTCATTCTGTACAAAATGCCTACACAAAGCCCATAATCATCAGGGCCCAAAACATTCAGGGGAGGGAAAGAAGGCTCAGAAAGTTAGCAGAGATTAACACAGATAGCAAGCAGGAGCAAAAATTTGACTGAGTTTATATCTAACTGGCCTCAATTTTCATATGCTTTTAAAAGTCTTTAAGAATTGATACGTAGGTGTCTGGTTTTCATTTCTAATCACATAAAAATCAGCTTGTACAACTGTTTGAAATTTGGATAAAATATTAGTTACGTAGCACAGCCAGTACTAAAGACTGGGATGAAGGACCTGAAATTTCCTTTAAATACTGACAAAAGTATTACTTTGAATGTAAATAGGATGTTAAGTTTTCCCTATTCTAAATATGTCTGAATATGATTATTTTATGATTGACGTCCCTTCTTTGGGTCTTAACACAATTTAATACAACACAAAACAATTCACTATCTCTGGGCCAAAAAATACAATGGTAGCCATTAATAACTATTTCACACATTTAAAATCAATTCAAATATTTAATGACATGATTAGTTTTTACCATCAGAATTTACTAAAGTGGGAGAAAAACAAAACAACGCCAACTGAATCATGGAATTGTCAGTTACAGGCAGTTTTCAGGTTGCAAATGTCAGACTTATAGACAATTCATATTTGCTCTTTACTGTTACTTGCATTTGCCTTCACTTTGAAACGCTTGAACCAACTCCTATTCGCAACAAATTCTTCATTGCAATCTCCTTCACTCGCCGCACGTGCAGCTTTTAAGTCGTTGAAAAGGCTTCGAGCCTTTCCTTGCACTAAACCAAAAACCAAACCCACTGCTGTTAATTCCAACTCGTAACGATCCCTTAGGACAGAAGAGAGCTGCCCCATAGGGTTTCCAAGCCTGTAAACCTCTACGGAAGCAGACTGCCACATCTTTCTCTGGCGGAGCAGGCTGGCGGGTTCAAACTGCTGACCTTTTGGTCAGAAGCTGAACGCTTAGCCGCGGCACAACCAGGGCTCCTCTTCTTGAACTAAAAAAAAAAAAAAAAGTAAGGCTAAATAAGTACGTATGCACCTGTTCTGACTTACTTACAAATTTGACTTGAAGATTTAAAGTTAGGAATGGATCTCCTTGATAACTCGGTGACTGCCTGTGTATCACAAGGCAATAATCCTCAGTCTTGGATTGTAAATAGAGTTAAGGAGTGTAGCACAATATCTACAAGCTACTAACCTTTTACTAACCTTTGTGTGGTCATAAGTATGTGTCTGAATACTGCTTTTTAAAAGGAGCAAAATGACATGAAAAAAAATACCATCAGCTGATCTTCCTTTAGTAGGGTTCTCTGGTGTGCAAATCATTGCAGTGGAATGATGCAATTGGGCAGAAGGGCAATGAATCAGGTAATAAATTGATTGTAACACTAATTATATTCACTATGAACCAAAATATATACCTTTGATGGCCATGATGGTATACCAACGTTCAAAGTCCAAGGTGAAAAATGCATTTCAACTCCTCTCTCTATAAAAACTCAGCAGCCTGTTATAGTCCGTGTCTGGCACCAAATTCTATATATCCACCTGTGTTTTCAGCAAGGAAGCCCACTTCTTAAAAGAAAGGTCATCAGCATTATTAAGTTTTATAAGAAAATCAGTATGTACCAGTATCTAATAATGGAGACAAAATGAACGTCAGACTTAACACACTTTGCAGAGTGCTAATAATTCTTAAAGTATATCCTTGTCTCAAGTTGAAGTCAGTATTGGAAATTTTATATTATCTGCTCTGCCTGAAAGCATTAAAAAGTATTTCTGTAATAACTAGGTAAAGAAAAAAAAATAGGGACTTTTTATAACTTTACCTAATTTTTGGTTTGATTTCAAAGCTGACGATAGTCGTCATATGTCATTGGCAGTGTCCTGAATTAGGCAAGAGGATCATTTTAACCATATACATTTTTTGTTACTTTTAAAATGAAATAAGGTAGTCATTTGTGCCTCCGTTTGCAAGTCTGTGAGGTGTGTGTATTTTATATACATTATTAACTAAATCAAAAATGCATTTTTTTCTGGTTCTGGCATTGCATGAATCTAAAATATGTATTTATTCAGAAACAAAAAATTTTAGTAATTTCTGCATTACAATGACCCTAATTCAAGTTCAATGATGGAGTGCAAGAGCTTGTTTCTTTTTTCTATTATGTATTTAAATTAAAAATAGGAAGATGTAGTTCCTACTAATGAGTTTTGTAGGGCTGTTTTAATATGATGTCCCTTAGGAGATTTCCTCACTCGGTGTGAAGGCTCCTAAGAGGTGCTTGTGCACCTGATTAATTCATAAATGGCGCTGGGGGCTGCACATTTGCCCAATCCTAGTTAAATCATAGTAGGCGGCTATTCCTCTGTAGGACATATTGCAAATTGTGATGCTCTTATTATACACCTAATTACAGCATTCTACCCCCGTCCCATTCTTTCTATAAATTCTTATAAACGTGATGTCCATTTTAGAAGTTAGAGATCAAGGTTCATTGAAATGACTTCAGTCCACATGCCTGTGATTGAACACTGACTTGCAACTCAACAAAAACTTGCTCTGAAATTCGAAGAAGGGTATGTATGTAAAATATGGAGAAATTAAAATATAATAATTTATAAAATTCATTTAGTTTTGTAAAGAATAATTCAGCAGCTACTATGGGCTAAGGTACACAAGATGAAAAAACTAAAACAAATCTGGCTGGGCAGATGTGGTAGCTTTTGGGTGAGTAACCAATAAAAAATGTGTGATTTGGAACAAGAGACTTAATCTGTCTGTGCCTCTGTGCCTGGGGGAATAATAACCCCACCTCCTTTACTGAGTACGAGAATTAATTGTATACGTAAAATGCTTTGGACAGTGTCTGACATATAATAAGTTCTATATACATGGTCGCTATGAGTCAGAACCAACTCTATGGCAATGGGTTTGGTTTTGGGGTTATATACCTGCCAGCTATTTTTTTTTCTCTTCTCAAGTTCTACTCAATCTAACTTACACCTAAGTGCAATGTATAGTTTTCCACTGTTTTTGCCACGATTTTCCACAAATTTGAACAAGTAATACAGTTTTTCTAGATTTATAGCTGAAAAAAATTGGCCCAGTGTATCAATAGCATGTAACCCTAACTGACTTCAAACATACCTTTAGTAAACCCCCTTTTTATGAAGCAACAATGTTTACTAAGACATAGTGTTTGTTTCTGTATCTAAGAAAAATGTTCTTGTATCTTCTGAATCCCGTCATTGACTCTGGGGATGCCCAATTTTTGTCTTTATAGGCTGGAAATCGTTACACTAAGCCTAAATCTGTCATTCTACTCAATCAACTAACAAACCTGGCTTTTTTTTTTTTTTCATATATCTGCTCTCATGACTTAGGTACCAGGTCCAGGAACTGTCTGAATATTTATCTAAATCTGTAGCCTACCCCTTCAACATGGTCTTTCCCATTTACTCAGGGGCTCAAAAATATCGAGTATATTATATTAAAGGAGGGAAATGAGTTCATATATTATCATTTTAAACAAAACACAGCATTGCATTTTCTATATTTTCACCATAATAAAAATTAAATGAAACACAAGGAAAAATGAAGCGCAAAGAAGTCAATAGGTTTATCACAAGTTTGACAACTAGATAATGGTATTGGTAGGACATGGGGCTTATGGTTCATAGACATTTTATCCTTCCGTTCTGTGTTTTATTATATACCACAAAGCGACAGAGAAAAGGAACTATGAAAAGCAAAATAAATGTAGAAACATATTGAGAACGTCAGTCTAACACTATTGCTTTTAACTCCCAATCATATAGTCACCCCGAATTCGAAACTCTTTTGTGATCTTTCCATCTGACACAGCTGAATTATTTCAAATCTGCTAAACAAACACAAAAAAAATTTAAGCCATATTGTGCCGAGTTACATGGCCTAATGCGTTTAACAGCAAATGTTTTTTTCTAGATAAAGAGGTCCTAAGTTTTATAATACAGAGCCTTTTACTTATAAAATTATCCAGTTTATAAAGTGCAATTGGCATCATTTTGAAATGCTTTCGATGTGTACCATTTGGCCATCTTTTTTAGACCAATGCCTAGAGAAACTTGATCACTCAGTTAAGCTGTTCTGATCCCAGTCCAGTCTTTATGTAGAGAATTAAGTGGTTACATGTGATCGTAGGATAAAGTTCCCATTAAGGTTGAATGAGGAGGATGATGTTCTAATCTCTTACTGGACAAAGAAGTGCATTGTATTTAGAATAGAGTGTACCTGAGATCCTGATCCCATAACACAGGTGGCTCACTGTGTATGTGTGGTGGCAATGGTGCTTATATTGGTGGGAAGACTGGGGTGAATCCCACCACAATCTACTAAAAAGAAGAAGAAAATTTGTTTCTGTTGGCGTTTTACACATTAACTAGTACTAGTAGAACGACAGCTTGCTCAACACTAGTTTGATATGCAGCATTAGTCTGAGAAGCTGGCTAATATTCAGATTCAGCATAAATCAAATAGAATTATGAAAAGTTTAATTTGTCAAGTGAATCAGAAAAATACAATTATAAAATAAAAATTACTTTTCTATTTCTCAAAAAGTTTAGGCTGGTAGCACATTAATCAAAGACCAAACAGTAAAGTTACCATAATTCTTATAACGATGACTTCTGAATTCTATGCCTAACAGTGATACAATACATTGCTTTTATAAAGATCTTGTGATACCATATCATGGGGTCTTAACTCCAACCAATTATGAGAAGCCATACTTCCTTGGGCTAACAATGTTACATGGTATTTTTCTTTTTAGAAGGGCAGTGGTATATACAACTACATACATAGTAATAGTTAGACCTGGAGATTCTAACAAATAACCAAAGCCTATATAGTTTAAAAAGTCTTATCAAGCTATATACAATTCAATAAACTCAAAGCTGGAATAAAAATATGCTAAAAATAAAATATCTTTGGGGATTTAGCAAAGCTTCTATTGGATTTGGATTTTTTTCCCAAAATTCAGGCAGATTTTCTATTAGTATTTCTGCTAATCATGATTCATTCCAAATAGAATTCAGAAAACTTGAGGAGCATGTAGCAGGGGATATTTTAATATTAAACTATTTTCAATACCTTTTTCTCACCCCTTCCCTCATATAACTATATAACTGCACTCAGAAGTGGCACAAATAAGAGTGAAAGAAAAAGTCAAGTTTGAGATTTTGAAGTCTGAACTAGACTTTCAAAAATCTGTCATTATCTTGGTTGTCATGAATTTTTATTACAAGAGCCAAACACTTGAGAGGGAAAAAGTTTTTTTGAATTCCAAACACCTAACTTTAAAAAGTCAAAGATTCAGAGTTTGAAGCGTACAATCTAAACCATAGAGTTTGAGAATGATGATAGAACTCTTCTCCCTGCTGGTGGGTTCTAAGAATGAATTGAGTTTTGGAAGCCTATGAGGAGGAGTTTGAATGCTAGAAACACTATAACAACTCCATATAAGTTTATATTGGTTTTGTTACTATATTGTGTGAAGGGTGGAAAGGAAGGGCAATCCAAGTGAAGACGGTGGAGCCATTTACTGAATTTCCAGTATGCAACCTGGTAAGAGTACAGGGCTACTGTCCAATAGGGTAGCCATTTGCAATATGTGGTGACTGAGTGCACAAAGTGTGGCTAGTCTGAATTGAAATGTGGTATAATATAAAAACACTCATAGGACTTTGGAGACTTAATATAAAAAAAAAATAAAGCATCTCAGTAATTTTTATACTGAATATCTGTTGTAGAGATAATATTTTGGAACTATGAGTTGAAGGGATTAAAATTAATTTTACCCATTTCTTTTTACCTTTTTAAATGTGGCTACTAGAAAATTTTAAATTACATATGTGGCTTTCATTACATTTCCATCCGACAGCAGTACTGTAGAGTAAGCCCACATCTGGCCTGGAGCCTGGGTGGTAAATAATCTGATTTGTAAAATATCTAGTCAGATTGTCTCTTAGGTGCCCACACAAAAATTTCTTGGAAGTGACTTGATACAGTGGAGACCATATTAAATGTTCCAGGTCTCTCATGAGATGGGGAATAGCCGTAGAAGTAGCTGAATGTGGGCCATTGAACCTGACAGGGTTTCTTGGGCTTAGGATTTAAATGAATGAGCATCTACAACCCTGGTGAATAAAGGACACGAGTGCAATAGGATTGGGCACCAGTAATGAATGTGTATATGGGAAATGTACAAGTCAGAAGAGGTTGGAGAATAGTGATGGACAAGATAAATCCTTCTAACCTCTGCCTAGAAAATAGGTGAAATCTCCCTCCCCACCTCCTCCCTACCCCTTCCCTGAATCTGGATCCCTCTTGTGGAGTTGAGATAAAACATGGGAAATGGTAGAATCTTGAAATGACAAGTTTAATCTAAAAGTGGTTTAGTTTACCTTAAAGTGGCAGGATTACGTAAAAATGGAAGGTCATGAGCTAAGTTATAGAAAAATAAAGAATACTTTTTCTTGTATACTAGAAGTTGCAACTGCAAAATCATACCTCCTGTATCACATAAAAATTTAAATAAATCATAAGAAGTATTTTAACTCTCCGCCATGCATCTGTCAGATTGTTGTACTGTGAAGGCTTGTGTGTTGCTGTGATGCTGAAAGCTATGTCACCAGTATTCAAACACCAGCAGGGTCACCCATGTTGGACAGGTTTCAGTGGAGCTTCCAGACTAAGACAGACTAGGAAAAAGGATCTGGCAGTCTACTTCTGAAAAAAATTAGGTAGTGAAAACCTTATGAATAGCAGTAGAATATTGCCTGACCTAGCGCTGGGAGATGAGCCCCACAGGTTGGAAGGCATTCAAAAGATGACTGTGGAAGAGCTGCGTCCTCAAAATGAGTTGACCTTAATGATGTGGGTGGAGTCAAGCTTTCAGTTCCTTCATTTGCTGATGTGGCAGGGCTCAAAATAAGAAGAAACAGCTACAAACATCCACTAATAATCAGGACATGAAATGTATGAAGTATGAATCTAGGAAAATTGCAAATGGTCAAGATGAAATGGAATGCATAAACATCAATATCCTAGGCATTAGTGAGCTGAAATGGGCTGATATTGGCCGTTTTGAATTGGATACTCATGTGGTCTACTGTGCTGGGAATGCCAGAGAAATGGTATTGCATTCATCGCCAAAAAGAGCATTTCAAGATCTGTCCTGAGGTTCAGTGCTGTCAGTGATAGGATAACATTCATATGCCTACAAGGAAGACCAGTTAATATGGCTATTATTCAAACTTACACACCAACCACTAACGCCAAAGATGAAAATATTAAACGATGCAGGAAGCATCAAAAAAAGATGGAAGGAATACACAGAGTCACTATACCAAAAAGAACTGGTCATTGTTCAACCATTTCAGGAGGTAGCATGTGATCAGGAACCAATGGTACTGAAGGAAGAAGTCCAAGCTGCACTGAAGTCATTGGTGAAAAACAAGACTACAGGAGCTGACAGAATACCCATTGACATGTTCCAACAAACAGATACAGTACTGGAGCTGCTCACTCATCTATGCCAAGAAATTTGGAAGAGAGCTACCTGGCCAACTGACTGGTAGAGATCCATATTTATGCCTACTCCCAAGAAAGGTGATCCAATTGAATGCAGAAATTATCAAACAATATATTAATATCACATTCAAGTAAAATTTTGCTGAAGATCATTCAAAAGCGGCTAAAATAGTGTATTAACAGGGAGCTGCCAGAAATTCAAGCCAAATTCAGAAGAGGATATGGAACCAGGGATATCATTGCTGATGTCAGATGGATCCTGGCTGAAAGCAGAGAATACTAGAAAGATGTTTACTTGTGTTTTATTGACTACACAAAGGCATTTGATTGTGTGGATCGTAAGAAATTATGGATAACATTGTTAAGAATGGGAATTCCAGAACACTTAATTGTGCCCATGAGGAACCTGTACATAGATCATGAGGCAGTCATTTGAACAGAATAAATGGATACTGCATGGTTTAAAGTCAGGAAAGGTATGCATCAGGGTTGTATCCTTTCATCATACCTATTCAATCTGTATGCTGAACAAATAATCGGAGAAGCTGGCCTATACGAATGAGGCATCAAGATTGGAAGAAGACTCATTAACATCCTCTACTATGCAGATGACACAACCGTGCTTGCTGAAAGGGAAGAGGACTTAAAGCACTTACTAATGAATATCAAAGACCACAATCTTCAGTACAGACAACACCTCAACATAAAGAAATAAAAGCCTTCACAACTGGACCAATAATCAACGTCATGATAAACAGAGAAAAGACTGAATTGTCAAAGATTTCATTTGACTTGGATCCACAATTAATGCCCATGGAAGCAGCAGCCTAGAAATCAAGAGACTCATTGCATTGGGGCAAATCTGCTGTAAAAGACGTCTCTAAAGTGTTAAAAAGCAAAGATGTCACCTTGAAGACTAAGATGCACCTGACCCAAGTCATGGTATTTTCAGTTGCCTTATATGCATATGAAAGCTGGACAATGAATAAGGAAGACCTAAGGAGAACTGATGCCTTTCAATTATGGTGTTGGCGAAGAATATTGAATATACCGTGGACTGCTAAAAGAACAAACAAATCTGTCTTGGAAGAAGTACAACCAGGATGCTCCTTAGAAGCAAGGATGTTGAGACTATGTCTCACATACTTTGGGCATTTTGTCAGGAGGGATCAGTCCCTGGAGAAGGACTTCATGCTTGGTAGGGTAGAGGGTCAGTGAAGGAGAGGAAGACCCTCAGTGCAGTGGGTTGACACAGTGGCTGCAACAATGGGCTCATGCATAGGAAGACTTATAAGGGTGGTGCAGGAGCAGGCAGTGTTTCGTTCTGTTGTACACAGGGTTGCTAATTTTCTATAAAATTAAAATAAATAAGGTATCTTTCGTTTAGTGTCCAGATTAAGGTTTTTAATTCAAACGGTATTTATTATGAGTAATCTGAGGGACAGATTTAGATAGTTTTACAATCTGAAATCATGCAAATTATTGTCAGCTGTCATTTCAGAAGACCTTGAATTTAACAGAGAACCTGACGATATTAAGCTTGGAATAAACATTATTATTTATTGTCCTTGTTATTACCTCTTGCCTCTCAATAGTTTAGGAAAGAAGCAGAATATTTAGAGGGAGCCTCCTTGGTATCACTCATATCCTTCTTAATGATAATGGTGTAGAAGCTGTTATAAGCAGGCTTTGACAGAAAAGCTTGAAGTTGCCAAATGATCTCTTATACTGGAGTTTTTCCCATTCCCTTTTTGTTGAGTGAACTGAAAGACAGAGCAAACTAAGGTAGTAGGGTAGTTGTGTGGAGGGAAGGGGTAGCTCCTAGCACACGTTTGAATCAGTCTTTAGTTGTGTTAGTCCCAAGGAGCCTTCAACTTATCCTGTGATAAAACCAACCCTTTCCTTGTATTTACAATCATGATTAAAAGCTATTAGTATAAAGGTAAATTTCATGGACAGGAGGATTACAGTAATATCTCCATTCCTTCCTAAAACAACTAAGCTTCTGTCTACTTCCAATGATATTTATATAAGTGTGTCTATGATCATTGAACACCCAACATATGATCTAACTGCTCTCCTAAATTTTAGACTGAATATCACCGTAAAATTCTACTATATTAAAAATATTTGCGTATGGAATTCACCTATTCTGAAAATTTATGAATTTTAATAAAGTTGCTTAGATTTTATAACCCACTGTTATAACTGTTTATAATCCAGGAATATTATTTAAAGAGAATTGAAATTATATGAAAGCACTTAAGAGCAGAATTGTAGCCTTTACTTTCCCATTATTTTTATATGTTGATTATTAATTTCTCCATAATGAATGAAAGGCTAGTTAATTGTTTAAGATGAAAACCATATTTAGATTATGTGTTTGTAAATTAGCATTTGTCTAAATATATCCTAATAACTCATGATTTGTTATGGATAATATGTACTGCGGTCTAGCACTGTAACTATTAGCTGTTTTCAGGCAAAAAAGAATACTATGTATTAGAGTAATGAATGGTGATAACAGCTAGGCCACAAATGAATCAAGAACATCTAATTCCATTTAATAAAAGGTAATAAACTTATATATAAAGAAATGCAAACTAAAAATAAACTTTTTTTGAAATTTATTATAAAACGTTATCTAAATTGGATCATTTCAATAAGCTCCCCTATGACAAATGCACTTCCATCACTCTTCTTCACTTTGTGTTTGTTTTTTTCAATTCGATTGAATACAATTAAAATGGTCCCTGGGTGGCTCAAATGATTAAGCAGTCAACTACAAATTGAAAGGTTGGTGGTTGGAACCAACCCAGAATTGTCTCCAAAAGGTCAGAGTCTTGAAAAACCCTATGGAGCACAATTGTTCTACTCCACACGTATGAGGTCACCATGAGTTGGAATTGACTCAACGGCAACACTTTTTTTGGTCGTTTAAAGTGATAAATTGTAATTAGAAACAAGATCAAAGCATTAAATACATTCAGTGAAATCCTAAATACTTTCTGTGGGATATGTGTAAACTGTTAAATTAAAACATAGTGTGACAAAGCATAATAATAGGAAAAAAAAAAAGTACCAAGCGAATAACTATCTGTAGCCAATTTGGGGGAAGCTTTGGTGGCGTCGTGGTTAAGTGCTACAGCTGCTAACCAAAGGGTTGGCAGTTCGAATCCTCACCAGGCACTCCTTGGAAACTCTGTGGGGCAGTTCTACTCTGGCCTGTAGGGTCGCTATGAGTCGAAATCGACTGGACGGCATTGGGTTTTTTTTGGGGGGGGGGGTTATGTGAAATCAAAGATTTCCTGGAAGAAGTGATAACTGACCTTTTGAAGGAAGAAGAGTAGAGACACCGGGGCAGAAGGTGGAAGAATACCTGCAAAGTCGCCTAGGCATGGAACAGCACGGCATGGGACAATATGGCCGATCTGGGAAATCAAGTTCTGGAAAGGAAGGGACAAGAAAGCGTCATGGCAATTATCCAAATGATCCAATTTTGAGATGATGGTTTTGTTGAAAAATTGTGAGTTGAGTCGTTGTTTATGAACTGGCTTCTGTTACTTCCAAGTTTTTTTATTTCAAAAACTCAAATAAAAAAAAATAGAACACTATAGTGAACCTCCATGAATTCACTTCCTAAAATTTCAAGGACAAGCTTGTTTCATCTATACTCTCAAATAAAATGCCTCACCCCACCCCCAACACCACCACTGGAATATGTTGAAGCAAATTCCAGACATTACATCATCTCATCAGGAGATAGTTCAATGTGTATTTCTATAAGATAAGGACTTATTTAAAAAAAAAAAAAAAAAAACTGCCATACACCTAAAATATTAATTTAACAATAATCACTAAAGATCCTCAAATATTGAGTCAATGTTAAAATTTTCCTAATTATTCTCTCAATAAATTCTTAAGAACAACAATTAAGGATTTTTTTGCCATGATTATATCTGTATATTTCACATAAAAGTGTATTTTTTGGCTGAAATAATCAAAGTTCTATTAACATATTATACTCTGTATATGTTGGGAACCCCAGTGGTGCAGTGATTAAGAACTATGGTGAGTTATGGATGCTAACCAAGAGGTTGGCAGTTCAAATCTATCAGCTGCTCCTTGGAAACCCTATGGGGCAGTACTACTCTGTCCTATAGGGTCGCTATGAGTCAGAATTGACTCGACAGCAGTGGGTTTAGGTTTCTTTGGTTTCTCTGTGTATATAAACGGGAAAAAATGATATAAAAGTGGAAATCACCACACTAAAGGCCACCTAGTAGTAATATGCCCCAATGAATTGAAGCAAAAAGCTAACACAAAAGAAGACAACTTTCCTTTTTGTTTATCTTTCCCACTCTGAAAAGTAATCCTCCTTTGACTTCATTTTAATTTTGGAAACACACTGAGTCTCAACTAAAGTGATGAAGTAACGATTTGGAATAATTAAAGTGGTAATAGCTTTAATATGAGGGCAAAGTTATTAAAACTCATTACCATATAACCTTCACTACCACAAATAATTTGTCCTCATATATGTTGTCGTGCATCATTCATAAAAAGCACATTGTATTATAAGTGATTAAAATTGACATTATTTCAATGGACATGTTTCAAATAATGTTGACTTATAATGAAAATCTTGGACTATTTAAATCCTAGGACATTGAACTCAGTTGTGAGTCAGCAGCTAGTTTGACATAAACTATTTTTTTTTTATTATAAAATGAATATCATCTGGTAATAGGGAGAAAAGATGACAGAACACAGCACAATTTGATTTTCAAAGATGCATTCATGAAAGACAATTTTATAAATGAATTTACTACTTTATTGAGAGCAGGAAACTGCTTGGCTATGCCCCTTGGTAGCTATAGGAAATGAATGAAATAATTCCTAAAATCAGTAAATGTGAGGAAAGCAAAGGAAAACATAAACCAGACAAAAATACATTTCCAGGCTCAAATGTTTAAGTATTCTGTATTTTGTCATTTGCTAAACCACAAATAGGCATACACAGAACCTCAGTCCAGCATGCATTTGTTTCTAACATAAATAAAGTTTTGAGCACTGCTCTGTAAATCAATCAGACTGGACCATGAATTACACATGATATATATGTGTATAAAAGAATTGTCAGAGACTAATTGGAAAATTATAGTTGGGCATGAATAAATGTTGGAAACCTTAAACTACAGGGAAACAATAAGAAATAAGCTAGAAAGAGCAAGAGACTTCTCTACAGGCAGCTCACAGTTCTACCTGATAAAGCTGGATTCAGCATAAATACTTCCAAAAAGTTATTTACTATTTGAAATATTTATATATGAATTCATAGACTATCTTGTTTACACCTCATTGGATCTGCAAATGGTTCCTTAACTCACAACTGAAAATGCTTATCAACTAGTGACACATGGAAAAAAAAAAACAGGAATGGAATAACATCAGAGTCAAAAAAAAAACTTTTTTTTTTGCAAAGAAGATTTTTTTCTACTAAAATTGTTACAATTATTAACTCACCAATAATCTTTGCTTATATTAAAGGTAAAAATGATTTTAAAAACTATTAATTTTAAATAGAGATTTTTCAGCTTTAACCGGGTTTGTTGGGTAAGAAAGTTGCCTGGTAGTTGCAAATGACTGACACTACTTTCAAAATCATTCTTCAAAATATATGTGCACAAAGTTCTTTATCAGAGGTAGAATAAAAAGCAATGTAAGCTCATGGGTAACTCTTGAAATGTACAAGCCCCTTGTGTCTACAGACTCCTTCACCTTAGTTACAATAACCGACAGCACTACATACAAAGTAAACAATTGTTCCCAACTTACAGAAGCCTGCAGGGGTCAGTATAGCGACAGCGACAAGACACCACATAGATTAAGTGGATCAACACTGAAGGTGGACAGTGAGATCACATACTTATTTATACAGGCCAGCATCTTGAATATTAAAATGAGATTTGGAATAATTAGGATAGACGTTCTTCAAGTCATTATAAAAAATGCATTTTAAAGAAAATCAACATTTGGAAAATTATGCTTCTTAAGAAAAAGGGGGGCGAGGTTGGGTGGGAGAATAGGAAATGGAACTTAAAATTCAAGTAATGACCAGTTTATATAAAAATAAATATCTGCTAGAGACTTTGAAAAAAATATTCTGTTCCTCTGGATGAAGGATATATTCCTCACACCCAGTTCACCAGCTCCTAGCACCTGTCAATAAACTCTTAATGAATAACTTATACAAAGCTGTGATTTTTTTAACATTGAAATATGAGTGACGTTTTCTTATTTTTAGCAATGCTCCATAATTCAACATAAAACATGCTTCCAAATACAACAATAGTTCCCAGGTACGACTTACAATTTTCTATGCATACATTGAGGATAAGTATTTCAAACCTGAAAATGTAAATATGTGTATATCTATATATCCACCTTTTTTATGAGAGCATTTTCCCAGTTTTGTTTTTTGTAAAAGTGAAGGGTTGACAGGTTTTAGAAACTGCACTCTGTTAACCAGAAGCTGTCTTCTCCATGGTGACCTGTCAGTGACCTTTGTCATGACATTGAAGTACTACCCTCTCCTGGGGTGAGAAGTAATTCAACTTCAATAGTTCCTCTGCTCCAGACATGTATAAAACAGAGACTATAAACATATACGGTAGGTTTATTTTGGCTCCAGTTAAGCTGACACCATCAAACTCATTTAGTTTAGAACTTGCAGACATGGTTTCAGTATCAGCTCTCTGCTGCAATTCAAAAGGTTGAAGAAAAGCTAGCTAAAACCAACACCGGGCTTTTGCAAGGACAGCAGTTATCTTTCATAAAACAAATTTCTCATACTTTTATACTTAATGCCATAAATGCCACTGTCTTTCAGCTGTGACTTTGCCTCTGTGGATGGGCAAAGTCAAGAGATCTCTCAAAAGTATAGAAGAGAGAGATAGGTAGATTAGATAGATCATTTAGAAAGAATGTTTATATATTTACTAGAAGCCCTGTTGGTGCCGTGGTTAAAGCGCTGGATTGCTAACTGAAAGGCTGGCTGTTCAAAACCACCAGCAGCTCCGTGGGAGAAAGATGTGGCAGTCTGCTTTTGTAAAGATTTACAGCCTTGGAAATCCTGTGGGGTTGCTATGAGTCAGAATTGACTTGACGGCAGTGGGTTTCAGTTTTCTAAATTTAAGCTTTATTTTTTCCTGGGTTTATGTCTGTAGGCACATGTGCCCCCCTCCCCCCGCCACCAAAAAAAAAAAGCCGATGAATTCCTCAGGCAAGCAACGAATTTATACTGTCCATGAATAAATGTAACCTTAATTTTTTCCTACTTTTTTATTTGTTGTAATTTTTATCTAAAAACTGTACGTATGCTCTGAGGACTATATCTCATCTTTGTAACAATTGTAGCCATGTTTCCTAATTCATGGCAATATAACAGAATCTTAAAAGCTTATGAAGTAGGTCAAGATAAATAATTCTACAGTGGTTACAAAATGAACTTAATAATGCTTAGCTAATAGCTAGATTAGCTAGATAACACATTATCCTACAGAAAAAAAAATCAAATTTATATAAACCAAGTACATACCAGTCCATAAAGAAAACCTAAAAAAAATTCAAAACACAGAAATTATTTAAGATGTTATCTTGACAGATCGCGATAAAACCAGAAAGTAATAACAAAGCACAAATTGAAAAAAGTCACTTGGAAGTTTAAAAAAAAAAAAAAATTCTCACCTAAATAATGCTGTCAGTGAGGTTGCCAAACCTGAAATTATCGATTGCTAAAAGAGCAATACTGAGAATACCACAAACCAAAATGTATGACATGCAGCCAAAACTATAATCAGATAAATGGTTATATTTACAAATTAAAAAAAAAAGTATTAACTCGAAGAGTTGGACAGATCAAAATAATCAGAGTTGAAGAAAGGGGAGAAAAAATAAAAATTAAGGAACAAACAATAT
This sequence comes from Loxodonta africana, assembly GCF_030014295.1. NCBI lineage: Eukaryota > Metazoa > Chordata > Mammalia > Proboscidea > Elephantidae > Loxodonta > Loxodonta africana. Next base: position 33,738,381 of record NC_087349.1, read on the forward strand.
AGAAATGGTAATATTAGCAAATCAATCCAAGACATTGTTCTTTGGAAAAGTCAAAATACACAAAACCGTTGATACAGTTAACACGGTAAACTGAATAATGACCACCCAAATATGTCTACATCCTTATCTCTGGAATCTGTGGATATGTTGTTACCTTATATAGAAGAAGGAATTTTGCAGATGTGATTAAGTTAAGGTGAGAGTTGAGATGGGGAGATTCTTCTGGATTATCCTTATCCGGATGGGTCCAATGTCCTGACCATAGGGAAGCAGTAGAGTTGGATTCAGAGAGAAGATGTAAGGACTGAAGAGAAGAACTTAGAGAAGAGAGAACATGCTACACTGCTGGATTTGAAGACGGAAGCCTCTACAAACTGAAAAAGTCAAGGAAACAGATTCTTTCCTAAATAAAAAAAACCAAACCCATTGCTAAGATTCTTTCCGAGAGCCTCCAAAAGGAACACAGCTCTGCAAACTCATTTTAAAATTTGACATCTAGAACTGTTACATAACAAATGTATGTTGCTTTAAGCCACTAAGCTTATGACTATTTGTTACTGTGGCAGTAGGAATTAATATAGCCATTAAAGCAAAGGAAAAACTTCCTTAAAGAAAATTAAAAATAAGACTGAATACAAAGCAACAGGTATGGCTGAGATTACAATTATTAGATCGCTACATACAACTCAATGACAATAACGTTGCTGGGGAAAAAAAAAAGGAAGGATCTTCTGGAATGATTCCTAATCTAGCTAGCAAAGGGTACAAAAATATATGATAAACTTCACTTTTAAATCTAGATACTAACATTACAAAATATATGCAGAGCAAATTCAAATGAATATTAAAAATGAACCATCATGATATGCATTAATATGTTAAGCCTCATAAAAATTCCATGAGGAAAGTGAACTTACCCCCATTTAAGGATGAAGAGACTGAAGTTACATAGCTAATAAGTTTCAGAGACAATATCTAAACACAGGAGTCTAGTTTCAAGTGTTCACGTTATAACATTTTTATTCCAGAAATGCAAGAATGGACCAAAATAGGAAAATCGAGTTCAGTAAATCACTGAATCAGTAATTCCAGGGCAAGAATATTGACATTTTGTCCTATCCCAAAAAATATTTTGACGAAATACCATATCCCTTTCTAATAAAAATTTAGCACAAACTAAAAACAAAAAATATATGATAAAAAAAAAATTTACCCTAATAATAATCAGTAATTTACTTGACTTTGAAACAACTAATACATTCTCTTGAAAATTAGGAACTAGAGCAAGATAAGGAGGTCTATTATCACTATTATTCAAAATGGTTCTGAAAGTTCTAGAGAATTCAGGAAGGAAAAGATGAGGCATAAATATTAGAAAGGAAGAGATAAAATTAACATTGCTAGCAAATCATAGACTTGTTTAGAAACCACAAGGAATTGATTAAAAATAGGCCTGAAAACAAGGTCAGTAATGTGACCAGTTAGAAAAATTTATAGATTTCTAATACATTACAAAGAAAGTATAGACCATATAATGACAAAATTATAACAATTACAAAACAATGAAAATATGTGCTACCTAGAAGTAATTTTATGATTAAAAAAAAAAATGTTCCAGCTTCTTTGAAACAAAACAAAACAAAAAAATTTCGTTGGATGACTAATGGTTTATTTTGTAGGCCCCCTCAGTATATCACCCCAGAAAACTGCTTCCTTCAAAATACCCCTCGCTCAACTTACTTGTTCTAGTAGTTTTTTTTTTGTAAATTCCTCAGGATTCTCTCTATATGACATCATATCATCTGAACATTGAAATAGATTTAATTCTTCCTTTATTCTTTGGTTGCTTTTATTTCTTTTTCTTGCCTAAATACATTATCTGAAACTACCAGTACAATGTTGAATAGAAGTGGCAAGAGCAAATACCTTGTTTTATTCCTGATTTTAGGGGGAAAGTATTTCATCTTCAGTGATCAAGTCTGATGTGATCTATTTCCTTTTCTTTTTTTTACAGGTGGCGTTTATCAGGTGGAGTCAGTTCTTTTCTATCACTAGTTTGTTGAAGGTTTCTATTATGCAAAGGCATGAGATTTTCTAACTCTTTTCTGCACCTACTTAAATGATCACTTGAATTTTGTCTTTTATGCTATTAATATAGTTTGTTACATCGACTGATTTTCATATGTTAAACCAACCTTTCATTCCTAGGAAAAATCTCACTTGTTCAAGGTGTATAATAATTTTTACATGTTTTTGTGTTAAGTTTTCTAGTATTTTCTTGAGGATTTTTGTGTTTATTTATCGATAAGAGATATTGGTCTATAGTTATTGTTTGGTTTTTATTGTGATATCTTTATCTAGTTTTGATATCAGAGTTATACTGCCTTAGAGAATGAATCGGGAAGTGTTCCCATCTCTTTTGTTTTTGAAAGTGTCAGTGAACGATTGATGTCTTTTTTAAGAAGTCGGTTGAATTTACCAATTAAGTCAACTGAGCCTAGGCTTTGCTTTGTGGGAACTGTATTAATTACTAATCCAATCTCTTGTTTTAGGTCTACTCAGATTTTCTATTTCCTTTTGAGTCAGTTTTGGTAATTGTATCTTCCTAAGAATTTGTCCATTTCGTCTAAGTTTTCTAATTTGTTGGCATACTATTCTTCATAGTATTCCCTTAATCTCTCAAAATCTTTTTTTTTTTTTTAATTATTTCCATAAGACTGGTAGTGGTGCATCCTTTTTCATTCCTAATTTTATAATTTTTTCATTTTTCTGTCTCTATCTCCTTGGTCCATTTAATTAAGGTTTGTCAAATTAGTTGATCTTTCAAAATAACTAACTTCTGATTTCATGTGTTTTCTTTCATGTTTTTCTGTTCTTTTTATCATTTATTTTCATTTTTGTCTTTATTATTTCCTTCTCTATAGGGTCACTATGATTCGGAATCGATGGAAAGGTGTTCGGTTTTTGGTAAGACGAAAGATTAGGTTTTTTATTTGAGATCTTTCTTCTTCATTCAATGTAGGTATTTACAACTATGTTGTTGTTGTTGTTAGGCGCCATCGAGTTGATCCTGACTCATAGCAGCCCTATGTACAACAGAATGAACCACTGCCCAGTCCTGTGCCACCATCACAACCACTGCTATGTTTGAGCCTGTTGTAGCAGACACTGTGTCAACCCATCTCATCAAGGGTCTTCCTCTTTTTCAATGACTCTGTACCTTACCAAACATGATATCCCCCTTAAGGGACTGTTTCTTCCTGATAACTTGTCCAAAGTTCATGAGAAAAAGTCTTGCATTCCTTTCTTCAAGAAGCACTCTAACCGCACTTCTTACAAGACAGTTTTGTTCATTTTTCTGGAAGTCTATGGTATATTCAAAATGCTTTGCCAACTAGAAGTTACAACTGTAAGTTTCCCCCAAAACACCACTTTGACTGCATTGCATAACTTTTCAGTGTTTTAAGGAATTTTTTGATTTATCTTTTGATTTCATCTTTGGCCCACTGATTGTGTTTTTTAATCTGTAAATATTTTTAAATTTTCCAAATTTCTTTCTATTATTGACTTCATATTTTATCTTCTATCATTCATCTGGAAACCCTGGTGGCATAATGGTTAAGAGCTATGGCTGCAAACCTAAAGGTTGGCAGTTTGAATCCACCAGGCGCTCCTTGGAAACTCTATGGAGCAGTTTTACTCTGTTCTATAGGGTCACTATGAGTCAGAGTCAACTCAATGGCAACGGGTTTGTTTTTTTGGTTTGGACCATTCATCTGTGGAGCTCGTATGTTGCTGTGATGCTTGAAGCTATGCCACCAGTATTTCAAATATCAGAAGTGTCACCCATGGTGGATAGATTTCAGTGGAGCTTCCAGACTAAGACAGATGAGGAAGAAGAATGTGATGATCTACTTCTAAAAAAATTGGCCAGTGAAAACACTATAAATAGCAGCAGAACATTGTCTGATATAGTGCCAGAAGATGAGTCTCTCAGGTTGGAAGGCACTCAAAATATGACTGGGGAAGAGCTGCCTTCTCTAAGTAGAGTCAGGCTTAATGATGTGGATGCAGTCAAGCTTTCAGGACCTTCATTTGCTGATGTGGCATGACTCAAAATGAAAGGAGTCAAATGATTGGAACAGCTGCAAAAATCCATTAATAATTAGAACACGGAATTCACGAAGCATGAACCTAGGAAAAGTAGAAGTTGTCAGAAATGAAATTAAAGTCTTGAAGATCGATATCTTAGGCATTACTGAGCTGAAATGGACTGGTATTGGGCATTTTGAATCAGACAATCATATGGTTTACTCTGTCAGAAATGACAATTGAAGAGGAATGGTGTGGCATTCATTGTCAAAAAGAGCATTGCTAGACCTATCCTGAAGTACAATGCTATCAATAATAGGATAATATCTATAGGCCTACAAGAAAGGCCACTTAATATGACTATTACTCAAATTTACACACCAACCGCTAATGACAAAGATGAAGAGATTAAAGATTTTTACCAGTTTCTACTGTCTGAAATTGATGAAACATGCAATCAAGATGCATTGATTATTTCTGGTGATTGTAATGAGAAAGTTGGAAACAAAGAAAAAGGATCAGTAGTTGGGAAATATGGCCTTGGCGATGGAAACGCTACTGGAGATTGCATGATAGAATTCTGCAATCCAATGGCTTATTCATTGCAAACACTGTTTTTCAACAATAAAAATGGCGTTTATACACACGGATCTTACTGGATGGAAAACACAGGAATCGAATTGACTACCTCTATGGAAAACCTCAATATTATCAGTCAGAAAAAGGCCAGGGGCCGACTGGGGAACACACCATTAATTGCTCATATGCAAACTCAAGTTGAAGCTGAAGAAAATTAAAACAAGTCCTCAAGAGCTAAAATATGACCTTTAGTATATCTTACCTGAATTTAGACACAAACTCAAGAATAGATTTGACACATTGAACACTAATGACTGAAGACCAGGCTAGCTGTGGAATGACATCAAGAACATCATACATGAAGAAAGCAAATGGTCATTAAAAAGACGAGAAAGAAAGAAAGACCAAAACGGATGTCAGAAAAGACTCTGAAACTTGCCCTTGAATGTAGAGTACCTAAAGCAAAAGTAAGAAATGATGAAGTTGGAGAGCTGAATAGAAGATTTGAAAGGGCGGCTCCAGAAGACAAAGTATTACAATGAAATGTGAAAAGATGTGGAAATAAAATGCCAAAAGGGAAGAACGTGTTCAGCATTTCTCAAGCTGAAAGAACTGAAGGAAAAATTCAACCCTCAAGTTGAAATTTTGTAGGATTCTATGGGAAAAATATTGAAGTCTTCAAGAAGCATTAAAGGAAGATGGAGGGAATGCACAAAGTCCCAGTACCAAAAATAACTGGTTGACATTCAACCATTCCAGAAGGTAGCCTAGGATCAAGAATTGATGGTATTCAAGGAAGAAGTCCAAGCTGCACTGAAGGCACTGACAAAAAACAAAGCTCCAGGAACTGACAGGATATCAATTGAGATGTTTCAACAAATGGATGCAGCGCTGGAGGTGCTCAGTCATCTGTACCAAGAAATTTGGAAGACAGTTACCTGGCCAACCAACTGCAAGAGGTTCATATTTGTGCCCGTTCCAAGAAAGGTGTTCCAACAGAATGCAGAAATTATTGAACAATATCCTTAATGTCACACACAAGTAAAATTTGTGGAAGATTATTTTTAAAAAGTTGCAGCAATACATCCACAGGAAACTGTCAGAAATTCAAACTCAATTTGGAAGAGGGTGTAAAATGAGGGATATCATTGCTGAAGTCAGATGGATCTTGGCTGAAAGCAGAGAATATCAGAAAGATGTTTAACTGTATTTTATTGACCGTGCAAAGTCATTGGACTGTGTGGATCATAACAAATTATGGATAATATTGTGAGGAATGGGAATTTCAGAACACTTAATTGTTCTTGTGTGGAACCTGTACATAGACCAAGAGGGAACCATTTGAGCAGAACAAGGGGGTACTTCTTGGTTTAAAATCAGGAAAGGTGTGCATCAAGGTTGTATTCTTTCACCATACTTATTCAATCTGTATGTGAGCAAATAATCAGAGAAACTGGACTATATGAAGAAGAATGTGGCATTAGGATTCATGGGTGACACAACCTTGCTCACTGAAAGTGAAAAGGACTTGAAGCACTTACTGATGAAGATCAAAGACTACAAACTTCGGTACAGATAAGACCTCAACACAAAAAGAACAAAAATCCTCACAACTCAACCAATAAGTAGCATTATGATAAATGGAGAAAATATTGACGTTGTCAAGGATTTCATTTTACTTGGATCCATAATCAATGCCTATGGAAGTGGCAGTCAAGAAATCAAAGAGCATATTGTACTGGGCAAATCTGCTGCAAAAGACTTCTTTAAAGTGTTGAAAAACAAATATGTCACTTTGAAGACTAAGGTGCACCTTACCCAAGCCATGATATTTTCAATCGCCTCATATGCACGTGAAAGCTGGACAATGAATAAGAAAGACTGAAGAAGAATTGATGTCTTTGAATTATGGCATTGGCAAAGGATATTGAATATGCTATGGACTGCCAGAGGAGGGAACAAACCTGTCTTAGTGAAGAAGTGCAGCCAGAGTGTTTCTTGGAAGCGAGGAATGTAAGACTTTGTTGCATGTACTTTGGACTTGTTACCAGGAGAGACTTGTCCCTAGACAGTACATCATGCTTGGCAAGGTAGAGGGTTAGCAAAGGAGAAGACCCTCAGTGAGGTGGACTGACGTAGTGGCTGCATCAATGGTTTCAAATATAGCAATGATCGTGAGGATGGCACAGGACCAGCCAGTGTTTCGTTCTGTGGTCCATCGAGTCAGAACCAACTGGATGGTACCTGACAACAACATCATCAACAATTCATTCTATTGTGGTTAGAGAACATACTCGATATGAATTCAACTCTAGTAAACTTAACTGAGCATTGTTTTATGGTCTAGTATACAGTCTATGTTAGAGGATGTTCCATGTGTGCTTGAAAATAATGTGTATTCTAATGTTTTTGAGTGACGTGTTATATAGACGTCTATTAAGTCTAGCTGGTTTATAATGTTATTTGAGTCACCTGTTTCTTGTTGATCTTCTGCATAGCTGTAATATCCTTTATTGAAAGTAAAGTATGGTAAGCTCCTGATATGTTCCTTAAATTGTTATTTCTTCCTTCAATTCTGTGAGTTTTTGTTTCATGTGTTTTGGGATTCTGTTCTTACAGCATATATGGATATAATTGTTATATCTTGATGGATTGACCCTTTTATCATAATAAAATGTCCTTCTTTGTCTCTAAAGTTTATTTTGTTTGATATTAGGGTAGCCACTCCATCTTTCTTTGGGCACTTTTTGCCTGATTTATCTTTATCAATTCCTTACTTTTAATCTATCTGTATTTTGGAATGCAGCATATAGTTAGATCATGTTTGTTTTTTTTTTTACTCTGCCATGTTCTGCCTTTTGATAGAAGTGTTTAATCCATTTATACTTAATGTAATTTCTGAAAAAGTAGGACTCATAACTTCAATTTTGCTATTTGTTATGTATATTTCTTACATCTCATTTTTTTCTATATTCCTCCACTATGGCTTTCTTTTGTCTTTAATTGATAGCTTGTAGCATATCATTTCAATTCCTTCTTTGTTTCTTTTGTGCTATTCTTTTGGATAATTTTCTTATTTGTTGCCCTGGAGATTACAATTAAAATCTTAATTGAAAACAGCCTAGTTTGGATTAATACCAATTTAATTTCATTAGTATACAAATTCATTGTTACTTTATGCTGGTCACTTTTAAATTAGATAGAAGGGTAAAAGAGTTACAAACAAAAATGAACTTATCCTATCTTTTTATATATATATTTTTTTTATATTTACATATGCAACTAACTTTAGCTGTGTTCCTTGTTTCTTTGTGTGGTTTTGAGTTACTCTCCTGTGTCATTTTATTTCAACCTGAAGGACTCTCTTTAGTAGTTTTTCTAAGGGCAGGTCTGCTGGTAATTAAATTTATTATCTAGTTTTTGTTCATCTAGGTATGTCTTGACTTTCCTCTGCTTCTGAAGGACAGATTTGTAGCATAAGATCTAAAACTTTAAGTGCTGCCTTGACATCTTTGAGCCTCACAGGGTCCCAAGAGCCTAATTGTGAGTTCCCATGCTCCTCCAGATATACCTTTCCGACTTGATGGGAAAGGCTCCCCACTTGACTAGTTCTCCTAACAGCAGACCAACTGCACTCTTCCCAGGCCTCAGCCTTATGGCTTACATTCCCTGTAAGCCCATGGAATTATTCAAACAAACCAAGCACATCATTCTGTAACAATCAGGAGGCAACCTATGTATTGTTACTTTGAAGTCATAGCCCCTACTTGTTCACTGTATTGCTTAGTGCAGCCCCCATGCATATATCAGAGCTTTTCAAAGTCCTCTATGGAGATCTCATTCTGTTGTTTTTCCTTTTAAGTGTTTTGACCAGCCTGTTGTTAGCCTCAATTGGTATCTTTACCTCAGGCAGCTGCAATCTTAAATAACTGCCAGTGTTTTCTTTCGATTAACACTCTAGTGATATGACTAACCACACAAGGCATATTCTGAGTCAGATCAAATAAAGACAAACTCTGAGAATAGAGCTTTTCGGAGAACTTCCAGACAAGTGAAACTGTGCCATTTCTCTTGGAATGGGGGTTTTGGGGGATCTCTAACCCCATTCAGTCTCTTTCAGTGGCTGCCTGGTTGCTGATATTCACAGCCACCATAGTGGCAAAGCTGTCAGTCTTCAAGACTGCCATGGGGCTGGGGAAAGGGACAATAAAAAAAAAAAAAAATAGGGCAGGTTAAAATGCTGCAAATCTCACCAGCCAAGTGATTCAACCATTTTTCTTGAATAAATGTTCCTTGGATTGTTGTAAGCCTTTGTTTAATTTCCAAGGTTCTGAGAAAGTTAATTTTGATAATTTTTGCCAGTGCTCTCATTGCTTTTATGCAGGAGAAGATTTTCAGAAGTCTTCATTTCCAGTGTGCTTCTTTTAATTTACTTTTAATATAAATTATCCTATTCCAAATTTAAAATTGATTTAACAGCTTTGTATAAATTGTGATATTTATAATATGCTGAATATTACATCATTTGCAATTGATTATGAAAAGTTTTGATGACAACTTAAACATTTCCAAGGTGGTACATAGTTTTGAACAATTAATTTTAGACTAAATCACCAAAACATGTTTGAAAACTACCTTAATAGAAAATTAGCTTGAAGGATCACATTTGGTAAGAATGAGCAGAATAAAGTCATTATCTAGACTGTGACAGCAAAACACAAAGTTCATTTAACTGTTCTGCATAAGAAATGACAAGTTTAAGGATAAATGATACAGGACAGAAAAATAAGCGAAGGCATCAGAGAAGAGTGAGACAGGAGGTCAGCACCATAGTTGAAGACCAAGTCTGTGAAGAGAGCAAGTGGGAAACTTCTCATGGCTAATGGCCAAAGAACTTTTTTCTCTTGTTCTTTTTTTTTTTTCCAAAGAACTTTTAAGAGAAGGGAATTCTAAAAGTCAGTTTTAGTTTTTTTTAGATGTGAATATTCAAACTGTTAATTAACTCTTTAACAAAAAAAAAACTACATATGCAAAACAAAAGTAAAATGGTAAGGCGAGAGCCAGTACGGACAAACTTTCAGTGTTCTCCAGAGGCTGTTTTCAGCCCTCTGGCCTTGGTGGTGCAGTGGTTAAGAGTTCAGCTGCTAACCAAAAGGTTGGCAGTTTGAATCCACCAGTTAATCCCTGAAAACCCTATGAGGCAATTCTGTACTCTCCTACAGTGTCAAATCCACTCGATGGCAATGGGTTTGCTTTTGGTTTTTTATCCCTGGTATAGGGCCGTCTTCCAGTCTTACCATACAACTTGATCTAGTCAGACAATTTGAACTCTCTAACTTGGGAGAGTATGTCGTTGCTACAGCTCTCTGACTGGTTGAGAACATCAAGTAAAATCTAAGATCTTAGGCTGAATTTGAGGAACTTAAGTATTAATTTAGCATTGAGCTCCTTTGAAGGTTCGGCAGTGAGTGTACATAACATGATCCTTATGGTTGGAAGATTCTCTTCAGCAAAGCAACACGCACCAGATGAAAGAAAGGCTGTGGTGGGTTTTCTGAGCTGGATTGAGTTTTATCTCCACCTACGACTACATGCCCCAAATGAGATAAACAAAGGTTTCATAGTTTATCTAAAGTTCCAAGATTAAAATTAGTTACCTTGGCTCTCCTCATTGAATCCTAGAAGGTGGACTGAATCCAAGAAGCACCGTGCCTTTGCATTGCTGATACATGGTTTCAGTGGGTCCAGCAAAATGGTCCCAGAACACCAGCAGAGCCACAGAGAATCAGAAAACGCTTCAGGATTCATAAGTGAGAACACTTAATGGTTCCTCCCTAAAGTCTATGAAAAAAAAAAAAAAGTCTATAGCCATGACAAATCCAATTTTTGATCTCTAGCCTCAAAGAAGGTAAGAGATAAGGCATATCTACCTTTATTTAGTGGAAAAATACTTGTTCCTCCCTTCTCTCTACATATAAAGCAACTAAATTTTGCCACGTGTGCTGTTCTGGAGGAGGTATGGCGCTTCTCAAACATTTTCACCGCAAAGTAAGTCAGATACAATTGACTTCCTGTGGAGAGATTTACAGCATGCAAATACTTCACAATAGCTGAGAGTGAAATTAAATTGACTAGCCACATGGCTAGTTCAAACTGTGAAATTTTGTTGAACATAAAAGATTATAAAATACCTTGCTTCCAAGTCTATGGTAAATAATTTCAGACACAATGATTTTATGCCAGGTCCTCTTCCTGACACTGAAATTTTCACTGTATTTCTCCACACAATCTGCACCGGCCCACTCACTCACTCACACGTACGTGCACTCACTCACTCACACGTACGTGCACTCACTCACTCACACGTACGTGCACTCACTCACGTTAACATTTTCCTTATCTTCTTCTTTTAACCTGGATGTCTTTCTCCCAAATGTAAAATCTCATTCATCCTTTAAGAGTGGCTTAAATGCCCATTCTTCCATTAACTATTTCCTTAATCTCCTCGTATTTATCTCAGAATGTTGCCAGTACCTCTGTTTAAATTTATTTCCTTTGACATGTTATTTATTACTAAGTCACTTGGACACTATCTCACCCACTAAATGCAAAGCTCCTTGAGAGCATGGATAGTATCCCATTTATGCAATTTCTCAGCAATTAGCCCTTTATTATTGGCATTTGGCATTAGATAAAAGTGCCAAAAGGCTAAACCTACATAGAAAACTAGTTGAGAAAAAGTTATAAATATTTTTCTTTTTTTTTTTTGTACCAGGATTTTATGGGGAAAAAAGTGCTAGGAAAATCAGAGGGGGAAGAACTCTAAATCGCTACTATGTAGTACTGTGGAATACACATGGACTCTAAAAAAAAGGACTCTAGCTATGTGCAAATTTGCTATGGTCTTTGAATAGCAAAAACGTTAACAATGCGCACAAAGGTTTTCACTAAATGGACTAAATTGGCAGGTTACTTTAATTAAACAAGTTAGAGCATTGTTTTGAGTTAAACTCTGGCTGGGTATCTAGCAAGCCAATAACAAAGGGAATTGACTGAACTTTTCAACTTTTACTGTTTATTTAGACATTATATAGACATAGCCAAAAAGAAGTCTCTCCAAAAACACCTCAAAGAAATTTTTTTTCAACTGCATAAGATCATGAGAAAATAAAATCCCTCAATTCTCAAATGACACTTTAAAGCTATAGGAGTGGAGTGTGGGGAAATCGGTACAGCCATGGATTATCAAAACAACAGAAATATAAACCAGGTATCAATTTATAATATTTACTGAAATAAACTGACTCTGATTGAAACTGTCAGCTAGGTTATTTGGCCTTGAAATAAAATACCAAACATGTACTAAGTAGAAAACTTTTGCAATGAGAATATGACCTCCCTTTTATAATACTACCTTAATATGAATTGAACTGATTGATAAATAGAATTCAAATTGGCTCTTTTGTATGAAAACAATTCAATCCTGAGTTAAAAGCATTTTCGGAGTGTTTACATATCTTTTCAACTGGGGTACACATTTTATATTTTGCAGAGATCGCTATGCAGTTATTCCTAATCCATTCTACCCAGCTCCATAGAGCTGGATTTCCCTCACTCTGTTTCCTTTGAAGAGTGATTGGCCTGACATGATCTGACTCTTGGGAGGGATGGTCAACATCTTTTTGTTTGTTTGTTTTGCCCTCAAATGCACCACTTACGTGAATAGTTTAGCACCTAAACTAAAAACTTATAAAGCAAAGGGACTGGAAATAGTTCAAATGTGGTAAGTTAAAAGAAGCAGTCTGTAAGAGTGTGTGCAAGAGAGAGCACTGTGCCAATGTAGGGCTGTGTACCTCAATGAACGGCATCAAAGAAGACCTGTCCCCTTGAATGCTATCATTCCATGAGATTCTTTCAGCTAAACTGTTCTGCTCAGGGTGGTGACCTGTGGTCCCTTAGGTTCTTAGTTGTCCTGTGGATACGAATCCATTTTCTGTTTCCTGTATCCCCATCTCCCCACCCATATCTCAGCAATTGGCTTGAAAGAATGAAGCAGAGACCTTACAAATGCCTAAAGACCCAAAATTCTGTCAAGGGGAAAGAAAAATGGAAAAGAGAAGAAAGGGAAGAAATCCCTAAATCCTTGCACATGCAAAAGCCCGTCACCTCCTTTCTCATTTTTTTCCCCACTTCTAAAGCAGACGAGAGAAACAAGAGCCCGTTCAAAACCACACGAGTAAAAATGCAGTTGTGTGTTTTTCACATTCTTCAGAACAGGCAGAGGGACGAAAATGAGGGCGAGTTCCCTACAGTCGAACACGCCCAGAAGTAGCAAACTCTGACTTAGCCATGAGCCAAATAGGCGGCTCCTGAATAATCAGGCCTTGGTTTAAATCCATAGAGATGTCCTTTTCATGTGTGTGAGGTGGACTTTTGATTTCATCTTTGGGACAAATTTTGAAGTTATTTTATGACTGTGGCATAGCAAATGAAGGAAACTCTTTTAATGGACAGCTCATGTCGGCTTATTAGCAGTGTCCGTTTAATTCTCTCTTATAAATTGTATTTTGAATCATTACCACTCAAGGGTCACAAGGTTTCATTTACTTAAGCTCAAGATACCCATATGGAAAAGCACTCTAAAGTCAAATTCATCCAGCAAACATCACTTCAATACAGAACTACTTAAATACAAGGATTAGACCAAAAACTAGAGCTGTGTGATCAATAGTTTTGCTCTTGATCTATCATATTAAATTAATAGACAGGCTAACAGGTCTATATTATGTATTAAAAGAATAATGTTTTCACTCATATTGAAGGAAAAAAAGCCAAAATTCAGTTCTTAGATCTTCTTGCAATTAAAAGATCCGTAAGACAGAGTGATAAGATGAGGTCATATCCCAGCATATGGTATAAAATAGGTCAGAGGGAGCAAAAACTCAGAGGCTCAATAAATAGTTAAAGCAAGAATGGCACTAGGACGCTGAGTCCAATTCATCCCTTTCCTTTTCCATGGATTTAGCCCATTAGACTGATAAACTTGCCTGGAATTTGTGTTAAGTCTTTCTCAAGATAGATTATTCTCCATAGACAATTCATCCAATATACCAACCATTATAAATACCGTATGGCCCCAAGCATTAAAGTTTTCCGTTCTTTTCCACTGACCCTTGACCTTGGAGTATTTTCAGTCCTACTTTTGCCAGAGTAATGAATCTCTCTGGTTGTGCCATGAAGGAAACCAGGGAACTAGAGAGCTTTTTCTAGCTCCTTTTGCTCTAGGATAAGGATCTGAAAAGAAGATACTAGTATACCAGGTCAAATCATCAAAGCAAATAAAACAATACCAAAACTCCGCACGCAATTTCAAAGTGAAAACCTGAGTGACCAAAGTAGGATTGGGGGAGTGGAATGAAAAATAACTAGAGAAGAAACTTTTTTTTTTATAGCCAAAACAAGTTCCAGTAGTAACACATGTTAAGTTGTGGGGAAAAGAGACTTTGTTATGGACAGTGTATAGTTCTAGAAATGTATTATTCTGTACAGTTGTATCTAAAATAATATTTGTGTACATTTGGCCATAGGAACATAGGAATTTGACCATTTGTTAAGAAGAGTACAGACTGTCTGACTCTTGACAAATGAAAATGTAGCACTAATATTCAATCAAGCCATGATATTTTCAATTGCCTCATATGCATACGAAAGCTGGACAATGAATAAAGAAGACTGAAGAAGCATTGATGCATTTGAATTATGGTGTTGGCAAAGAATAGTGAATATACCATGGACTGCCAGAAGAACAAACAAGTCTCCCTTGGAAGAAGTACAGCCATAGTGCTGTTTGCAAGCAAGGATGGCAAGACTTTGCCTCATGTACTTTGGGCGTGTTATCAGAAGGGACCAGTCCATGGAAACTACATCATTTTTGGTAACGTAGAGGGTCAACAAAAAAGAGGAAGACCCTGGATGAGATGGATTGACACAGTGGCTGCAACAATGGGCTCAAACATAGTAACGATTGTGAAGATGGCACAGGATCAGGCAGTGTTTCATTCTGTTGTACATAGGATCACTAGAGTTGGAACTGACTTGACAGCACCTAACAACAATGACAACAGCAATATTCAATGAGAAGCTTAATTATTAATGCAAAATTTATTTAACAAATACATAGGTAACTGTTAAGGTCATTTATATAACTACTAAATCCCAACCCAAAATATGCATTAAAAAAAAAAGTTGCCATCCAGTCTATTCCAACACACAGCAACCCTACAGGACAAAGCAGAACTGCCCTGTAGGGTTTCCAAGTACCGGCTGGTGGATTCGAACTGCCAATGTTTTTGGTTAGCAGCCGTAGCACTTAACCTCTACACCACCAGGGCTCCAAAATATGCATACCCCCCAAAATACCCAGTGCCATCGAGTCGATTCCAACTCATAGCGACCCTATAGGACAGGGTAGAACTGCATAGGAGGGTCTTTTTCATGAATGTGTAATGCTTTTAATTTAATAGCTTGACCTCAGCAAATGAAAATAAGAATGCTTACTAGGCTTCAGGAAAAAGGCAAAGCTTAACCTTAGAGGTAATCATCGTGCTTTACATAAAGTAACAGATCAACACTAACTAATTCTGTTTGGTTAGTGGCAGGGATTTCATCCCGAGGAAGAATAGCTGCTAGCTTTCAGAAGAGAATCCCTTAATTAATGATTCATTGGTAAGACAAATAGATGGATTAAAAAAAAAAAAAAACGTTGTAATAGTGGAATACTTCCTTATATGGTCTTATCTTTTCCCCTTCTTTGTTCCTTTTTGTCAGGAAGTAGGAATATTCCATTAAATCTTTCACTATTAGTTCTAGAAATAATAACACTGCCCTTGTTCACTACAGTAAGAATTTTGAGGTGGCGTTGCTATTCTTAATTGTTGCCCAGAAAAAGAATGCCACCCTCTGACTATGAACATACTTTCTATCTAAGCACACATCAGATCAAACAAAACAATAACCAACCAAATATCACTAAAATAACGACTTGAGCTAAATTGCTATGGAAGAATCCTTTGTGTGTGTGTGTGTGTAACTTTAAAAGTCTAATTATTCTTTTTTGGTTAAAATTATGCAGCCCTTAAGTAACTCTGAGTAAATGAATTATGTGCCATTAAAAAAAAAAATTCTTGAAAGTTTTCATTAGCTGTAGAATAAAATAGCTTTAAGCTTTAGAATGTTCTACTCTGTTGGAGGCTCTCATGTCTTTGTGATATTCTGGTGACAATTTCTATTCTCAGTGTCAAAAACAACTCTGCTCTCTGGAACAAGTCGCGTAGTATTCTCTCCTTTTAATATTCTAATCGTCAGGTGTGAAGTGAAATGGTTGCACGGTGTAATGGTGGTAAAGAAGTGGAGTGTCAGTGAGACGGGGAAGGTGACAGACTCCGAATAGGTCCCCGAGGTGCTCTCCAAGTGCACTGGATAAAGATTCCCCTGGGAAAATTTTCTCATTAGTTCTCAGACACAGTTCAGTAATTCAATAGCACCAGGTTACCATTAGTCACAAGACCAAAATATGTTACTTTCCACGCTTTAGTTCCTTTATTTGTATATGTCATTTTCAGACTGAAAATTATGAGCCCTACACTCATGCAAAGCCAGTCAGTAAGTTGTTTACATATTGAAGTCTGATACATGACAAGCAGATTCTGCAGGTTTTTAATGTTGATGTATGAAGCAAATTCAAAGGGAAAGAGACATTTTAAACCATTCTAATGATACTTCCTGAAGCAACTGTGAATTCTTGTATACCAGAATTATTAAACATACACACATTCATTTTCATAGGAAAACTAGAAAGTACTCAGATATAGTTGTTAAAGAAAATTTCAAATTTTCAAAATGCTCCCCTACTCTTATTTTTGCTTCTAAACTTTTGTCACTGTTTAAAGGGAGTCTGTTATTTATAAAACCACTCACTCTCTGGTGACTATATGCTCTGCTTTGGAAATTAGAAAGTCTTCTTTCTAAAATCAAAAAATACTGGATGACTTTTCTACATATGTGAATATCAGATATACACATTTCTTACTAAAACAGTGGAGAAAAACTTAAAAACCCCAGTTGTTAGTTTTCTATGTAATTACTGAGTAAAATGTTAAAATGCATAGGCTAGAATTCCACGTTTTATTTTTCACTGCCATAAAAGACGTGTACCTTTTTCTATGCTATGAAAGTTAACTGAACTCCCACTCCGCAATTGAAAGCATAATAGGCGAGGGGTTGTCTCCCTCATTATTCACTAGGTCAGGAAGAAAGGAGTATCCACCCCCATTGGTCATTTAAGTCCTCCTGGTTACATTAGAGAAGCAGTAATGAAATCTGTGAAAAAGAAAATTAAATACTACACTGATTGTTGTAGATTTTTTTTAAGTTTCATAAGAAAACTCCTGGCATTTTACTTTGCAGACTTTCCAGTGATGGTCATTGTTATGTTTAAAAGAAAACTAGTACACAATGTTGCACAAAATTACTTAATAGGTTTTATAATATGTTCTGGTGGAAACGTAAATGTAACCATCAAAAAAAAACACCATGGCAAGAGGAAGTTCATCCTTGGTAATACAAACTCTTAGAAAAATGTAAGGATAAGTAAACTGCAAGAAGTTATGTGTTAGAAAAAATGACGAGGCATGGGAAAGAACAGGCTTTTCTAAATGAATTAGTTAAAAACCCTTCCCAATAGAAACACACTCCTATCAAAACAGTAATGATCAAGATTCCAAACAAACTGTCAAATGCTTTTGTTTATGTGTTACCCATAGAGTTATTGTTGAATTACAAATGGTAAATATTTATAAGTGATTCATATTAAAGAAGTTGTCAGCTCCAGCTCCAGTTCTTCACCTTCTGTCATCCCAACTATCAGGGGGGCTGGTTCAATCACTTTCTTGTCAGGCTACCTTTCTTCCCCAGAATACTCAATTCCCCAAACACAGCAAAATATAAATAAATGGAAAGGGCTAATGATGCATGATTGCCAAGAGGTATCAAGTTTTTTAAGGTGCTGTGCTGACTAAATTTTAAATTAGCAAAATCATCCAATTCATTTCCCAAGGCAATAATCTTTATACATTTTATGTTATTGAAATATATCTTCTTATTTGTAATTTGTCTGCTTTCATATGGTTGGAATTATATCTGCTTTTAAAGTTCAAGTATATGTAGTTTAGTCCATGTTTTTTTTTTTTTTTCTCATAAGATCCGAAAGTTAGGCTAATGAAAAAACAAACATATTCCAATTACAGGAAAAATGGCATGAAAGTATAAGATTTGGGAACTGTTCTATATTATTAAGAAGTTTAAAGGTATATTTTAAATCTTCAGGCTCAGGTTGATGTCATTTTCAGCAATTAAATCCAAAGCTTAATGTTTAGCAAATAATACAGAATAGTTCCCAAATCTTGTAATTTCATGCTGTCTCCCCTTTAAATAGTCTTTAATGTGTCTCTGTGATGAAAATAACTGTCATTTCTAATGACTTGGTTGCAATCGAATTCTTTACCATTTTTGACTTGGTTTGAGTGTATCATGTTTCTGCTGACATTGTGTCTTGTGGTATGCATGGTTTTGTGCCTAAGAAGAATGTTTCCTAACTAAGGCAAGCAATGGTCCCTGAGATCACAACTTATGGGTGCAAAACCACCACCACCAACAACAACAAAAAACTCACTGAGTTTATTGAATCAATTATTTTTAAAAAATAAAGGTTTTATTTAAACTTTATGTTGTGAAGAATTTTTATATCTAGCCCTGGTGGTGCTGTGGTTAAGAGCTTGGCTGCGAACCAAAAGATTGGCAGCTCAAATCCACCAGCCACTCCTTGGAAACCCTACCGTGTCCTACAGGGTCACTATGAGTTGGAATCAAATTAATGGCAATGGATTCGGTTTGGTTTTTACATATATATATACACACACATATACATATATATACATACACACATACACACACACATAAAACAGTATATGCAGAAATCAGGATTGATAATGGAAACTCAGCAAAATAGTTAAGGAATACTTTTTGTTCAGATAATCAGATCCTCTTAATGAAGGGAAAAAGAAAAAAACTTTTTTTTTTTTTTTAATGAAGGGAGGCCATATAAATAAGAAATCAGTGATTTTGACAGATTCCGATGTAAGTTAGCTAATGCCAGCATGGTAACCTTTCTGTAAGTTTTGTCTCATTTTTCTACTTCCATATGAAATAGCTCTTGAGAATCTTCTAGCAATTTCCTGTGATGTCCTTTATTGTCATTGTAGCACAGTGACCTCCCCGCACGTGTTTTCACTGGTGCTTACAAGCAGGCCGACTCCATACACACATGCACACACATAAAAGGCAGGGCCACTCAACAGATGTGCTCTTGTGTGGGAATCGTATCAGTTTTTCTGAAACACCGACGGCATGGCTTTCAAGTAGTTTTAAATTTCAAATCAGCTCAGTCCATATTTAATCTAGACATGTTGGTTTAACACCAAGCCACATCAGACCTTTTAAAGTTCAGTGGCTGTGATATAAAAATTCTTCGCTGTGTTGCACCAATAAATTGAGAAGTGTGGTATATTCTCTACTATCACTGGAACCATTGTGAAATGAAATAAAGTCTTTGATATAAGTCCTCACACAGGTGCACACTCTTTCACAGTTACGTTCAAAGTGCGTGCTCACAAAATTAATAAAAACTCACATGATGAAGAATCATTTCTGGAAGTAAGTGGTAAAAAAAATAATAATAAAAAAAAAAAGACTAACTTCACCATTTTTTCCCCCTGTTGGTCACTTTACATGCCAATAGATTAAAAAGAGGCTGAATTCCTTTTCTCTGAGGACCACCTTTGTAACTCAGTTATTTAGTTTTTTATTTTTTTTAAACTAAGCAGCCAAAAGAAAGAGCCACTTGACACCTTCAGCAAGTATCTCAGTTCTTTTCATATTGTCAATAGCTCCACTGATAGCACTGTTCTTTTGACAGCTAAAAGCAGATGTGTGGGTTAAGTATGGGAGCAATTCAAATGTCCATAGTAAACTGCAGGGGGGCAGCGAGAGCTCAGAGAGCAGCAGCTTTAAAGTAATTGACTAATACAGTAAGGATATTAAAGTCATTTAGTGCCAAAAGGGAACACACTGATCCCTGACCCTCAGCCACTTTGGAGTAATCTAGTATTCAATCCAGCGTGTAATGACTGCCAGGCCTGTCAATCCTCCAGGCTCTCCAGTCAAATGCCTGTGGCTACTATTGGCTTATGGTAAAAGGACAGAAATGCAGGGAAATGCTTCTCAATCAGCCTATGATGTGATAATGTTATTGCTCCAATGTATTCTATATTGTCCCTGCATAGTTTAATCTGTTGAGGCCCATGTCAAAAATTGCCCTTGTTCCCTAGAGGTCTTTACTCAACCTTCTAGTAATACAAGGAGATTTGAAAGGAAAGGGGGTGACTCACTTGATGAATTGTTTCCAGCTAATATAAAAATAAAAATAATAATAATAATAATAATAATAATTAATAATAATAATGGGTCAACTGTGGCTTAAAGGTGATCCGTGGAAGGTGCAAATTAGAATAAGTGTGCTAGTAATCTGATTTATAAGTCCTTGTTCTTTTACTCCAATGGGCAAGATGTTTTATAATAAAAAATATTGACACAGAAATTTATTTACATGGTGGCTGATTCACATTCTGTGCCTGCACCAGAAGGCGTGTTAACAGGGGGAGATGTCATCAGGAAAGATTTACTTGTTTCTGCCACTTTGAGCCCAGAAGAGTTGGCGAACTTCTGGGAAGCTTGCATTTTAAATAAGGTGTTTTGCACTGGGAAAATATAATTATTGCTCCAGGCTGAGAATGGAAAAAAAAAGTAAGTGAGAGTACAGGAAATTCCCATTTTTTGTTATTTTGATTTTGCTAATTAAGGCAGTAGAAACTGACCCATATAGAGTTTCTAAAGTTGCAAAGTCAAAATGGGATAATGATTATTCACAATTCACTTTTTTGTCTTACAAAGAGTCTTTGTATTTCTTAGTCTTCCCCCCATTTACTTTTCTAAACCCACTCTATATAATCTTTGGAAAGAGAGAGCTCCAGCGATGATAATACACTATTATTTTTAGAGAACATTAAGGTTACATAAGAGGAGGCATTTTGCCTATTTCTGTTCTGCAGGAGTCTGCCCGGCTCTCCACAGGGAAGGTGTTACACAAAATGAGAAACAAAAGTAAAGATCTAAACCAAGCCTGTTGCTGCGGAGTTGCTTCCGACTCATAGTGACCCTATCGGACAGAGTAGAACTGCCCCATACGATTTCCAAGGCTGTAATCTTTTTGGTGGTTTTAATCTTTATGGAAGCAGACCACATCCTTCTCCCATGGAGCTGCTGCTGGGTTCAAATTGCCGACCTTTCCATTAGCAGCCAAGCTCTTAACCACTGTGCCACCAGGGCTGTCTTTATTGAGAACATTAAGATTCAATAAGGGGAGGCATTTTGCCTATTTCTGTTGTGTGGGAGTCTGCCCAACTCTTCAGAGGGAAACGAAAAACAGAAGTGAACATCTACTTGCTTGGTGTCAGAAGCAAATGCCTTTCTCCCTCCTCCAACCTGTCTTCTTGCTGTTCTACACTCTAAAATCATTACCAATGTGTAGTTGTATTTGAAAAAGCATTCTGCACATGGTACCTAGCTCTACCACTTAAGATATTCTGAATTTTGTGTACAATTTTTGACAAAGAATAAGAGGCAGAGGAAAATCTTACTTTTGTGTTAAGTGAATTCCCAGAGTTCAGGGGCAGAATGAGTGCAGGAGGCATCCCATCAGGGTATCTCTGGCAATTTTTCATTAGTACCCATGACAAGCTGTTTCACCATGGGCTATTGTTTTCATAGAAAGTTCAAATACAGTAGGATGGGATGTAGCATGCTATTAACACATAATGGCACAATTATTACCTATCTTGTATATATATGACCTTTGTCACCATGAACATTGATACTGTTCATTATAATCTACCTTTGTAGAATAGGAGGAACAGTTGGACGCCTTTAGAGTCCTTTTCTCCCGTAGACTAATCATGTGTTTAAAGTTTCCACAGCTTTTCTAAAGAGGTGAAGTAGACAGGAAAACCAAATAGGCCAAAAGAATCTTTGGGCTTCAAAAAAACTTGGGATTAATTTTTCTACTTCTATTTCCGATTGGCTGGCGTCAAATAGTTAAGTCATTTTAGGCGAGAGTATATTTAATATAAAATTCTAAAACTCAACATTATGTGTATTTTTTTTTAAAAGCTACAAAACTTTGAAATGGTAGCTTATTTCTACAAGCAAAACAAGAAAAATCAATCTTACTTTATAGCTACACATTGTATTACAAGCTTCTTCAATGGGTTGAGGTTTATTTCTTCCTACTATTTATTGGCTTATAAAAATTGGTGAGCCAATTTTCACTCTTTGTATGGTTACCTCATGTTCTAAATCAAAGTTGCTAAATACGTATTCTGTCTTCTCTAGAATGAATGTGAGTAAAACCTCATTTTGTCTAGGTTAATCCAATAGGTTCTCCTTTAGCTCCAATAGAATTAAGGGCGCATGTCTTACCTTCATTCTTGTAGTTGATGTGCGGTTAGAAAATAATTCACTTGTCCAGCAAATATGGAATTTCAGCTCTGCACATGACATTATGCCAAACTCTGTAAGGGGCATGAAAAATAATAAGATGTGATCCCTAATATTAACTTTCTTATGGACCAATATGGGAAGTGAGACACTAGACAAATAACTATACCACACAGTTAAAATGGGAGAATCAACTACAGCTAGTCGGTCAGTCCACATAGCTCCAATTAATGGGCACAGGCACTTCCTGAGATTCTCGTTTTCATTTGTTGAGCTGTCCTCACTGAGATGCAGAATAATCACTTCGTTGGAAAGCTAGTTGTATATTTGAAACATGTTCTTTCTGGCTCTGAGGCTCATGTTTTCCAGGAAGATTGCATCTCTACCATCATGGGGATAGTGATGCTGGAATTCCCACATGTGAGGAAAGCTACTTCATGCTCTTCCAAACTGAAATTCCATTTTTCATTTTTTGAAAATTTTTAGGAAAGGTAAGACTCCAAGTGTCAACCATGAGGTACAGTGTAAGCCTTAGGTGATCTTCACGTAGTTCATCTCTTATTAAATTTATCTCCAAGGCCATGGGATCAGGACTTTGCCTTATTTTTTTATTGTAATTCAAATATAGTAAGAGTTTAATAAACATTGAATTGGTTCAATGGGCGTGGAGAATATTTTTATTCCCACTCAGACCTAGAATTTTCTTTAGCAACTAACACTTATTACAATTCCCAGAGAATAAAGATAATCCCACCACACTACAAAGTTATGGGAAGCCATTAAGCTTATTAGCCATCAAAATGCTCAGTCCATTTATAATCCTCAGGTTCCTGCCCTATTTTAACACAATAAGGAGGCAGGAAATTTATATACAAAAATTCAAAAGTGTTATTTTCTTTGTGAAATTTACAAATCCACATTTAATTGCAAAGTTGTACCAACTGGTTAATATAACCACTTGTATCAATTGGTTAATATAATGATAACTGGTCTACTAACCAGTTGCATTTATATTGACTTTTATATTTTCAAGCTATTGACTTAGAAGCTATTATTCTTATTAAGAGCTATTAGGACAACCTGACAGAGTTCAAAGAGTATCAAAAATTATGAATAGTATTTGTTCTTTAACCTGCTATTATTGGCTTTGTTTTTTAAACTTTTTTTATACAAATGATTACACATATTCAAATTAATTGTACAAAACGTAAATGTACCACTCAAAGAATTATTATGTGTGAGCATCTCAGTAACCACCAGCCAGCTCAAGAAATACAAAATTGCCAGCAATTCACAATTGTCCTTTGGGCCATTGCCAACTGTTACTCTGGCTTTCTTCCTTCCAGTCCACCAAAGGAACCACTATCTTGATTTCTAACATTAAAGTTTAATTCTTATTTTGTCTTTAAACTTTGTATATATGGGATCACTTTTGTATATGGCTTCTTTCGCTCAACATTATCACTGACTCTTCTTTGTTGTGTAAATCAGTCATTTGGTCATTTTCATTGCTGTACACTATTTTATGAATATAGCGCAATTTATTTATCCATCTTACTGCAGAAGGAGTTTTGGGTTGTTTCCAGTTTGAGAATATTACAAATAATCTGCTCTAAACATGGTGTTCATGTATCTTTTTCTGTTGGGCGTATAACAAGGAGTTGAATTGCTAGATCATAAATTATGCTAGTTCAAATTTAGAAAATGATGCCAGTTTCCAAAATGGTTGTAACAATTTATACCTCACCATGAGAAATCCTGCTGTTTTACATCCTTACAAGCAGTTAGTGTCATTAGTCTTATTAATTTTAGCCATTCTTTGAGGTATTTAATGGTATCTCATTTTAATTTATACTTCTGTGATTACTAGTAAGGATAAATACCTTTTCATATGTTTATTGAGTAATTTAGATAGGTTTTGCAAATTGCCCTAAAAAACTGCATTAATGGCATCAATTCCTCACGCCCTTGACAGCACTGGGAACCATCAAACTTTAAGTGAAAAATGGAATCACATTATTTCTGTTATATATTTCTTTCCTTATCACTGACTTTGATTATCCTTCTATGTTTGTTTGCTTGATTGGCTTTTTTTTTTTTACACTTTCTTTTCCTCTGTGTGTGTGCGTGTGTGTGTGCGTGGTTGATATTCACGTCCTTTGTTCACTTTTTTCTATTGAGTTTATCACTTATTTTATTGATTTCTAAAAGAAAATTGTCATATATTTACTAAATAATATTTCTGTCTGTTGCAAATATTTCTTCTAGTTTTAGCTTTGATTTGGTTCACACATTCTTTTAACCAACAAAAGTTTTTCATTTTTATGGGGTTAAATTTATTGATCTTTTTTAATTCATAGTTTTACTTCCACAACTTTTTTTTAATTATTATTTTAAAATATTTATAATTAGCACATGCTTTTTTCCAGTTCTTTTATGGTTTTGATTTTTACAATTTAATCTTGAGTCTATTGAAACAAAACAGCAGGGCCTCTCACATGCTGTTGGTGAGAGTATAAACTTATAGAACCATTCTGAAAACCTGGCATCATTTTTTAAAGTTGAACGTATACATAATTTATGATCCAGCGATTCAAATTCTAGTTAGTTTATTGTGAAGAAATCATGCAATAATTTACTGTGCCATTTTTTCTCCAAATGGCTAGCAAATTGTCCAACTATCATTGTTTAATTAACACAGCTATTCTCTACTGATTTGAATTATCACTTTTGTCATTCATTAAATTCCCATGAGTATTTGAGACTATTTCTAGACTCTCCACTTGGTTCAGTTTTTCTATCTATTCCAACACTAATTATAAACTGTGATAATTATTTTTTTATGTTAGCATTTTTGTGTTTTTGTTTTCTTTCAGGATATTCCTAGATAATTTTTTCACATTGACTTTTCTGGACGAACTTCAGTACCATTTTTTTTTTTTTTTGAGTTCTAACCAAAATCGAAGTGATATTTCATTTATATTACAGATTAATTTTACAGAAGATTGTCACCTTTGCAATATTGAGTGTTTCTGTTCAAGAACACAATATCTTTTACCTACTCAAATTTTATTTTTATCTCCCTTTTCTATTTACTTTTTTTTCTGCCAATTGTGCCAAAGACAGTATAAGATGGCTAGCTGAATAAACTATTAGATTTCAAATGAAAATTTTAAGATAAGCCCAACTTAATAATGGCTTACTATTAAATGTCATGTGCCTACAAATGTTATACAGTTAAAAATACCATTTAATTTATTAAAAAATAATAATTTATATATATATTTGTATAAACATATTGCCCTGTGCGTATTCAGTGAAATGCATTGTTTCTCTCAAAAGAAGTTACTGTTCATGATCCATCAGAGGCCAACGTACACCAAAAAAACCAAACCCGTTGCTGTTGAGTCAATTCTGACTCATAGCAACCCAATAGGACAGAGTAGAACTGCCCCATAGAGTTTCCAAGGAGCACCTGGTGGCTTCCAACTGCTGACCTTTTGGTTAGAAGCCATAGCTCTTAACCACTACACCACCAGGGTTTCCACCTATATACACAGGCATACCTATATCCATGTGCATGTAATATGTACATAGCTAGGGATCTTTGTACGGGGGTTGGGGAGAGAAGAATTCAAGGTCAAAACATTATATGTATTCAAATATATTCATGATTACATTTAAGACACATTACCAACAGTCATTTAAAGAGAATTAAGTACCTTAGTAAGAATTATAAGTAACACTTTTTTTTTCTCTGTAGTGCCAGTTTTAATAAATTAACTTGGAAGTATGTTCTATCTAAGAAACAAGGTCTTGTCATGATGAAGTTATCATTCTTTGTTGTGATAATCCACTGTCTAAAGGCCGAATACCCAACCAATAAAATGTCATAGACTCTTTTTTATAAGAACGCATGATCTGGTTAGAAATGGTACAGTTGGGTGACCTTGTATGCAATCACGGCAATCAACCAAACAACTCTAAAGTATGCACTGAATGCTTATCATGTGTTTAATTAAAATATACTTATGAAATCATGAACAACTGAGCTGGATATTAATTGACTATAAAAGGAGATCAGATACCCTGGTGCTATTAGTGGTTAACAAGCTCAGCTGCTCACTGAAAGTTTGGTGGTTTAAGTCCACCCCAAGGCATCTTGGAAGAAATGCCTGGTAGTACACATCCAAAAACTCAGCCTTTTAAAACCGTGGGGAGCACAGTTCTACTCAGACATACATGAGGTGGTCATGAGTTGGACAGTGGGTTATGGCCACGGAGATTATAAAAGGAGATCAGAGACATGAAAATTCTTGTGGAGTGGAAAGGAAGAAGATGATTTCACTGATGAAGGTGGGTTTAGAATAAGCCTTTTAGATTTCTGAAGAAGTGAATGCCACCTGGCAATGGAGCTAGTAGGGCATTCCAAAGAAAGAGAACAAACTAATGGGCCATTAACGCATAGTGGTCAAAATATTTTCATGAAAATCCTCCATCGTTCATGTATAATTGCAGTCCTATAACTTTTAATAAATAATAGGCTTAAATGTCTTCTCTTTGGGTTCAAAATATGCCTTGCTGCTTAAAGATCAAGCATCACTGAGTTGCTTAGAAGCTACATGAGCATATTCCTGCCTCACTTCTTCTCTTTGGACTGATTGATCCTTTTTTCACTCAGAAATCTGAGAGCTCCCATGAGACAGAACCATGGGTTTTATTTGTTTGTTTTGTTTTTCCTCAGTTGGTACTAAAATCCTACCCTTCTGCTTTAATATTCAAGCTAGATAATTCTATTTTTACATTAAAAAACTACATTTTCTTTTGTAATAGTCTTTTAGGAGCATTTTAATCTAACAGAACCATTCTGTAAACATATGATAGAATGACAGCAGCATCTTCTCCAAGCCAGGTTTCAAACATAAATATATATGTGTAGCTGTACAATTCATAAACACACACATACACAAGCCACACATGTGCACACTTCTTTATTACCTCAGAATAAAAATGCAAATGAATTTATTAGAGTAAGAGTGGCACCAAATGGAAATTTATGCACATACATTTAAAAAACAGAACCCTCGAAAATAAAGCAGTTGCAGCCTATTAATTTTCCTCTTTGACAGTTTTTTAAATTCCCCTAAAAAAATGAAACAGCATGAATACTGTCAATATATCACAACAGCCACATTAGGTTTTGTGATATACATCATAATATAAAGAGCACTATTAGAGCACAACCTGGGAACCATTAAATCATTCTAAATCACTGTTACATTCCATTAGTGTCAATGGTGAAACCACATAATAGGCTTTATTACAAACTTCACCTTGGTAGGCCATTGTCTCTAATAACCACTTCTCTATGATGTGGTATCATACCCAGAAATCCAGGGAGATAATAAAGGCTCCCTTATTTCTTTTTTATTGGGTGGGTAAAGTTAAATTTAGCTGTAAGTAAAAAAAAAAAAAATCCTGAAGCTTTGTTCACTAACTGCTAGTTGCTGCTATTTGGATAAAAAAAAAAGAGAAAGAAAGAAAGAAAAAGAAAAAATTAGGCAGAAGGGAAGAACAGTTTGAAATAAATTTAAAACCTGGCAATGCTGAGGCCAGGGTAGGCTGGGCAGTGCGAGCAATTACCATGTCATTTTTGAAATGTGGTTTAGTACATTTGAGCGCCTCTTTACACTTTTGTTCAGGAGCAGAGTATTGATTATAGAAACACTGTAAGTTTCATACCTGCCCTTTCTCTCATTCTCCCCCGGTTTGAGCAGTACCCTTTTAAAAAGTCATTTGGGCACTCTGTTGAGGTGAGGCTGGTAAAGACTTCAGCTCAAACTGAGATCAATTTTCAGATGTTTCAGGGAGAATTGTTGAACAGTGTTCTGTGGGCCTCTTCTTTACAAATAGAGCCATTTATTCCCTCCCCCTACTACAAACGTAGTCGCAACCCCTTCACCCTCTTTCTTCGATAGCTTACATGTAAAACGCTCCCCACGAAGATTTCGACTACACAATAGGCACCTTTGTTATCGGATAAGGAAACTTTAGGAGAGAATGAAATAGGTGAAAATCACACATGACTGCACAGATGAGTAATAATCTCACGAACAGTTGAGCTAATTTATTATATAATAGAATGAGTTGAAAGTTGAGAGCTTTATATTCTCTCTCTGTTATTCTTGAGTAGTTGCAAAGTATTGAAAAATTATTGATTATAAATAAGCACATTTCTATAAAATAACAATCTCCCCTTTGGAGGTGAGCTTTGAATAAGGTCAAGTCAGATGAATAGAATAAATTATTTTCCTAATGACCCCACTTTGCTTTGGGTTCATTCTTTAAGATCAGGGTTAAAGCAATATTATCATACTTATCCCTATGATAGGAGTCCCTGGGAGGTTAATGCACTGGGCTATTAACCCAAAGGTTGGCAGTTTGAGTCCATCCAGAGGCACCTTGGAAGAAAGGCCTGGTGATCTGCTTCTGAAAATTAAACCGTTAAAAACTCTATCTATACAGCACAGTTCTAGCCTGACACACATGTGATTGCCGAGAGTTGGAATCGACTGGATAAAAATGGTTGTCATTTAATGAAAGGTTATCCTAAGAAAAAAGGGCGAGGCAAAGAAGAAAAAATAACAAATAAATTATTTGAGGTAGAAATGAGTCACTAAGAGTTGAATCTTTCACCAAGATAAGCAAAGTTAGCAGTGAGGTATGTGGTAGATGTACTTTTAGAACAATTATTTAATAAAAGTGATGAAAGAAAAAAATGAACTTGGAAACCACGAAGTAGATGAAAAATAAGAATATAGAAATCTAGCATAATATCTGAGCCCTGGTGGCACAGTGGTTAAGCGTTTGGCTGCTATCTAAGCAGTTCAAATCCACCAGCTACTCCTTGGAAACCCTATGGGGCAGTTCTACTCTGTGCTATAGGGTCACTACGAGTTGGAATTTGACTTGATGGCAATGGGTTTTGGGTTTAGTATCATATCAAATAAAATTGTTTAGAGTGGCTTTATGTTGTAAAACATGTTTTGATATCTCCATTAATAGTGAGCTATACTTATTCAAATCAGATCGACTAAATGGACATGAAAACATACCTCTTCTTCCTTCCAATTTTCCTTTCCCTTTCTTCCTTTCTCTTTCTATTGTCTCTCTCTTTATAGCTCCTTCCTTTCCTCCCTTTCCTTCATTAATAGCCTTGCAATGCTGGTTTATGCATAACACTCCTGCAAATAAAAACTCAAGAAAGTGTTAATATAGCACTCCATGGGGGTGGGGGTTAAAAATAAAAACCTGAGGTATTAAGCTTTTTATGGGTTTGAACAGAGAGAAAGCATAAGCTTGATTTACTATCTCTGTTGCCTAAAGAAAATCTTTTGCTAAAGCCTCACCCCTAACCTTGTTTTCTACTTTGAGGGTATACTGGGCTTCTTTTTTTTGTTATACGACTGGTGTGCAATGCCATTGAAGTTCGTAGGGAAGTGAGAGAACTGGCGTTTGAAAAGTCCATGTTCTACTTTATGAAGACTAGCTGTATTTTCTATTTTTGTGCTATTTTCTCTTTTTGCTGTTGAAAAAATCCTGATAGAAGTGAATTCTTAAATACATTGGGAAGCTCAACTGAAGTAAAAATGACAGCATTTAAACATAATAGGTGTTTACCTGCTTTGGGTTTTAATTTTTTTCTGGTGTTAAGTTGGAATCTCATGCATAGTCCTTTCTCAGAGCTGGATATCAATGTGTCAGGCACATGCCGGTATCAGAATTAAAAGGAAAATGCCATTCGTTTTTTTAAACGCTGATTTTTGGCTTCAAGCGATGAACACACTAGGCTTGGTTTGTTTC
This sequence comes from Loxodonta africana, assembly GCF_030014295.1. Classification (NCBI taxonomy): domain Eukaryota; kingdom Metazoa; phylum Chordata; class Mammalia; order Proboscidea; family Elephantidae; genus Loxodonta; species Loxodonta africana. Next base: position 33,768,582 of record NC_087349.1, read on the forward strand.
ACAGAGTTGCCAGAGTAGTTGTGTCTTCCAGACCAAAGATAAAAAAAAAAATCCTAAACCATGAAATTATTCTTAATTTCATTTGCATTTCTGATGTCAGAGAAAAGATCTGCTGAAAGCTGAGCGCACAGAGACAGGCTTAGTACGGTTAACGGTCCATAGGGATTGCTTCCTTTGTGGCTTTGCCTTTTGCAGCATTCCCTCTGGACGACAGTAGCGAAGGTTAGAAGACGTGGGGAACCTTTGGCCACGGATAATCTGACAACTGCAGAAACTTAACGCTGTCAAGTCAGCGTCAATTCATGGTGACTTCATGTGTGTCAGAGAAGAGTTGTGCTCCATAAGGTTTTTAATGGCTGACTTTATGGAAGTAGATTGCCAGGCCTTTCTTCCATAGCACTTTTGAGTGTACTCTAACATCCAACCTTTTGTTTAGCAGCCAAGTATGTTAACTGTTCGCACCACCCAGGGACTCCCAACAGCGGTAAATAACCCACTAATTTCTGAATATGCTAATCTGTGCCCCTATTCTGAATACCCTTTCCAATTTTAGGAAACGATGCAAAAGGTACCTAGATTAAATGTGGCTGTAAATTCTACATAGAGAACCAAGAACAGTTATGCTGGTAAGTACTGTTTCCTTGGCCCAGTATATGTTTTGTGTTATTTTTTGTTAAATACATATATATTAACATATTACGGCACTGCAAATCTTGAAATACCCTATAAAGCCTATAAATATTTAGAAAAGCAGACTTTTCCTGATAGGTTTTAGTTAATCGAATATATTAGATTTTTTTACAGTGACTGATTTTGAGAACAGTTTTGATATTGCTGTGTCTATGTAGAATACATGCATACATATGTATAAAAAGAATTCGTTTATCCTTTTCATTTGCCCAAATAAAATTTAGGGTCATTTTCATTAAACCATCAGATAAATAGTTAAACATGGATTTTTTTTTTTTCCAGTGGGAATGATTAGTTCATGTGATTTTCTTTATAAGCCTTTGTACATTGATGCGTAGGGTATTTTATAAGTCTGTAGCTTTTTTGAAATTATAACTACAGGTGGAAACATTCCTTCTTAGGAGAAGACAGTCAGTAATATTTCATTCAGTTCTTTTATGACTGTGCATTAGAAAGCTGCCTGCTAAACCACAAATCTCATCCCATTAACTCACAGAGTCCTATAACCTTGAGCTATTTGGATTTCAGATGGCCAAGTAAAATGTCCATACCTTGCATTTATTAACAAATAGTAAACTTTTTTTTTAACTGTCAGAATAGTTTGTCATAATTACTATAAACATTTGAGCGACGAACACTAGAATGATTCAAAATGTATGAGGTAAGGAAAAAAACACATATTTGTCATGTTCAGACTAGTACTGTATCTTTCTCCTGTCCTCTCTTCCCTCCCCCCCGAGAGATTCTATGTGTCTTTATGAAGTTAACTAAAAGTGTAGTTTTAAAGAGAGGAGCTAAGCTAAAAAATGGAGAATTAAACAATATGAACCAAACATTTATTGAAGGCTTCCAAGGTGACAGGCACTCTATTTTCTATAACTCTCCTATCTACCCAACAACTTTAAGAGGTATTTAACACAAGTGGTATTTCCTCATTTTCAAAGTGATTAAACTAAGAACAAGTTTTTTCTCAAGGTAAGATAACCAGGTGTTGAATTTGATATTCCACTCAATTAAATTTAGTACAATGGTTCTTGTGTTAAGTGAATGGTTTGTTGTTTATTCATTCATTCAAAAACTTTTATTAAGAGTATAGCAATCCAAATTGAATCAGATACTCATGTGTTCTACTACGCTGGAAATGACAAATTGAAAAGGAATGATGTCGCTTTCAGCACCAAAAAGGACATATCGATATTTATTCTGAAGTATAACACTGTCAGCGGTAGGATAATATCCATACGTTTTCATTATAAAAAAAAAAAAAAAGTTTTTTTTTTTTTTTTTTATAAAGAAAACCAGTTAATACAACAATTTTTCAAATTTATGCACCAACCATGAAGGCCAAAGATGAAGAAATTTGAGATTTTTACCAACTTCTGCAGTTTGAAATTGATCGAACATGCAATTAGGATGTGTTGGTAATTACTGGTGATTGGAATGGGAAAGCTGGAAACAAAGAAGAAGGATCAGTAGTTGGAATATATGGCCTTGGTGATAAAAAATGATGCCAGAGATCATATGATAGAATTTTGCAAGACAATGACTTCTTCGTTTCAAATATTTTTTTTTTCAACAACATAAATGGTGACTTTGCACATGGACCTTGCCAGATGGAATACACAGGAATTAAATCAACTACATCTGTAGGAAGAGATGATGGAAAAGCCCAATACATCAGTCAGAACAAGTTCAGGGGCCAACTGCTAAATGGACCATCAATTGCTAAGATGCAAGTCCAAGTTGAAGCTAAGAAAACTAGAACAAGTTCACGAGAACCAAAGTATGACCTTGTGTAAATCCCACCTCAATTTAGAGACCATCTCAATAATAGATTTGATGCATTAAACACTAGTAACCAAAGATCAGGCGAGTTATGGAACAACATTATACATGAAGAAAGCAAGAGGTTTTTAAAAAAAACAGGAAAGAAAGAAAAGATCAAAATGGAAACTTGCTCTTGAACATCAAGTAGCTAAAGCAAATGGAAGAAACAATGAAGTAAAAGAGCTGAACAGAAAATTTCAAAGAGCGGCTCAAGAAGACAAAGTAAAATATTATGATGAAATGTGCAAAGACCTGGAATTAGAAACCAAAGGGAAAGGACATGCTCAGCATTTCTTAAGCTGAAAGAACTGAGGAAAAAATTCAAGCCTCAAGTTGCAATAGTGAAGGATTCCATGGGCAAAATACTGAACAGTGCAGGAAACATCAAAAGAAGATGGAAGGAATATACAGAGTCATTGTACCCAAAAGTATTGGTCCACATTCAGTCATTTCAGGAGGTAACATACGATCAAGAACCCAAGGCACTGAAGGAAGAATTCCGAGCTGCACTAAAGGCATTGATGAAAAACGAGGCTCCAGAATTGACAGAATGCCAATTGAGATGTTTCAACAAATGGATGTGGCACTGGAAGTGCTCATTCATCTATGCCAAGAAATTTGGAAGACAGTTACCTGGCCAATTGACTGGAAGAGATCTATATTTGTGCCCATTCCAAAGAAAAGAGATCCAATTGAATGCAGAAATTATTGAAAATATTAACATCATAGGCAAGTAAAATTTTGCTGAAGATCATTCAAAAGCCACTGCAGCAGTACATTGACAGGCAACTGCCAGAAATTCAATCTGATTCAGAAAAGGACATGGAACAAGGTACATCGTTGCTAACGTGAGATAAATCCTGGCTGATAGCAAAGAATACCAGAAAGATGTTTACCTGTGTTTTATTGACTCTGTAAAGGCATTTGACTGTGTGGATAATAACAAATTATGGGTAACATTTAGAAGAAAGGGAATTACAGATCACTTAATTGTGCTCACGAGGAATCTGTACATAGATCAAGAGGCCATCATTTGAACAGAATGAGGGAATACTGCACGATTTAAAGTCAGGAAAGGTGTGTGTCAGGGTTGTATCCTTTCACCATGCTTGTTCAATCTGTATGATGAGCAAATAATCCAAGAAGTTGGACTGTATGCAGAACTCAGGGCCAGGATTGGAAGAAGATTCATCAACGACCTCTGTTATGCAGATGATACAACTTTGCTTGCTGAAAGTGAAGAGGACTTGATGCACTTAATGATGAAGATCAAAGACCACAGCCTTCAGTATGGACTGCACCTCAACAAAGAAAACAAAAATCCTCACAGCTGGACTAATGAGCAACATCATGATAAACGGAGAAAAGATCGAAGTTGTCAAGGATTTCATTTTACTTGGATCCACAACCAGCACCTGTGGAAGCAGCAGTCAGGAAATCAAACGACGCATTTCGTTGCACAAATCTGCTACAAAAGGCTTCTTTAAAGTGTTGAAAAGCAGAGATGTCATTTTAAGGACTACGGTGCACCTGACTCAAACCATGTTATTTTCAATCGCCTCATATGCATTCGAAAGCTGGACAATAAATAAGACTGAAGAAGAATTGATGCCTTTTGGTTACGGTGTTGGTGAAGAATGCTGAATATACTATGCGTTGCCAAAAGAACGAACAAATCTGTCTTGGAAGAAGTACAGCCAGAATGCTCTTCAGAAGCGAGAATGACGAGGCTTCATTTACATGCTGGACAGGTTATCAGGAGGGACCTGTCCCTGGAGAAGGACATCATGCTTGGTAAAGTAGAGGGTCAGTAAAGGAGAGGAAGACCCTCAATGTGATGGGTTGATGCAGTGGCTACAAGAGTGGGCTCCAGGATAGCAAGAATTGTCAGGATAGCACAGGATAGAGCAGTGTTTTCTTCTGTTATACATAAGGTCACTATGAGTTGGAACTGACTCATCAGCATCTAACAACAACGCAATCCAAATACTCTGCCAGTCTCTGGAGATATAGCCGTGAATAAAATTCAATGCCAATCCTCAAGATTGTTGTATTTTATTGGTGACAGAAACACCCAAATACAAAAATTCCATTTCAAGCAACAGATGTTACGCTCCTAATGCCGTTGTATCAATATATTGGAGGGGCTTATATACATTGTTGGATCATGAGGACGGTATAAGACCCAACATCATTTCATTGTTATATATAAGGTCATCATGAGTGGGAGCTGACTCCATGGCAACTGACAACAACAACATGAACATTGTGGTGTCCCCGGGTGGTACAGTTAATGCACCTACTGCTAAACGAAAGGCTGGAGTTTGAGTCTACCAGTAGGCAACTTGGAATAAAGTCCTGGTGATCAACTGAAAAATCAGCCCCTAAAAACCCTATGGTACACCGTTCTACTCTTACATACATGGGGTCGTCTTGAGTTGGAATCAACTTGATGGCAACTGGTTTGGTTCGGTTTTATGTACATCCTACATTGCTGGAAGAAGGAGTAAAATCTCCGAGGAAGGAATACTGATGTTGAATCCTAAATGAGATGTTAGTTTGGTGGAACTGTGGGTTTGGTCAAAAGAGTAGCCATGTAAGGGTAAGAAGACAAAAGGAGCAAGGATAATCAAGAATTTTAGCCTGACAGATCTCAGTACTATGAGCATAAAGTACGTGAGAGTATCTAGACGGAAACCTGGAAAGGTGGGCCATGGTCAGATTATGAGTAGCCTCATAAATCATGCTATGACTTTGGTTGTATAAAACCAAACTAGTTTCCTATTGATTACAGATTATAGCAGCTCTGAAAGCTAATAAGACATTTTGCTAATTGTACTTGGTTATTGTTCACATTTACTCTAATCTATTGATTTCCCTGTTTGAGACTTCTACGTATGCGTGAAAGACAATAATTGAAAACGATTAGGATTACCATATAAGCATTATGTCTTAAGTATTTTATTAGATACACTGCATCATTTCTAAATTCAGTTGCATATATATTATCCCAATTTTAAAAGAAGTAAAATGAAACTATAATAATATTAACAATGTATATTTACTGGGTTTGTGCCTTGGTCATCTAGTGCTGCTATAACAGAAATACCACAAGTGGATGGCTTTAACAAAGAGAAATTTATTATCTCACGGTAGAGTAGGCTACAAGTTCAAATTCAGGGCATCGGCTCCAGGTTAAGGCTTTCTCTGTCTGTCGGCTCTGGAGGAAGGTCCTTGTCATCAATCTTCCCCTGGTCGAGGAGATTCTCAGGCACAGGGACTCCATATCCAAAGAACGTGCCTGCTTCTGGTGCTGCTTTCCTGGTGGTACGAGGTCCCCCGTCTCTCTGCTCACTTCTTCCTTTTATGCCTCAAAAGAGCTTGGTTTAAACCACCACTATCTAATCTTGTAGGTCTCATCAATATAACTGCCGCCAAGCTATCCCATCTTGTAGGTCTCATCAATATAACTGCCGCCAATCTATCCCATTACGTCATAGTGATAAAATTGATAACACATAGGGAAATCACATCAAATGACAAAATGGTAGACCATCATACAATACTGAGAATCATGACCTAGCCAATTTGACGGATATTCTGGGGGACACAATTCAAATCAGGACAGTTTGGTTTTAAGAAAATCAAAACATTACCCTTTCTTAGCCTTCTGATAAGGATTCTCATTATGACCTTTAGCCATCCAAGTTATGTAGATCTATTTTATACCGGACAAAGCAAAGGCCTGTAATTACTTAGTTACACTAACTCACTGTTTCCCAACTATAAAATGTGAATAATAGTACTGATGTAAGTTACATTGTAAAGAGGAAATTACATGGTATTATGATAGTTCTAAGCTAATGATTGGCTTTTTTTAGCCCTCTTTTTAGCCACCTCCCCCCCCCCACCTTTTTAAAGATATCTTTTTATGTAAGTGATAGCCTGCAAAGTTCACATGAGTTTTTCTATTTATTTGCAATGTCATGTAAACTATATAGGGCAACACTACCTTCGGTCAAGAATAAAAAAAAAAAAAATACACACACTTTTCTAGAGGTTGCAGTGCAATCTACCATAAAAAATTCTGGAGAAATTAGTCCAGATAAACATTGTGATAGTAGTAGGAGAAATACCAAAACTAATATTTATGGATCAGTGCTGAGTTCTTCACCTGCATTGTCTCACTTATTCAAACAATTCTTCCAGGTCAGTTTCTTCATCATCTCCACTTGATATCCGAGTAAACTGTGACAGACCCCTAATCACACAGAGTGAAAGTGAAGAGACAAGGCCTGGCTTTGAACACATGACTGTTTAACTCCGAAGCACAAGTTCTTAATATAGAAATTCAACACTTTAACCGTAAACTCCAGCCCCCCAGTTTAACAGTAAATGAATGGACCACGGGTCTTCAAAAAAGAGCAGCTGATCAAATAGGAGCCATACAGTTTCTCTTGGTTGGAGCAAAACACTAAAATAATAGTCATGACTACAAAGGGAGTAGCTAACATGCAAGAAGGAAATAACTAACGCTCATTTTAACTACATCAAATTATAATCTCTGAAAACAGATTTTTACATTGCATGGATTCATTTTTGTGCATATTTGAACCTTTAAACTATCTTTAAAATTGATGACATTTCTCTGAAGAACGTTATAAATTTCATAACTCGTTATTTTGTATTTTAAATTTCTATTATTTTAATTTAACCCGTTACTTTGAAGACATTTTTGCAAATGTTAAAAAATCTCCCAAGTCTGATAAAATGGGTATTCTAGTAGATTCTTTTTAAACCCAATTTAAGTAAAATTTTCAATCTTTGTCACTATAGATATATTTCTGTAATTTATCAAGGTGAAGTTAAATAGGTTAAATCTTGAATATCCACCTGCAGTCATATTTGAAACCCTTTCTCCTTTAGGAAAATTGAGAGACTATTTCTAATTATATCTAATCCTATGTAATATTTTAAATTTTAAATGTGATTCATTTTAATAATGTCATGTTAACTTTAAAAAAGCTAACAAAATTACGTTTTCAATAGCTTATAGGAGATAGATTTTCCCTGATTTCATGGTTCAATTCCAGTAGAGTTTATTAATGTTTTTTTATCTAACTAAGAAGGTATCTCAAAAAATATACGGACTATTGAAAATATTATGTTTAGAAAAAAGAAAACATAAGATTTTCTAAAAATGCATTGTGTAGAACTTTATCTTATCAAACAAAAAATTTACAGGAGAAGGGAATAATTTATTCTATGTTTAATTTATAAAAGCTTTTTTTAAAAATCCCTGAAGCATTAGTGCTTTTATAATTCATTTAAATATTTATCTAAACATTATTATACACCCAATGTGGAGCTACTATCTGTGAAGAACTATCAGAAATGAAGTCAAGTCTCTCAAAGTATAAACCAACTAAAAATAATATTTGCTTCACCAAATGACTTCTGCAAAAAATTTTAATGAGACACAAAGAGGATAAAATTGAGGACCTAGAGGATAAATTCACTCAGGCAATGTTTATGGAAAAAAAAAAAAAAAAAAACTAGCAAGTGAATGCTACGGGCCAGGTACTGTTCCAGACCAGCACTGGCAATACCACCGGGAAGAAGAAAGACATAGACCTTCTAGTTTGCCGTGAGCAAAGAGACAATAAACAAATAAACAGTAAATAAAGTAACGTAAAACAGTGATGAGAATTCTAACGTAAGTAAAAGTGGAGTGACCTATGAATGGCCTCTGTGGGTAAGTGACATTTAAGCTTCAATCAGAAAGTCAGGAAGGGTTCGCTGATTGAGATGACTGGTGCAAGAAATAGTGAGTGTGCATGTCTCAAGATGAGACTAGGCTTGGCTTGTTCAATCTGCATAGTATACAATAGAGAATGGTGGGAGATGAGGTTGGATGGCCAGCCAGGGCCCTGGTCTTTTGGAGCCTCCATGTATATTTTAACATAAGTGCACTAAGAACAACTGAAACCATTATTTCTGACTCTTATTTCTAAAACACCATCTTGGCTTAATGCGGAGAATGAATTGTAGAAGAGGCAACAGCAGATGAAGGAAACCAGGTTAGATAGTTGTTGCGGTGGTCCAGGTGACAGAGGTAGACAGATTTCAAGACAGTTTTGGAAGTAGCGTAGAAAGACACACTGAAAGATTGGATTTGCAGATAAGAAAAAGGGAAAAAATTAAAGATGGATACATCACTGTACGTTTGTAGGCACAAACACTAAGATGCCTCTTTCAATTGCATTAATCTTAAGAAAACGGAGTTTTCAGAAACATTCTAGTTTTTACTTCTTTAAAGAGTAAGGGAATGTGAAATAATAATTCAAAGAGCTGAGTTATACTACGATTCACTTCTAATGCTGTCATATTGATTCATTTCACATGGATTGAATCTGATTCAAAAAGACCCATAGTCTTACTCTTTTGATGAGATCATGAGTATGTAGAGTTACAGGGGATGATGGGAGTTGTAGTTTTCAGAGTTATTTACATGTGGTTTACAGAGCTTCATCTAGCCTTGCAAAATTCCACTCACCTGTCAAAAGCATCATTTGCCCCAGGCAGTGGTTGAATACAATTCTGCAAGAATGATCTATACAGAGTAGTTGGTGACAACTGGTTACAATTCATAATTTCTAGGAAATGGCACTACAACTACAGGCCTCCTTCCTTTTCCCTACACAAAATGCCCAGGTATAACTATAAGGTTTTTGGTAAAATAGTGAAGGTACCAGCAGGTAAATAATTACCACACACTAAGCATCATTGTAGGTGTTAACTGTAGTTGGAGGGCACATACAGTCTTGTTGGTTGCAACTCATAGCGACCCTATGTACAACAGAACAAAACACTGCACGGTCATTTACCATCCTCACAATCATTACGTTTGAGCTCATTGTTGCAGCCACTGTGTCAACCCCTCTCATTAAGGGCCCTCCTCTTTTTTGCTGACCCTCCACTTTACCAAGCATGATGTCCTTCCCCAGGAACTGATCCCTCCTGATAATATGTCCAAAGTATTTGAGGCAAAATCTCACCATCCTTGCTTCTAAGGAGTATTTTGGCTGTACTTCTTCCAAGACAGATTTGTTTGTTCTTTTGGCAGTCCATGGTATATTCAATATTCTTCACCAGTTAACAGTATTTGGAGGGCACATATAGTATGCATATGCTATACCTAAAAAAATCTTACAGTCAAGTTTTTCTCTGAATCAAATTCAGAAGAATATGGTTCCTGCCTGTATAGATATTTAGGCAGATTTTAAAAATACTGAAGAGGAGTTTCAGTACTATATCTTTGTTTATGCTTTTATTTTTTTCTGAGACTATACAATAATAAATGGGAAAATGCCAGACTAAAGGAAACTCATCTTTAAATGATCAAGTAAAAGGAACAATGGCAATCAAAAATCTTGGTGACCACTAAGCAAGTTACAGTTTATCCCCCAGAGAGAGACTGTGATGGACTGAACTTGCAATTAGGGTGAAGATTAAGTGCCAGTGGTTCCTGACTTGGTTAATTACACACTCAAATCCTTTCAGTATCTCACAGAAGCAAGGCTTTTTCCGTCTGAATATCAGTATCGTGACTCTTTGGATTGCTTATTGGTTATTTCTCTTGACAACTCAAACTTGAACATTAAATCCCATTGGCAACAACTATCTGTCAAGATCCAAAAAATAAAATAAGATTTGTGTATTTAGTTTTCATTATATAAGTGCTTGTAGTTGAAAAAATATGTACCTGTCAAGTTTTCAACATCTCGCTGGGGAAGCAAGCAATGCTGTTGTGATTTCAGAACCTGCCTGACAAATTCACGTTTCAGTAGTAAAGACAAATCAAGGGGTTTTTCTTTTTCTTTTTTTAAATTCTTTTTTCTTTACACAGCTTTGACAGTCATACATAACAATTGGAGACCTAAGTGCCACTTTGATGCACTATTCCATTATTAAGTGGCACAGTCACTATAGAATAGATGACGGGCCTGTACTCAAGGCACTGTGAATTAAACAGCTTTCTACAACAGGGAAACTGAATGGCCTAAAGAAGCCTGAATTTTTTTTTTTTTTTTTACAAATAATTAAAAACTGTTTCAGAAACACCAAAATATATAATTTAAAATGATCTCAGGTAGGAAACTGTAAACTCTGGAAAACAAAATATTTTTTTAGTAGAATTGTTAAAGTTTACAGGAAACATTAAATACATTAGCAAACATTCCCAAACCCACAATTACTAATTACGAGTGCTTGATGGGTCTTGGGAAAAAAAGGACAGTATGAACCCAGGTAGGCTTTAAGGTAGGAAGAAATGAATGTTTATTATGTGACTGTAATTTTAGAGCATATTAATCAAAGTGCTCTTAGGGTATTTCCTTATTCCTTAAAAGGTAGGGTTTCCACTCAACTAACACTGATTTTAAGTACTTAATTCTTTTGTCAATAACTCTACAGTAAATCAATGCACCCCAATTAAGCAACAGTTTTTGCCAGAAGGCAGGCTAATCTTGGTAATTTTTGGTTACAACTTATTAATCAAGTGCTACTACTAGTAAATAAATAAGTCAAAGCAAAGCAACAAGATTTTGATAATAACGTCAAATAATAGAAGTTTACTATTTCTTCAGAGGTTCTCCTTTAATCCAGGGAATAAAAGTTCCAGAGCTATGCAGCTAAGACTCCTGGTTATATCTTAATTAAGAATATTAACAAATTACTTTTTTCTAGAATTCTATCAAAGGCAAAATGTTAGTGCTTAGAATGTTCTGGAACAAAATTGCTCACAAAAATATATACTTTTCTTAACAGTATTAAATACAAGAGAATTGTTTTACAAACATGGAGCCTGTGATATGCCCCAGGGGAGAAAGACAACAAGTATGAAAAATTCTATTAATCCATAGAGTTCTGAAATATTTGCTATAATACTTATCTCTTTACAGTTCTGACAACTCAATCAAACTGATGGGTATCTGAGAATGTGAATTATAATTTCAGTGCTCCAAATCTGGTTTTTGCTTTCTTATTCTTCTGTATTTGAAAGGCTAAATTGAATTGCTCCTTTATCCTCTTTAAGTAGTCACCCCACAAAATAAGAACAAAATACTTCACAGATAAAGAGGTGGTTTGTGTCGTTTACAGGGCAATGTTATAGAGCTACAGCCCCATGAAACAACAGCCGAAACTAAATATATTGTTTCTAATGTTCTCGAGACTGAGTCATTTAAGAAAGAAAGAAGGGGAAAAAAGCAATTTCATCAGTTTCATACTTTACACTTCTGAAGTGCTAAAGGAGTTAAAAAACAAGAAAAGAAAAAAGTAATTATGGGAAATAAAATAAGAATGTTCTTAGTTACAATTCCTGGCCCTTTGCTGATTGCAGTAAATTATAAATTATGCAGTCAATGTAGGCCAACAAAAGAAGACATCTTCAAATCTCAGTCAAAGGTAATTACTTAAGTCGGCTGAATGTTCCCTTTTCATAGAGTGTGATCTCTCTCTGACAGCTCACACTGACAGATGACCTTCTCGGCAACGTTCTTATCCTTCGGATCACGAGCAGTGTGCCTCTCTCCCTGAATATCTCTATATATTTGTGACACTAAGCTTTCAAATACAGCTATTGACAAATCAGAACATCAGTCTAAGTGCTGGTCTTCCTATCACTCACAATAAAGTAGCTATCACTTGTGGTGGTGTAGAGCAAGCCCATCTCTGAAAAATGAGTTCTCACCAAGTGCTAATTTGACACAGCTCACTTGCCTTCCCATAATTGCTCTGTCATTGTCAGTTGGCAGTTCGGGCTCATTCCTGGAAGCTGTGCCGTACAATTGGATACAATTACTCCCATTTACCACCACTATTATGCCACTGATGTTGCCCAGTCCGCATATTGACATGCCTCATTAAACCTGGATGCGGGCCATTAATGAACATTGTTAGCATTTCTCTTAAACTTTTTTGCCTCTAATAAACAGTCAGTGTTCCATGAAGGAGCACTGCCATCCTTGTGATATGATATTTATTATCTTATGGGGGAAGGGGACTCGGCAAATGGAAGCTATCCAGATGATACAGTTAGATCAGCGGGAGAATAGCACTGATCAGCAGGACCTTTCTTCGTCAGGAGCATCCTACCATTAACCAAATGACCTCTTCCCTCCAAAAGACGACAAGCAGGATAAACACGAACACCCCGGCAGTGCCCACACCACCACAGGCTTCTCAAGGTTGCATCATTGCCAACACCTCTCCTTCGCCCTCTCCTACCCCCAGGTGGTGCTATGTGCCATGAGAAAGATGATTTTGCCCTGGGTCTTCAATCCATTATGTCCAGCTAACTTCAACGTGCATTTTTATTCAGAGATAATTATGTGTTGATCAGAGAAGTCAGCGGCTGTCACCCATATAGCAGGCACACCTGCAGTGTGACATAGGTGGTAACGATGGCGTGCTCTTGAGCTGTCATGACACGGACAGGGACTTTATTATGTATATGTCATCATTTCTCTTAAGAAAATTATACTTTCCCACACAGTGACAATAATGAACCTTTATAACACTCTCATAAACCCCATTTCCAGTTTTATTCTTGACCTTCATTAAATATATACTAAGTACATAGAAACACCCATAAATATATAATATGCTCTGTGGGCCATTATGGGTTTATAAATAAGTTTCTATCTGCAGGCAAGTACGAGATATCAAATTAGAAATATAGAACCTTCAATTAAAAACTTAAAACATCTTAAATGAAAAGTAATTAGCCATTTTGGAATGATTAAATTTTTCACAATTATGGTAAGAAAATAAATATTTATATAGTCGAAGGTATTTGTTGAACAGTTGAGTGCTACTAAAACAGACTCTACCGGATTAACCAGTGGCAAATTGTCACGTACATTCTATAATTAAATTCACATAATAAAACTGAAGAGAAGATCTTCATGTAGACAATGTTGACTTCTCAACCTTTTTGCATATATGTTTTAAGTAAAGTGTTCTATCAATCAACTGATGCTGTAATAAGTGAGCTGAAATCTATATGACTCTGAGGCATCTAGAAAACAGAGGCAATTGTCTTCTTTTAATTGAAAACTTGCTCAGGACATAGAAAATTCATGTAAATATTTTCAAAAGATAATGCAGAATTGGTCTAAGCTAAATTTTAAAGAAGATCGTCCAGTGCATTGAAAATCTATAAGATCCCATATTCTTCCACAGATAATGTGCACCTTCTATGCTCATTTGCCAACAGTGCCCTCCCCCCACAAGGTATTTTCATAAGCATCATTATACCAATCTTTTTTTTACATGTTGCTGTTAAAAAAAAAATTAGCATAGTGCACTTACAAACATACCTGTGGGGGGAGGGCACAGTTGGTAAACAAATATAGAAGGCACGCATGATTTGCATAAAAGTATCGTGATCGTCAAAAAGTTAATTTTAAAAGCTCTTTTCTAATTCCAAAATTCATTACCCTCACAGAACCTGTATAGTTTAGAGGAAGAAACTTCTTAGAAACCTCCATGATCTTGGATCATTTGAGGTCCTGAACTCTTAACATCTGGTCTAAGATCACCTTTGCATTGATTCGGGAAGTTTTTCTTCCAAAAACAGGGCGTCCCTCCTCTTTTTTTAGATAAAATGAGTAATCTGCAACAACTCCCAGAATATGCTGAGCCCTGCCTCTTTTACCCCCAGTTTGTCTGGATAAGACATTCATTTACTTATTGAGCAGTGCCTATTTGCTCTCCTTGCATCAGTGCATCCATCATCACACAAGCCTATGAATTAGGTACTATGCTTATCCACTTTGGGGCGTATACTGAAGAACAGAGATGTTGAGTAGCTCTCCCAATGTCACAGAGTCCCCCCATTAGCAGAGGTGAGATTTAAACCCAGAAAATCTGGCTCCAGTGACCATATTTTTAACTGATATGCTACACTGCCTCTCAAATGACTGATACTTCTCTCTGAAAAATGTTTGACTCAAATACTTCCACAGGGTTTCTTTTGAAATTCACTGTTTGGCATAATGAAAGCATTATGGAAGCATAAACTTAATTAGTCCTTGATAAGATTTACGTTATGTTCTACAACTTTTGGTATTTTGTGTTATTTTGAATTTTGATTGGTACATAAAAAAGCAAGGTAAAATAACTAAAATTATTTCTATTATAAATGAACTTCATTTTAGAAATGGAAATATATATCATTTGTCTCTTTTTAATATATAGGTCTAGTTTCTTCTGTGGAGCCCTGGTGGTGTAGTGGTTAAGGGCTTTGGCTGCTATCCAAAAGTTTGGCAGTTCGAATCCACCAGATGCTCCTTGGAAACCCTACGTGGCAGTTCTACTTTGTCCTATAGAGTTGCTATGAGTTGGAATCGCCTCGACGGCAATGGGTAGTTTCTTCTGATCTAGTGATTTTCTTATTTATTTGCCAAGACAAGGCAATACACATTCACGTGGAATGGTTCATTCTCTCTTTTGTTTTTATTCCAATGACTAATTGAATCTCAAAGTAAGTCTACCTTTTGGTCTCTGCTGAGCCTTTCAAAACGTTTCAAGAGCACTGACTTTCTCTGTGATGTGGACACCTAGCTGTTACATGGAACAGGGCTAAGATCTCCAACTCATCTCATTTGCTAGTTTGCTAGTGGGAACAATTAGTTGCTTATAAAACTAGTAAGCCCTATTCTTTTCCACATTTAAGCATTTTCTTTGTGGGACTAACTAAAACCAAAACATAATATCATACTTAAATAAAAAAGGAAATGTTTAAGAATTTCTTTGGCTAGGTTTTTTTTTTTTTCCTTTTTTGTGAGGAGAGGCTATTTGTGACTTTAATTGCCATAAAAATCAATCTATCTTAATTTTGAATGATTAAGAATTATTTTAGGAAATTCTTGAACTTATGCATAGTTTTAATTAGTGTTCTCAAAACTGTTCTGCTTTTCTCTATTCTATGATATTCAAGGAGTTAGGGGATAGAAGGAGGGTTTGAAATAAGATGGGGGCAGCCAGGTAAACACAGATGGGTGTTGTGATTATAAAATGGGAAGGACTACATTGCCTGCTTGTGTTCTTTTCCTTGATAACACAAAAGTGAGATATGAGCTCTGGTTGGCGACTAGAATAGTCTTTGATGCATAGAATAGATGGAAAGGGGGTAGCAGAAATTATATGGTCTGCATGTATTGAAAAACACATCTAGTGAGTCATTGATAGACTTGGGAATGGCCAAGACTTTGGCTTAGCTTGCTTCAAACTGTGTTACTTAGATCTAAACAGTTAAACAGAGATATCTTTTATATTCAAATTATTTTGAGGGCGGAAGAATTTCTCCTCTTTCTTTTAATGAGATAGTTTAATGATTCTCCTTCTCTTATTCAAGAAATGTTTATGACTATCAATAACTGCCAGGGACTATTCTAGGCTTAAAAAGGAGATACAATTCTCTATCTGCACAGGGACTTATTTCTAATGGTTAGAGATGGATAATAAATAAACAAATAAGTAAATTATATATTAAAAAAAATTATATAGAATGTTAAAAACCAGTGGCTGTCGAGTTGATTCTGATTCTGACTCATGGTGACCCCATCTATCAGAGTAAAACTGTGCTCCATAGGATTTCAATGGGTGATGTGCCAGAAGCAGATTGCCAGGCCTTTCTTCCAAGATGCCTCTGGGTGGGCTTGAACTGCCAGTCTTTTGATTAGTAGCCAAGCGAGTTAACCTCATGCATCACCCAAGGACTCCATAAAATATGTTAAAAGCAAAATCCCATAGCTGTGGAATGTTTGACAGTGATAAATGCTACGGAGAGGTTGAAGCAGGGAAGGGCCAAATGAAGGGCTGGAGAGGGATTGTAATTTTAAGCAGAGTATTCAGGGCAGGCATCACTGAGAGACTGACATTTGAGCAAGATCAGAAAGAGATGAGGGAAGGAGTAAACAAGTATCTGGGAGTTGAATGTTTCATGAAGAGGGAACAGCAATTATAAGGTCATGAGACAGGAGGAGCACGGCTGACATGCTTGAGGGATGGTGAGGAGCCAATGAGACAAGACTAGAGGGGGTGAGGGCTGAGTGAAGTAGGAGAGATGACAGTTAGAAAATATGCCACCTAGGAACAACATGCTGTTCTTATAATCTGGTCAATGATTTCTCAATTCCCTTTTATCTCAAAGAGAAGTTGAGATCAACATACCTTGAAATGGACAATACAGATTCTTATTTGGATTCTAGAAACAGAAATGCCCATATCTGGCAATGAATAAAGCAAACATTTTCTCTTTCTGCAAAGACTACCTGGAGAAGGACTGTATTGTCTATCTATTTAGCGCACGAGTGTTGCACAAGTCCCTAAATGATATTCACAGATTGGCAATGGTTTATGAATTTATCTTTTCCTTCAGAGATTAATTTAGCTGGCAGAGTTAAAGACGTTTCAAACTAATTTTGCATAATTTCTGTTTTCTTGTAGCATATTGAGCAGAAAGTTTCTATGAAGCAGAGAAAAAATGTTAACAAGCATTATGTTCACTGGTCTCCCCTTATTCACTTAGATTACATGTACATGAAAGAAACACATTCTGCCCTATTGTACTAACTGACTTAAAATTTTGTTACTTATTCACTTTTTTCCACCTTACATGGTTAGTAATTATTATAAACTAGCTGTTCTAGTACATTGTAATGACTATTAATCTAATACTAACACAATTTATTTAATACATTTATGTTTTTGTAGCATACTTTATTATCTATATGAGCACTGTTCCATTATTATTTCATCTGTAGTTTCTTATGGAGCCCTGTTGGCGCACTGGTTAAGCACTTGGCTGCTAACCAAGAGGTCATTGGTTTGAATCCACCAACCGCTCCCCAGGAGAAAGATGTGGCAGTCTCCTTCCATAAAGATTTACAGCCTTGGGAACTCTATAGGCCAGCTCTACTCTGTCTTACAGGGTTTCTATGAGTCATAATTGACTAGACGGCAACAGGTATAGTTTCTCGTAGTTCCCACACATGGTGTTACCAATTTTACACCTCTAAAAATGTTTACACCTTTGATTCAGTAAATAAATGCTCAAAAACAAACAAATGAAAAAAAAATCTGGGTGAACGTATAAAAATTCTTGTGAGCATATTAGTGTGCTGTACTATGGTCCAAATAGGTGACTCATATTTAATGTGACATACTATAAAAATGCAGAGAAATACAATATTTTATAATGTCACTACCTGCCAGTCACATGCTGTGTTAGATTTATAAATTAACAGGATGACCTTGACAGATCAACTGGATATTTGCTTATTCATCCTCTGGAGTAATCATATAAAAATAATAATGCTTGAAATCTAAACATATGTATGAATATGTTATAATAATAAGGACAATACTACTGAAAACGATAAATCTTTTTACATGTGTACTGCTTTATAATCCACAATTTTTTTTTCCTCTTGTGTTATCTTCTCGTAGGAATGTTTTGTGATAGTTAAGACTGGATTTTTTAATTGACAAATTTGCCTGTACGGAGAAAGAAACACTTCGAAACCTACCTCTGCTCCAGCAGTGAGGACAATATGAAGCTGTTTGTAAAATCTTGGCACAATGTGACATTTGCTTGGCCCATCTCCTTTTCTAATCAAAACTCTGAATTTCCATGATCGTTTCTCCTCAGCTGTAGCAAACTAGCTATAATTCATTTTATGATGTGGATTGAATTATTTTATATTTTTTCTCTACCAAAAAGTTTAGAGATTATTAAGGAGAAGTACCTAAAACCACATGAGTCTTAGCAACATTGCCATAGAAAAGAGTAACTTCAAACAGACAAAAAACCAGTAAGCAGTTCCCCTTATAAAATGGCACTTTTCCAATTTGTCGTATTTTTCGTAAGCAAGTAAAAAGCATAGCCAGTATCTGTGTTCATGAGATGGATATGGACATGAAGTACTGAATGGGCATTTGAGCATGAGAGTTGAAAGAGGAATTGGCATTTCTAAACTGAAAGATTATCTTTTTTGGAGCATCTATTCTCATCATTTTAAAACTTGGAATATTCAGGCCCAGAAATTAGAATATAATAACGAAGAAGAAAGTTGTGCACATAACTAAAACGTAAAGGCAGTCAACTATCACAAAGCTTAAAGGAAGGATGAGGGAAAGTGTTAGACTAGTGCAGAGAAAGGGACAACAGCCAGGTGTGTAAAGAAAGAGTGCACACTTCCAATTGTGCATAGTCTCTGTTTAAAAGATCTTCATGAAGCTTTATTTTGTTAGAATTTTTCCAACTATTTCCTTCCTATTTAGCACCAGATTAACAACATGCAGGGAAACTAAGAGCTTCTACATGTATCCTTAAGCAGAGGTTGAAAAAATTATGGATGCAGAATGTAGGACAGGCTTTTAAATCCAAGAAAGTTTTAAGAATTCCATTTTTTGTTGTTGCTTCATAACTGACTTGTATCACTGAGTGGCATATAATCTTGCAAAACTACTAGTTTGTAGCTTCTTATGTAGGCTGGAGACAATAATCAATGACTAAAGAAAAGCTAAAGTGAATGTGTTGTATTAATTTAAATCCCCCAAGTTACATTGATTTTTTTCTTTCCTATTTTAAGCAACATTTATTCTAGTGCATTACTATTTACAACATGACGATGTGAGGCACATGACTGAAATGCTGACTAATAGTCATTATACATTATTCCTTATACCACACGAAGCCTGCTGCTAAATCGAAATTCAATTTTTCCATACTTCTACCTATTTATATAAATGAAAATACTCTCAGTCTAAGCTATAATATATTTCAAAGGAAAGTTTATAAGACCTGATGCTTACAATAAAATATTTACACCAAGATTGAAGTCGACAAAAAATATGAATGCCGTTGTTTTCAGCAAGTTCTAAATGGCTGGGAGCCAAGCAGAGGCAGCTCATGCCAGAAAACCTGTCCACCAGAGTCTTATAGAGAATGATTAGTTAACATCGTTTTAATGATGAATTAATGAGCAGTAAAAGCATTCTAATTCCAATATGTACAAAACCTTCTATTTAAAGACACAGGACCAGGGAGAACGGCCCCGTGACCTTTGAGATACTGGCAAAGGGTGGGTTCACTAGTGTTAACGCCCAATCCGTCTTTCAAGGTTAACTACACATGCCATGCTGGGAAATGAAACAATTACTAATGAATTTTATAGGTATATTCTGTCAAATTTAAAAGGCAATCAGAAGTCTAAATGAAAATTACGCCCGAGGAAAGCATATAAAAGAGAGAAAATAGGAAGGTGTGTGTATGTGCCTTTGTGTGTGTGTGTGTGTGTGTGTGTATGTGCTTACTAAGACATCTTCAGAAAGAGGCAACATAAGCTCTTCAAGTAAAATATACAAATGAAAATCCTTCTACTGAAGAAAGGCAATACCAGCTTGTGGGAATGGAAGTATATTCAGGAAGGACATCATCTAATCATCTGGGCAACACTAGCACAGCAAGGGTAGAGGATTCATTATTCTGTAATTAACTTTTAATTAACTTTACTCTGCTTTACTTATTTTAGAAAATTAAATAAACTTCATTTTATTGCTCATGCTAAACCAATGAGCAGAAGCTAGAGTTCTGCTCTAATTAAAATAAGCAGTTGAGCAAAATTGTGTGGAAAGCATAATGAAGAACTGTGTCTGTACCATTGATATATTTCTTATGTTCTGAAACACTTTGATGGTTTCTTTCAATAATTTCATTAGTTGGATACTGAAGTTTCCTAAAATATGTGTTTTAAAAAATAATATTAGAGGCCAGTCTTCTTAAGTATGGGACATGTAATTTATTGAAACTTATTAAGTAACACTTCAAATTAGGTGATTAGGAGAAATAAGAGCGAGAGAGAGAGAGAATTGGTGGCTATGACATCTGCCACCAAAGCAATAGATATATATTTCCTGAGCAAGAGCAAAAGAAAAAGGGACAGACAGACAAAGGCATAGAGCTAATATAGAAAGAATATATATGCTGCCTCCTTTTTTTTTATATTTTAGCTCTCTTATTCATTTTTAAACATTTGTTACATGTTTTGGTGTTTAACCTAAGACAAAGAAATTCAATAATCAAGACCTGTTCTAACTGATCCAATCATGTGCTACAAAATAGTATTTAACAGAAGAATTAATTAGATTTAATTTAGTGAACCTGAGTTTTAATACTCTTAATATTTGAGTCAAATGAAATTACTTACTTCACTTGAACATCTAAAGTATTAAAATTTTTTTTTTTTAATAAAACTAAGATACGGTATCTAAAGAAAACCCATATACCTCTAAGATGTTATTGTTGTTAGGTGCTATGGAGTTCATTCCAATTCATAGAGATTCTATACGCAGCACAGTGAAGCACTGCCTGATCCTGCACCATCTTCAAGATCGTTGTTATGCTTGACCCCACTGTTGCAGTCAATCCATTTTGCTGAGGGTCTTCCTCTTTTTTGCTTACCCTCTACCAAGAACGATGTCCTTCTTCAGGGACTGATACCTCCTGAAAACATGTCCAAAGTACTGGAGACGAAGTCTCACCATCTTCATTTCCAAGGAGTGTTCTGGCTCTACTTCTCACCTCTAAGATATGGCTTATTACTTCATTTCACCAGTTAAGAACTTTTGGTTTTCTTGCTGATCGTGAGCTGCATAAGAGTAACCCACTGACAAGTCCATTCTGCTTTCATACTATAAGTCAACCTTCTATAATTTTGGATCCCTAATAGCTCTTTTCTGACTATAATCTCTGTGCTTTCCACCTTCTCCAATTTTTATTTCCTACTGAATCTGCTTTTATCCTTATCATAAGCACTAATTTAAATATTCTACGGTCTGTAAGGAAACCCTGGTTGTGTAGTGGTTAAGTGCTACGGCTACTAACCAAAAAAGTCAGAGTCTGAATCCACGAGGCACTCCGTGGAAATTCTATCGGGCAGTTCTACTCTGTCCTATAAGGTTGCTATGAGTCGGAATTTACTCGATGGCAATGGGTTTAGTTTTTGGTTTGGTGTTCTCTAAGGACATCTTCTTCTGTTTTCAGTTTTCTACTCAGCCTATCCCTCATGCGTCTGTCAGTTTGTCGTACTGTGGGGGCTTGTGTGTTGCTATGATATGGCTATGCCACCAGTATTCAGATACCAACAGGGTCACCCATGGAGGACAGGTTTCAGCTGAGCTTCCAGACTAAGACAGACTAGGAAGAAGGACCTGGTAGCCTACTTCTGAAAAGCATTAGCCAGTGAAAACCTTATGAATAGCAGCAGAACATTGTCTGATATAGTGCTGGAAGATGAGCCCCCCAGGTTGCAAGGCACTCAAAAGATGACTGGGGAAGAGCTGCCTCCTCAAAGTAGAGTCGACCTTAATGATATGGATGGAGTCAAGCTTTTGGAACCTTCATTTGCTGATGTGGCATGACTCAAAATGAGAAGAAACAGCTACAAACATCCATTAATAATCGGAACATGAAATGTACGAAGTACGAATCTAGGAATATTGGAAATCATCAAAAATGAAATGGAACACATAAACATCGATATCCTAGGCATTACTGAGCTGAAATGGACTAGTACTGGCCATTTTGAATTGGACAATCATACAGTCTACTATGCTGCGAATGACAACTTGAAGAGGAATGGTGTTGCATTCATCATGAAAAAGAACGTTTCAAGATCTACCCTGAAGTACAATACTGTTAGTGATAGGATAATATCCATACGCCTACAAGGAAGACCAGTTAATACGACTATTATTCAAATTTACGCACCAACCACTAGGGCCAAAAATGAAGAAATAGAAGATTTTTATCAGCTGCTACAGTCTGAAATTGATTGAACATGCAATCAAGATGCATTGATAATTACTGGTGATTGGAATGCGAAAGCTGGAAACAAAGAAGAAGGCTCGGTAGTTGGAAAATAAGGCCTTGATGATAGAAACAATGCCAGAGATCGAATGATAGAATTTTGCCTGACCAACGACTTCTTCATTGCAAATACCTTCTTTCACCAACATAAACGGTGACTATACACATGGACCTCGCCAGATGGAATACACAGGAATCAAATTGACTATATCTGTAGAAAGAGACGATGGAAAGCTCAATATCATGAGTCAGAACAAGGCCAGGGGCCAACTGTGGAACAGCCCATCAATTTGCTCATATGCAAGTTCAAGCTGAAACTAAAGAAATTCAGAGCAAGTCCACGAGAGCCAAAATATGACCTTGAGTATATCCCACCTGAATTTAGAGACCATCTCAAGAATAGGTTTGACACATTGAACACTAGTGACCGAAGACCAGACGAGTTGTGGAATGACATCAAGGGCATCATTCATGAGGGAAGCAAGAGGTCACTGAAAAGACAGGAAAGAAAGAAAAGACCAACATGGATGTCAGAGGAGACTCTGAAACTTGCTCAGGAATGTCGAGCAGCTAAAGCAAAAGGAAGAATTGATGAAGTAAAAGAACTGAACAGAAGATTTCAAAGGACCTCTTGAGAAGACAAAGTAAAGTCTTATAATGACATGAGCAAACAGCTGGAGATGGAAAACCAAAAGGGAAGAACACGCTCGGCGTTTCTCAAGCTGAAAGAACTGAGGAAAAAATTCAAGCCTCGAGTTGCAATAGTGAAGGATTCCACAGGGAAAATATTAATCGACGCAGGAAGCATCAAAAGAAGAGGGAAGGAATAAACAGAGTCATTATACCAAAAAGAATTAGTTGATATTCAACCGTTTCAAGAGGTGGCATATGATCAGGAACCGATGGTACTGAAGGAAGAAGTCCAAGCTGCTCTGAAGGCATTGGTGAAAAACAAGGCTCCAGGAATTGATGGAATATCAATTGAGATGTTTCAACAAACAGATGTAGTGCTGGAGGTGCTCACTCATCTATGCCAAGAAATATGGAAGACAGCTTCCTGGCCAACTGATTGGAAGAGATCCCTATTTATGCCTACTCCCAAGAAAGGTGATCCAACCGAATGTGGAAATTATAGAACAATATCATTAATATCACACACAAGCAAAATTCTGCTGAAGATCATTAAAAAACGGCTGCAGCTGCTGGAAATTCAGGCTGGTTTCAGAAGAGGACATGGAACCAGGGATATCATTGCTGATGTCAGATGGATCCTGGCTGAAAGCAGAGAATACCAGAAGGATGTTTACCTGTGTTTTATTGATTATGCAAAGGCATTTATGTGGAGCATAACAAACTATGGATAACACTGTGAAGAATGGGAATTCCAGAACACTTAATTGTGCTCATGAGGAACCTTTACATAGATCAAGAGGCAGTTATTCAGACAGAACAAGGGGATGCTGATTGGTTTAATGTCAGGAAAGGTGTGCATCAGGGTTGTATTCTTTCACCATACCTATTTAATCTGTATGCTGAACAAATAATACAAGAAGCTGGACTATATGAAGAAGAATGGGGTATCAGGACTAGAGGAAGACTCATTAACAACCTGCGTCATGCAGATGACACAACCTTGCTTGCAGAAAGTGAACAGGACGTGAAGCACTTACTAATGAAGATCAAAGTCCACAGCCTTCAGTATGGATTACATCTCAACATAAAGAAAACAAAAATCCTCACAACTGGACCAATGAGCAACATCATGATAAATGGAGAAAAGATTGATGTTGTCAAGGATTTCATCGTACTTGGATCCACAATCAACAGCCATGGAAGCAGCAGTCAAGAAATCAAAAGACGCATTGCATCGGGCAAATCTGCTGCAAACGACCTCTTCAAAGTGTTGAAGAGCAAAGATGTCACCCTGAAGACTAGGGTGTGCCTGACCCAAGCCATGGTATTTTCAATCGCATCATATGCATGTGAAAGTTGGACAATGAATAAGGAAGTCCGAAGAAGAGTTGACGCCTTAGAATTGTGGTATTGGCGAAGAATATTGAATATACCATGAACTGCCAAAAGAACGAACAAATCTGTCTTAGAAGAAGAACAACCAGAATGCTCCTGAGAAGCAAGGATGACAAGGCTGCATCTTACATACTTTGGACATGTTGTCAGGAGGGATGAGTCCCTGGAGAAGGACATCATGCTTGGCAGAGTACAGGGTCAGCAGAAAAGAGGAAGACCCTTAACGAGGTGGATTGACACAGTGGCTGCAACAATGAGCTCAAACATAACAATGATTGTGAGGATGGCGCAGGACCAGGCAGTGTTTCTTTCTGTTGTGCATGGGGTCGCTATGTGTCGGAACCCACTCGACAGCACCTAACAACAACAACAACAACAAATAACAACACTCAGCCTATAAACACAGTCATCCTTGTCAACTGTGCATATACCAGCATCCAACAATTTCTTACCCTATCAATACTCTTAGTTTGCCAGTTTTCACCCTCTAGGAACCTTCAGTTTCTTTATCTGTCTTTCAAAGTATTTACATTGTAAAGTAATATGTACAGAAGACTAAAACCAAAAACCATACCAGTTACTGTTGATTTAATTCCAACTCACGGTGACCCCATGTGTTACAGAGTAAAACTGTTCTGTAGGGTTTTCTTGGCTGTAATTTTTATAGAATACCAACTGAGATGTTTCAATAAATAGATGGAATGCTGAAAGTGCTCACTCATCTATGCCAAGAAATTTAGAAGATAGCTAAATGGCCAACCGACTGGAAGAGGTCCATATTTGTGCCCATTCCAAAAAATGTGACCCAACAGAGTGCAGAAATTATTGAACAATATTGTTAATATCACACACAAATGAAATTCTGCTGAAGGTAGTTAAAAAATGGTTGGAACAGTACAGCAGCATGGAACTGCCAGAAATATAAGCCAGATTCAGAAGTGGATGTGGAACAAGGTATATCACGGTTGATGTCGATGGATCTTGGCTGAAAACAGAGAATACCAGAAAGATGTTTATCTATGTTTTAGTGACTGTGCGAAGACATTTGACTATGTATATCATAACAAATTATGGATAACATTTTTGAAGAATGGGAATTCCAGAACACTTAATTGTGCTCACAAGGAGCCTGTACACAGACCAAGAGGCAGTCATGTGAGCAGAACAAGGGGCTACTGCCCAGTTAAAATTAAGAAAGGTATGTATTGGCATTGTATCCTTTCACCACACTTTTTCAATCTGTATGCTGAGAAAATAATCCGAGAAACTGGACTATATGAAGAAGAACGTGGTATCAGGATTACAGGAAGAATCATTAACAACCTGCGATATGTAGATAACACATCCTTGCTTGTTGAAAGCGAAGGGGACTTGAAGCACTTACTGATGAAGATCAAAGTCCACAGCCTTCAGTATGGATTACATCTCAACATAAAGAAAACAAAAATCCTCACAACTGGACCAATGAGCAACATCATGATAAATGGAGAAAAGATTGACGTTGTCAAGGATTTCATTTTACTTGGATCCACAATCAAAGCCCATGGAAGCAGCTGTCAAGAAATCAAGTGATATATTGAACTGAGCCAATCTGCTGCAAAAGACCTCTCTAAAGTGTCATTTTGAGGACTAAGGTGTGCCTGACCCAAGCCATGATATTTTCAATCATCTCATATGCATATGAAAGCTGGACAATGAATAAGGAAGACCAAAGAAGAACTGATGCCTTTGAATTATGGTGTTGGTGAAGAATGCTGAATATACCATGGACTTCCAGAAGGAACAAATCTATCTTGGTAGCAGCACAGTGATAATGTTCCTTAGAAGCGAGGATGGCAAGACTTTATCTCACATACTTTAGACATGTTATCAGGAGAGACCACTCCCTGGAGAAGGTCATCATGCTTGGTAAAGCAGAGGGTCCGTGAAAAAGAGGAAGATCCTCAAAACATGGATTGACCCAGTGGCTGCAACAATGCGCTCAAGCATATCAATAATTGTGAGGATGGCACAGGACTGGGCAGCATTTCATTCTGTTGTACATAAGATTGCTATGAGCCAGAACCAACTCAATGGTACCTAACGACAACAGGAATCTTTATGAAAGCAGATTGCCAGGTCTTTCTCCTTGGCACTATTGTGTGGGTTCAAACTACCAACCTTTCAGACAGTAGCTGAGACCAAACTGTTTGAACCGACCAGGGACCTCTACAGAAGACTAGTTAAGTGAAAACAAACTAGGCCAATCACCAGGCTTAGATCAAAATCATCTTTAGCTAGACCTTTCTGTATTCTCTTAAATCTGCTTAGTACAGCTCCTGCTACATAGAAGGTGTTTAGAATATTTTCTAATTTTTATTTCCCTTTTTTGTTTGTTTTTGAGTAAATGAATGAATTCTACTCAGAACCCTCTTACTTCGTGTCAGCTAAGTATTCCCTGGTTTGCAATAATCCTTTCATTCCTCTTTGATTACACCCTACATCAAGAGAGCAGCAAGCCTCTAAAAAAAAAAAAAAAAAAACAAAACTAGTTACTCCTTAAACCAATTCTCTTAAAACTAAAAAAATAATAAAACTCCAGACTTTTTGATAAGACCATTGATGGACCACTCAAATAGGAAAGAATAGGGGAGGCAAAACATAAAGTTTGAAAAATACTACATTCTGAAAGCAACCAATAATGCATCATTCGTTAGAGTAATTAAATTAACATTTGTTTCTCAACTAGCATGTTTTAAAAAACAGGAAATACACTATTTATTATTGGAATTTCTTTTTTTTCCAGGAGGAAAAGAGTTTTGTATGGAAAGAAATAGATTATTTTTTTTAGAATCTCATTTTTATTATTATTACTATTATCATTTTAGCATTTGCTTTAAGAGAGATCCTGAACTTATATAATAAAAGCAATTATAATGAGTAGGCCATGTGTGGATCTCTCTGTGTGAGTCAAGAAATATATGTAAATCTATTAGCGCAAACTTCAGCTATCAGCACTTCTTAACATTGCTCTTGATCTGATGCAAATACATAGTCGATACTGAGAATTATTGGGTGTCAAACTATAGGAGAATAGTTGGTCACAGTAGAGGCTGACAATTTTCGTTTATTTCAATTGCTTCCTAAGTTTTGGTAGAGTTTTCTAGAATGAGCATTGCTGCAGAATCACAAATAACAGAAAGAATGACAGTTAACATGATTCACACATCCTGAACAAGTATATCCTCTGGTTCTTTGAGCTTCACTGTTTCCCATTCATCCTTCCTCATTTTTGATTTACTCTCTGTAGCCATAGGTACATCATTTTCAGTCCTTCTCTAAACTTTATGTATTGTCCTTGATTTTTATTTCTAACGCCAAATCTTCTTACTGTTGTGAAGAATTTCTTAATGTAATATAAAGCTGAAACATTTCCTTCTTTAGTTTCAGATCAGTGCTTCTTGTCCTTCCAACCTCTGACGCTTTGAATAATCACATTCTTTCATTTATACAGATACTTGTAAGGTATTTATAGACTGTGATCAAATCCCCCTCAATCTTCTCCTCTCATGACTATATAAATATCTATGACCCTATATTTCATCCAACACTCTACTTGTATCATTTTTTGCCCTTCTATTTTTATTATTAATTTTCCATTAACTCTCTCAATTCTTGTACAACTTTTCCATTGTCTGGACAAACAGAAATTCATTGAGACATTTATTTTTGTCATATACTGTGCAGAGTTTAATGTCTTAAAATAGGATTTTTTCACTGTGTCAACTTATATAATCATTAGATGGTCTGTATTTACTCTGCAATTCTTAGGTATTCAGTTGTTTCTGGATTATAGAGTTTATAGCTCCTACTTTAATTTCTATATGTTCATTTCCTGAAAGAGTCGCAATTTTCTGGGACATTAGAAATTCCTAGCTTGAGACTGGAAAAAGTATTATAGCCTTAATAATTTGCTGATAACATCTGCAAAAACCTGACCACTAGCTTGTATTCACTCACCATAAACTTAATAATTAATTTTGAATATAATTATTATTTCTAAAGTCTCCTATCATAATATAACTTATAGGAGTAATTTAAAAAATAAACAGCAATGCTAAATAGTGCTGCCATGTCTACCCTTGGGTGTGTTAGACTATGTGTTATACACACATACACACACACATACTTACATACATATATTTTTTTAAATGTATGCATTTGCTAAATTGTTTTTAACATTTTATTCTGTTTTAGGTGAAAGTTTATACAACAAATTAGTTTCCCATTCAACAATTCATACACATATTGTTCTGTGACATTGGTTGTTATCCTCACAATATGTCAGCACTCTCCCTCTTTCCACCCTGTCTTCCCTGTTTCTATCTCCCTAGTTTCTCTGGCTCTCCTTGCCTTCTCATCTTTGCTTTTGGGCAAATGTTTCCTGTTTGTTATCATATAGTTGATTGTTCTAAGGAGCACATTCCTTATGAGTGTTATTGTTTATTTTATAGGCCAATCTATTATTTGACTGAAAGGTGAACTCTGAGAGTGGCTTCAGTTCCAGGTTAAAAGTGTGTCTTAGAGTGACAGTCTCGGGGCTTTCTCCAAGTCTCTATCAGTCCAGTAAGCCTGGTGCTAAATTTTCAATGCATTTAACAATAGAGATCTTGAAGAAAATTCAATGGAGAAATTTATTTGACCCACTGAAAAAAAAATGAACCCAAATATAATAATAAAAAAAATACATAAAAACACCTCACTGAAGAATTGAGAGAAAAAAATAAAGCTGGCAGAAGAGCGTATGTGTGTCTGTGTGAGTGTGATTGGGGGATGGCATATGTGTGCATTTCAGGGGATGACTAGTCTTCAGAAGTCCACAGAGTATTTCTTAAAGACAGTCAAAACAAAAGGTGATTCATTTGAGGGTCTCTAATTTATATTTATTTATTTTATTATTATTTCTGTTATGGTTTGGGAAATGAAATACAATGAATGAAAAAGATGAAGTTGGATATTTAACTGGAAATTTTCTTTTCTTTTTTTTCTATTGCATACATTGGGGGTTGGGCAAGCACAGAAAATTATAATGAGATGCTGAGCTTAATTTAGAATTTTGACAACTGTTAAAGACCAGTTATCTTTATTGTGCTATGTGATTGTAGTATACAATGATGGTAAAGATGCTGTATTACTTAGTGAAAAAAATAATTTTATTAAGAAGTAATATTTTATATATTTATAAATTTTTTATGGTAGTATCAAAAACACCATTCAAATTATAAGTACTAGTGGGTATATAATCCAAGGCTCTCAGAAGTAGCATCCATCTTGTGAAGTCATATAATAACTAACTTTACCCCATGCCTCATATTTTGCTTCAAAGAAATACAAAGTATTCTATTTAAAATGCAATTTGTGAGCTATCAATCCATACTGACAAAAAGAGGTAGAGTCAGGGTCCACTTGCTTTCACTAAAAGACTTTAGGTGGACTCTTCTACTTTAGATAATTTTTGCAGTGATCATTGTTGCTCTTGTTTGGTGCCATTGAGTTGTTTTTGATTCATGGCAACCCCATGTGACTAATAAAAACTGCCTCAAAGATTCATAAGAATTATCACTTTGCAAATTATAATAATCAATGCATCTTCGGTATGTACTATCTAAATATTTTTGGCATGCCTCTAAAGTTCTCCATGACAAAATAAGAATATAAACCAAACAGATGTAGAAGCAGCTCACACAACTCTCCCAGGGAGACAATGCCTCGAATACCAGAGAGTAACAGAAAAAGAAAGAAAAAATAAATACATAATGATGGTAGTAACATTTCCTCAGAAAAACAAACACATAAAAGTCTTTTTTTTTTTTTTTTAATTTTGTATTTGTTCTTTCTTGATCAAAGAAGCCAGCTTTGCAATATCGCTAGAAGGCAATTGCAGTCCTAAGGCAAAGGCAACTATACAAACAACTCAATTTCTCTCATGGCCACTGTCATCAAATACCAAATGTGTGCACACCCCTTCCAGTCCTATATATTATTGTCTATTCTTCTATTAAGGAGCCCTGGTGGCGCAGTAGTTAAGAGCTCGTATGTTAACCAAAAGATAGACAGTTTGAATCTTACCAGCCACTCCTTGGAAGACCTATGGGGCAGTTCTACTCTGTCCAATAGGGTCCAATCCATGTACATGTATATACATAAAGAAAATAAGAACAAGCCCACAAGAGCCAAAGTATGACCTTGAATATATCCCACCTGAATTTAGAGACCATCTCAAGAATAGATTTGACACATTGAACACTAATGACCAAAGCCCAGATGAGTTGTGGAATGACATCAAGGATAGCATACATGAAGAAAGCAAATGGTCATTAGAAAGACAGGAAAGAAAGAAAAGACCAAAACGGACATCAGAAGGAACTCTCAAAGTTGCTCCTGAATGTCAAGTAGCTAAAGAGCTAAACAGAAGATTTGAAAGGGCAGCTAAAGAAGACATAGTATTATAATGACATGTGAAAACACATGGAGATAGAAAAAACAAAAGGGAAGAATAGGCTTGGCACTTCTCAAATGGAAAGAACTGAAGGAAAAATTCAAGCCTCGAGTTGCAATATTGAAGGATTCTACAGGGAAAATATTAAGCGACACAGGAAGCAGCAAAAGAAGATGGAAGGAATACACACAGTCACTGTACCAAAAAGAATTGGTCGATGTTCAACCATTTCAGGAGTTAGCATACGATCAGGAAGGAACCGATGGTACAGGATGAAGAAGTTCAAGCTGCGCTGAAGGCACTGGCAAAAAAACAAGGCTTCAGGAATTGATGGAATACCAATCAAGATGTTTCAACAAATAGATATAGCACTGGAAGTGCTCATTCATCTATGCCAAGAAATTTGGAAGACAGCTACCTGGCCACCTGACTGAAAGAGATCCATATTTGTGCCCATTCCAAAGAAAGGTGATCCAACAGACTGCAGAAATTACTGAGTAATAGCATTAATATCACACACAAGTAAAATTTTGGTGAAGATCATTCAAAAGCAGTTGCAGCAGTATACCCACAGGGAACTGCTGGAAATTCAAGCTGGAGTCAGAAGAGGATGTGGAACAAGGGATATCATTGCTCACGTCAGATGGATATTGGCTGAAAACAGAGAATACCAGAAAGATGTTTACCTGTGTTCTATTGACTAAGCAAAGGCATTTGACAATGTGGATCATAACAAATTGTGGATAACTTTGTGAAGAACAGGAATTCCAGAACACTTAATTGTGCTCATGAGGAACCTGTACATAGACTAAGAGGCAGTCCTTCCAGCAGAGCAAGGAGATACTCTGTGGTTTAAAATCAGGACATGTGTGCATCAGGGTTGTATCCTTTCACCATGCTTGTTCAATCTGTATGCTGAGCAAATAATCCAAGAAGCTAGACTATATGAAGAAGAATGCAGCATCAGGATAGGAGGAAAGCTTATTAACAATCTGATATATGCAGATGATACAACCTTGCTTGCTGAAAGTAAAGAGGACTTGAAGCATTTACTGATGAAGACCAAAAGCTACATACAGCCTTCAGTATGGATTACACTTCAACATAAGAAAACAAAACTTCTCACAACTGGACCAAAAAGTGACATCATGAAGCAAAAAACACCAATAAGCAAATGGGAAAAGATTGTCAAGGATTTCATTTTACTTGGAACCACAATCAAAGCCCATGGAAGCAGTAATGAAGACATCAAAGGATGTATTACATTGGACAAATCTCCAGCAAAAGATCTCTTTAAAATGTTAAAAAGTAAATATGTCACTTCAAAGACTAAGGTGCGCCTGACCCATGCTATGGTGTTTTCACTTGCCTCATATGCATGTGAAATTTGGACAATGAATAAGGAAAACTGAAAAATAATTGATACCTTTGAATTATGGTGTTGGTGAAGAATAATGAATATACCGTGGAATGCCAGAAGAACAAACAAATCTGTCTTGGAAGAAGTACAGCCAGAATGCCCCTTAGAAGAAGGATGGCGAGACTTCATGTCACATATTTTGGTTATGTTATCAGAAGGGACCTGTTCCCGGAGAAGGACATCATGCTTGGTAAAGTAGACTGTCAGTGAAAAAGAGGAAGACCTTCAATGAGACAAATTGATACAGTGGCTGCAACAATGGACTCAAGCATAACAATTGTGAGGATGCCACAGGACTGGGCAGTGTTTCGTTGTGTTGTACGAAGGCCCTCTATGAGTCAGAACTGACTTTATGGCACCTAAAAACAACAGCAGATATAATTATACATAGTATAACTTTCCATGGTAATACCCATATAATTCTTACAATAATTTTTTTTTTTTTTTTTTAATCTTCTAAAGGGTCACTGTGAGTCAGAATCGACTGCATGGCAATGAGTCTTTTTCTTTTTTTTTTTAAATACTTTTTCACATATAGAAAAACAAAAAAAATATTAATTTGTTCTTGTTCTATTTTAAGTGTTAATGTAAAACTAGTAACTATTAATACTGTTTTACATTAGATGCTTATTCTAAACCATCTCTCAACCTTCAATATTTCATTATCTTCTTAATTATATATGTTGTTGTGCCATGGAGGTAGCCCTGGCTCATGGTGACCCCATGTAGAAGGAAATGAAACACTGCCCAGTCCTACACAAACCCATGATCTTTTGTGGATCCATATAATTTTCATTGGCTGATTTTCAAAAGTAGGTCACCTGGCTTTTCCTCCTAGTCTGTCTTAGTCTGGAAGCTCTGCCAAGAACCTGTTCAGCATGACAGAAATATGGAAGCCTCCACTGACAGACAGGTAGTGGCTGTGTATGAGGCACATTGGCCTGGAATCAAACCCTCATCTTCTGCATGGAAGTCGAGAATTCTACCACTGAACCACAACTGCCCCACTAATTTTATATAGGTACCAGTTTTTCCACTTATTTTTGCAAGAGGTGTCATGGATTGAATTGTGTCCCCCCAAAATATCTGTCACTAGGCTAGGTCATGATTCCCAGTATTGTATGATTGTCTACCATTTTGTCATCTGATATGATTTCCCTATGTGTTGTAAATTCTATCACTATGATGTAATGAGGTAGATTACCCAGTGCCCAGACCCAGTGCCATCAAGTCGATTTCGACTCATAGTGACCCCATAGGACAGAGTAGAACTGCCCCATAGAGTTTCCATAGAGTTTGAGATAGATTAGTGGCAGTTATACTGATGAGGGAAACCTTGTGGCGTAGCAGGTAAGTGCTATAGCTGCTAACCAAAAGGTTGGCAGTTCAGCTCCACCAGGCACTCCTTAGAAATTCTATGCGGCAGTTCTACTCTGTCCTATAGGGTCACTATAAGTAAGATCTGACTTGATGGCAATGGGTTTTCATCTGATATCGACGAGATCTACAAGATTAGATAGTGTCTTAAGTCAATCTCTTTTGAAATATAAGAGAGAAGCAAACAGAGAGACATGGAGACTTCTTATCACCAAGAAAGTAGTGCCAGGAGCAGAGTGTGTCCTTTGGACCTGAGGTTCCTGTGCTGAGATGCTTCCAGACCAAAGGAAGACTAATGACAAGGACTTTCCTCCAAAGCTGACAGAGAGAAAAAGCCTTCACCTGGAGCTGGCACCCTGAAATTGGACTGGACTGTGAAAGAATAAACTTCTCTTTGTTAAAGCCATCCCTTGTGGTATTTCTGTTATAGCAGCACTAGATGACTAAGACAAGAGGACAGATGGCATGTTTAGTCAGGCAAGGGGCTGGAACTAACAGGAAGCTGGACTGAGGCCTGAGACTGAGACCATAAAACTAAAAATAAAGATTTCTAAGATTGCTATAAGTTCTGGACTTAGCCAAGGGTTCAAAAGACCCCAGGTCAAGGTGGCAATGAAATAATGTGAATGCTCAGGTCTTGGCAGCAAGCTGACAAGCCATTAACCATAAAATCAAAGCAGGGATGAAGGGACCTTCGACATTCATGACCTTAGCAGGTCAAAAATCTGGGAAATGTGATGTCAAAGGAGAAGAAGGTAGGGTCAGTAAGTTCAGCATGATCAAAGTATGCAAAAGGCTGTGACCAAGATGTCCAGTTTTGCAAGAGAATGGCCCCAATAAACAAACATAGAGAACAGAACGGGCTTACTTTCTAGCCTCTTCCTATTAAGGACATGGCCTTGTATTTGCTAGCATAAGCAGGGAGAAATGGCTGATCTCTACCAAAACACAGGGTAATAGGCAATGGTGATCTCTGAAGGATCCTAGACAATCATTCAATACACATTTATTGAGCCCCTATTATGTGCCAGTGACAGTGTAGACATTGGGGGGACAACTACAAATAGGACATATAGTATTATTTTTTGAATTTATAATCTAGTAATGGATACAGATAAGTAAATAGGTAAAGTGCTAAGATGTGAAGAAAGGCAGGACAGCAACTGGTATGACAAGTGGGGTTAGTCACCTTTCTTTTGTCCTTCATAAAGAAACTCAGAGTTTCACTTAGAAGATATACATATAAACAGAGAATTGGAAATAAGACATGGTAAATACTGAGATATATGGATAAAGAGGCATCCCACAGAGCAACAAAGAATTCTACCTGAGTCAGTCAGAAATTGCTCCAAGTAATATTCAACTTGTGTCTAGAAGAATGAAGAGGAGTGTACAGGACAAGGTAATTATAAAAGGAATAAGCAAGCCCAGAGAAAGACAATAAAGAACTTTACTATGCGTTATATTTGCCATTAATGAAGTTGAAGAATATTATGAAATGAAGTTGGACAGAAAGGTTGGAAATAGATTGTGAAGGTCACAGCCAAGGTAAAGAATTTGAATTTTTCCTACAGGTAACAGGAATCAAACACCCTTCTTAACTAGGCCATACTCATTTTTTCATATCTTCTTTAAA
This sequence comes from Loxodonta africana, assembly GCF_030014295.1. Taxonomy (NCBI): domain Eukaryota; kingdom Metazoa; phylum Chordata; class Mammalia; order Proboscidea; family Elephantidae; genus Loxodonta; species Loxodonta africana. Next base: position 33,803,980 of record NC_087349.1, read on the forward strand.
AATTAAAAAAAATTGAGGAAAATAACTGACAGCTTTATAAAGGATTACCTAGATTGGAGTAATCTTGAGGGCAATGAGTCTTATTAGGTAGCCCAGTAATTCAAGTTAGTGTCAAAAGATGATGAGTATTAGTATTTAAAAAAAAAAAAAAGGCAGAATTCAAGAGATATTTATGAACTTGAATGAGTGAAAAGCCTGGATTGCTAGTGGGAGTTAAATGGATGGATTGAAGAGATGTGGATTCTTTGGATATGGATGTGGGGATGCAAGAAGTCAAAGTTGATGCCTATGTTTCTGGTTTGCATGCCAAAAGGGAAGATGGGGCCATATATTGGGAAGGAGGGCATAGACCATGCTGTGTAGGTTACTTTAGACCTGTCTGTCCATACCCTTTGAAACATGGAGAAGGGGATTCAAGTAGGTTATATGTGTTTATAGCTCAGAGGCAAAGCCTAGCTTAAGGTGACATACGTTTTGGTAGCTGAAGCCAAAGTAATGGATCAAGGTGCCTTTGAAAGGAATGCAGACTAAAGAGATAAGAGTCTCGGACAAAGTCTTCAGAAATCACACCATTTAAAACATGAGTAGAGAGAGGTAGGATGAGCTGAAGCAGTAGCTACAGTTATAGGAGCAAAACAAAGAAACGACCAGATATGATGTTACAGAAGTCAAGAAAATGTATCAATGAGGAAGGAATAATCAACAGTTTTGAGTAAAATTCAGAAGTCAAGAAAGATGAGGACAGAAAATTCACAGCATAAAAGTCATTTATGACTCCATTAAAAAAAAAAAAATGCCGTAGAGTCAATTCCAACTCATAGCAACCATACAGGACAGAGCAGAACTGCCCCATGGGGTTTCCAAGGAGCAGCTGATGGACTCGAAATCTGCCAATCTTTTGGTTAGCAGTTGAGTTCTTAACAACTAGGCAACCAGGGCTCCCATTGATGACTAAGCCGAAGTTATCTTTCAGAACAGTTTGGGAGGAAGGCAGATTACAGGAGTTTAAGGAGAATTTGGGTAGGAAAGGAATAAAGATAGTGAGTACAGACAACACATTAAAAATGTTTGACTGTGAAGGACAAAAGAAAGGTAGGACAGCAACTGGTATGACAAGTGGGGTTATTTATTATTTTTTTTATAATGGACAGGAGTAGAGCATCCTGATTTGGGGATATTTTAGATAGAGAGAGAAAGTTCTAAGTGACTATTCCTGCTTTTGTCTTAAAACAAAAGCATGCCCCATGGTAAAACAAAATGTTATTAAGCTTCAGAGGATCAAAGATCACAGAGAATGGAGAAGCCGGGGTAGTCTCTAGTTAGTTCATTGGAGGGAACGATATTTATTTTGGGGCATGAACCTGCATGAAAAAAAAGGAGATTCATGTATTTGCTCATATTTTTCATCTTGAATTGTAAAAAAAAAAAAGTAACTGAATAAGAGTTTTAGCTCTTCTCCTCTTTAGTTCTATAATCCACATATGGATAAAATAGAATCCACTCAGCAGGTTGCAAGCTTGTGCTTCTAAACATATTTAGTTGAGCAAAAGGGCACAAAACGGAACCATATGTGTTTTCTTTTAAGGTAATCAGCTTCAGTGGTACAGTCAGCACTTCTGAGGGCCCTTTCCATATGCAGCTTGCCATACTTTTTGTAAATACTCTGTGTTGAATCATTTTGATGTCATCTATTAAACCTTCCTTGCAAATATTTATTCATTGTTTTATGGGATTTATGAAAATAATAGCCCCTATAATAAGATATATTGTAAGAATGTGAAATCACAAACAGATCTAACAAAGATGATATTTCAAACATTCGATACCATCTTAGGAATAGCCATTTAAAACAGATAGGGTTTGCACCAAGGTTTGAAGGGTAATAAACATAGTGAGTTTGGGTCAGAAATGAAATTCCTAAAATGATGATCTTTTGGGTAAAATCTCAAGTTTATTGTCTATGGAACCCAAATCCTAGCACTATTATTAATAACCCCCAGTGTGACTTTACTTTCCTTGCTTTATAATGACACTGTAAAACAACATTCAAGGATATTTGCGGCAATATTGACCTTGATGTGGCATTTAACTTTGCAAAGAAATCCTCTGGCATATTTCTGTTAACATGGAGAAATCCATTTATGTTGGACCACTACACACATAGTCAGTGTGGTACTTTTCCAGTGGTCTGTGCTTGAAGTTTACAAGCTCTATTTGAAATAGGATCTTGTCTCCCCACAATCAGAATCACTTCTGCAGCGCCTCTCTCTCCCCACTGAGTCTTTCACACATACCATGTACATGAGGCTCATTCAGTAAACGTTCTCCACTTAAGAACGGCCGCACCAAGAGGAGAAAAAATAGCATAAACAGTGAAATAAGCAACTGACAATATTTTGTACATTATAAGCTTTCTGCAACGTATTCATTAGTGCTCTGAAATATTGTGACTTTCCAAACACAAGAGGGAGATTGTCATACAAATAAATGCCAGTTTTAAAATCTATTGATTTTAAATGCCACGTACTGCCTCCTGTTTCAGAATTTATTTCTTCTTTTTCATTCTCAGGCTTATTGCCTGGTTTCCAAAGAGACTATAGCTCGATTTTGTACCCATATAGCTTTTGCCTTAGCCAGCTGCACAGCAGCCAGATATTCTAGTTTATTCCCTTTCACATGATGCTCTGTCAAAACTGTTCACTTATATTTCCACAGATCACTACTAGCCATGAACAACACTGCTCTGCACAAAACCTGCTGTCCGTGCTCTCTACAGCAGCTGCCATTACACCCAACACTTCCCTTCTTTCTCTGGAATGTGTCACTCATGTGTTTTAGCAAATGCCAACTGTCCCTTCTATCTAGTACACTATCTCTCCATCAGAGACATTTACAAGCATTCTATATTCATTTTACTTGTCACTTTCTTCTTTTTAGCAAATACCAGCCATTCATTCACTTATTCTGTCTTCTCTCACCAAGTACTGTATTCTCTATCCTAGTACTAGAGTTTTCTAGCATATTTCTCATTTTCTTTTATGACAATATTTTTCATTAAACTGTTTCTTCTATGTTTGTAGACTGTACCTCCATCTTCTGTCAAAAGCGCTTCCAAAAATAACTTTTTTAAAGTGTATACCATTATCTGTTTTTTTGTGTGGACCTGAACAATTTAGCCTATATGTATTCTAAAAATAGGCAATGAAGAGCAATCACTAGAATATTATATTGTTTCTATGTAAATGCATATTTCTTTTTTTGTGAAAGAACAAGAGATATTACATAAATACTGAAGATATCCCCCTGTAATAAAACTTATAATGTTAAAGAGTAAGTTACATTCAGAGCTTTCATCTACGGCAATGAGTTTTATCAGTAAGGGTGTCAGAGAACATAAGCAGTTAAGATTCCTGGAGGCAAAACGTACCCAATTAAGGTGATTTACCACATTCCAAAATGACTTGACAAGTACATTTAACTCTCTAAAATGATATCTGTTCTTATATCTGTCATGGATAAGAAAATTACAGGAATTCAAGATATCATCATCACTATCATCATCATCACCATCAAACACATTTATTAAGTATATTTCTATGATGAATATGCTACTAAAACCTTTCAGACATATAGCTCATACCATCAAAGAAGTTCTAACCTGCTGAATTATTATCAAAAACCTATATTGAATACATGCATAAAAACTAGTGCCATTGAATGCCCACACTAAATAATACTTTGCAGTTTTATTAACTTTAAGACATTTGTTATAAGGTAAACAAGTCGCTACTGATCTAGATCAGGGTCAGAAAACTTTTTCTGTAAAAGGCAGACAGTAAATACTTTAGGCCTTATAGGTCATAGGGTCGCTGTAGCAAGTACTCAACTCTGTTGTAGCTCAAAAACAGTCATATACGATATGCAAACAGATGAACATGGCTGTGTTTCCACAAAACTTTTTAAAAAATTGGCCATGTGCTACATTTGACCCAAAAGTCATAGTCTCCTGTGTCCTTATTTAGGCAATGGGAAAAGTAACATATTTGTAAAGTCTGATTTCTTTAAAAGAAGTAAAATTAAAATAAACAGATATTTGGAGCCCAAGGCACAAAGATATGAGCCATCAAACCAACGCTGAGCTTTCAAGAAAGAAAGGAAAACTCTCAGAGGCCAAAAATAATGAGAAAAATAACAAAACATAGGAAGGTAAACCGGCACTGTGATTGCTGTGGCGTATCCACCAGCCTCCAGGGGGATAAAACTTTCGTTTGAATGATCCATGGGAGGAAGCCTGTAAATAAATACTAGAGCTTCCACAAGGTAGGCAGTCAGATTTTAGATCTCTATATAAGCCTGTTAACTGAGAGACAATCAGTGGGTGATCTTAAAATTAAGACAGACAGACAGATAGATAGATAGATAGATAGATTTGGGCCACAAGGAACTGAGAGATATATGTACTGAGAATTGATACTCCCAAGCAACATGGCTTGGATTTTTAATTTACACTATCTTTGCATCATCTAAAAATTCAAGCTTATGATTTACTGAAAAGTAATTTTAGCTTGGTAGTACCCCCAGGTATCTGGAATAATCAACAAACCCAGACACATAAGTTTTCTCGCACATAAAATCCCAAAGAATATGAATTCAGAGTAAGAAAAAAATAATAAAAGACATGCATAAATAAGCTACAATAAGTGAGCTTTAGCAGAATCAATAGCAGTAATAGCAGGCCAGCAAAGTCTATAGATATTTGAATTATTTTGCATAAGATATAAATGTAATACATGTTTAAAGCAATAAAAGAGAATGAAAAGCATGACTAAGGAGCAGCACATTATCACAACTATCAAGACAGTATTGCAAAAGAAAAACCATGGAGATAAAAATATAAAAACTGAAATTAGGAACTCACTGGCATAATTAAATAACAGATTAATCGCAAATGAAGAGAGAATTAGTGAACTGGAAGATAATGCTGAAGAAATTTTACAGAAAGCAGCATGGAGAGGCAAAGAAACGTTAAACACAAAAGATATACTAAGAGACATGGGAGATTAAGTGAAAAGCTCTGAAATATATGTAATCTGTGTTTGATAAGTAGAGAGCAGAATAGATGAAAGAGAAACAATATTCAATGAGCTAATGGTTATAAAATTTCCATATTTGAAGCCCAATCAATCCTACGAAGATAAAGTAAAAGGTATCCAAACCATGCCTTACTCTAACGAAAAGAAGAAAAGCAGACAGAGAACAAAGATAGATTACAAACAAACGACAATCAGATGGATATCTGACTTCACCAGAGCAATAATGGAAGCAAGGAAGCTGTGGAATAATATCTATAAATTCTGAAGCAACCTAATTTTGAAGATTTATGTCCCAAAAGTTATTTTGCAAGAATGAGGGAAAAATAGGGAGGAGGAATCACAAGACAGTAGACACTTGTTATTTTTGGTGTTGGGAATGGCAATATCAAATGTAGGCGAAGTGTGCACAACTTGATCAAGGTTAATGATGACACTAAGATGTACACAAGAATAAGGGATGCTTTCAGTAAACAATGTAACATATAAAATTCTGAAACAACAGCATTAACAACCAAAAAATATGAGAGTGTTTACTTAAGTAGATACATATGCGTATAAGTATATAGGAAGGTAGATGTGTGAATACACACGTGCATATATAATTGTATCTGTCAGCATATGCACATACATGTTTGTGTGTACTGCACATATATTCATATATGTAATAAATCACATAGGAGCATAGTCATGGATATGTCCCAGATATAACCAAACACATCTCACAGGATTGGTTTAATGATTCTGAAGACTTAGGACCATAGTCTCGTGGTACAACTTAGTCAATTGACACAACATAGTCCATAAAGTTTATGTTCTACATCCTAGTTTGGTAAGTAGCATCAGGGGTTTTAAAAGCTTGAGAGGGGCCATCTAAGATACAGCTGTTTGTCTCCACTTGTCTGGAGCAAAAGACAAAGAAGGAAACCAAAGATTCAAAGAGGAAACTAATCTACTGGACTAATTGCTTACACAAACTACAGCTTCATCTATCCTGAGACTGGAAGAACCAGATGGTGCCCAGCTACCATTACTGACCATTCTGACTAGGGACACAACAGATGGTCCTGGATAAAATGGGAGAAATTTATACAACAAAACTCAAATTCTTAAAAAAATAAAAGGCCAGACTTACTGGACCAGTGGAGACTAGAGGAACCCCTGAGACTACTCCTCCAAGATACCCTTTAAACTGTGAATTGAAACTACTCTTGGAAGCCACTTTTCAGCTAAATAAAAGATTGGCTCATAAAATAACAATATCACTCATCAGTACTGTGCTCCTTTAAAAAAAAATCATCTATATGAGACCAAACTGTCAACATTTACCTAAAAGCAAAGATGAGAAGGTCCAAGGGGAAGGGGGGTCAGGGAAGCTAGATTAATGGAAACAGAACAACCAGAATAGAAATAAGGAAAATACTGACACAATGTGGAAAGTGTAACCAATGTCAGTGAACAATATAGACCCACTGCCGTCGAGTCAACTCTGACTCATAGTGACCCTATAGGACAGAGTAGAGTTTCCAAGGAGCACCTGGTGGATTTGAACTGCTGACCCTTTGGTCAGCAGCCATAGCACTTAACCACTACGCTACCAGGGTTTCCCTTGTGAACAATATAGACATTGTTAAATAATAAACCTAATTTACTGTGTTAACTTTAACCAAAAGCACAGTAAAATACTTTAAAAACAGAATGAGGAAAAATAAAGACATTTTTAGATAGGCAAAAATACCAACAGATCCCTCTGAAGAACTTTTAGAGAAGGTACTTCATGAAGAAGTTAAAAATCATTAAGAAGGACTGACTGCAAGTGAAAAACAAATGTCTATCAGAGAAAACAAAAAGCATAAGTTTAATTAAAACAAAAATTGCAGGTGTGAAATGGTTATATTAATGTTTAATTTGTGGGAACTCACTCTTAGAATTAGAACATGCATAAAAATGTAAGTTAGGAGATAACATACGCTAAGGTCCTCGTATTGTTTGGGAAGAAAGAAAAGATAGCTCTTAACTCTGAACATATTAAATTAAATACGGATGTTAACATTTCTGGGGGTGATCACTAAAAGAACGTAGGTAATGCTGTAACATTCAAACTAAGAGAAAAATGTAGGGGCAGGGAAGGAGGCATACAAGCAAACCAATAAAAATACTCTATATCAATTCAAAAGAAAACAGAAAAGTGACATATAGAAACCGAGCACGAATAGGAAGCCCTATGTAAGTTGACGTGCATATAATTCTACTTCTACCAACAATTTCAAATTCATCAAACATGATAATAAATATAGACTAAATTCTGAAATTGAAAGAGAAAACGTCAGAATTAATTAGAAAATGCAACTGTACACTGCTTACAAAAAACAGGAAGGCTAAAAATAAAAGCACGGAAAAAGATATACTAAATAAATGCTAAAAGATAGCTGCTGTGTGCCATCAAGTCAATTATGACTCATAGTAACCCTATATATAACCCTATATATATATAGGACAGAGTAAAAGTGCCCAATAGGGTTTCCTAGGCTATAATCTTTATGGGACTAGATTGCCAGGTCTTTTTCTCACCAGAGCCACTGGTGAGTTTGAACCACCAACCTTTTGGTTAGTGCCTAGTGCTTAAGCATTGCCCTATCAGGGATCCTTAAAAAAAAAGCTAGTGTACTGTATTATTATCCCACAAAGTAGACTTCAAGGCAAAGGGCATTGCTAGAAATAAAAATGAGGCAATAAATAATGATAAGAAATTCAGTTTACCAGAATGGCATAAAAATTAAAAACTTTATAATGCTAATACAGGTTCAAATACAGAATGAAAAAAAAGGAAGAACTTCAAAGAGAAGTGAAAAAATTGGAGATATTAAATGCTAGCCACAATTTTTAAAAAACGGATCTTTAATGAAGTTAGGAAACTGCTGAAAAATTAACTGTAATTTATCTTTAAAAAAATGATTAACTTGCTAGAATTTCCAAACAGATAGACTGCTTATAGATAAGCTAGCGAAATAACTGATTTTAAGCATAAAGAAACTGAGGTCCCATCGAAGGCCAGACAACATATATTGGTAATGCCCGCACTAGAAGCAAATGAACTGATTTTAAGGTCAGAATGTTTTCTATTTTACTAACAATTTCAGTTAACAGTTGCTCACAGTTCTATTCTCAATTGCATTTCCCTTAAAAGACAAATTACTGGCTTTATTATTTCGGTTTTCTATGTTTTTTCCCCTTATTTGGTGGGGAGAAGATCTGTACAAAGATAGAAAGTGGAGGAAAGGCAAGACATACAGTAGACATGTACAGGGATTTCAGGTAGGATGAAATGAAGTTATAGATGTTTGGAAGAAGATATAGAATTGTAATGCTAGCATAGAATATTTTCTGTAAATAAATATAAATAATACCCATTTCCAGTTCTGGGAACAAATATTCTGGGTTCTGCTAGGAGTCACTAATGACTAGAAAGAATCCAAACTATATAAAAAACCTAGAGAACCCTACATTCTCCTTTGCTATTGCATCATGGGATGAAGTTTATAGGGCTTTTGGGGGAAAAATGTTGAAACTGTTAGAGGTAATGCTCCAACAAATGTCATATACACAAACATATACAAACAAAAGCTTGTGGGCAGTTCTCTGGCTACCACCAAATTCTTAAACCCCAAAACCTACTTTGTTCATATATTTTATCATTATATTACTCTCTGCTCATTGCATTGTTAATAACATCTGTTGTTTATAACCTCATTATGATCCCCAATCCCTCGACTTGTCTTTCTTTTCCCAGTTTATAGTCACCTTTCTAATTTTATTTCCTTCCTACCCATTGACCTACGGTCATTTACTTCAACTGTCATCTCATCTGTACCCTTAATGACTTTATTCCCATTTTTTTTCCCCCAACCACTCTTGATTCTGGTGACACATGCCCATCCACTTTCTGTATCCTGTATGTGGGACGTTGATGAATCTAGAGAAGATTGCAGGCACAATATAGATGAGCCCCAGTTCAAGACAAACCTTCAAGCTGCTTCTAGGAATCCCTTTGTTATTTTAAAGATACCTAGATTTTCCTTTTACTGAAGAGACTACATCAGGCATTTATCAGTGACCTTAAGCTTCTTTGTTGTTGTTGTTGTTGTTAGGTGCCATCAGCTCCAACTCATAGTGATCTTATGTGTAACAGAAGGACACGTTGCCTATTCCTGTGACATCCTCAGAATTGTTGCTGTTTGAGTCCATTTTTGCAGCCACTGTGTCAATCCATGACGTTGAGTGTCTACCTCTTTTTTGGCTGACCCTCAACTTTACCAAGCATGATGTCCTTCTCCAGGGATTGGTCCCTCCTGATGACATGTCCAAAGTAAGTGAGACAAAGTCTCATCATCCTTGCTTTTAAAGAGCATTCTGGCTGTACTTCTTCCAAGGCAGATTTATTCATTCTTCTGGTAGTTCATGGTATATTCAACGCTCTTCACCAACATCACAATTCAAATGTGTCAATTCTTTGGTCTTGTTTTTCATTGTCCAACTTTTACACGCATATGAGGAAGCCTGAAAATACCACGGCTTGGGTCAGGCGCACCTTAGTCCTCAAAGTGACATCTTTGCTTTTTAACACTTTAAAGAGGCCTTTTGCAGCAAATTTGGCCAATGTAATCTATTGTTCGATTTCTTGACTGCTGCTTCCCTGGGCACTGATTGTTGATCCAAAAAGAATGAAATCCTTGACAACTTTAATTTTTTTCACCATTTATCATGATGTTGTTTATTGGTCCAGCTGTACGGATTTTTGTTTTCTTTATTTTCAGGTGTAAGTTTCTTACCAAACTTCTGTTGCTTTGCTAAGCATATTATCTTGAATGCAGGACTATCAAAGGAAAAGAACAATGGAGAACAGAGGCTTCAAATTCTCATCACCAAGATTCAGTCATGAGTGTCTACATTTGCAAGACATGTTCCTTGTCTCTTTTCTACTGTCTTACAGAACCAGTGTGAATTTAGACTTATTTTTGTTACTCCAGAGACTCTCCCTTTGAAAGGTAAATTTACTGTGAGTTCTGGTTTATATGAATGGGGAACTGAACTATTGACATTTATTCATATTAGTTCATAACTTCATTCTTTTAACTTAACTATATAACAGTGCTTTACTGATCTGCTTCTAATTACTTTTCCATTTGATTTTTTCTTCATGATAAGGACAGGTGTATATTTTTAAGTGTAAAAATGTAATTGTCACACCCTTACCCAAAAATATATATCTAACTCCCTACTTCTTATAAGGGTTTAAAAAAAAACTCCTTAGCATAGTATACACAGCCCTCCATGATCTGACCCCAACTAAACTCTCTAGGCTTCTCTTTACGACTCTGTATCATATTTGATATCCTTATGCAACACAAGACTACCTGCAAATCTTCAAGCATGATATTTTCGTTTGTACTTTCATAATTTTATATATACTGTCACTCTCAATGCACAAAAAGCTTTTCTTTCTTTTTTTTTTTTAATTCTCTGCCTGGTAGACCCTTGCTCACCCTTCAAGGACTAATGCCCATGCTATTTCCTCAGTAAAATCATTCCAGACTCTCTCAGGTAGGGTTAACGTTTTCTTCCTTTATGTATCTATGCTTATTCCATTCTCTCTTGTAGACTTTCCACATGTGTTAGAATACTTTTCTACCTTCTTCTCTTCCTCAATAGACCACGAGCTTCTTGAGGTCAAGACAATCAAGTCAAAGCAGAGTTGCTGGCACATAGTAAGTCTTGGATTATATGGTGTTGGCTGAATAAATGGACTGCTCTGACAACTGATGTTTTGATTGCACTGATGAATGTCTAGACTTTTCAGAATTAAAATTTATTATCTCATGTCAGCTGAAGTGGGTAGGCTCCAGTACTCACTTCTACTTCAGCCAAATAAAATTAACAATGCCA